>NC_070615.1:24612500-25237500 GCF_027172205.1 Podarcis raffonei | reverse complement strand
TGAAAGCATCTTTTACAAATTTGTTCAATGTGTTTCCTGTTTGTTTGGGGTAAGAGCCATAGTTCAGGGATAAGAGTACATGCTCTGAGTGCAGAAGGTCACAGTTCAATTCCCAGCAACTCCAGGTAGAACTGGGAGAGACCACTTCTTGGGACAGCCACTGCCAGTCAGTGTAGACAACAATAGATGGACTGATAGTCTGGATCGTTATAGAGTAGCTTTCTTTGCTCCTATCCTAAGAGCGAAATTTAGAATAGGAAGAAAGACTAGGCCTGGTTTTCATAGCTGGACAAGACTTCAGTATCTTGTGCTCTGTAACTTTATTGGGTGTTTGCTTTTAATACAGAGGGCAGGGAGCGGCCTTTTACAGAGTCAAAACCACTCGGTGATGTCTGCACTGACTGACAGCAGCTCCTCAGGGTTTCCAGGGGTCTCTCCAGTTGTACCTGGAAATGCTGTCTGGGATTGAACCCAGGGCTTTCTGCAGACAAAGTGGGTGTTCTTCCACCGAGCTGCAGCTCTTCCTCAAAGAGAGAGATATGATGGCTGTCCCCAAGTGCTCTGCTCCTGGCATCTCCTCTTCTCCGGTTCAACTTCCTCCATTCAATTCATTATCTCCCTTCCTTACAAGATTAGTATTTTATTTAAATGATAAAAAATGCATGTTCCAAATGTTCTGGAATGGTTTATTATTCTGGCCGAATCCTCTCCTTTCTACCTCCTGCTCATCTGGATGTAAATTAGAAATAAATCGGGCAGCTCCAGGGTGGCTTGTGGTGCAAAAGGAGGAGAGGATTTGGCTCTCTTGGCTTTCAGGTTGAGCCAAGAATTCTCCCTTCCTTCTCTTTACCTTTGATGGAATATTTATAATGCTCCCCTGACACATCATATAAAGAGTATGGATTTTGTCACGTGCAGAGAGGGAGAGAGACCCTGAAATAAGGTCAAATTAAGCCAGAGCCTTTAAAGATACTCAGATTTGGTTTTGCTGTAGTGAATGTTGCTTCCTTATTTACATGGTCTCTGGAGGAAGAATTCTGGTGGTGTGTTTTTTCTTTTCTTTTAAGAGTGCTAATGATGCTATCTCACTGGGTTAACTCAATTGATTGAAAGATTTGTCCAGATGTCTGATAAGGAGTCCGGCACCAATGTTTAGTTTCTGAATGCAGAGATGTTGAGACTCAAGATTTCCTGGGAGCCTGTGGCTGCTTGTGGTCATTCCCTGGCAAGTCACTTTGCTTATGCTCAGAGGCACCACCTCCCTTACTGCTGTTTTCTGTGCCCAGCCTTAACATAAGAAGAGCCTGCTGGATTAGGCCAATGACCCATTTAGCCCAGAATCCTGTTCTCACAGTGGTCAGCCAGATGCCCCAATAGGAAACTTTCTAGCAGGACCCAAGCACAAGAGCACTCTCTCCTCCTCCATAAATTCAGAAGCATTGCTGCCTCCAATTGTGGAGGCAGAGCATAGCCCTTGTGGCTAGTAACCATTGATTACTTTCTCCATGGATTTGGCTAAACCCCTTTTAAAGCCATCCAAGTCAGTGCCATTGCTGTCTCCTGGGGAAGACAGTTGTCTCCTGGGTAAGTGAGTTGTATGGTTTGACTATGTGCTATGTGAATAAATACTTACCATATTTTTCGCTCTATAAGACGCACCAGACCATAAGACGCACCTAGTTTTTGGAAGAGGAAAACAAGAAAACAAATATTCTGAATCCTGCTGGCTGTCCTGGCTTCTGGCTTAACCGTGCGCAGCCTCTCCCGGGCAGGGGATGAAGGCTCCCCTTGCCCGAGAGAGGCTGCGCACGACTAAGGCTCCCCCAAGAGCTGTGCTCCCTTTAAAGAGCGCCCAGAGTATGTGTGCGGCTCTTCGGGGCTTTAAAGGGAGCGCTGAGCAGAGCCTCCCGCCTGCATTCGCTCCATAAGACGCACACACATTTCCCCTTACTTTTTAGGAGGGGGAAAGTGCGTCTTATAGAGCGAAAAATACGGTAATTTTATCTGTCCTAAATCTTCCAACATTCAGGTTCATTGGATGTCCATGAGTTCTAACATTAGGAGAGGGGGAAACAGCCTTTTTCCTGGCAAAAACAGGCCTAGGGGACAAGAGTCCTGGTCAACCTGGCTGCATACCAAGCCCTGTTCAAGAGACAAGTCTATTTTTGAGAGAGAGCATCTGAAATTGGCAGAGACAACAGCTCCTCTCTCTCTCATCCCTGTATCCCCTTCCATAGGGAAAAGAGATAAATCCATCCCTGTTTACTATGCAGTAAAAACAATGCATGATGTAGTGGGTGTATTGCCAGGACTTGTTCCTTTTTTTTCTGTTGCTGTAAATCCAGGGGACACGATCGCCCTGAGAGCCAGTCAGAGATTGGAGTGCCCTATCCTCTCTGCCAACACAGCTCCAGTCCATGATCTAAAGGCCTACTTTAGACATACCCAAATGCCTATCATTCTCTGTGAGCTTTTCAATATATTTTCTCCCTTTGAGGGGTGTGTGTGTGTGTGTGTGTGTGTGTGTGTGATGAGCCCCTCAATCCTGATTGGCACAGTGCTGGGGTGGCAGGCGCTCTCAGATGATGAGGAAGAAGAGGAGGGGGCACAAAGGATGCCTTTGGTGGGGAGCAGGCTGTGAGGGAGGGAGGGCCCCCACTCCCTTGCCTTTAGAGACTGGGGAAGGGAGATGGACAGGGCCACTGACTCCATGTCCTGCCCCATCCATGGAGTGGAGATATTCCCCAGGAACAGGGAAAGACATTGACCATCTAGAAGGTGGGGGCGGGCCTGGATAACTGCAGAGGAGGAGGAGGAGGAAGAAGAGCCAGGGTGCATGACCTTCATCCCATCACCAAGCACTCAGCACCACATTTGCTGTTCGCATCAGACCCATGCCATTTAAGAGAAGCCTGTATCTCCAAGTGCACCAGTCCCACAGGGAGACTCTCGCAAGGGAGCACACCATGCCTTGCTTTTAAAGGATACTCCAAACCTGCCATCATTCCAAGGTGTTTGTGTGGGTGGGGCACTACAAAAAAAAGAGAAAAGGAATAGTGGAGAAAATGAAGATGAAATTCTGCAAAGGAAGGTTGAGAGAGGGGAAAAAAACATTCATGCTATTTATTAAATGTATGCAGATACCCATCTAAAGTATTTCCTCAGTGATTTGCAACATAACATAAAAAAATACAGCTTATACAGTGGTGCCTCGCAAGACGAAATTAATTCGTTCCGCGAGTTTTTTCGTCTAGCGAATTTTTCGTCTTGCGAAGCACGAAATCCCATAGGAATGCATTGAAAATCAATGCGTTCCTATGGTCAAAAAAAGTCCAAACAAAGCCAAATTTGGTACAACAACAGTTTATTAAGTGCTCTTTAAAGTCACACATACTGTAAAGAGCATTTCAAAAATTGAAGGAACAATAAATTAAGTTTCTAAACATGACAGAAAAACATTTAAAAATCAACAAAGTGCACAGTACATACATTTTCTAAGACTCTGGGGGACCACTCGAAGAAGGCTCCTCTTCCACTCTTTGCTTCTTGCTGAGGAACCTGTCCATGGTCTGCTGCTTCATCCGCCTTTTCAACAGCTCCCTGAAAGCCGACATGACCGTCGCATCAAAAGTGTTCGCCTGGTCATGTGCCACGTGCTTGTTAGGGTGGTGCTGCTGTGCAAAAGCCTGCACTTCATTCCACTTCTGGCAAATGTCCCTCAGTTCTTTGGAGGACAGCCGTTCCTCAGTTGCTTCCTCCTCTTCCAGCGAGGCCTGCTCCTGCGCAACCTCTGCCTGCAGTTCGACCAGCTCCTGGGTGGTCAGCTCGTGGTCGTGCTCCTCCACCAGCTCGCTGACGTCCTCCTCTGTGACCTCCAGGCCCATGGTCCTCCCCAAGGCAACAATGTCCTGCACCACTGTTGACTCTGGTGCATCAGAGTCACTTGGTGCCACACAGTCCGGCCACAGGCTGTGCCAAGCACAATTCAAATTTCTCTGGCTGATCCTGTTCCAGGCCGTGGTGATCATCTTCAAGCAGGTGATGATGTCAAAGTGGTCCTTCCAGAATTCCCGCAGGGTGATGGTGGTGCAATCAGTCACCTCAAAGCATCGCCTGAAAAGCTCCTTGGTGTAGAGTTTTTTGAAATTGGCGATGACCTGCTGATCCATCGGCTGGAGCAGTGGCGTGGTGTTAGGCGGCAGGAACATGATGCTGATGAAGCTGAACTCCTCCAGCAAGTCCACTTCAAGGCCTTTAGGATGAGCAGGAGCATTGTCCATCAGAAGCAAAGCCTTCAGCGGCAGGTCGTTGTCCAGCAGGTACTGCTTGACAGCAGGGCCAAAAGCAAGATTGACCCACTCCACAAACAGCACACGTGTGACCCAAGCCTTACTGTTGGATCGCCACATGACACTCAGCTGCTCCTTGTCGACCTTGTGTTTCTTGAAGGCCCGTGGATTCTCCGAGTGGTACACCAGCAGGGGCTTGATCTTCAGGTCGCCGCTTGCGTTGGCACAGAAGAGCAGGGTCAGACGGTCCTTCATGGGCTTGTGGCCAGGCAACTTGGACTCCTCCTGTGTGATGAAAGTCCTTTTGGGCATCCTCTTCCAAAACAGCCCAGTCTCATCGCAGTTGAAGACCTGCTGTGGAACGTAGCCCTCCGCCTTCACAGCCTCCAGGAACTCCGCTGCAAAGTCTTCAGCCGCAGGAACATCAGAACTGGCAGCCTCTCCATGCCTGACCACGCCGTGGATTCCAGATCTTGCCTTGAACCGGTCAAACCAGCCTCTGCTTGCCTTGAAGACTTCTGGCTCGCCTGAGGTTCCTGGCTGTTCCCGGATGAGGTCAGCGTGCAAGGCCTTGGCCTTCTCACAAATGACGGCCTCAGTCACTGTGTCCCCTGCACGCTGCTTCTCTTCCAACCAGATGAGCAGCAACTTCTCGACCTCCTCCAGAACAGCTGGGCGGTTCTTCACGATCCTGGTGACTCCCTTGGCTGCATCAGTCGCAAGGATCTTCTCCCTCATCTTCAGGATGGTGCCGATGGTCAATGGGTTCCTGCCGTACTCCCTGGCGAGGTCTGTCACACGCATTCCACCGTCGTGCTTCCAGATGATCTCCTTCTTCATTTCCAGCGTCACCTTCTTCTTCTTCCTCTTCCTCTCGCCGGCCTCCGCAGCAGCAGTCTTCTTGGGCCCCATGGCAGCACAGCTCCTACCTTCGTAAACTCAGAAAAAGAAAAAAAAAATCAGCAATTCAAACCCAGAACCAAGTCCTTGGATTCCAAACAGCCAACCCAAAATCCAACCCCCCCCAAAAAAAGTTTTAAAAGTTTAACTTACGAAATGGCTGCAAATCACCAAAGTCTTCAAAATCCTCAAATGGCTGCAAAAGAAGTTTTGGAAAAGCTTTAAAAATCACCAAAGTCTTCAAAAACCTCAACTGTTCCCCCAGCCACCCACCCACCACACAGAAATTGCAAATCCCTCCCCAACTGTTCCCCCAGCCCCTCCCCAACTGTTGCAAACCCCTCCCCAACTGTTCCCCCAGCCACCCAGCACAGCACACAGAAATTCAAATTCAGAATTTTTTTTAAAAAAAACAGCAGAGTGGCCCAATGGTCACAGAAAACCATAAAAATGCAGGAAAAACCCACACAAGCTCCCAGATTCTTGCAAACCCCTCCTCAACTGTTCCCCCAGCCAGCCAGCACACAGAAATTCAAAACCCACAATTTTTTTTAAAAAACAACAACATGGCCCAATGGTCACAGAAAACCATAAAAATGCAGAAAAAAACCACACAAGCTCCCAGATTCTTGCAAACCCTTCCTCAACTGTTCCCCCAGCCAGCCAGCACACAGAAATTTAAAACCCACAATTTTTTTTTAAAAAAAAACAACATGGCCCAATGGTCACAGAAAACCATAAAAATGCAGAAAAAACCACACAAGCTTCCAGATTCTTGCAAACCCCTCCTCAACTGTTCCCCCAGCCAGCCAGCACACAGAAATTCAAAACCCACAAAATTTTTTTTTAAAAAAACAACATGGCCCAATGGTCACAAAAAATCAGAAAAATGCAGAAAAAACCCACACAAACTCCCAGATTCTTGCAAATCTCTCCCCAACACCAAGTCCTTGAATTCTAAACACCCCAACCCAAAATCCAAAAACCCCCCAAAAAGTTTCAAAAGTTTAACTTACCAAATGGCTGCAGAAGAAGTTTTGGAAAAGCTTCAAAAATTCAGCAAAGTCTTTAAAAAGCTCAGAAAGGCTACCACACCGCGTGCTATGTGTTGCTCCTCGCAGTCAAGTCGGAACTGCACCTCTTCAAGCAATGCACCCTGGGTTTTAACGGTTTTAAGACAAAGGAAACAAACTTGCAAGACGTTTTCGTCTTGCGAAGCAAGCCCATAGGGAAATTCGTCTTGCGAAGCAACTCGCAAACGGAAAACCCTTTTGTCTTGTGAGTTTTTCGTCTTGCGAGGCGTTCGTCTTGCAGGGCACCACTGTAATAGTGAAAAACAGCCATAAAAAACAGCCAAAAAACCTTTTCTTACAACAGCTAAAAAGCTCAGGAAATACCTTCTGAAGAATTTCGGCTATAATTTCTACATATGTGTATGTGTGTGTTTGATGTGGGGAGTGCTTCAACTTATCTTCTGTTCCTAACCTTCCAAGGGATCACGTGAAGTGCCACTAATGTGATGTGTTCTTCTGCTAAATGAGCGTGTGTTTCTCCTTCTGCTTCCAGGCTGTGATAGTGACCACTGGGGACCTCACTGCAGCAACCGCTGCCAGTGCCAGAACGAAGCGCTTTGCAACCCCATCACTGGCGCCTGCGTCTGTGCGACTGGATACAAAGGATGGCGCTGTGAGGACTTGTGCGACCCAGGAAGTTACGGCAAAGGCTGCCAGCTGAAGTGCCAGTGTCACAATGGGGCCACTTGTGACCATAAGACCGGGGAGTGCCACTGTGCTCCTGGATACACAGGTGTCTTGTAAGTTGAGTGCTGGGTACCTTTTACATGCGGGCTTTGCGGCAGTTGCTTTCTCTTAGGACCACATTCCCACTGTACATTTGAAGCACTGTGATACCACTTTAAGCAGCCATGGCTTGCCCCAAGGAATTCTGGGAGCTGTAGTTTGAGAGTTGTTAGGAGGCCTCTGTTCCCCCTCCCAGAGCTACAGTTTGGAGAGTAGTCAAACCATCGACCACCCTTTGCAAGGAACTTTGGGAATTGTAGTTCTGTGAGGAGAAGAGGGGTCTCCTAGCAACTCTCTGCACCCTTGGCAAACTACAGCTCCCAGAATTGTTTGTAGGAAGCCATGACTGTTTGAAGGGGCATCATAATGCTTTAAATATTAGTGTCACAGTTGTCTGAAATGTGCCCAGTTAGGATTCCTTCTTTTGGAGAGAAGCCCTGTGCAACTTGTGACCCACCAAGGAAGCAAAGCTCACCATCACATAGTGAACATGTTTCCCTCGCAGACCATCTGTGTGGCATGCATGATTTTCATGTATATGTGGGAACCCTTCGAACCAAACCTTGCGTAAGAGGTGATCATAAGGTAAAGGAAAGGGAGACCCCTGGCCGTTAGGTCCAGTCGTGGCCGACTCTGGGGTCGCGGCGCTCATCTCGCTTTATTGGCCGATGGAGCCGGCGTACAGCTTCCGGGTCATGTGGCCAGCATGACTAAGCCGCTTCTGGTGAACCAGAGCAGCACATGGAAACGCCATTTACCTTCCCGCCAGAGTGGTACCTATTTATCTACTTGCACTTTGATGTGCTTTCGAACTGCTAGGTTGGCAGGAGCAGGGACCGAGCAACGGGAGCTCACCCCATCGCAGGGATTCGAATCGGCAACCTTCTATCGGCAAGTCCTAGGCTCTGTGGTTTAACCCACAGCGCCACCCACGTCCCCTGTATTGCATCATACTGTATTGCAAATGTTTGTTGAGTTTGGGGAGTTCAGCACATACCTTCCACCCAGCTTGCCATACCGCTTGCCCAGTGTACAACTGAATCTTCCCCTTGTGGAAATACTTTTATCTCCCATGAACCAGAGGTTATCTTTCTGAGTGAAGGGCTTTTAAAACGAATAAAGGATCTGAAACAAAAGCAATGCTGTTTGGAGCAATAAATATTGGATAGCTACATTTTACCACTGATGCCGTCAATCAGAATTTGCTGAGTGTTTGATTATTTGTGTAGACGCTCCTGCAACAGCCCTGTAGTGGGCTGCCCTCTTGTAGCTTCCTGATGTAAATTGTTTCCGTGTCTGTTTTGTGTTTCATTTTGGTGTCCGTCCCTCCTCGCTTCCGACAACACCTGCGAAGCTGCGAAGAGCATTGTCCTCCCGGTAGCCATGGAGCGCAGTGTGAGCAGCGGTGCCCATGCCAGAATGGGGGCACCTGCCACCACGTCACTGGAGAGTGTGCCTGTCCCCCAGGATGGATGGTATGTAACATTGGACTACAGTCACAGTCATGCAGCCCTTGGCACATACTTTAGTGCACATAAATGTTGGTGGGGTTAAGCTTTGCATAACGCATCTTCAAGCCATTTGCACAAGACAGATTCAGTAAGTGCCTTTTAAAATATGGCATCCAGTCTCATATTCTAATAGGCAGTGCTCCCCAGAGATCTGTTGGACTGTTTTCCAGGATGAGCACCAGGCTCACTGAACTGACAGTGAGGCTCAAGAGATGTGCTGAGTGGCTAGCGTGAGCTGAGGCTGCATCCACGCCATACATTTAAAGCAGCGTGATGCCACTTTAACAGTCATGGCTTCCCCCAAAGAATCCTGGGAGCTGTAGTTTGTTAAGGCTGCTGAGAGTTGTTCCCGTCATAGAACTGCTATTCCCTGAGTGGCTTAAAAGACTGTATTTCCCAGAGTATGCTGGGAAATGAAGCTCTCTGAAGGGAAAGGAGCCTTCTAACAACTGTTGTTGTTGTTGTTGTTGTTGTTGTTGTTGTTGTTGTTGTTGTTGTTAGCTGGGGCTGAGTTCCATGTCATTGCAGGGGTTTGGAGTAGATGACCCTTTGGACCCCTTCCAACTCTACAATTTTGTCATTCTATGATTTATGAGAAAGATAAACTAATCACACTTCTTGCTTCTACCTGAGCCTAACAATGAGATGAAGCATGTGGCTCTTTATCAGGGAGACCTGGCTTCCATTTGCCCTCAGCCATGAAACTCCCCAGGTGATCCTGCCACAGCCCATAATCTCTTAGCCTAACTATAAAACCTGGTCAGTGTGCGGTGGAGGCTCTTAGGCCACCAATGAGCTCCTGGGAGGAAGAGCAAGATTCAAACGAGATGGATGAGAACAAGAGGCATCCAAAGTCACAGAAAGGGAAGGCATGAATGCTGCAGCCCAGAGACTCTGGGGAGTGTTTGCACTGTATCATAGGGAGGTCTGCTACAGAGGTCAATGCAATTCTTTCCCTCCCGCTCGCATAATCTTGCTCATTTCTGGCATAATTTTACTTGTGTTAAGAGGGGCTGCCGGGGATTGGCTTCGAGGCAGCGCATTATTACTCGCACCTTTAATTCTGTGTGTCAAGGGAGGGGGTGGGGAAAGGCTGCGCTCTTTTTTCTCTCCCCCTTTTCCAAATCTAAATCTGTATCAATAATGTGATAATTAACTCCCTCTGGATTTGCCAAGGCTTCATTCAGCTGCGCGCCGTTCCCTGGCATCATTCCATCATTTGACAATTAGCCTGTTGGCAAGTCCCGCTGCTGAAATCGGGCAGAAAAAGGGGACGGGGTGTCAGACAGACTCTGGGGATCCTTCCTGGTTAATACCATGAAAGGCTATGAAGATGACTGGAAGCTGTGGATTACATGGGGGTGGGGAATGAGGAGCCACCAGGTCCATGCTGGAACAATCGTGACAAGCTCTGAGCTATGGCAGGAATGTGCTGAACTGCGCACTCTTCTTCTCCCCATGGATCACCTAGTGAATTTTGGAAGGGTGGAGAGAGTGCTGAATGGCAGGACTACCACTGTTACAATTAGGGTTGCTCCCCAGGATGCAAGGCTAGTAGAGAAGCATTGGATTGTGTTTAGTGTTAGCCATAGAATCATAGACTCATAGATTCATAGAATTTTAAAGTTGGAAGGGACCGCAAGGGTTACTTAGTCCAACCCCCTGAAATGCAGGAATCTTTTGCCCGATGTGGCACTCAAACCCATGGCCCTAAGATTAAGTGTCTCATGCTTTACTGACTGAGCTATCCAGAATCCTATTCACCGTAGATCCACTGAAATGAATGGTCTAATTTAGCCCCCTTAATGTCAGTGGGACTACTCTAAGCAGAACCTTGCTGGACCCAACCCATTGGTTACGTTCTGTTGTGTTTTGCCACCATCACAAAGTTGGTTTCATAATAAGCTCTCAGCTGTGTTCAGTCGGGTCCATATCACCACCGTCATCATTGCAGAATCACAGAATGAAAGAGTTGGAACAGACCCAAAATGTCTCCTAGCCCAATCCTCTGCAATGCTGGCATCACCACCTCCATTGTCGGTTTGTTTGTCTGACACCTTCCCACAACATGGTGCCCAAAGTGAACAATTAAGTATAGCCACTCAAAAAAATGCAGATGAGAAACAGTTGGAAATAAATGCAAAAAAAAACCAACCCCCCAATCCGAACACATTTGTATAAAACAATAGAAATAAACCAATCCAACTTGAACACCTTAAAACTGAACAGGAGATAGAATAATGCCTAATACAGATATCAAAAAAAATGTATGAAAAACATCCTGATGCTCCAGATGATTCATTTATTTCCAGTAGTTTGGATCGAAATCCCCATCTCCAGGTGCCCTGCCCCATCTCTCTTGGTATAAGGCAGCTTCCTATGTTTCTGTGTTCACAATCAAGTTTTGGGTAGCAATTGTTTTCTTTTGTACAGACACTGAGTAAAAGCACCTCATTGCCAGAGGGCAAATTGCCAGGACAGCTTAGGTTATTTGGGTTGGAAGATGAACTGGAGCAGGGGTGGATTTTAAATGTCTGACCCTTCCTGTTCCCTCACCTGACACCATCACATTTTCCCATGCCTGCAACTGCTGTAACCCCAAGGAAACTACAATAATCCCCAGGCAAATTTCTTGCAATATTTTTAAATGATATTAAACAGCAGCATAATAATACAAATGGCAGAGTTGCAATTAATAAAGTGCAGGAAGAAGGTGCATAACAACTGGAGGCAATGTTTCTTTTCTTTCTTTATTAAATTCATATAGGCATGTATATCCCACACTTCCTCACAAAGGGGTATAGGGGGGCAATACAGCTTACAGAAGGGCATTGTTGAGGCTGTGTCATAAACTGCTAAATACAGAAAGCAAGTGGGTACTGAATAATTGAATCCAGCACAACTGATGATGCCAGCCTGTTGTCTGGATTCTGTGGCTTGCCTGAGCATGGATGTTAAGCCATGCGCAGTGGACCTATGGTGCCGCACCATCAAGCAGATAAGCTGCACATCACCCTGAAGCTGGCGGTGCAATATGACTTGCAGGTGTGTGCCTGCACAAGTACAGCCAGAAAGACTGTCAAAAGTGCACTACCGTGTGGGTGGGTGTGTAAGCTGTAGAAATTCTCTTCTACTCAGTTGGTGGGTGGACCGTAAATGAGGCTGTCTGCACTGATGCTGCCTGGAAGAAACAGAGAGATGCATTCCAAAGGCCAGGGGTGCTTCTTGAAAACCCTATCCTTGGCTGTTCTGTTCCCCGGGGACAAACCTGCAGTTAACTGTGCCTGCTTTTGAACTGAGCTGAGTTTAAAACACACATACACAGACATGCACACTCTGAAAGAGGCAGAGCAGGAGCTCTGGGGGAAGCAGAGGCAGTTAGAAGCAAAAGCACTCCACTTGCAAATGTTGGGATTTTAAGTTTAAAGGGCCTCTCCAGGGCTTTCATGAAAGAGGAAAAAGATTCTGCACAGCCACTGTGTGTGTCTGTGGGGGGGGAGAGAAACTTTTTCCTTATTCTTTTCTTGCTTTGTGTTTTTAACTCTTGATGTTTGGAGGACAGTTCTGGCTGCAGCAAGCCAGGAATGGAGAAAGGGAAAGAAGGTGCTACTGTCCTCATGTTCCACAGAAGGCCTGTCTTTGGCTGTAGACATTTTGAATGCACGTTTAGTGTGCTTTGGGCGTATGTATAATATACGCTATGCATGCACCAGTATTCCTTGAAGACATTTGCAACTTCAGGTTTATTAATATACATCGACTCCAACTTGATTTCACCTGGGACCAGAAACCATCGCAAGAGAACAGCAGTTTCTACGCTCCCCTGGGGTGCGTATGATGAAATGCAGCTCTGCCAAGAGATTTGCTCCCTGAGGAATCAGGTTCCCAGTTGAAGCAGGAGATTGAAAAGGAAGATCAGCGTGCGCTCTCTGTCTCTTTCCTCCTCCCTACCCTTCAGTTCCCTCCTTTTAAAGATAGCATTGCTCCTGTTCTCAGATAGTATGCCTGCTCGGTAGGATGAAGAATCTAACAGGAAATCCAGCTTTGCAGCAATAGCAGGCAGTGTGGTGGAAACAAGAGCCTCTCTGTCTGGCACAGGGATCACTGCAGCTACCCCAGATGGAGCCGAGCAGGATTTGGATCGGATGCAGCAACAGAGCCAGTCTGACACTGCTCCTGGTGTGTCTGCACAGCCACAATCTTGCCTCCCCACCAAACCCCACCCAGGAGAGATGCGACAATGCTCTGTGCCTCTGCCCCACTAAGCTGGCCACTACTGCTTTACTATAATCTGTCACTGTTAACTGTAATGATCTATTGCGATGGCATGCAAGGAGAAGGCTACCAGTGGCCACCAGCCACAATGACTATGCTCTGCCCCATGGTCAGAGGCAATGATGCTTCTGAAAACCAGTTGCTGGAAGCTACAGGAGGAAAGAGCCCCATTGCACTTGGGTCCTGCTTGCTTGCTTCCCAGAGGCATCTGGTTGGCCACTGTGAGAACAGGATGCTGGACTAGATGGGCCATCAGGCTCTTCTTATTTCTTAGAGCCTTTGCCAACTTGGCATCCTGTGGAATAGCTCAGTTGGTGGAGCACAAGACTCTTAATCTCAGGGTTGTAGGTTCAAGCCCCATGCCAGACAACAAGACTCCTGGAGTGCTGGGGGATGGACTAGGTGACGCTTCCAACTCTACAATTCTGACGTGGGTGGCACTGTGGGTTAAACCACAGAGCTTAGGACTTGATGATCAGAAGGTTGGCAGTTTGAATCCCTGCGACGGGGTGAGCTCCTGTTGTTCAGTCCCAGCTCCTGCCAACCTAGCAGTTCAAAAGCACGTCAAAGTGCAAGTAGATAAATAGGTACCGCTTCGGCGGGAAGGTAAATGGCGTTTCCGGGCCCTGCTCTGGTTCGCCATAAGTGGCTTAGTCATGCTGGCCACATGACCCAGAAGCTGTACGCCGGCTCCCTTGGCCAATAAAGTGAGATGAGCGCCGCAACCCCAGAGTCGGCCACGGCTGGACCTAATGGTCAGGGGTCCCTTTACCTTTACCTTTATGTGATTTGGAGGATCAGCCCCCACCAGCTTCAACCAGCATGGACTGTGCCGGCTGTGGCTGATGGCAGTGTGCTCCAAAACATCTAAAGCGCACCTGGTTGACAAAGGCTGCTCTAAGTTGAGGCATGTTCTGGCTAAGTTGGGCATTGCCTAGAGTGCAAGCATCCCCTTTGTTAATTCCCTCTGTTCATGTCCATTGTCAGGCAACTCTGTCTCCAACTCTCTGCAGAACAGTTATGGGGCTCTCTCCGGCTGCATTGCTTGGGGCTACCCTCAAAAACTGAGTCCCTACTGACTCTCCTTGTCTGTGACAGCATTATTAGGCTTATCTCAAAGGGAGCACAAGAAAAAGGGGGAAGGCATCTCAAATGAACAAAACAAGGCTCACTGAGGCAAAACTTTGTCGTAGTTCAATGCATTTCCACAAAAGATACTCCTCCTTCAGGACCTTGAAACCCCCCCCCACACACACCCTGCTCTCTCCCCATCTTATTTTCAGAGGTTCAAAATGGATGAATGAGGGAGAAGAATTGCTTTGTTTTTCAAGCTGATTCCTGAGTTGTTCAGGTTTTGAAAAGCACTTCTGAATTTTAAGAAATCACAAGCTCCTAAAGAAAGATTGTTCCACTCTAAAACACACTGAACTACAGTAAGGAGCCTTATATCAGTGAGCACCAGAGCCTGTTCTCTTTTAGGTTTTGCAATCTCAAATGGAGCCAAGATTTCATGCCAAACATATGAATGGTACCCCTGCCTGTTTTCATGCTTTTTGTGTTTGGCATCTACCCCAGAGGAAGGTCTTTCAGTTCTGTTTTCACAGTCACTCGTGTGAAGTGGAATCCTTGGTCATCTCCAGAGTGTCGCTCTTTTGGCATGGGATTCAATCACATGCTAGAAAGTTCAGGTGGCACAACCGGAGTTGATTGGGAGCTCTTGCACAACACTTGCCTCCCTCAAAGATAAGACTTTTGCAATAAGAAATGTGATCGGAAGATGCACAGGAAAATGTGGAATGTTTGGTGCAGCACTGTCTAACCTCCCAACAAACAAATGAGATGAATGCTAAATAAACACATTGTCTGGGAGAGCCCCTTCCCTCCACTGCCCCCCTGCACTTCTGTGGTGCATTGTGTCACAGTCCGGTCTACAGGCGGTTGAAGTCCCGGCTGAGGACATCAGGACCAGGGACAAGATGGCAGGGTGGGAGCAGGAACGAGAGTCCAGAAGCCAGGGATCCGAGAGTGAGGAAGCAGGGAGTCACAAAGTCAAGGATCCGAGGATCGAGAAGCAAGGAGTCACAAAGTCAAGGTCTGAAGATGAGGAAGCAAGAAGCCAAACACAGCAAGGCAGGAAACGTGTTTCTGTGGCAAAGAGCCGAAGGGAAATGCTGACCTTATATCCCTTCCCGGCTCTTGCCACCAGGTGCTGTGAGTTACGCAGCTGCACCTTGCCTCTTCAGAACAAACTTAGGAAGGCCCCAGTCCTGCAAAGTCCTATTGGTCACAGGGCTTGGCTCCTGCAAGCACTCCTGACACATTGAAAGGTCTGAAAAGAGCCAATGGCCCATCTAGTCCAGCATCCTGTTCTCACAGGTATTTCCACCAGCCTGTGCCTGTGGTATTTCCACCAGCAGGACCCAAGCACAGGAGCACTCTCCCCTCCTGCAGTCTCCAGCAACTGGTATTTAGACGTATTACTGCCTCTAGCTGCAGCTACCAAGCATTGATAGGCTTATCCTCCATATATTTGTCCAACCCTAGTTTAAAGCCATCCAAGCTGGTGGCCATCACTGCCTTCTGTGGGAGCAAGTTCTGTAGTTCAACTGTGCAAGATGGAAGTGATTATCTGACACCCTGGTTATGAAGAGAAGAAAGTGGTTGAAAGTTTGAAGTTGTACCTAATCCTCATTCAGGCTCTGCTGTGTAGTCAAGATCATGTCTGGTTGCCCCAAAGTCCTTGCAGCACATGTTCTGTTGGAGAGGAGAATGCCTTTTAATCCTTGTTCTGACTTAAATGAAGTGTTGGGAGAGGGGATGGTGCTGGGACCATCTTTTGCTTTCCTCGGCAGCAGTTGATGACATTGGGGAAGGGCGCTGGAGAACACACAAGCCTGAAGTCTTTGCAAAGTTGCTGATGGAACAAACTGTGTTGATGAGATGCATAAAATTGCTTGCAACTTTGCTCTGACATTTGATCCTCCGGAGATGGGCATTTTATATTCCCTAAATGCACGTTTGTGTCAAAAGATTCACACCTCTCTTGAGGGGATGCATCTCGGAGCACTGCTTCCTCATCATTTGCTGATAGAAATCCTCTCCTCTTTGAAACCATGATGAGAAAAGGCATTTATTATCATGATCAATGGGCAACTTGCCTTCCTGGAGAGAGATTCAAAATATCACTCCTTGCTCAAGCCTAGAGACACAAATGGTTATGGCAGGGCCCAGATGCTCTTGAATTGAGGCCAAGCTATCCCTTCCACAGCTGAAGAGCCAGCAATCATACAGGTTAGGATAGGCTTTCAGAGTCCTTCTTCATGATTAGTGAGACCCACTGTATTCCATTCTGGGGTTGTTGGTATTGCCAAATCTTCCTGGTCTGTGAGTGAAGAAACTGTCAGAGGAAGGCAAATATGAAGCCGTTCCCGTTTTGAGATGTGCTGTGTTTTTTATTTGTCCTGAGAATTGTTCATTGTTTCCTCTTCCACTACCACCCTCTCCTGCCTAAAATGCTTTAAGGTGCTTGGCTGAGAGGCAGGGCCGGTCCTACTGTTAAGCTGAGTGAGGCAACTGCCTCAGGTGACAGATACTACGAGAGGGGAAATGGCAGTAAGTTGTGGGAGGACAAAGTTTTGTATGTGCCACACAACATGCCCTAGAACCCCTACACTGGCCTCTTACCATAAAGTATGGTGGAAGACACTGGCCTGTTGCAAATATTGAACTGAAATTCACCTGCTATTATTATTATTACTATTTATTCAATTTGTATACTATCCTTCATCCGTAAATCCATATCTTACAGTGTAAAAATACAAAATGAGAATACACAGTACATGGTGCCTAAAGGTATATAATGGAGGCACCAGATGAGCCTCCCTGGGCAGAGCATTCCACAAATGGGGAGTCACCACAGAAAAGGCCCATTCTCATGTTGCCACCCTCTGGATCTCTCATGGAGAAGGCACATGAAAAAGGGCCTCAGATTATGATCGCAGGGTTCTGGTTGGTTCATATGGGGAGAGGCAGTTCTTGAGGTATTGCAGTCCTCAGCCATTTAAGGCTTTATAAGTGAAACTAGCACTATGAATTGGACCAGGAAATGAATGGACAGCCAGAATCCGTGTAATATGCTCAAAGTGTCTTGCCCCGGTAAGCAACCTGGCCGCTTAATTTTGCACTAGCTGAAGTTTCTGAGCCATCTTCAGAGGCAGCCCCACGTATAATGTGTTGCAGTAGAGCATAGACAACAGAAGTTAGGTTATCTTTGTCTAGATAGGGGTGTCAATGGGTCACCAGCTGTGGCTGATGGAAGGCAGTGTGCGTCAGTGTTCCTTATGAGTGGTTGTGTACACCTAGGGTGATTCCCTCTCCCACTCAGAACCCCTGGCCTCATCCAATGAAGAGGGGGAACCTGACCTGAGGGTTGTGGCAGTCACAACATGGCTTGGCAGGGTTTCCAAGCAGGATTGAACCCATAGCTTCTCAATGGTAGCAACTACTGGTAGAAATTGGATGGATTGTGTGGCATATGAATGGAAGGCTCAGTATGTTTTCATGTCCTCTTGCATTCATTCATAAGTCCATTCTGTACCATTACTGCATGAATCTGCAATTTTTAAAATGCACATTACTTTGTATTACTTTGCATTAAAATTCACATTACTTTCTATATATTACTTGGCAGAACAGACATTTATGAACACAGTTTACCCTAACATGGTCATTTTGTACACATTTTGTCCTAAAGTCCACATTCTCATATGACTTCCAAACTAAAATATGCATTTAATATACGTACATACTGGTAAAGTTGCAAGCACTTTATTAAATGGCATGACATGCAAAACACATCCTTTAATGCACATCTAAATGCAATGTGTTTGTTTGTTTTTCTCCATGTTAACCTGAAATGATGTTAACCTGAAATGACTGTTTTCTCTCTCTCTGTCTCCTCCTACCTAGGGCTTTGTGTGTGCCCAGCCGTGTCCATCAGGAACATACGGGGTTAACTGCAGCCAGGATTGCCCATGTCATAATGGAGGGCAATGCGATCATGTGACGGGGGTTTGCCTATGCACTGCAGGCTATATGGGAGACAGGTAGGTATGGAGGTAGCAGGTGGAAAACTTCATTCTCCTGTGTGTGGATTGCCAGTTAAAACTCTTTCAACCCAATGAAACTTCAATTAGCAAAGTCCCATTGTCAGAGATGGTGAACCTCAGGTCCGGAGGGGATGGCAAATGTGGCCCTCAAGGCCTTTCTATCTGGCCCTCGGGGTCCTCCCCAGGTTATACCACACCTTGGCCCTGTTTGCAGTTTCCTTTATGTCTGGATGGAATGTGTCCTTGCATCCTGCTAATGCTTCTTGCTTACCCGGATGAAGGATGCAGAGAGGTGTGTGAGTGTGAGCCTACTGCTTACAGGTAAGATAAAGGTAAAGGGACCCCTGACCATTAGGTCCAGTCATGACTGACTCTGGGGTTGCGGCGCTCATCTCGCTTTATTGGCCGAGAGAGCCGGTGTACAGCTTCCGGGTCATGTGGCCAGCATGACAAAGCCGCTTCTGGGAAACCAGAGCAGCACACGGAAACGGCGTTTACCTTCCCACCAGAGCAGTACCTATTTATTTACTTGACGTGCTTTCGAAGTGCTAGGTTGGCAGGAGCAGGGACCGAGCAACGGGAGCTCACCCCATCACGGGGATTCGAACCGCCAACCTTCTGATTGGCAAGTCCTAGGCTCTGTGGTTTAACTCACAGTGCCACCCGCGTCCCTATGCTCACAGGTAAAATTGGCATTAATTGCTGCACCTACTTTTGCTCCTGGCAAGATGTATGAACCCTTCCCCTTCCCCCAAAAAGTCTAACGAATACAGAGAGATGCACTATTTAAATCAATAAAAAGAGAAAGCAAACATTTAGCAGTATTTGAGTTATTTTAAATTTTTTACATTTGTTTCCCACCTTTCCTCCAAGGATCTCAGGGTGGCATACACACCTTAACCACCTCTCCACTTTATCCTCACAACAATCCTGTGAGGTAGGTTAGGTTGAGAAAGTGTGACTGGCCCAAGATCACCCAGCAAGCTTCATGGCCAAGTGAGGATTTGAACCCTGGTCTCTCAGGTGCTAGTCTGACACTCTAACCACTAAACCTCACACCACACACATATTTTAAGCACACACCATACGTAACTTGATAAGAAAACAATGCAAGAAGAAAACCTGCAAATCCTCCCAGATGTTAAGAGCACTAAGGCTCCTGGGCTTTGTTCAAGCCTTATTCGTTTTGACAGAAGGAGCTTCAGATCCCATACAGAAGTAAAAAGTCCTAGCTGGAGACATTTACATATATCTCTTGAAGTCCTTGCAAACACATGAATCAGGTCTGGCCCAATAGGTGTCAAATATAATTCTTCACACTAAAGCTATTTCAAGAAAACTATTTTAAAAGGGGATTGAGAAGATTTTCCTTTGAAAGTGTCAGTAATGGAATCCGATAATAAAGAGCTCCTTTTCCTCGGAGGATAAGGCTTTGATCCTGTGTACGTTTACCTGGGAGTAAGTTCCACTGAACTGAACAAGGATTACTTTTTAGCAGACACATATATTTATTCATTTATTTATTAACAGGTAACTGTTAGGTGGATTTGTAGCTGACTGGCTGAACCCAAAGAGTACTTATTAATTGCTCCTCGTCATCCTGGGGGAAAGTGGCAGATGGGGAGCTATTTTTTCTAGAAAAAGAGGTGGTGGAACTCATGATGAATGCCTCTCTCGTTACCTTATAATGGCAATGGCGCCCACCTGAGAGGTGCCGGAACTGAGTTTATATTTCTGTTTTGGGTTGTACCCAATGTTCGTCCTACTCATGTGAGTAGGCCTATTTAAATTAAAGGACATGATAAATTTATCACCCTTAATTTCAGTGGGGCTACTCAGAGTAGGATTTAGTCAGCTACAACCCACTGTTTTTATATTGGGGGGGCCCTGTGCTCCTCTTCACTCGACTCACCACCCTACCCATATAATCCCCACATTAACTCCTAGAGCCTCCCCTTCCTGGGACTCTGACGAGACACTACAAATCCTCCAATGGGACTATAAGACGACAGCCTTACATTTTTATGTATATAGGAAGACATGGTGTACACTGTAGATTGGGATTTTTTGAAATAGTAAGCTGTTTAGAAATGCTTTTAATTAATTAAATAAATAGTCATGCACCCCATTGCTTTTGCTGAAATGAGACACATTCTTTTTTTTATAGCTAGATCTTATCACTTCTATAATTTTTTTTGGCAAAGCTCCTCCATTTTTATTATAGCTAGGATGGTGTGGTTTTCCTTTTTTTAATATCCCTTATAAAACATAATGGATTAAATTTAATTTAATTTAGATATTTGCAGCAATAAACTTGAACGGGGAGATCTCTCCGTGTTTACAAGATATGCAAATGAAACACATTTATACCAATTAATCCCCTCAAGAGTAAGCACTGCATTTCTCCGTTTCCCATACCGCACTCCAGCGTTTCTAGATGAGAGAGTGGAAAGACTGTTCAAAGCACCTGAGAGTCCCAAATGATATATTTCTGTAGACCAGCAATCCCTGACTTTGTGTCTTCCAGGTGATTAGTGGACTACAACTCCCATCATCCCTGTGTATTTGCCATGCTGAGTGGGGCTGATGGAAGTTGTAGTCCCACAACATCTGAAGGGTACCAGGCTGGGGACAGCTGTTGTAGACTGACATCAACCTTTCATGGATCTATGAGTGAAGGTCCCCAATAGGACCACTATAATTATCAAGGGCAATGGCAAAACTCTTATCTTTTCCCCAAAGAGAAACATAAGCTCTATTCATGCTTTCAAAATGATACTTGAAGGCGTAAACTAGGATGTGGGAGTGGGTGTACCCACTTCGCCCCCAACTTTCTACACTGAGCAGGCTAATGTCTTCAGGCTGGTCTGATCCACTTATGTAAAGATGGTCATTCGTTGGCCTAGTAAAGGATTGACTGACCAGGTGTTCTGTGGTGATTTCAGCCAGTGTGGAGCTTTCAGCCAGTCTAGGAGGTGAAAGACCAGGATTAAAATCCCCACTCAGCTGGGATGCTTACTGGGTGAGCGGTCATTGCCTCTCGGGAGAAGAATTTAGGGGCTCAGAAGTTTGCTTCTCCTTTGAGATGGTGTTTTACGAACTACTGAAGATTGTATTTGTCCTTGGATAACTCTTGTCTGGCCCCTAGAACTCTTCCCAAGCCAAACTTCTTGCTGCCTCTGCTTTGCACCCCAAGTGTGTATGCCTGGCTAGAACATGTCTCTAAACTCCATTAATGTTTCCTCCTTGACTGAATGGCAGCATAGAGAGGGGCATGTCAAGCATGTGTAGAAACTAGCCAACTGTTCAAAGGTCTAACAATTGCTCCACCCACCACCGGCACATGGGACTGGCAGGTTGTCCAGAAGGGAATGAAAAAAATTCTCCACCCCTGAGTTCACCCTGGATCCCAAAACGGTGCTGAAGCCAAGCCCATTGTAATTGCAGCTTTCAATCCTAGTTCAGCTCATGATGGGCTGCTGGTTCACTTTTAGGACCAAAAAAATAAATAAATCCTTTCTTTGTTCCTAAAGTTGCGACTAAACCGTTCTCAATTAATTTGAACAATGGGACCAACCAGCCAATTTCATTTCTGCTCCCTGGGCTTGATGGGCTGCAATAAGATTCCTTTCCCCCATCCCCCATTCTGGGTGAAATAACGTGCGGGTGACCTTTTAAATAAATCAAGGAAATGTTCCTGTTAATGGGTGCTCTTTTACAACAATCCCTTCCGGATCCCCTTTCTAATACTCTTCAAAGGTAATCTGTATTAGCCTACAGCATACAGTCCTGCAGAAGAGATAATAAAACATGTATTTTTCGATAAATATTTGTGGGGAAATAGCTCGGTCACAAAAGCCTGTGGGAGCTGAATAGCTCCCTTTTCTTTCTCACTTTTTTCTGGTTCGTGGAGCGTGCCTGTGCATTCTGAATAACTCAACAAACGCCAAGTTGATAGCGCCAGATAACTTCCCTGCTGCACTGAAATTTACGTGAGCTGAGCATCCAATGCAAATGCTTTCATTGTGGACCCCAATTATTGGAAGCCACAGTTCTAGTAGAAATACAGCATGGGAAATCAGTTCCCAAGTCTTGCAGCCAGCAAGAAACTGTATTTGAGCTGCGGAATTGCAAGATTAGAATCTTTTATGCAGGGAGGACAATTCCCCCAAATCTCACCAATTACAGCGAACAAGTTTATTTTCCTTGCTGTTTTGTTACCCGTGACTACTCCATTATGATATTTATGAAAACATGATCACCCGAGTTTTTAAATGCTTGCGGTTTCTTGGGTGCTATTTCGATTCTTTCCATTGGACAAAACTATTATCACTGACGAGAGAACGGGTTGGCAGCACAATATAGCTCCTCTTGTGGCATCCTTAGATCAGGGGGTTGGGAAAGTGTGGTCCTCCATCTGAGTTCCACTGCCACCATGGCCAGTGCTTGGTGCGTATGAGAATTGTCCTTCCCCCACAGGATATCTGAAGGGCCATAGATTCCTCACTCTTGCTTCAGAACAGGCCTGGGGAACTTCCAGCCTGCAAGCCAATCTTGGCCCTCCAGGAGATCCAGTCTGGCCCACAAAGCCATTCACACACCCCCATGCCTATCTGTCAATCAGTGGGTGACACTTATGCCATCAGCTGGTAGGAGTGGAGTTCCCAAAGTGGCTGTTGGCCAGTTGGGAACTCTGCTTAATGGATTTTGACAGGTGGGTGGGGTAAACCACCTGTCCAGGTTTGCCCATGGGGCACAACCAGGTAAAGATATCAATTCCCTCCCCCCCCCAGTCAGAAAGTCCCCCCACCCTTGTTATGGAAGAAACAAATATTGTTTTGTGCATGTAACGTGTTTAACAGGGCATCATAATGTTTAATACGTTGTGAAATTGTAGCCATTAATTCTACAGCTGGCACATATATTAACCCAACCCCAAATAATTGTACACTTATTAAACTTCAATGGCACTTATAATAATGCGGCTCTTCCCAGATAAGAAGGAAGCCATGTAAAATAGAACAAGAAACATGACGATGGTCTAGTCGCTTGTTGAGTAATTTAATTGAGCAATGCATCTGGCTGCTAATGGTGTTGCAGGCCCATTAGATTGATACGTTGCAAAGTGATGACATTTTCTGCAGCAAGCTAATTCCTACAGCGATGATCCTTACATTCCAAAGGAGCCATTATTGGTTTCTTGTGGCATAAAATTCATTTGCAGGGGGTTGCTTGATCTCCAGATAAATAAGTTGGTTAAACAGTTAGGAGAGCGGTTGGGTTGGGGGCAAGAGGGTAGCTAATTATGTAAATAGATTAGGTCATCGATGTTTCATTTCTAGATGCTCTTTTCCACTTGGTTTCATCTATAAATATAGGATGATATAGTATGGTATTGACTACTCTATTCATCTTGCGGAGTATTTTACATTTCTGCTCAAATCTGTAGGCTGCGCTTGGAAAGCGAGCTCTCCAGACATCTCACCATGCTTTCAGGCCTGCCAATAAGATCTGCAAACAGAAAGCAGGCATCTGTGCTTTTAAATACCAGTGTGGCAGGGGAAATAGTTCTTTGCCTGCCTTTAGTGTCATAAAGCTGTATATGCTTTCTAGACTACGCAGGCAGGGAAGCTCCGTCCTGCCTCAGCGTTAGCTGAAGCAGCACACGGCAAACTTTGCAGCAAGGAATGTCTCAGTGGTAGACAGAAGGGACGCAAATCAGCCGGCATCAAGTGGTAACCCAGGGGGTTGGCAAGCTTTGGGGGCACATGGGCACATTTGCAAACCAGAGAAATTGTGGCGGTCACCTCACAGACTGCTATCAAGCACCCTCAGCCAACGGTTCCTTTCAGCAGCAGAATGCTTCTTTCAAACTTAACTTCAGGTCTCATCCACAATATACATTTAAAGCACCATGATAAAACTATAAACAGTCATGGCTTCCCCAGAAAGAACCCTGGGAACTGCAGTTTGTTAAGGGTGCTGAGAGTTGTTAGGAGACCTCTATTCCCCTCCCAGAGTTACAGTTCCCAACATGGTTTAGCAATCCTCCTTCTCAGGAAACTCCGTGGATTGTACGTTGGTAAGGGGGTCTCCGGGATGCGGGTGGCGCTGTGGGTTAAACCACTGAGCCTGGGGCTTGCCGATCAGAAGGTTGTCGGTTCGAATCCCCACGAGAGGGTGAGCTCCCGTTGCTCAGTCCCTGCTCCTGCCAACCTAGCAGTTCGAAAGCACGTCAAAGTGCAAGTAGATAAATAGATACCGCTGCGGCGGGAAGGTAAACGGCATTTCCATGTGCTGTTCTGGCTCGCCAGACGCAGCTTCGTCATGCTGGCCACATGACCTGGAAGCTGTACGCAGGCTCCCTTGGCCAATAAAGCGAGATGAGCACCGCAACCCCAGAGTCGTCCGTGACTGGACCTAATGGTCAGGGGTCCCTTTACCTTTACCTAAGGGGGTCTCCTAGCAACTATCAGCATGTGTAAGAAACTACAGCTCCCAGGATTCTGTGGCGGAAGCGATGACAGCTGATGTGGCATAGCAGTAGTATGTTATATTAGGAGAACTTCCTTGCAAAACTGTGTGCATGAAAGTGTAAATATTAGGAGAAAGGCACTCTAAAGTTCTGGTGAATTTTCAGCAAGCTGATGCTGAAATGTGGCAAACTGAACTTAAGCCTGGAAAAATAAGGCATCAAGAGAAACTGAAATTTTTTGCACGTCCCTAACTACGGATGTGTTGCAATAGCTGTTCCACTGAAAATACCTGAGAATCATTGCCTTGTAAAATCTGATGTAAGAATATACAGCAATGGGACATGTTGTTTGTTTCAGGGGGGGAAACATATTCAGTGGAGCCAGCAGCTGCAATAGCACTTTTCCTCTTGCATCAACCAGTTTCATTGCCATTCCCCTCCCGCTTTCCCAGGCAAGCATTGCGTGTTTAAATCCTTTCTCCCTGATCATCATATTTTAACTCTCTCTGGTGCTGTCTGCGAAATGACCCACAAAAGGCATTTAACAATCTCCTCTCTGCGTGGAGGTTACAGTAAACATTTTAATCAATGGCAGGATTAAATGAATGCTGATTGGGCAATTTCCAGTCCCTGCTGCCCATGCGATAAGACTTTATTAATAATACGACATAGTGGTCCTTCATGGCAGATCATTTCAGACAAAGATGTGAGCTTCTTGCAGGGTAGGGCAAGTTTCAGAACTCAGGAGGTGGCTTAGGCACCGATCCCTTGCATGGCTCTGTGTTGCAGCTTCTCAAGTAGGAGCTTGGCTTTACTGCTGGAGGAACCAGTAAATGTGCGCTGCCTTTTATCAAGATCATGGTTATTAGCAGCAAAATCCGGGAGGGGGGGGGCTGCAGAAAAATGCTTTGGCATGTAATGTCACTATTCAGTGTTCCAGCCTGCCAGCTAGACCATTTCTACATTAATCTATGGCATTTTCTTTTCATCCTCTTTTCATTCTTTTCATCCAAAATACGTATTTAAAAAGTGTATTTTTATAAATTCAAATTCTGAGACCCATAATGCTCCTGTACGTTGCTGTGTTCCAATCTGCACATTTGTCTGAATAGGTCATTTTGTATGGGAATTTAAAAAGATAACAGCCCTCCAGCTTTCCTAGCCTCAGTTTGGACGGAGGGGAGCACTCAGAGGAGAGCATTGGCATATGACTTTAGGGCATGGGCAGGATGATGCAAGAGCTACTAGCCATGGTGGCTATGTTCTGCCTCCCCTGGTAAAGGTAAAGGGACCCCTGACCGTTAGGTCCAGTCGCAGACGACTCTGGGGTTGGGCAAGGGTGCCGGTGTACAGCTTCCGGGCCATGTGGCCAGCTTGACAAAGCCGCTTCTGGCAAACCAGAGCAGTGCACAGAAACGCCGTTTACCTTCCCGTCAGAGCAGTACCTATTTATCTACTTGCGCTTTGATGTGCTTTCGAACTGCTAGGTTGGCAGGAGCAGGGACCGAGCAACGGGAGCTCACCCTGTCGCGGGGATTTGAACCGCCAACCTTCTGATCGGCAAGCCCTAGACCACCAAAAGCCAGTTGCTGGGAATTACAAGTGGGGAGAGTGCTGTCTGCTGTTACACTCAGCACCTTCCCATGGGCATCTTATTGGCATAGGACAGTGGGCATCTGATTGGCCACAGTGAGAACAGGACACTGGGTTGATAAGCCTTTGGCCTGATGCAGCAGGGCTCTTCATTTTTTCACATGTCAGGTTTTCCTTCAGCCATTTTTATGCCCTACTTACGAGCTTCCAGGTGCATCAGGTTGGTGCATCAAGCTAGCTTGACGGCTACCAATAATATAGCAAGACCTTCTTGCCTGATCCAGCAAGCCAATTCTCATGTTCTAGTTCTGTGCAGGTGGGGGTGTTGACAAGGAACAGACTGGATCCAGAGCAACAGGCCAGCAAGGAACAGCAAGCTTTCTTAAGCCGCCTTGTACCATTGGCCCATCTAACTCAAAACTGCACACCTTGACCAGTGTTAGCTCTCCAGAGTTTCAGGCAGGGCTCATTGCTGGTCCTATATGGAGATGCTGGGACATTTTGCATGCAAACTGCCACTGAGCTACAGATTTTTATTGGGCCGGGTGCTGTTTAAACTTGACTGGTTTGCTAGAAGCTCTCCCACGTCTCCAGTTTACATTGAGCCTCTGCCTGCCACTGCTTCTTCTCCTTTGCAGATGCCAGGAGGAGTGCCCTGTTGGGACATACGGCTTTCAGTGCATGCAGAAATGCAACTGCGAGAACCGAGCCAAGTGCTACCACATCAACGGAGCCTGCCTGTGCGACCCAGGCTTCAAAGGGATCCATTGCCAGGAGCGGATGTGCCCCGAGGGATACTATGGGCTGAAATGCAATAAGCGATGTCCTTGCCATGTTCCAAACACAGTCAGGTATGTGCATCATGTCTCTTGCTAGCTGTGAGTGATAGCTAAGAAGCAAGAAAGCTTCTTTTGGGAAGAGAGTGGGAAGGAAAAGCTGGAAGAGTGGATTTTTTCTGGGCAAGTCCAGTGACTCCATCTCCAGCATGGAGCAACTTCTGAACTTGGTACAAGCAGTGATGCATATTTGTTGAATGTGGGCAGTGGAAGAGCCCATTGCTGGGCTGGGGAACAACATGAGGAATTGGCGGTATGTACCGCCCACCTGTGATGTCCAGATCCTGAACATCAGAGAAGATAATGGGTGAAAGTGTTTTAAAAGTTGATTAATTGATTGATTTGTAAGCTGTCCCATAACACAGTTATGTATGGCTTACAACATTATTATTATTATTATTATTATACTCTGCCTGTCTGACTGGGTTTCCCCAGCCACGGTGGCCGGCTTCCAGAACATATAAAAACATAATAAAACATCAAACATCAAAACCGTCCCAATACAAGGAAGCTAACCAAAACATACATTAAAAGCATAACTTCCAAATTAAATAAATGCTACAAAAACAGAGCACACAGATTAAAGCCACAGGTTTGAAAACTGAGTAGACTGCGGAAGTGCTTTTTTAAAAAAGAAAACTTGGCTGAACAGAGGTGTCTTCACCTTGCGATGAAAGGACTACAAGAATGGTGCCAAGCAAGCTTCCTTGGGAAGGCTGTTCCATAACCCTCTCCTTGCTGACTACTCCGTAGAGGTAACTTGGTAGTCTTAGCTCTGTTGTTCTCTTCTTTTGCTATGGCTCCTAGCAGTGCTATTTTCTAGAAAAAGAGGTGCCAGAACTCACCATGAACACAACACCCCCCAGTTCCCTTAGAATGGCAATGGCACCCATCTGAGAAGTGCCGGAACTGAGTTCCCCTGAGTTCTGGCTCCAGTGTCATCATCTGCCCTTCTGGGGAAATATTAAAGTTTTTGCATAGTGCAAAAGAACCCACGTGGCAGGCTGTAAGTCTTCTAAACAAACAGACTGTAGTGTCGTATGTACCAGAGCTTGGACTTCAGAGCTCATTCCAGGCACAAACTCTGTATCAGCTCTCACGTGAGGCTAATATTGTCCTGCTCGAATACTTAGCATTTATATAAATATTAATATCGGTGCCAAACCTCTATAGAATAGATACTGTGTCTTTGGCCTTTCTGCCCATTTAAAGTCATCTGATAAGACTGCCATCTAGATGGATAGAGACTGAGATTTTTCAAAGCAAGACTTTAAATTTAATGGGGGAAATGCCCCTCTGAACATTTACTCTCCCAGAAGAATATTTGCACCTTGCACTGCTTCTGAGCTGGCCAGTTTGCTTCTTCGCCTTGGTTTTCTTTTCCCCCATCCCATCTGTTTGTACTGTCTTCAAGCATTCTTGTCTCCAGATGGTATCTGCTCCTCTTAATAAATGAGTCTAGTCTCTCCCCGTTGATAAAAATCTGTCATTCTACTTGGTCTTATCTCAACCACGGTGGAACAAAAGAGATAGCGGCAGGCAGAGATCCGTAGATGTTATTTTCATTCATCCCATTGGCATTTCAGCTTTTGACTTTCCAAGCAACTCTTCAGCAGCTTGTCAAAGTTTCGAGACAAAGGGGGCACCTAAGCTGAGAAAGGGGAGCTCACCTTCTCTGAAAACAGCCTTGTGGCTATTAAAATGTAGGGATTTAATCAATCAATCATTTAATTATACCCCCCTTCATCCGAAGATCTCAGGGCAATTTACAGCATAAAAATGCAAAATAAAAACACAAAATGCATAATAAAAACAAGAACAAAACAAACCCATAAGCCCCCCCAACTCTCACATGCATTCAGTTCCATCCATGAAGTTGTACAGTACTAGCATTCCCACCTAATTATGTACAACCAGTTCCCAGGGTTCTGGCACATTCTAGCCATCATGGCACCCTCCAAATGCTCTTGCACAACAACTTCCATTAGGGATCTTGAGAGCTGTAGTCCAAGAATATGATTCCTGGATCAGGATAGCTTGAGCACAATTGATCGTGCATTGGTAACTTCACAGCTGGGTTACTGCAACGCGCTCTGTGTAGGGATAGCTTTGGGGTTGGTCCAGAGGCTGCAGCTGATGTAGAATGTGGCATCTAGGTTGTTTGTGGGGGCAAAGTACCACCAGTTTGTTTGCAGGAATTGCATTGGCTGCCAGTCTGCTACTGGACAAAGTTCAGTGTGTTGATGCTAACATAGAAGTCCTTATACAGCTTGGGACCAGGTTGCTTGAGAGACTGCCTTACCCCTTCCACGCCCAATAGATTGCTGCAGTCTGTGGGAGACTTTCTCCTGTAAGTTCCAAAGATTTCAGAAGCCCTTTCCACAGTAATGTGAAAGAGCAGGGTTTTTAGTGTGGCTCACCCTGTTCTGGGGAATAGCATTCCTGTCGAGATATGACAGAAACTCACTATCTGCACTTTCCAGAAACAGTTGAAGACATTTTTGTTCTGAGAGGCTTTCCCAGCAGATAAATGGGTCTTTGCAGGGAGTGTCTTATTTTAAACATATTTGCTGTTTTTGTGTTTTTAGCTGTTTTTAATTACGGTATCTTATGCACAAATCACCTTGAGACAGTGGTTTAGAAGACGATTAATAAATACATCATCATCATCAACAACTGCTTCATTGCTTTCAGGTGGTGGTTTAATAAATCAATAATAATAGTAATAGTAATAACAGTAATAGTAATCATAATAATAAACAGCTGGAGGGCACTACATCGGCTGTCCCTGCTGTGGTGTGGCCAAACAATATAGGATCAAGATCCACAGACAGGAGCAAACATGGCTTTCAGTAGCTCTCCTGCTATATCAGTGATAGGTAGATGTTGGAATAAAGGCAAAGCAAAGAGAAGGTTGCATTAAGTAAATAGCACATGAAATCGCAAACATAAATCTTCCTGGGAAGCGAGTTTGTGCAGGAGAGAGTGAGAAACAAAAGACATGGGGATATCACCGGACGTATAGTGGACTTGAAATGGGAGAGGGACCCTCGGCCTGTTTCTGAATGCAGTCAGTTTGCTTTAACTCTATTTTCCTTGCAGTTTGCATCTCATGCAGCCCTTGTTTTGGTTGGGACATATCTTTTACCATTCACGAAGTGTTCATATTTCATGAGGAGATTTGGGGGGGGGGAACCTACCCCTCTTTTTTTATTTATAAAAGACTCCGCCTTGCGGTTGAAATGCTTACCGGATGCCGTATTTTTCAATTGAATTGTAACAGGCCAATTCAGATTGCTGGGAACATATATTAGTTTTGAAAGATTTAATTTAGCTTTCCGATGCAAAGCTGGTTGGAAATGTACGGTTCTGCGCGCCAGGAGGAAAAACGCAAAATGAGGGAAACTAAACTATTTCTGTGCTGTTTAGTTTTCTGTTCCCATTACCTGAAGATTAATAGATGCAGAGATGGGGGGGGGGGTTGCAGTTCCAGCTTTTTTTATTACTTTTTCATCTAAATGTTAAGAGGTGTGAACCGAGCAGCGTATAATTCCGAGGAGTGCTTTGTCAAGCGGAAACCTGGTGATTTTTTTTATTAAGCTGATGAATTGTTTTAATTAGTTACCAGAATCCTCCGAAGAAGCACATGACAGCTACAGAACTTGGCAATTTTTAGTCACAACATTATGCACTAATCGCTTCTGCTGATAACAAAACAAAGGCGGTGAGGGAGGGAGGGGAAATTAGGAAAGCCAAAATAATGATTTTTTGTGAGGATTCCACATTGTACTTCTGTCCCAGATTGTCAAGGAGGGTCTCTTCCAGCAGAGAGGGTGTGGGCGAGACAGTCTGTGTACATAAAGCAAGGGTGGAGAATTTCAGACCCAGGGAAAGGATGCGGCCCTTGAGGTTTGTCTATCAGGCCCTCAGGAAGCTTACTTAGGCTGAAACCTGCCACCAGCCCTACTCTGCACCCTCCTTCAGTACTTTTGCCTGACTGAAATGTGTATTTGGACTTAATCGTGCCTCTTGCTTGTCTCAATGGAGATATGGGCAGGATATAGAAACCTCTGGATTCTTCATGACTGTAATATAGCCTGCAGTCCAAAGCTAAAAGCCACACCCATTGCCCAGCCATCCTTTCTCCATGGCATGTGGCCTCTAGAAGTCTGCCTGAGATGGAATGTGGCCCTCAGACTGAAAAGGTTCCTTACTGCTGATATAAAGGATGTGCACATATCATGTTGTTGTTGTTTAGTTGTTTAGTCGGTCCGACTCTTTGTGACCCCATGGACCAGAGCACGCCAGGCACTCCTGTCTTCCACTGCCTCCCACTGTTTGGTCAAACTCATTTTAGTAGCTTCGAGAACACTGTCCCACCATCTCGTCCTCTCTTGTCCCCTTCTCCTTGTGCCCTCAATCTTTCCCAACATCAGGGTCTTTTCCAGGGAGTCCTCTCTTCTCATGAGGTGGCCAAAGTATTGGAGCCTCAGCTTCACGATCTGCCCTTCCAGTGAGCACTCAGGGCTGATTTCCTTAAGAATGGATACGTCTGAGCTTCTTGCAGTCCATGGGACTCTCAAGAGTCTCCTCCAGCACCATAATTCAAAAGCATCAATTCGGCGACCAGCCTTCTTTATGGTCCAGCTCTCACTTCCATACATCACTACTGGGAAAACCATCACTTTGACTATACAGGCCTTTGTTGGCAAGGTGATGTCTCTGCTTTTTAGGATGCTGCCTAGTTTTTTTAAGATGCTGTCTAGTTATGCTGTCTATGAACATAGCATACCCTCTGATGAAAATAGGGACGTTATTCCAATAATAATAATTTGACTATTTATACCTCTGAGTGGGTTGCCCCAGCCACTCTGGGCTGATTCCAACATATATACAAAACGTAATAAAACATTAAACATTAAAAAACCACCCCTATACAGGGCTGCCTTCAGATGGCTTGGGGATTGGATAACTCCATACTCTCCAACAGAAAATAGGGACGTCCTAAGGAAAAACAGGACAATCAGGGATCAAATCAGAAACCGGGACTGCTTCTGTAAATCTGGGACTGTTCCTGGAAAATAGGAACACTTGGAGGGTCTAATATAGGGATTACCTGGTAGAGCCACTATCTCCTACCCATCTTCTGCCCAGGCCCCTACTTCTTTGACCGCTTTATCTATGCTGCTTTTGTGGTCTCTGCTTGTGTGTCTGCCCAGCCCTTAGCTTTCCTGTGTGCCAAGCACAATGGTCTCTCGCCTTCCATTTCCAGCCAATAGCACAGAGACCCTCTTACCCCTCCCCTCACTCCCTCAACAGTGTCTGAGGTTTTGTCCAGCCAAAGTGGCCTTTCACTTCCACTGTGGAAACAGTCAGCACTCTGTTGTGGGCAGATATCCTCTCATCTCCCATGTAGCAGAAATGTTTGTGAGCATTCTGTGGCATCAGACAAGCTCAACTACCAGCTGTAGGGGATTTGGCGTTGGGAATGCAGATAAGAGGCGTCTTGAGAGTGTGTGTGTTTCACCCGGTTATCTGTCCCCTGAAATGATGCGGTTTAATAATCAGATGCCTTCTCTTTCCCCTTCCCACTGGTGCTTCTCATTAATACCTGTCTCTCCTCTTGTCAGCTGTCACCCTCTGTCTGGAGAATGCAACTGCAAAGCCGGCTGGGCAGGACTCTACTGCAATGACACCTGTCCTCCGGGATACTACGGCGAAAGCTGCCAGCTTGCCTGCCGCTGCCAGAATGGAGCAGATTGTGATAGTATTACAGGGAAGTGCTCCTGTGGCCCGGGATATATGGTAAGCCCTGGGGGTGCACATTTCGATTAAGTGATCAGAACACTGGAGAACTTTCCCCTGATATTGTCAGTATTTTTTATTCCAGCTCAGAGTTCTATCTGAGCCCCTTTGGAAAGGAGAGGGTGATAAATATGGAAAGCTAGTAATGGCAGGAGCAACTGTAGAAGCAGCCTTGTACTATTGGTCCCTCTAAGTTAGTATTGTCTACACTAGCTGGCAGCAGCTCTCCATCTTTTCAGACCTGCTTGGAAATGCCAGGGATTGAGCTAGAGACCTTCTGCATTCAAAGCGGGTGCTCTGCCACTGAGCTATGGCCCTTCCTTGTGGTGTATTTCAAAACATAGGAATCTAACTTCTACCAAGTCAAAGCATTGGTCCATCTAGCTCAGTACTGTCAACACTGACTGGCAGCAGCTTTACAGGGCTTCAAAGAGAATCCTCATCCTGGAAATACCAGCGACTTTCTGCCACTTAACTGCAGCCTTTCCCCAAAGCTCTGCTTGTGTTTTCTATGTTTGTCTGTTGCTGTTTTAAATCAGTAATCAGAATTTTTACTTACATGTTGGCATCCGTCTCTCTAGGGAGACAGTGGAGGAGCACCTTTGGGGGTGAGGTTAGAGTGTTGGGCGGTTGCAGCGCCTGCTGTGGCTGTAGAGACCAATGCAGGAGAGACATGTATTGTTGCAGCTGGGGCAGATGAAGGCGTCCAGTTGTGCTGCTGCAGATGCACCATGGCATTTCTTCTCTCTGTGCTCTGCCCAGTGGTCATCCCTCTTCTGATCACTGCTTCGGATACTTGCAATAATAGAAATAAAGGAGAAGAGTTTTAAACCGAAATTAGAACAAAATCTTGAAAAAGTTTTTAGGGACACACACAAATATGTTGTGCTTTGGGTAAAATAATTATTGGGGAGGAAAGAGGTTTCTGATTATTAAATTGAATTGTACTGTTATATCTGTGGGGCCTCTGCAAAATTCTGGATCTCTGGTCTCCTGTTTTCAATCAAAGCAGATAGAAGAAGATGGAAACTGGGTGGGAAGGACGAGGTGTGTTTTTTGGGGGTATATAATTTTTTTGTGGCTGTTAGCTGGGCTAGAAGTGAGCTCACTCGGTCACAGCGCATAATGTTCCTTTGTGGGGATGGGGAAGGCAATGTTGTTTTAGTGAAAGCATTCAAGCCATCCTATATGCCATTGAATATGTGCAAGGGTACCCCTCCATATATATGTCGCTCCCTCTTGAGATACCAGTTCTAGGGGCTTCCGCTACCCACTTCTCAGCAGCATCGGGTGGCAATCCCATAATGCCGGTTGCTTAGCAACTCAGGCTACACATCAAATCCAAGCCACGTGCATCACTGGGCCAGAACATAACCAAGCACCAACTGAACAAATGAGAATGATTGTCTGCTGCTTAAGATCTTTCCCAGAACCACAAATTACCTTTCAGCTCCAATACACCAGGTGTAAGAGAAGCTTCTAACTCTCCACATCTCCAGAAAGGAGAGCTGTCAGAAGAGTCTGACTACCAAGGAGAGGGACCAATGTTTACTTTTACTGGGCCTGTCCCATTTCTTTACTGTTCATATTTTAAACAGGGACCTGGCCCATAGGGCAGTGACATGCTGCAGGACATTCTCAGTGGTGGCCCCCCAGCTGCAGAACTCCTTCTTGATGGAGATCCAGTTGTCCCCCATGTATGTTACTTTAGGTGGCTGCTTAAGACCTTTTGTTCAGGCCTTTGGGACATGTCTGGATGGGAGAGCCTTCTATCTGCTGCCCATCATGTTGCATTTTATTGTTTTTCTGTATTGTTGCTTTTATGCTATTTTTTCCTGGATTAGCTGCCTTGGGCTCTATTTGGGAGGTGGGATATGAGAATCAAATAACAGCAAAAATAACAACTTGTTATATGAAAAGTGGAGGGGCATGGATGTTAGAAGCTGACACACACATACCCTGCTACCCAGGCGGCCCATGCTCCACCGCTTATATGTCTGTGTTACCAGGATCACTTCTGGTATCTAGATGGCATGCGGGAAAGGAGATGGGGTGATCAGCTGCTAGGAGGGGAGGTATTGTATGGTGGAACCAGATGTCAAAGAGAACAACAACTACCAAACTTTTAGAAAACATCTGAAGGCAGCCCTGTTTAGGGAAGCTTTTAATGTTTGATGCATTACTGTATTTTAATATTTGGTTGGAAGCTGCCCAGAGTGGCTGGGGAAGCCCAGCCAGATGGGCGGGGTATAAATAAAAAATATTATTATTATTGTTATTATTATTATCATCATCATCATCTCCCTTCTGGTGTTAAATGTAAGTGTTGCTCATAGGACCTCCCACTTTGGTTCTTTTTGCATATGTTTATCAGATAGTCAGAATAACAACACGTTTGTTTCAAGGCAACATTCTTGAAAAGGTTGATTAGGCTCTTCTGGCCCGTTTTGAAAATAACGTTTCATCTCCCACTAAAGAGCTTTCTCCGCACTGACATTTAAACAGCTTGGTTATTGAAGATAGCACCATAATCACTGGAGCATATTTAGGCATTAGTATCATTGCGCTCTCATAATATACAATAATCTCTGGCAATTAGTCCAGGAGGGGTTGTTAAGCCTGGGAATTGCTAATTTATTGTGGTGGAAGTGTGTTTGTCATGCATAGGATGAGTCGGAACACAAGACATCATCTTACACAGAGTTACTGAGCTGTCAGGAACTGCTAACTCTCAGAGCTAGAATTAGCCACGGCCTCTGAATCAGAGGGGACCCCCAACATTTCCCATGACCAGGGTGAGACAGAGGGAAACCTCGAGATTATTCCCCAGGACAGTGTGCCACCCAGGGAACTGGTGGAATTGGGGAACATTAAGGGCCCTGAGCGCACTCATCTGACAACTCTGCATCTCCCCGCAGCCACCACCATGTCTTCAAGAACAGTGGTGGCAATGAGCCCCAAAATGAAGTTCGGTCTCAAGGGCAGCACAAGGCATTCCATCCCAGAGATGGTTGGGATTAGGGCTCCATAACTACACTAGGAAGGATAGGGCAGCCAGGCTGAGTTCTTGAACCCTAAGTTGTTGCCTGAAAGCCACTGTTACAGCAGCTTCCATAGGCCTGCTTCTAGCCCAACAGTCTTGGTCCATAGCTCCTTCCATCACTACTAAAAGGCAACAACCCAAACAAAACGATGGAAGCAGGCTCAAGACTGCCCCAACCAGCTCTGTGCTGGATCAATGTCAGGACTTGGTTGGAGCCCGGGAAGCTGCATCAGAGCACAGAAGCAATAGTTCAGGACCATGGACAACAATCTTGTAGCTGGGAGCAAGTTGTCTCGGCACTGGCTTTCTGCAACGGCCAGAGCTTTATATACTGGACTTGGATGACCCAGACTGAATTACAGTGGTACCTCTGGTTACGTACTTAATTCGTTCCAGGGGTCCATTCTTAAACTGAAACTGTTCTTAACCTGAAGCACCACTTTAGCTAATGGGGCCTCTCGCTGCTGCCGCGCTGCCACCACACAATTTCTGTTCTCATCCTGAAGCAAAGTTCTTAACCCGAGGTACTATTTCTGGGTTAGCGGAGTCTGTAACCTGAAGCGTATGTAACCTGAAGCGTATGTAACCCGAGGTACCACTGTACCACCTTTTGGTTGATTCAGACCTGCTAGTTAAAGTGCCAGTGTCCTTTGCAGCCATTGGCTTCTCCTAGATGGTGTGCTTTTGGCAGTGAAGACTTGATCTTTGGATGCTCTGCAGGGATTTCTTGATCCTCTGTAATATCCAAGTCCATAGGCCAGGGGACAGGGAGCTAGGTGCAGAATATGGTGCTGGTAGGTCTATACAGGATAGAGCTGGGGAGGTGATTCATCCCCTCTTCTGAGGTACTAATGATTGGAGACTCTGAGACTGATGACTCAGAGTTCAGGACCACGGTACCAGCAATCTGCTGGACAGCTTCCCTGGCTAAGGTGATTGGAACAAGACAAGATTGCTGCAAAAATAAGAAGGAAAAAAAATATGTAAATGTTACAGAAGACTCAAAGTGTTGGCTCCCCAAAATGGTTGCTTTTCATTACCATTTTTGAAAGTCATCCCACTGCTAAAGTTGTAATAATCCCCATTGATTGCAGTGGATTTGCAATCCATATGCCCATGCATCTCTTTCCAACATCCTGGAAAAGGGCATGGGTGAGTGGCCAGCTGGAATCCTGAACAGGAGCACTCTGTGCCACAACATTTTGTTGCAGGTCCTACTTGTGAGAGCCTACCAGCCCAATCCTTTTATATCCCACCAGCCGGATGAAGTGGTACAATCCACTATATCACCTCGTTCTGCTGCATGTACGGGCTTGCACCTTTCAGCTGAAATCAACCCATCTCTCAGCCCAAATCCTCAAAGTATTTATTGACTTCCCTTCAGCTTTCCCAGTTAGGTTCTTGCTCTTCATCTACTGTGTTTCTAGTATTTGAAAATAGCTGCCCAACCCCACTGAGCTGTTTCCCCCCCAGTAGCAGTTGGCTTGGGGCAGCAACATGCACTTAACCTCCCAACAGTTGCATCACTGCTACTTACTGGGAAGGAAGGAGAAGGGGAGGAACGAGGCTGTGGGGAGGTTGGCACAGTTCAACACAATGCATTTGCATCATGCCAACCTCCCTGGCACCTCCACCTTTTCCTTCCTGGTAAGTATCCATAACTTGTTTATCCCAAGCTCAGGTGAGCATCACTGCTCCACCGCACAGTCTGCTGTGGCTTTTCCCAAAGAAACAGAGTGTTTGCTTTCTTCCTTCTCTAACTGTGGTGTTATCCAAGAAGCTCCCAACATTTCAGTGGCCATGACATGGAACTGTTGAAAAAATAAAATAATGAGAGAGAACTAAAATAATCAGGTGCTGTGCAGCAGGCTGACCTGAAAGAGGATCTTGTTTGACCATTTCTTTCAGGAGTGTGACACCAAAGTCACAAAGCACATCTCAAGAGAGTGTGGGAGTTTATAAAAGGGGATAGTGCAGAAGGGTAGCCTTGAGCATTTCATATCCTGAGTAACTTATCTACAAAAGGGCCATCGCCCCAATGTATGACCGAGCAGAGTTGGATTCTGCTGTCAGCAAAGCCAAGACGACTGTGAATGGTACCAAGAGAAAAGAGGGGTGGGAGGGCAATGCGGCCTTTTTGTTCAACGGACCAGCATCTATTTTAAAATAGAAGAAGCTGAAGAAGATGCAGCTGCGAGGAGGGGAAAGTGATTACAAGCAGATTTGCACCTTTATCAAACACACACAGCCTTCTGTGCAGATCCTTCCTTAGTTTCCTGACCAAAGCATTTAGGGTGAAATGGGGTTCTTAATAGGCACAAATATGCCTTCGGAAGAGGCATTTGGAGAGCAAAACATCCTTGGTCTCCAGATGGCTCTGCATTCCTAAGTGTGCCCGAGCTGAGTTTAGCAATGAGAGGTCAGGAAGTTCAAATGCTTCTTTTCTTTAATTTTGCCCTTGCCAGGTAAAGTTCAGGTTTATGCTGAAATGAGGTCAGAATCTGCCTTCCTGCTAGAATAAATTCCAATTATTTTCCTATTGTACTTTTTAAACAGGGAGGGTGCAGCATCTTTTGACTGCCATAATTGAGGGGGGAAGAGAGTGAGAGAGCAGCCTCTGCATGACAATGGGGTCACCTGTAATTCAATTCACAAGTTTAGATTTTAAAAACAACAGTCCCCGATAAACATTCTGGAAGACTTGGGGAAGGGCCATAGCTCAAGGGTAGAGACTCAACATTTCAAGCAGAAGGTCCCAGGTTCAATCACCAGCAAATCCAGGTAGGGTTGGGGGAGAATGCTGCCTGAAACCCTGGTTTCCTGCTGCCAGGCAGTGTAGACAAAACTGAGCTCAGTTGACTGGTGGGCATCCTCTATTAATGATGTTACTTGGGTTTTAGTCCCACAGACCTATCATATAGCCTTGGGAAAGTCTTTGGTTATACATGGCATAAACCTTGGCTTATGGTTAGGGAGGAGAAAGCGTAACCACAAGCCCTGGTTAGGACAACATGCTAAGCCAAACTGTGACTTAGCTCAGTGCAGAATAATAATAATAATAAAAAGGACCAGGGAGGAAAGCACAGCTGCTAGCTCCTCTCTGGGAACCCACACATTCACGAGGTCCCAGTAAACCATGGCTTAAATTTATGTGTTGTGCAAACCAGACCATTATAACTCAGCCTCGGCTCCCTGCACTGATAAATGGGAAGTTGAGTGCCTCCTTGCCTGAGAAATGATGTTGAAAGCAGTCAAAATTTCTCAAGAGCTTTTAAGAATTAAAAGTACTTTTTTCCCTTAAATAAGGAATACTTGAAAGAGTGTCTCTACACATATCTGCTAGCTCTGTAACTGAGATTGCTGCTGTGCGGTGGGTCAGGGGTGGACCTTTGGGGTTCCACCAACAGGGGCTGCCCAGCTGGCTGCGACCTCTGAGAGGACTTTCTCTGTTGTGGTGGAACTCTGTGGAACCTCTTAACCCTGTAACTGCATTCAGGCACCTTCAGTGTGGAGTTTTCAGTGTCAGCTGAAAATGCGTTTGGGACATCTTGATCACAGGTGCGTGCTGTCTGTCCAAAGTTCATAGTCAACATAAGTTTTCAAATTTTGGAAGCAGGAGTTTCCAAGTATACCAAGCAGATCAGCATTAACTGGGATGCTGAAGAACAAGTTGGATGCTGTGTAACTTTAAGGAGCATCTCAGTTTTTCACTATTTATTTATTTATTTTGAAGCATTTATATAAATTGCTTAATGATAGTTAGCCTGGTAAATGATTGGCAGCCAGTGCATCCTGGTACTGGCTGTAACATTCTGCACCAGCTGCAGCTTCCAGACCAATCCCAAGGGAGGCCCCACATAGCCTATGTTACAGTAGTTCAGCCTTGAGGTTACCATAGCACAAATCACCATGGCCAAGCTATAGATGCTATTAAGCAGACTTGGACCAAAGTCCAAGAGTCAGGAGCAGAGCTGCTGCAGAAACCTACTGCATTGTCTTTTCCAGGATTATAATGTCTTTCAGAGCAGGAAAAAACATCCAAACCCATGAATACTGGAGTTACATGCTCATTTATGCCACTGCAAAGCAACAGAAATATATCGTTCGAAAGTTTTCAGAATACATCACCAGCAAGACCTTAGGGCTGGGATTTTCTGTTTGCTTCTGATTTTCATTCCTGTAATTCTGTAAAATGTCAAAAGGGAGGGTCTGGTTCATTAATTAAGCATAGCATGAGACTGTGGGATTCTTGACCTGCCTTGCAGGAAAGTTTGCAAAGAACCTCCAGCGCTCACTTGTTAGCTCAGAGCATCATTAGATGTGCCCTTGAAACATGGCTGGTGTGTTTTCACTGCTCAGCCCACAACTAATTGCAACTTTCTCAGAGAGGATCATTAGTAAGATGCTGAGTCAACATTCACTGATGGCTCTTTGTTCCTTTTTCAGGACGGGTGAGCCTCAGGCCCCTCTCATTGTGTTTTACTTTTGCAGAACGCACCTGGTTTTGGATTCCTTGGTTCTGCTAGGTGTTAAGGAAAGATAGAAGTAGGGACTAATTCATCCTATGATGGTCTCAGCCTACTCAGGACTTAGCATTGATAAATATCACTAATTGGGTCTTTGTACCTTCCCAATTATTTTGAGAGTCAGTGTGTTGTGTTGGTTAGAGATGAGAGCAGCCAATATGGTGCCCTTCCATTGCTGTTGTTGCGCTACAACTCCCATCAGTCCCTCACATCATGGTGATGATGATGATTTAATCTCTATACCGCTCAATATGTTTAAAATATCTATAAGTGGTGTACAGAAAACTGAAGCAACAACAAAAAATATTACCAAAATACAGTTACATATAAAAACATGATATTAATGCAAAGTTACTAATATCATCAACCCCAGCCAGCAAAGTCCAGGAATTATGGTGATTAGTCTAGCAGAGTTCATGGCTGAGGTGAGGCTTGAACCAAAAACTGCAAATACCACATCTGGTTCTTAAGCCACTCTGCCACCTAAGCACTTCCAAATGAGAGGCCTCCTCTCAGTTCCAGAATTACAGAGTTGATTCTCTCCCTCTCTCACAAGGGGGAAATAAACCTTGGTGACTCACATGTACCAAGCATACTTTAAAGCCAACATGAATAAAATATGGGGGGGCAGGTAAGTCCTGCCCCATATGCCCATCAACTGGGGGGGGTCAAATATTTAGTTGTGGGGGCCAAAGGGACCTTGGCCTTTAGGAGTTGGCTCCTGTGTTGTCTTGCCTTAGTTAGTGCTGATTGGCTTTGGTGGTTTTACCTGTATTTGCAGGTAACTAACCCCATGATAGCTAACATGGTGCCCTCCAGGTATTTTGGACTGCAACTTCCATCCACTCCTGCCAGCACGTCAATGGGAAGTAATGGTGGAAACTGTATTCCAGAACACCTGGACAGCCCCAGGTTGACTACCTCTGCTCTAACCCATTGGAATAGCTTTCACTAACCTCGTGCCCTTCAGCTGTTTTGGACTGCAAGCCCCATCAGCCCTGGCCTGCATGAGGGCACAACTGGAGTGCATGGAGTTGGCAAAGACTGTGTTAGAGCACCCTGCGCCACCAGCTATACCTAGTTAAACCACTTTAGCTGTGGGAAGCTTGTAATGCAGTTGAGTTCTTGGTTGACATCGCTTCCAGCGATTGCCACCTCGGTGAGCCCTCGTGTCGATACATCATAGCGAGGTGACAGAACTTCTATTGCTTTAACGAGTTCATCTCTTTAAGCTCCAATTTGTTGAGGACCTGTCCACTTTTATCGAACTCAAAGTGGTGTCGAGCAAAACTAGCACTTCATCACCAATACGAAAGGATTTGATATGAAAGGAGTCAACCTGACTTTCTCTCCCCTCCACACACACACATCTGTTTTGACAGTTTGGGGAGATTGCTCTTGTACAATATGAGGATAAAAATGTATTTTCCAGGACAGAATAATTCCATTCCCATCCCCCTGCCGTGTTCAGACAGCAAAGCCATATGTCACAGACGTCCAATAATAAGATTATCTATGATCCAGAGGGGATTTGAAAGGAGCAAGGTTTTCAAGAGAGGAGTGAACTTCTAGCTCTTGAACCTAGTCTGAATGTTCTCTGGTGGACAGGGGAAAGAAAGTCTTCGGGACACAGTATGCCAGAGGTGGGTGTGGCCAGAGGCAAAAGTGGGTGGGGCAAAGCAGGAGTCTTTTTCCTTTGGTGCACAGCTGGGCCCCATCCATGAAGCAGTCAGCAGCAAGCTGCACCCTGAGAGGAGGAGGAGGAGAAGCTGTCACCCAAAGTGGCAAGACGAGCAAGAGGTTAGTTGGGAGGCTGCCCCTCCCGCCACCTCACCAGCAGCAGCACTGCCACCACTCCCCACAACATCATGCCTCCTCCACTCAGATTGAGGCAGTGCCCATGCTACCGCCTCCTGCCCTTCACCCCTGCCAGGTGCCTGGCACTCAGCACTCACCACTGCCTGGTACTTGCTGCCTCCTGGTCCCTAACCCTGAATGCCCTATTGCATACTTTTGTTCTCCCAAAGTCACCCTCCTTGACTAGCATTTACATAGCTTATAGAATCATAGAATTGTAGAGTTGGAAGGGACCCTGAGGGTCATCTGGTTCAACCTCCTGTAATGCAGGAATCTCAACTAAAGCATCCATTAAAGAAACTTCAGCTTAAGTGATGGTGCATATTCTGCTTTTTTACATAATAAATATCGTGAACTACATATTCTGCGGCCTGTATACATTTTGCAGATTAAAGATATGTGCATGTATTTCCTTAGGTTTCATCATTCTGTGCATGCCAGTTACTCAGGGGGTCAATGAGCTGTGTCATCAACTGCCATCATATCCTTCTGGTCACCTTGCAAGAATGGTCCAATGGGGTTACTATGCTCCAGTTGGCTCTGGCCATTCCTAAAAGACAGGTCTCAGAAGGTGGTGCTGGGAAACCATTGCTTTTAAGCAAGGATCAGCTATGCTCCAGAGTGCCTGACCTCAATGAGGCTTGAAGTCAATCAGCTGGTCATGAGTGATGACTTCAAGCTTTGCTTCCAGCATGGATGAGTTGCGCTCAGGACTTCATAATCAGAAACTCTGGAGTGCAACTGATCTGTGTTTGTCTTGCATTTGAAAGCTGAATGCAAGGTCCACTTGCTGAGGAACAAGCAGAAATGCACCTTAAGGCTTCAAATTTGTTGTTTTGCAGCCATATATATCCCAGATGCCATTTTTTACATCAGATGTAGAGCAGGTGGATGTAGCTTGGGGAAAACAGCATTGTGGAGCAAAATAGGATTCCTGGAGGGTCTAATCTGGCCCATAGGCCAGAGGTTATAAAGTTGCCTTTTACTGAATCAAACCATTGGTCTGTCTAGCTCACTGTTGTCTACACTGACTGGCAGTGGATCTCCAGGATCTCAGATGTGGAGTTTCTCCCAGCCAAGGCTGAGGATTCCCAGTATTGATACTGGGACCTTCTGCATGCAAAGCAGCTGCTCTGCTACTGAGCTACAAAACTATAACCTTCCAAAACTGTAACCCACACTTGCTTTGATCACTATACCACACTGCCTCTCACATCTCAACCTTCCAGGGGACCATATTCAGCATATTTTTATCATCCATATTACAATTGCACAATGTATCCGTGTTCTTCACGTAATGAACAAAACTTCCCTTGGCCTTAAGCTATTGATTAGAGAATGCGGGGAAAGGGAGTTTATAAAATTTGCAAAAAAAAGGCTTCTCCTTTTAATGTCAGAATTGAACCTGGAGCTGAGACTGTCGGATCCATTGAGGGGCTGTGATGGCAATTTAACTCATTTAAATGATCGGTTTCCCTTTGATATGATTCCAGATGTACTTTTAGTGTGTGTGTGTGGGGGGGACTATTCTCGTCTGAAGTTTCTGGAAGAAGAAGAAAACTCGGGAGGGGGTGACGTTCAATGGAGCTCCTGTCCTTTTATCCTTGATTTAGTGAGCATATCAGATGCTCCGCTTTGTTAACAGCCCTTTTCATTTGTAAAATAAATCCAGCTATTTTATTGGGCTGTTTTTGTTAGCGATCACCAGCATAAATTGTGCACTATGTGAGATTGGGGTAGGTATTACGGCACAGCAGTTGTCCAATTAAGTGGAGCATCGCTGGCAAAAAAAAAAGCCAGCTTTTCATTTTGCAAGTTATCTATGGGCGCAAGAGGACTTTGTGTGTGTGCGTGTGTGATTTTCATTTTGCACATTATCTATGGGCGCAAGAGGACATACAGTGTGATCCCCCCCCCCATTGTACTAGGAACATCTTCTATCCTGTGCTATTTAACCAGCTGTGGATCTCTTACTGCCGGCAACACAGAAGATAAAAGGCACCTGTTTTCTCCTAAAGAAAGGTGCCTTTTCCTCCGCAACATTCCAGAAAGCCAAACATTCATACAGGGTTTTTGGTTGTTGTTTTTTTAAAAAGAGTTAGAAGATACCAGTAGCAGAGAGCTACTTTTGTAGAATCTGTTTTCACACCCATCAGGGAGAATTCAAACTGGATTTCCCATAGATCATTGAAAAAGATCCCAGAGAAGTTTACAATAAATACACAATATGCATTAAAACACACACACAAGAAAACAGCACAAAAGTTTAAAAGAGCAGGATGAGAGCTAAAATGCTTCAAGGGTGTGGGAGGATGAAACACTGTTTGCCAAGTGCCCATTAGATGACAAGGTCAAGTGTGTACTTGGCCCTGTTTAGAAAATAGAAGTGATGGGGTGTCAGGACTGGTGGTCTGGAGGGGGGGGGGAATATTCACTGGAAATAATCTGCAATTAGGAAGGGTTTGAAGATACGGCCGGAGGAGTAACCATTACAGCTCTGTCATACGGAGGCTCCACGTTCAAATCAATGGGTGTTAGAATTCTATATGAAGGGAGAGGGCAAGTATATTCCTGGGAAGATAACCTTTTCTTATGTCTGGTAATCAAGATACTCTCAGTTCATCTGATCTTGAGCTTAGGATGGAAAAAGATCATTTCATGTATTGCTTGTGTCCTGTTTCTTTCTGTATGTAGCATTCCGAGTTGTTCAAGGTTTGTTGCTCCTGTTTCATTATGCAATGATTCAGGAACTGCCCTGGGACTTTAGGGTGAAGGCTGGATAATAAATTGTAGCCATAGTAATCATCACCATCATAATGCTTCACCCTGCGCATACTATGGAACTTGCTTCCACAGCTTTCTGACAGGTGTCTGGGTGGCCACTGTGAGAACAGGATGATGATGATGATGATGATGATGATGATGATGATGATGATGATGGATTAGATGGGTCATCGGCTCCTCTTATGTTCTTTAATTTGAGGTTCCTTCCTTAGCTTGAATAAATCTGGTGCAGAGGGAAAAGCGTCTGAGTCTCACTGCTGATGGCTGTGCTTGAGAACACATTTGACACATGCCCAGAGGGTTGCTTCCAAGCAACCCAAAAGTACTTTGTCACAGTTTTGTTAGGACCTTTTTCAAAAAACTATCTCCCTTTTAACAATGTCTGCATACTTCCCCTGGTACCTAGGGAAAGAATGGAACTGTCGCTTTGGGTCCTCCAAGTTCCTCATTCTTCAAGTCTTAAATCCAGCTCTCCACATTTCTGCAGCAATTTGTGAATTTATTTGTTAACCCCCCATGAAAACTTGTCAGCATTTCAGTGACCATTTCTTCTAATAAACACATGCTGTCTTGATTAATGTACTGTACACATTTTCCCTAAAATAATGCATTTTTTGTAAACATTGGTTAGAGTTCTTCCTTGAGGAAGGGTGCATTTCAGAGGGTGGCAGCAGTATTTGGGTTCTCACATTGTTTCAGAAAGTGAATGTGAACAGAACTGAATTTCTCCCCCATCCCTACTCATGTCAAACTATCTGTATTTTTAGACCCAGACCCTGACTGTATCCTCCTGCTGCTTCTTGACCTCCCAGATCTCATTCAGTTACACAGAATATTTAAAAGTCACTGGAGGGAGAGGACGCTTTCAGCCCTTTGCTTCTCCTCCTCCTTGTCCTTCCTCTGCGTCTCCCCTGTGTTCATATTTGTGGCAGTCTGGTGGGATTTTGCAGTGACGTCCCTGGGTTTCGGCTTTGTGCCAGGGCCTCTTTGCAACTTGTTGACATGTCTCTTCCATTTGGCTCCCTTAATTGGCAATGTGGGCATGTCGCATTGCATTTCCGTTGCCGCTGCCTTTCGGTACCGCAGGGGCCCGGTACCTTAACTTTAGACTTCAGACTGAGTTTATTTCATCTCCATTTCACAGGGCAATCTAGCCTTCACCAATCTCCTTCCTTCCTTTTCATCCACTTTTAACACTTAGGAATTTTTATATTGCTTTGTCAAAGGCACCTGCTTAGAGACCCGTCTGGCTCTTTGCATATCAAGAGCAGGGAGCTGGTTTCGTTTGTGGTTCAGATTCCAAATTGGGAATGGGAGGGGGGTAACGACCTGAGAAATGATTGAAAACCTCTACAATAGAATTAAAGCCTTTTATTTCACTTTCTATTTAACTGCATTCCTCAGGGGCCCTTGGAAAGAAATGTATGCAAATCTTAGAACTTAATTCCATGCCTCACAAATAGCCTCAAAGCAGCCTTCTGACCACTACAGGGGAGAGAGAGAGAGTAAAGAATAACATGTGAACAGAGTTTGCATGGATGCTGTCCTGCTGTAGGTACAGACAAATCTGCCACTCTCGCTTTCTCAATCTTCCAATCTTAAATTCAGCTCTCCCAACTTCCACCTCCACTTCCCAGTCCTAGCTGGGATTGAAACTGGGACCTTCTGCATGCAAAGCAGGTGTCCCATCACTTAGCTTGAACCTTCGCCTAAGTGTTGATAATAGTCTGTTAGATCATTAAAAGCAACAACAACAAATGCTCTTAGAGTATAATCCAATTGGCATGAGGTTTCGTTTGTTTGTCCTTGTTAATCTTGAATGCTTCCAAGAGCAGATCTTTAAACTTTGCTGAGATGTGCTTGGGCATCTATGGAGCTCCTTCTCTTAGGTTATCTCCATGGCCTCTGGAAGGACTCAAAAAGCTTGTATTAATAGTAAGTTGCAGAAATGTTTTCTTTCCTCTCTCATAATGCTAGAATTGGGGGGTATCCAATGAGACTGAATGTTGGAAGATTCGAGACAGGCAATAGAAAGTACTTTCTACACACAGCACATAGTTAGAATATGGAACTCATCCCCACCAGAGATAGTGTTGACCACCAAGTTGGATTACTTTGCAAGATGATGGCTACCAGCCACAATGGTTAGGTTTTACCTCCATTGTTGGGCTTCGGGTTGACCACTGTGAGAGCAGGACGCTAGGCTAGATGGACTTTGACTTGATCAAGCAGAACTCTTCTTATGTTCATAGCAGTGGAAAGTGGATGGTGATTCTTATCCAGCCCTTGAAGTTCGCTACGCCCTGGGAATAATTTACAACAGGGCATTCAGCAATTCAGTAATTTAGGGCAGCCACAAAGCACCTACACCTGCATGCAAAACAGGGCCCCTTTTGCCCTGTTACTTGGTACCTGGATGGTTGCAGTCCTTCCTTTTCCTACTAAATATTCATGGCATAAACAAAGTCGCCGGTTTTCTGTTTGAACAACTCAATGAGTTTGTTTTACCGCTTTGACCTTAAATAACAAACTGATCTTACATGGCAAGGAGTCTGAATAACAATGCTGTTCAGTCAAACGCTTGACTGCACTCTCGCTCCTCCTCACCCTTTCCTTTATGAATGTTTTCATGGCTGAAATGGTTGGGTCCACCCAGGTCCTCCTGCCAGGGCACACTAAAAGAGAGTTTTAATCAGAGGAGATATTTCCAGCTAAACTCATTCCACTGGAAATAGGAAGCTGCCTTATACTGAGCCAGATCATTGAATCCATCTAGTTCCACACTGAGTGGCAGCAGCTCTCCTGGGTTACAGACAAGGAGTGTCTCCCAACCCTAGTTGGAGATGCCTGAGATTGAACCTGGAACCTTCTGCATGCAGGGCAGATGCTCTAACCGCTGACCTATGTCCATTCCCTGCTATTGCCCTGAGAAAAAAATAACCCTCCTGGGGAAAAAAACCTGTTTTGCATTGCTCAAGTGTCTGTGCTCACGTTGCTCTCCATGGGCTCTGTGGTTTTTATCTGCCAGACTAGCAAACATTTTCTTGAGTGGCCTCTTGAGTGACCAACCCTATCAACAGGCAGGGTGAGGCAGCCGCTTCAGATGAGAGATTCCAAGTGGCAGGCAACAGCAGCTAGTTTGCTGCCCCATGTCAGCTTCTGGACACACAGTATGAGACAGTTAGGCAACAGCACAGTTCTTTGCACTGTGCAAATGTTTGCCAGGGAGTGGACATTTGCAGGGGAGTACAGTGGTACCTCGGGTTAAGAACTTAATTCGTTCTGGAGGTCTGTTCTTAACCTGAAATTGTTCTTAACCTGAGGTACCACTTTAGCTAATGTGGCCTTCCGCTGCCGCCACATGATTTCTGTTCTCATCCTGAAGCAAAGTTTTTAACCCGATGTACTATTTCTGGGTTAGCGGAGTCTGTAACCTGAAGCATCTGTAACTTAAGGTACCACTGTATTGCCAGCCAGGATGGGGTGCTTACCCCTTCCCCTCCCGGCTCCCACCCATGGAGTCTCCCCTGCAGTTGCCCCTCTGACTGTGCTTAACTTGCTTTCTGCCCACTAAGCTTTGAGGGAACGGGCTGGGGAGGTGGGCATTTGCAAGGAGAAATCAGCAAGTATAGAAAGGATAAATTATCGCTTCTCTTGCCTGGCTACCTTCTCCTACAAATGGGCCCATTCTCTCTTCCCACCTCCCACCCCACCAAATGTTCCCACATTTGCATTATCTCAGCATGTTCAGGTTTGCTGAGATCTCACGTAGTTCCTCCCTCAGCAGACCTGCAAGTTCTCATCCATGCAGCAGCATCCCTGGGGCTGTTTATCTCACATCATGACCCGTCCTCCCTGCCCAGTATTTTATCATTAGCACCAATAACAGCACCTGCAGAGAGCTATTAGCAGCGCTCCAAGAGGAAACTCATCCTTCCAGAGATCATCGTTCTTTTTGGAAGGCTAAAGATATGACTGTCCTGCCTGGGGCTGATGGGCGTTGCAGTCCAAAAACATCTGGAGGGAAGGCTGATTCAGAGTTTTAGATCTGCTGTGTATGTACCTGAAACACCCCTCTTAATTTCCACAGGAACCCAATTAGGGAACTCAGTCTGTTCTCCCCACTTTGATATGGAAAGCCATATGTTCCCCTTGCGGGGGATTGCTTGTCAGGAGCTGAGGTGGGTTAATTGTAAATGTGGCCCCTTAAGTTAGCAAATACACACATCCATATCTAGGATCTGCATCAGTGCACTGGAATGTTTGAGGAGGACATCCCGCAGCATTTAAATACATCCACGGTTTATGAAATAAATCGGCTTATCTGGCATAGCAGATTCTGGGATCAAGCAACCCCTGCATTTTTGTCACTCAGACCTGCAGAGATAAAGGTATCTATTGGTACCTTTCACCTACTCTCTGGATTTTATAAACATCTGTGGCCCCTGCAAATTGTACATTTCCTACAACACCCTCCCTTGATGGGGGAGCAATGGGTTTTATTTCACCAAATTCCCGCTGTGTCTCTTTTAATGTACTCTGCTTCATACCCTTGCCTTACTCATGGTGCTGGGGGGGGGGGGCACACGAGAAAAAAATGTGCATTTTACATTTTTGAAAGAGAAACAGGAAAAGAAGAAATAAATACAACCTTCTCCCTAAATCAGTAGTGAGTGACCATTTTTTTTCCTGTTGAGGGCCACATTCCCTTGGGAGTTATCTGTTGGGGGCCACATCATGGGGAGTGGGTGGGGCCTGAGCCCAAGGTGGGGGAGGCAACCCCATTTTCTCTCTCTTTTGTGCAACCCTTTTGAGACCCTAGGAGCCCATTCTCCGTAGCTAACTCATCTTCGTTTACTCTTCTTGGCACCAGTCAGCACAAGGGGTAAGAAGACTGCTTCTCCGTGACTAAAACGTTTGCCTTTCATGCTGATTGGGCATTTCTAAGATGCTGGAGACTGGGACTCTTCTGTAGAAACACAAACAGGTTTTCATCCTTCCCCTACTCCCCGTGACCCTTGACCACTACACCTCTGCAGGGGACCCCTCAAAGGTGCAGCTGTCTCACCTGAAGCCTGACACAGTCCATGCAAGCTGCCATTCACCATGAAGGGTGGAAAGAGTCAGGTATCCATATTGTGTCTGCCCCCACCCCGCTAATATGACAATTTCCATTATTTCAATGAGAAAATACATGGATAAAACCACAGCAAAAAAAAAAAAAATCAATGAGAGAGAGAGAGAGGGCAGTGGTTCATTCTGGGATTGATCAAAGTTTCGTTCTTTGGCTAAAATCAGCCAGCGGAGTGGGAGCGAGAATTAGATCCAGAATCCAGCTTTTGGTGGGAGAGTAACCTTTTTGTCTTATGATATCTTTCTCATGGAAATTACATTATGGAAATCTCCATAACAGCCAGGGAAGGAGAGACAGATACAATACAGATACCTGTCCTCATCTCCCCCCCCCCAACATTGTGGTGAAGAGCAGCTTGCATGGGGGGGTGTTAACGTGGGGAGAAGGAAGCAAGCATTTCCATTGAGCTCAGGAACGGAGAACAGCCCTTTCAAATCAGCCCTTTAAGCTGAAATCCCACAGCAAACAATTAACTGCCGATGAATCTTCACATGGTCCATATGGAATCCTCAGCTGTGGGGAAAAGAGGCACTAAATATCAGTCTATTTATGGCAAGATTCCTTAATATAGCCATAACACCTTTCCCCCACTTCCCATGGGGTGGGTGGGTTATACATTTTGAATTTAATTCACTATTCTTTCTCGTTTCATGCTGACTCCAGTGGTACCCTTTCCGCTGGAATGTTCCGTACTGATTAAGTTGCCAAGCTGCCCAGAAGGAAAGGGGTGGGAGAGAAGGGAGGGAGAGAACGGTCACCATATGGAGCCCAGATGTTGATTAATTTCGGTAAATGGGATAGGAATCTGAAACACCATATTGCAAGAGAAAAGATCCGCTAACACTTGATCCCCAGCCTAATAGGATATATACTCATTAATGACTGGCAAGGAAGAGAGCCTGTTGCAATCATCGTCAGAGGTGGGGAGGTTGCGGGTGCGTCAATTGGATAGTAGTGCCCACGTGCACCTCATTCCATAAGCCAGGCTCCCCAAATTGAGGTGAAAATGTTAATGATTTTTGCATTTAGAATTAATCCCTGCTTGGAGCGGCTACAGCTGGTTTGAATCATAAGTTTTCTGGTATAGAAGCTAAAAGGGCAATCCTATGTCTGTCTGGGACGCGGGAGCCTAGGACTTGCCGATCAGAAGGTCAGTGGTTTGAATCCCCGCGACGGGGTGAGCTCCCGTTGCTCGGTCCCTCCTCCTGCCCACCTAGCAGTTCGAAAGCACGTCAAAGTGCAAGTAGATAAATAGGTACCGCTCCGGCGGGAAGGTAAACGCCGTTTCCGTGCACTGCTCTGGTTCGCCAGAAATGGCTTAGTCATGCTGGCCACATGACCCGGAAGCTGTATGCCGGCTCCCTCGACCAATAAAGCGAGATGAGCGCCGCAACCCCAGAGTCGGTCACGACTGGACCTAATAGTCAGGGATCCCTTTACCTTTATGTCTGTCTACTTTGAAGTAAGCCCCACTGTGTTCAGTAGGCCTTGTAGTCTGGCAACTGTGCATAGGATTGAAGCCCTCTTAGCAGTCCCACCACCCGCAAAAGCTCTGTGGGATGGTGGCCTGGGAGAGGGCATTCTCTGTGGCCACCTCTAAGGAGATGTGCGTGGCACCTTCATTGTGCAGTTTTCAGCAGATGTAGAAGACACACGTCTTCATCCTGGCCTTCCACCATACCTGAGGGCAGCAGACTAGCTTAGAGGAAGCAGCACATGCTGCTGCTGCTTGCCTCACACAATCCCTCACCTCACGTTGCCTAATGGTAGGGCCGGCCCTTTCAGAGGAAATGCTTGGCAGTCTGTCTGATAAAAAGCCATGGAATATCACCATATTTTGAACTGCTTCATCTTAATGCTAAACAGTTGGGACAAATAGCAGTTGTGGCGGGTGGCAGGAAACCAGGGAGGGACCCTGATCAGATCAAGAGCACACTCTAGAATGGTGGGGACACGACTGTTTTCTTTCTTCAGAACAAAAGTGACCGGTTTAAGCACACTTTTAAAAAATGTACACTTTAAAAAAATGTGCAAAGACATGTAGTATTGGCCTTAGAGGGGAAGTTCCCTCATCCCTCATTTCTTGCTCAGCGAATGCCAAGCTCTTCTGCCTCTGAACTAAAGGAGTGGCCTTGAGGATTATTATCATGCGAAGGTTGATGGAACCTTTCTCCCCACCCCCCACCCCCCGAAGTTTCTCCACACACCCCTTGACCTTAACATTTCCTACCACACATTCCTTTGGGCACCATCCTTCTCAACGAAAAAGGTCCACCCGTGTACAAGTTTTCCCTGGCCGCTGTGAGAAAAAGATGCTGGACTAGATGGGCCCCTGGCCTGATCCAGTATGTTTGCTGATTTCCATTGTTAGCTCAGTGCTTCAGTTCAGGTTCAGTAGACGAATGCAATAATGTAACTGTCTGACTTAATGTTTTGAGATTCTGTAAAGCATATATATTCCGGCCTTTCCATTGCACAGATGAACTTCAGTTTTGCAACTTTCTTAGGGCACAGGCATTTCCCCTCCCATTTTATTTGTGCTAATTTGCAGAGCATCTCATACATTGATTTTGCAATATAAATAATACATCATTATGTATGCTCAGCAGTTTCTCTGGGATTTGAAAATATCACTTCTTTGGGGCCTTGTTTGTTTGTTTGTTTGCTTATTTTGCCTCTGCGAGGAGACCAAGCTTTGCACGACATTAAGCCCTTGTCGTCTTTTGTGATTAGCGCTTTGTCCGTGATGTTTTTCTTAATGAGCAAACAGCTGTTCAGAGAGATTTGCCATTTTACCTTTCCTACCTCCCGCTGTACGGCTGCCAATAATTTGTCCCTGTTCTCCTTTTGCGCCAATCCAAAAGAAACCATTGTGATGCTGTCAGTTCCTGGGAAACAATGGACATTGTGTAGAAGGACTTTGTCTAAACTGGAGATGGCAATGGCTGGATAGCCCAGGCTGCTTTTCAAACCCAGAGATGCTTCCTTAGAATGTTGAGAATCTCAGCTTTGCTGCTATGATGATTCAACCTTTCAAGGATAACTTTAAATGTGATGCAAAACCTGAAAGGGGTTTCAACAAGATTCATAGCAGTTTCCCACTTCTGCAGTATTTCAGGGTCACTTAAGAACATCATAAGAGCCTGCTGGGTCAAAGCAACAGGCTATTTAGTCCAGCATCCTATTCTCACATTGGCCAACCAGATGGCTGTGGGAAGCTCACAAACATAATTCAAGCACAATAACACGCGCCACACTCCTGCATTCTCCAGAAACCAGTATTCAGAAAAACTGACTGTGTAGGCAGAGCAACAGCCATCATGAATAGTAGCCATTGGCAACCTTCTTCTCCATGAATTGGTCCAATCGTCTTTTAAAATCATCAAAGTTGGTGGCTATCCCAGTTTCATGTGGGAGTGAGTTCCATGGATTAACTGTGTACTGTTTAACTTCTGGTGTGATTCATTTCCCACACAGGATGCTGGAAGCAACATGCAGATTGTTCTGTGTATTTTTTTCTCTGTGTCCATTTACATGTTTTGAGATGCTGCAGGCCACTGTGTTGTTCTGTTATACTTTAGGGACAGCCTGAACCAAGCTTACCAGTGTGGTGTTGTGGTTAAGAGCTGTGGACTCGTAATCTGGTGAACTGGGTTCGCGTCTCCGCTCCTCCACATGCAACTGCTGGGTGACCTTGGGCCAGTCACACTTCTCTGAAGTCTCTCAGCCTCACTCACCTCACAGAGTGTTTGTTGTGGGGGAGGAAGGGAAAGGAGATTGTTAGCAGCTTTGAGACTCCTTCGGGTAGTGATAAAGCAGGATATCAAATCCAGACTACTACTACTACTACTACTACTACTACTACTACTACTACTCTTCTTCTTCTTCTTCTTCTTCTTCTTCTTCTTCTTCTTCTTCTTCTTCTTCTTCTTCTTCCTCCTCCTCCTCCTCCTCCTCCTCCTCCTCCTCCTCCTCCCTCTAGTTGCTTTGAACTACAGCTCTCATCAGCCCCAGCGTTACCGTATATGGCCATGCTGCCTGGGGCTAATGCAAGTGGTGGTCAAAACATCTGGAAGTTACCAAGCTGAAGAAGGCTGCCTTAGCAAATTACTCTTTCTGAGCATTCTTCCAGATGCCCTCAGGGATTCAGCTGTATCATCCTTGAGGGAAGTGCAAGGAGTTTGGGCCTTCTCAGTAGAGATGGGCAAGTTCTACGATCCTCTTATTAGCTTCTGAGCTGGCCACGATTACCTGGAGCCCATACTTCTCCTTCTTCCTCAGCTTGGTTTCATTTTGGTTTGCAGGGAGAAGACTGCTCTGTCGTTTGTGCAGCCGGAACATACGGAGGCAACTGCTCATTGGTTTGCAACTGCAGAAACGATGGCGGGTGCTCCCCAGTGGACGGTTCGTGCTTTTGCAGAGAAGGTAAAGGTTGTCCTGCTTCAAGGGCTACCATGAGGTAGCATAAATCATACTCTCCTGTGCTAAAATGTTCACCAAATGGCTCCAGGCTGTGAAGCAGGTCAGGATCTCTCAAGTTGGTAGTAAATCATAACATGGAGTGCTATGCTGCCCTTCGGGGTCGATGCTTGTGTTTTTCCAGCAATCAGGTAACATTGGTGTACTCCTGGTACTATGTGCATCTGAAGAAGTGTGCATGCACACAAGAGCTCATACCAATAACAAACTTAGTTGGTCTCTAAGGTGCTACTGGAAGGGCTTTTTTTATCCTGCTACTATGATATGGTTGACACATGCATGTCTGTCAGTTGGCAATAAGTGATGGCTTTTGCATGTTGATGGGCTGTCATAGAGCAAATGCCTGAGTCACATTGTGCTTTTACTTCCAAATACTTTGTGTGTGTGTGTGTGTGTGTGCACTAAAAATGTTAACAGTATTTCATTTTGTATGTTATTATTAGTAGCAATATTTATTATTTAACATTGTGGCCTCTGATCACACAGTAAATTGTGTATTACTCTGCATATCATGTAGGTACAAGTATCAGGGATGACTGCAGTTCTCTAAGTGAATGCTCAGCAGCACACAGGAACATCAGAAGCTGCCTTACACTAAGTCAGATCATTGGTCCATCAAGATTGGCATTGTCCCACAGCATACCCACTCCTCCCAAACAAACGAAGGAAAATACCCACAACACTTAACAGGTACACAGAGACCATGCTCAAAGCATGGAAAGCAGAAATAGGCAAACTATCTCCAACCCCATCCCCACTAATTCCCCTGGTGTACCACCCAGTATTCCACCACACAGCACAAAACCTCCAGATTAAAACCTGGCAAACCAAAGGCTTATATCGCCTAATAGATAAAATAAAAAACCTTTGTCAACACAAGAAATACAGGACAAACTAGAAGACACCCAAATGCCCTAGTTAACACACCACCAATTACATGCCTCTTAAACAGTCAAGTAGTAAAATCAGCAGCAACTAGCCCCCTGACAACCTTCGAAAACCTCCTCCTAACAACAAAGGGACATGGCAAAGGGATGGTATCCATAATATACAAAATACTACTCCAAAATCACATGAACCCCCTAGATGCAATTAAAAAACAATGAGAGGATGACATAGGCTATGAGATTAACCCCACCCAGTGGACCAGAATATGGTCTAACCCCCCCCTTTAAATCCATATCAACGAAAAGGAAAGAACTCACTCTGAAACTCACCTACAAGTGGTACCTAACACCAAGAAAGCTAGTGCTAATGCGCCCAGGAACTTCACCTAAATGCTGAAGAGGGTGCACAGGCACATACCTCCACATATGGTGGGAATGCCCCAAAATCCAACTATTCTGGACAACAGCCATATGAGAAATATGTAGAATAACTAAGCAAGTATTAGAAATCGCCCCAGAATTAGCCCTACTAAACATCTTCCAAGACAATAACGCCCATTTACATCACAAAGAACTCATAACCCACCTACTTTCAGCAGCCAGAAACATCATAACCAGACATCATAACCTGTCAGTAAGGAGTAAGCATGGAGCAATGGTACCAAATTGTATGGGAAACGGCCCTCCTAGAAAAATTAACCAATAAACTGAAACTGACACGGGGACAAATAGAAGAAGACGCCTTCATCCCGGTATGGCTCCACTTTATCACATACGCAGCCCAACAAGACTACAAGAATCCACCAACAGCATACGAATCGATATGGCTAACCTGATCCAAAACACCCACTTACCCCATTCACACATGAAAACAAAGCTCACCACAGCCAATCACAAACGAACAACCACACCCTAGGCCACCTGCAACCTCACTCACCACCAAAGGAACACAAGCAAATAGCAGAGAACCTGCACAAGTGATGCTGAAACAAAACCCCACACATACATTAAGTAAAATAGAAACATCGCCATCCGACCCCACCCCCACTCGCCTTTCCCCCCTCCACCTCTCCCCCTTTTCTTCCTAATGTAACACTAACGTCTCAACAAATGAAACTGATCTGTAAAAATGTTACTTGGAATAAAAATTTACCCCCAAAAATGGCATTGTCTGCACTGACTCTGCACGAATCTATGGCACTTAGGTAGAAATTTCATGTCCCCTCAGACCATGAAGATTCTCAATTGAATGTTCTCACACACTTCACTTCTGAAAGTTGAATTCCGATGGCTTGATTCCCGTGCTTGTTTTCGGCTTGGCCATTCCTGTGTGGTTAACACAGCCTTCCCCAAAACACCAACCCTCACCATATGTTCCAAAGCGCATTCTGCCCTACTGATTGGAAACACGTCAAGAAATCTAGATGGCACAGTTGCTGTGGGTGCGTGACACGCACAACTGTTGCCATTTCTAAATTGGGTGCCTTCTCCAAGAAAGATATGCAGGGCAGGGTAGCCAAGATGATCCAGTTTTCTAGGGCAAAGGACAAGATGGTGCCGCCTATTCCATGCACTGAATAACTGGCAATTGACTCCTATTTCAGCACTGGTGACTGGACAGCGCACTGTACTTCACTTGAGCCACATACACACCCCTGTCTGCTCCACACCCCTCAGCTTCTGCCACCTGAGGCAGCTTCCTTGTCCTTCCTAATAGCAGGGTCTGCTCTAATGGGGGTAATGGTTGGCACATCTGACTTGTGCTCTGTCTTGTTCCAGGGTGGCAGGGAGCAGATTGTTCCATTCCATGTCCAAGTGGCACTTGGGGTCTCAACTGCAACCAGTCATGTTACTGTGCCAATGGAGCCGCCTGCAACCCTGTGGATGGATTCTGCCTTTGCTCTCCTGGCTGGCAAGGGGATTTCTGTGACCAGCCCTGCCCTGTAAGTCTACTTTTGATCCTTATCCAGGTCAGTAATTAGGGTGCCATTGACCTAAGAACAGCATCCAAACGAAGGGAACAAAACGTCTTTTCAGTGTTGTGCATGAAAATGCCCAGATCAGTGGTTAACATCTATGCTAGGACATCCATCCCACCCCGCCTCATGAAGGCTGCAAGGTCCCTCCAGCTTTTGCAAAAGGAGACATCTGTACACAGAACAACTCTGTTTTTGCTTTGCTTTTCATCTAAAAACTATTACAGTTAAAAACATCTAAAAACTATTACAGTTAAAAACATCTAAAAACTATTACAGTTAAAACATTCTAAAAGCAATGTTATCATTAAAAACATTACAGTGGTGCCCCGCAAGACGAATGCCTCGCAAAATGAAAAACGCGCAAGACGAAAGGGTTTTTTGGTTTTTGCGTTGCTTCGCTAGACGATTTTCCCTATGGGCTTGCTTCACAAGACGAAAACGTCTTGCGAGTTCGTTCGCTTTTTTCTTAAAGCCGCTTGAAGAGGCGCAGTTGCGACGGACCATGCTTCGCAAGACGAAAAACATCGCAAGACGAAAAGACTCGCGGAATGAATTAATTTCGTCTTGCGAGGCACCACTATATTCCATTCAATGATCTTGTGGTTGCCAAGAACACTTTTCTTCAGCCACCAAATTCCTGGGCAAACAGGAAAGGTTTCAAATTCCTCCTGTTAATAATGTTAATAATTCCTCTTGTTAATAATTGTTTAAAAAGTTAATAATGATGGAGAAGCACTTTACTAGGGAGGGCATTCCACAGCCATGGAGCCACCCCTGAAAAGGCCCTGCCATGAGTGAGTGCCAACCAGACAGGCCCTGGTGGCAGAACCACCAACAAGGCCTCACCTGCTGATTGTAGGGTCTGAGATGGTTGGTACTTGGAAAAGGCAGTTGTTTAGGTCTAATTACAATCACAACTACCGAAGTGGCTGGTAGGAAAATGTAGATAGAGATAACTAAGAGCCTTTCCCATTCTCTGTTTCTTTTTCTGGAAGGACGGGACATACGGCCTGAACTGCAGTGAACACTGTGATTGTAGCCATGCAGATGGATGTGATCCGGTTACAGGTTATTGTTGCTGCCTTGCTGGTTGGACAGGTAAAAATGGCAAGCTGACAAGTATGTTATCCTGCAGCTCTATCCATGTCCAGTTCAAGTGCCACACTTTGCCTTTAAACCTTTTTTTTAAAAATCCCATTGAGGCCAGTGAGATCTTCATTGATACCTTAAGGGCCCCTCCAGACTGCTGGTGGGTTGTGTGTGTGTGTGTGTGTGTGTGTGTGTTTTGTTTTGTTTTGTTTTGTTTTGTTTTGTTTTGTTTTGTTTTGTTTTGTTTTGCAAGTGTCTTCTGGAACATGTCATTGATGCAGTAATAGTGCATTAGTGATGGATTTGTACGGGATCAACCACAGATCATTCTACTTTATCAGATGCTCTGTGGTGCTTCCCGAATGATACAGCATCGTATTTGTCACACACATCCTGGACCATTTGCGGCATAAAGGGTTACAGGACTTCAGCAGCAACTGGTGGCACATGCACTGATTAGATATGTCCTGAAACATTTGCAAGCACAAACAATACTGAAAGCACGTCACCCAACAGAGGCCTGGGCAGAGGGTGATCCCAAGAGAGACTGGCCAAATGTAAATGTGAGGCCAGGGTCTTACCTTGAGAGGCAGCAGTGGTAGCAGCAGGGTTGCCGCAACAAACAGCTGTGCAAGCCTTTGGGAGGCAGAGATGCGAGAGGGCATCAGAGGAGGGAGGGAAGGAAAAACACACAGAGGCCAGTGTTGTCCATGGCACCCCGGACCATCATTCAAGGCACCCCAGGGTGCCACGGTACACTGGTTGAAAAGCACTGGTCTAGAGTAAAGCCCAGAATTCTCCCAGATGCTGCCCTCCTGTTTTGATTGTCGGTGTTACACATGGACAAATATTGCAGCACACTTTATTATTCACATTTTACTGAGGCTGAAGCTGAGAGGTAGAGTAAGGTTGCCCATTTAAGACTGTGTCTGAGGTGGGAATCACTTGCCAACAATGGCTCTGTTTAATTCAAACAGCCAGCGGTTTCTGCCGCTAATGGCATTATTTTTAGAAATGCAGCTTCAACGTTGCCGCTGTGACTGCAGAATCACACTGAGCAACAGCTGTGGCTCTGAAGATACATTAGTGATAGGATTTCTTGGGAAATTTGGCTGCTCCCCTCAACAGGAGAGATCTGGACCAGCATTAAAACCAGCTACCAAGTTTTGGGTTCTGGAGCGCCGAGCCTTAATTACTGGCGATGGACAACTTTTGCCGCCTTCTCTCTGTCGAGCTGTGTCATCATCACAGCAGCAAGCCCTCCCAAGAAAACAATGGGGTTGCAGAGGAAGCGATGTGAAGGGCTCCCAAATCAAAAGGCAACTTTTTATAATTAAACAGCATGGAAGGAAGGAAGCAAGGAGGGAAGGAAAGGAGAGTGAGAGATGGGAGTTGCGTTGCTTAGGAACCATTTGTAGCGGGGCCTCGGTGGTGCACAGTTCCATCCGCCGGCCAAGCTCCCCCACTGTTCTTTTGATTGACGGCCCTTGCAGTCATCCCTCTGAGGTGCCAGGTGCTCACTGGCCTCTTGCTGTCAGGGGTGAACTCCATAAGGGCAACTGCACAAGGTTGTTGTCACGAAAACAACAAAGAGCCTTGCTGCACTATTACTAAATTTATTGTGACATAAACAGGGACTGTCAGCAAAATAGGGCCAGAAGATCTAGACCCATAAGAGGAATCTGCTGCATCAGGCAAGTAGCCCTTCTAGTCCAGATTCCTGTTCTCACATTGGCCAGTCAGATGCCTGTGGGAAATGGAGGAGGGGTCATGCTTTAGACCACCTGTTTCTTAAACGTTCTTGCGGATGCCTCTTTGCCTACTTAGAGAAGAGACCATGTGGCTCCCGATTAGAGAGGATCATTCATGTGACCAGTCCAACAAGCATTGCTGTCTAGACCACATTTGCCCTCTGTGATATTGTTCCAATCTCTTTATGGAGTCCATGGTTGGCTGGGATCACTCCAAAGGAGCGGGATCAGTGAAGGGAAAATGGCATCCACCCTGAGAAATTAATGACAATAAATAGCAGTGAATGTGAACTCCTTAAAGCTGGCTTAGTCAACCTGGTGCATCTACATCTTTTCGACTACAATTCAAGTTGACCCCAGATGGTATAACCATATGTATTGGGGCTGATGGGAGCTGTAGTTGAGCACATTAGGTTAGTGAAGGCTACTTTAAAAGCATAATGTTCATCCTGAAACTATTTCATAGAATCATAGAATCATAGAGTTGGAAGAGACCACAAGGGTCATCGAGTCCAACCCCCTGCCAAGCAGGAAACACCATCAGAGCACTCCTGACATATGGTTGTCAAGCCTCTGCTTAAAGACCTCCAAAGAAGGAGACTCCACCACACTCCTTGGCAGCAAATTCCACTGTCAAATAGCTCTTACTGTCAGGAAGTTCTTCCTAATGTTTAGGTGGAATCTTCTTTCTTGTAGTTTGGATCCATTGCTCCGTGTCCGCTTCTCTGGAGCAGCAGAAAACAACCTTTCTCCCTCCTCTATGTGACATCCTTTTATATATTTGAACATGGCTATCATATCACCCCTTAGCCTCCTCTTCTCAAGGCTAAACATGCCCAGCTCCCTTAGCCGTTCCTCATAAGGCATCGTTTCCAGGCCTTTGACCATTTTGGTTGCCCTCCTCTGGACACGTTCCAGTTTGTCAGTGTCCTTCTTGAACTGTGGTGCCCAGAACTGGACACAGTACTCCAGGTGAGGTCTGACCAGAGCAGAATACAGTGGCACTATTACTTCCCTTGATCTAGATGCTATACTCCTATTGATGCAGCCCAGAATTGCATTGGCTTTTTTAGCTGCCGCGTCACACTGTTGGCTCATGTCAAGTTTGTGGTCAACCAAGACTCCTAGATCCTTTTCACATGTAGTGCTCTCAAGCCAGGTGTCACCCATCTTGTATTTGTGCCTCTCATTTTTTTTGCCCAAGTGCAATACTTTACATTTCTCCCCGTTAAAATTCATCTTGTTTGTTTTGGCCCAGTTCTCTAATCTGTCAAGGTCATTTTGAAGTGTGATCCTGTCCTCTGGGGTGTTAGCCACCCCTCCCAGTTTGGTGTTATCTGCAAATTTGATCAGGATGCCCTTGAGTCCATCATCCAAGTCACTGATAAAGATGTTGAATAAGACCGGACCCAAGACAGAACACTGTGGCACCCCACTAGTCACTCTTCTCCAGGATGAAGAGGAACCATTGATGAGCACCCTTTGGGTTCGGTCAGTCAGCCAGTTACAAATCCACTGAGTGGTAGCATAGTCAAGATCGCATTTTCCAGCTTCTTTACAAGAATATCATGGGGCACCTTGTCAAATGCCTTGCTGAAATCAAGGTAGGCTACATCCACTGCATTCCCGTCATCTACCAGGCTTGTAATTCTGTCAAAAAACGAGATCAGGTTAGTCTGACATGACTTATTTTTCAGAAATCCATGCTGACTATTGGTGATCACAGCATTCCTTTCTAGGTGCTCACAGACTGTTTGCTTAATGATCTGCTCCAGAATCTTCCCTGGTATTGATGTCAGACTGACTGGGCGGTAATTATTTGGGTCCTCTCTTTTCCCCTGGATGAACACTGGTTAAAAAAACAAGCAAGCAAGCAAACTTCCTGTATGTAGAAAATCAGCATCTATAGGGGAATGCTAGCCCAGCTCGGATTTTTTTTTAATTGGGAAACATTATTTTAAACCTACGCTTTCCAGTCCTTGCACTCTGAAGTGGTGTGTTGCTAGTAGCACATAATATTTGTGAATTGCAATATTTCTGGCTTTGAAGTTTGTGTTTGTGCTTGGAGAAACATCTTAACCATTTTAAAATCCTGTTAGGAACATAGGAAGCTGCATTATATTGAATCAGACCGTGGGTCCATCTAGCTCAGTATTGCCTGCACTGACTGGCAGCAGCTCTCCAGGTTTTACGTTTCCCATCCCTGCTTGGGAGAATCTGGGGTTTGAACTTGGGACTGCCTACATGCAAAGCAGATGCTTTGCCACTGAACTTGATGGTTTGCTGTTTGACGCGATGCTTTTGGCGTGCTGTGAAATTTCCTCTTCCTATTTACAAAGCTTGAAACTGAGCAAGACCCTTGTAAGAAATTATACTTGCAGTTTCAAGTCACAGGGATCAGACATCAGATTCTTATGGCTTTCATATTATTGTTTGAAGTTGTGAACTGTATCATGTTGTCCGTTTTGCAAACATGACAAACGTGCCAAACTCGTTAGAGGTGGGGAGGGGGGAAATTGCTGTCCTGATTTTTTTACTAATTAGAGATGGCCTAGAAAAGATCAGAAAAGTTCAGGAATTTCTGAAGGTTTTGCTCTCTGCAGCTCATGAGGGTAAGCCAATTCAAATGACTCTCTGATGCTAATGGCCAACGAAAGTCTGATCTAAAAAAAGTTATTCTGTATGTTCACCCCCCCCCAAAAAAAGGAATTTGCATTGATGTCAGGAGCTGAGTGCAGGAGATCAATGGGAGGGGAAATAACTGGGTTTTCTTTCCTCTTTAAAGTAGGTTCTCAAGATACTACTCATTAAAAAAAAAACCCTCCCAGAAACTAATAATAAGAGTGAGGCAGACAGGAAGCACAGGGGAGAGAACTTGGATAAAAGTCTTCAAGGGGTTTGTACAGGACTTCTGTGTCTTAATTTTTTCCTTAACATTTGTCATCCATCTTATCAAGTCAGGTAACAGCAACATACAGTACTGAATAACCCCACCCTGTGATAAATAACTGACATCCATACTGGTAGCAACCACAGAACAAGCAAGCACAGACAGATACGGTAGTCGAGAACAAACATCAACATCACGCCTATGGGGACACCAAATGGTCACCATGACCTCTGGGAAGCCCACAAGCAGGAAGTGAGCACAACAGCATTCTCTCCACTTGTGATTCCCAGAAAGTATTCAGAGGCACCCCTGTGGGTGTGTTGAACATATCGCTATCTCACATTTGCCCTTACTTCCTAAAGCTTTGTGTGACCTCCTGCCTCACTGTTCACTTAACATAAGAGCACAATAAGAGCAGCATCCTGTTCTCACAGTAGTCACTGATATCCCTGTGGAAAGTCTTCAAGCTGGACATGCATCCAGTAGCACTCTCCCCTACTGTGGCCTCCAGCAACTGGTATTCAGAAGCATTCTTGCCTTCAACATTACTGAAGAAGAAGAGTTTGGATTTGATATCCCACTTTATCACTACCCTAAGGAGTCTCAAAGCGGCTAACAATCTCCTTTCCCTTCCTCCCCCACAACAAACACTCCGTGAGGTGAGTGGGGCTGAGAGACTTCAGAGAAGTGTGACCAGCCCAAGGTCACCCAGCAGCTGCATGTGGAGGAGTGGAGACGCGAACCTGGTTCACCAGATTACGAGTCCACCGCTCTTAACCACTACACCACACATGGCTGCACAGCCTTGATCTTCATGAATTTGTCTGATCCTCTTTTGAAGTCATCCAAGTTGGTGGCCATCGAAAGGTTCTGTGGTTGCACAGCGAACAAGGAGAGCACCAGGCAAGACTCAAGCTGTTTATACCAGGGCTGGTTAACCCAGAAACTTCATACTGCCTATCACAGCTGGAACCTGCCAGGGAAGTTCAGGGGACAAGCAGATCAAGCCAAGCCAGACAGTGTTAAGGCAGGTCTCTCTAAGGAATTATGGACTCTGATCAGCTTCCAGTGGATCCTGATGGCTGGAAGATGTTATCTCAGCCAAAACCTGGAGGCAACTGAGGTCTTATGGAGGCTGGCAAGGCTAGTATTACAGTTGACCCCACCACCACCACCAGGAGCCAGCATTGCTGACTTCAAGGGTCCTTGTCTAACTCAGCAGTCACTGACATCTACACTGTGAAAGTGGTGTTAATCCCTTGAGTAAGGTGAGAAAGGGATGCAGGTGGCGCCTTGGGTTAAACCACAGAGCCTAGGACTTGCCAATCGGAAGGTCGGCGGTTCGAATCCCCGCGACGGGGTGAGCTCCTGTTGCTCGGTCCCTGCTCCTGCCAACCTAGCAGATCGAAAGCACGTCAAAGTGCAAGTAGATAAATAGGTACCACTCCAGCGGGAAGGTAAACGGCGTTTCCGTGCACTGCTCTGGTTCGCCAGAAGCTGCTTTGTCATGCTGGCCACATGACCCGGAAGCTGTACGCTGGCTCCCTCGGCCAATAAAGCGAGATGAGCGCCGCAACCCCAGTCGGCCACGACTGGACCTAATGGTTAGGGGTCCCTTTACCTTTAAGGTGAGAAGACCAGAAGCCCCCTCCAAGTGAAGCAGCTTGTTATTGCCTCCTCATAATATTGCCTTCTTCAAGGTAGAGTGAGTGGCATGATTCGGGACTCATAAAACAACCTTGCTCACCCCTGTTCCCTTCTGTGTTGAGTTTACATTTTTCATGGTAGCCTTGGATCCTCAGGTATTCTGTAGTTTTTGGTAACAGTGTGGACTTCCCTCTGCCTTTGCTAAGACAGTGTTCAGAGATGCTGCCCCAGAGATGCAGCTGCCTCTTCTCCTGCCCTCTTTCTACCTCCTGCCTGATCCACCAGGTGATGGAGAAATAGTGCTAGCAGCAAGTACCACTAAAAATGTCATGGATGTAAACATGCCCATAAATCTTCAGTGGGGTTAAGCTGGGGCTAAGCTGGGGCTATGACTTTCCGGTGTCCAAAACAGAGCAGTCGTGGTAGATTTGAACTTTTTGTGAAAGTCTCTGTGCCCCTGGCGAAGGGAGTTAATGGCGTAGAGAAACGAGTAACTGGCTGGGCACAGATAAGGTTGGCTTTGAGAAAGGGAAATTCGAGTGCGGGGAGGCACTTTGGGAAGCAGAGAGCAACATCCTTTACTGTCACTCAAACAGCGAATCCTGTTTCTTCTCTCCTGTGGACACATTAATTCAGGAGAACTGATAAGGTGCATACACACACACACACGCATACATATACACACTCAGGGGAAGGCCTTTTTTAATTCTGAGGGAAGCAGTCCCTTTGACTGTGAGCTAGGAGGTATTTTTAACTTTGGATTTGTGAACAGTTGATAGAGGAGAGAAAGCCAAAAGAGAGTCGTTTTTGATCGGCTTTGTGAGAAACAAAGTTATTCTATAACATCATTGTTTTACTAATTTGAATCTGTCCCCCTCAGCTGTTGTAGTGCTTAGCTTGAGGTAGTTAGTATTGTGTTCAGAGCTGGCATATGGTTGGCACTTAATTAATGTTAAATAGTCGGGGATGTGTTTTATTCTGGGATTATTGTGTAGCGCAGAAGTTACTACGAGGCATGGAGTTCAGCCTCCTAACAATTACAGCTTTCATTGTATGATTTGTTTTTGTGTGCAAAATGCAAGTTTCTAACCCTTATGGCGAAGGCACTGCCTTGTGAAGACACATGTGTGGGGACTATGTTATTGCTTCTGTGGTCAGCCACTGCAAATCAAACAACTTGTAACAGGTTAGCATGATCACCTCCCTGTGCTTGAAACCTAATGCATTTTGGTGGAACCACCTGACATGTTCCATTGTGAATTGCCAAGTGTTGGTTCACATGCCATCATTTGATGGGACAGCAACATGAAGTGGTGGCTTGCTCATGGTCCCATCACAGATTTAGCATAGCAATGGAGGAAGTTGCTTCCTGCCAAGTCAGATCATTGGTCCATCTAACCCAGCTAACCTCTGCTGCTTTGCTTTCCAAGGGCTTTGACATGAACTAAAAGCAGAGCCCTATCCCCAGTGCTCTGATGGACAGAGAAGAGCTCCATGATTCAGAGGCTCCTCCTGCATTTTGTTGACTGCCCTGATCAGAGGGCAGGAGGACTTGGTGGAAGAAGGCAGCAAAGAACGTGGGGAAGGATTGTAGCTTGGTAGCAGAGCATCTGTTTCGCATGCAGAAGGTCCCAGATTCAGTCCTCAATAGCATCCCCAGATGCCTGGGATAGACTCCATGCCTGAAACCCTGGAGAGCTGCTGCCAATCAGTGTAGACAAGCTGGGCCAGTGGTCTGACTCAGTATAAGGCAGCTGCCTATGTTCCTATGTGTACTGCCCACCTAGCAGTTCAAAAGCACGTCAAAGTGCAAGTAGATAAATAGGTACCACTCCTGCAGGAAGGTAAATGGCGTTTCCGTGCACTGCTCTGGTTTGCCAGAAGCGGCTTAGTCATGCTGGCCACATGACCCAGAAGCTGTACGCCGGCTCCCTTGGCCAATAAAGCGAGATGAGCGCCGCAACCCCAGAGTTGGCCACGACTGGACCTAATGGTCAGGGGTCCCTTTACCTTTACCTAGCTACAAATAGAATGCTCAGGTCACATTGGGTGCAGGGCTGTTCAGTGGAACCAGTTTTGCTCATTTGCATGCCAGTTCACAGAGGTAGAGAACTCAGGTAATGTCCATTCATGTGTAAACCGACCTATGGAATTAGTGTGTATGCATGCACATGACTCAAGTGTAATTTCCAGGGGCAGGGTTTCAATGCCCTTTAGTTAGTTAGTGAAGTTATTTATTTATTAGAAAATTTGTTAACAAAGATATCCCCCTACCAAGAATATATTATTGGAATATAATTAGGAAATATTGATTTAGAAACGTCCTGGTGGATTTATGAGCTGTCCTTTGGTATAAATTTCTTAAGGCAGCATGTGTATAAGAGTGCTTGCCTTCCTGTGACTAGCTAAATAAATATCGCAAAACATAAGCAAGTTTATGCAAATGTTCTGAATGTGTGGCACTCGTGGAGAAGGTTGGATTCTGCTGCTCCTGCTGCAAAGTTTAGACTACCTTGGCACACAACTTACTTTTCTTTTAAGGGCACAGTATAAACAGCTTCATTTCTAGGGGACTTTCCCTCATCTTTTGGGATATAGCGAGCCCTTTCAAACAAGTGATATCTTTCCTGAACGTTAAGCAAAGGGCGCTTCCAACCTGTCACTATTTACAGGTGGGATTCTATCACATACTGGCTAATTTAGGTTGTTCCTTTGGGAGGTCTTGTGTGACAAATCCCCTTCCCCAAAAAGATTGTACTATTTGTGATCAGGAAAGTGTTGGGGGGATGTACAGTGGTGCCCCGCAAGACGAATGCCTCGCAAGACGAAAAACTCGCTAGACGAAAGAGTTTTCCGTTTTTTGAGTCGTTCCGCAAGACGAATTTCCCTATGGGCTTGCTTCGCAAGATGAAACGTCTTGCGAGTTCTTGCGAGTTTGTTTCCTTTTTCTTAAAGCTGCTAAGCTGTTAATAGCCACTAAGCCGCTAATAGCCGCTAAACCGCTAAGCCGCTAATAGCCGTGCTTCGCAAGACGAAAAAACCGCAAGACGAAGAGACTCGCGGAACGGATTAATTTTGTCTTGCAAGGCACCACTGTACTAGAAAGTTTGAGATAACAGTTGCTTTGACATAACATCATCTAACCTGACTGCAAACAAATCAGGTTAAATGTTCAATAAACAGACTTCCAGGCAGCGTGCTGAGAGTTTCACAGTGCATCTTAGTGCATTGTTGCGTGCATGTTTAAAAGGACCTTTATCCCTCGCCGATTCCTTTTTGTCCTCTGCTGCTATGCTACGTAGAAAACATTAGATAGAAACATTCCTGCGTTCACATTAGCTTGCCATCTTCTGGCTGGCTGTTCCCGTTATCTCTGCCATAATTTCCGTTTAATCACTTTTAGTTACTGTATCCTAGCTCTTGAAGTTAATAATTTATTTGTGTGATATTCCTGCATCCTTACATTATCTTTAAAGGAAGGATGGAACTGAGGCTTTTCAGCAGGATGGGTAAGTTATCACAATCCCCTTTTACCTGCCTCCACTGGGCATTTTTGAAAAGGGAAGTGTCTTTTGCCATCTGAAAGGGAAGCACTTAGCTTTCTGGCTTCTATCAGTGCCCTCTAAGCCTTTAAAAATGTACCATAAGCCTATTAGAAATCAGCTTTAATTTTTCATTGGCTTAATTTCAAGTGAGATGATAAGATTTTAATGTCCTCCTTTCGCTTAAAAATTCTCTCTTTTGATGGGGAACCTTTCAGGATGGCTCCTGCTGATAGCAGGCTATTTTTTAAAGGAAAAAAAACTAATATGCATTTGCTAAGTTATCAAAGGCTCCACTGATGTCCTCATGTTAATTGAGCCTCTGGAACTTATTGATGAGGTGCCCAACTCAGTAGAACTAGATCAGTATCTTAGTCAAGTTTATTTTTTGTTTACCCAAAAGATAGTCCAAGAAGATGTTTTTAGGGCATGAACCGGAATTTTATTTTTTATTTTTTAAAGGAGATTTCAAAAAATAGAATATACCATATCTTCTCAAATAAATGGACAAAAATGGGAGTGGGATGAAGGTGGAAGTGTTATACTTTATAAGTCTACTTACACCTTAACATAGTGATGAGGCACCTGTGGTCCTGCAGTTGTTTCTAGACTCCAGTTCTTATCTGCCCCAGCGAACTTGAGGTGTGATGGTGAGCACCACAGCTCAATAACATCTGGAGGGCCACAGATGCCCCAACCCTGCCATAGAGCACAGCCCTTCCTCATGCTTGAGTCCCTCCAGATGTTCTGGATTGCAGCCACCATCAGCCCCAACTGACACAACCTTCCTTCCATATTGGGAAAGGCTTGTACTACAAACCAGTAAGCATGGGATGGAAGATCAGAGTTCCCGGTTCAAATCTCACCTCCACCATGAACTCATTTGGCCAGTAACATATTCAGAAGTGCTGGGTACCTTCAGGAGTCTCACAGCTATGCTCCTTGCAAGGTGATGCAACTTTCCAAGGTCACAGTAACCTTAGAATTATACAGTAATAATAATAATAATTAGGGATGCTTGTAACAATAAATTCAGATTTGGCCTTTCAGCTAGATCTGCTCTTTTCTGTGCATATACATGGGCAAATGATTTGGAGTGCTCCAATGCCTTCTATCAGAGTGGCTTAAGTTGTGTTTTTCCTTGAAGTTCCATTGTATGTAGCAGAACTTGCACATCATTCTCCTGAAACGGAAGCACCTTGTGTTTTCAGTGTTGCTAAATGCTCATCTTTGAAGCATACATCCCTTTTCATACTGATTGGGTGGCAGTAGCTTACTGAAGACAGGGACCGTGCTGTAGAAATAGTAATGGGTCTTCCATCCCACACAACCCCAGACTGTTACACTTTGGTGATGAAGATAATATGTGAGTGTGTTTGGCGTCTACACTGACTGGCAGTGGTTCTACAGGAGATGTCTGGGGTTGCACCAAAGACCTTTTGCAGCTAAAGCAAATGCTCAGCCACTGAGCTACACAGTCACAATAGGAGGCCATGACTCAATGCAGGCAGATAGACACTCCCCGGACTTTTACACGCAATTCCAGAAAGAGCTAGGAACCTAGAAAAGGTATACCATCCATGTAACCAGCCGCCAGACAATGATATTCTAAGAAGACACAAGGCATAGGCAGAGCACAGCATGCAGTACATTAGAGGGCACACAAACCTGCTCCACCTTATGGAGCAGACACCAATGGCTTGAGATAGTTGTACCAAAGCACCACTAACAAGGGGTGCACGGGCCTTTCTCCTGAATCTCACCCAACTCCAAAGCACATAGAGCAAGCAAGGGCCCAGGCCAGCATTTCACACACTCATACAGAGCTGCCAACAATAAACCACCCTATAGGAAGCCCCCCTCCCAATGTTTCTATTCTGTGCATGACTCGTAATTGGACAGAGGCCAGAACTGTGATGCAAACAAAGCCTCAGTAGGCAGATTCCTCTGCCATCTGCTCTCATGTCTGCTTCACAGGTGATCTAATGATCCAACAGCCCCCGGTGCTAAGATGTGGCAGAATTAAGCTTCCTCCGCCACCAAACAAGAGCTGATGACATGGAAGTCCAGTGGCTTGTTCTGAGAAAACAGCAAGCCCCCTCCTCTGTGCGTGGGTTCTCTGGGGCCCTTTAATTATTTTCTCGCACTACCCTAATGTGCCCCAGCACTAAGTTCAGGAATGACAGCTTCACTATGCCTCCACTCCCATCTGTTCCTCCTGGGCAGCTGAGATGGAGCTAATCAGATGCTATTCCTTCAAACGGCCCTGTTGTATTCCCCTTTATCCAGCCCGGAATGGATGCAGTGGCATGCTAGGTACACACACAACCGAGCGTGCCTCTGTAATTGCTAATGAGTAGATTAAAGTACAAGCTGTTAGGCACTAAGAGGACAGTGTGACGGTAGAGGTAAAACACCAGAGTCATTGGGAAGGACAAACAGATCACCAGGCACCGGATTATAAGATATAAGTAAGCCCCCATGCCATCCTGCATTGGCATCTCTGCAGAATAGTCTCTTCTAGGCACTTAGGAAGCTGCCTTATGCTGAGTTAGATCACCCATCTAGCTCAGTGATTCCACACTAGCTGGCAGTGGTCAGAGGCGTAGGAAGGGGGGTGCGGTGGGGGCAGTTCACCCCGGGTGTCATCCCAGAGGGGGGTGACAAAATCCCTCCCACCCAGGCAGTGCTGCACCACGATCGGACCCCCGCCGGGAGGATCACGCAGCCGCACCAAACGCTCCGTCCTCACGGGCAGATCCTCGCTCTGGGTGCCCAAGCGGATAGCTCCGCTGCTGGTAGTGGCTCCCCAAGGTTTCAGGCAGGGGTCTGTCCCATTACTACCTAGAGATGCCATTGGCAATTGAATCTTGGCCCTTACGTATGCAAAGCAGACGGCCTCTTCCCCATCAAGGCAAGTAAAGGTAAAAGACCCCAGGACAGTTAAGTCCAGCCAAATTTGACAATTTCAGGCCAAGGGAGCTGGCATTTGTCCACAGACAGCTTTTCTGGGTCATGTGGCCTGCATGACTAAATCGCTTCTGGTGCACAGAACAGCGTGACATAAGTCGTAGCACACGGAAATGCTGTTTATCTTCCCGTCGCAGTGGTACCCGTGTATCTACTCATGCTAGTATGCTTTCAAGAGGCTTGGTGGTTTCATGAGAAGATCAGAGTATGTAAGGGGACAAGGTCCCTACCCCAAAGGAGCTTACAATTTCAAATCCCCCTTCAACTTAGGAAGGGGAAGATACTTGGAGGTGAATGCAACCTGGGAAGAAATTTGGGCTGTTTCAGTTGCACATCCTTCAGTTTGGAAGTTCCAGTTTGAGACTTGCCATGGTGAAGATGGAAGCAGGGTGGTGGTTATTCTGGATAAATCAGTCTGGCACACTTTAGTCTCTGCCTGGTTCTGCCCGGAGCTGGCACATGAAACATGATGGATCTCCCCCAAGGGGAAAAAAGGTTGTCTACCCCTGCATGCAAAACAAATGTTCTACCACTGAGCTTATAGTCTTTTCCTAGTAGCAGTGGTACACTCATTGTTCTGTTGGGCTGGGTCCTGGCTCTGGTCCTGGCTCTGGTTCTGTAGGCCCAGGTGCTGTGGCATCTGGTTCAGTGAGTTCCTGCCTCAAGTTCAATGATCCCCTGATCACCAACATCTGACTCAGAGCCAGGACCCAGTCCAGCTCCTTAGCTGGCAATAAGAGCATAAGAAGCGCATGCTTGAACTCAGAAGCATTAACTGGAATCATAGAATTGTAGAGTGGGACCCCAAGGGGCATCAGGCCCAACCCCCTACAAAGCATGAATCACTACTAAAGAATCCCTGACCGACGACCATCCAACCTCTGCTTTAAAAACTCCCATGGAGGAGACTCCGCCACCTTCCAAGGTGGTTCGTTCCACTGTTCAACAGCTCTTACACCAGAAAATTCTTCCGTGTTTAGTCGGAATCTCCTTTCTTGTGATTTGACTTGATTGGTTTGAGTCCAACCATCTGGAGCAGCAGAAAACAAGCTTGCTCCATCTTCCATGTGACAGCCCTTTGGATATTTAAAGATGGCCATCCTGTCACCTCTCACTCTCCTCTTTCCCAGGTGAAATGTACCACCTCCCTCAACCGTTCCTCATAAGGCTTAGTTTCCAGACCCTTGACCATCTTGGCCACCCTCCTCTGTACGCATTCCAGCTCGTCAAGGTTCTTACTACCTTTGAGGTAGAGCTTAGCTATCATGACTAGTAGCCACTGACAATGTTCTCCATGAATTTATCCAGTCCTCTTTTGTTGTTGTTGTTTAGTCGTTTAGTCGTGTCCGACTCTTCATGACCCCATGGACCAGAGCACACCAGGCACTCTCCTTGTTTGTGTGCAAGTGTGTGCATGTGTCAATTTGTACAAACTACTGTGTACACAGGCAACACAGACTGCACTCTCATTGCATGTACAAGGGTTGTTATTGTTCAGTCGTTTAGTCATGTCCGACTCTTCGTGACCCCATAGACCAGAGCACGCCAGGCACTCCTGTCTTCCACTGCCTCCCGCAGTTTGGTCCAACTCATGCTGGTAGCTTCGAGAACACTATCCAACCATCTCGCCCTCTGTCATCCCCTTCTCCTTGTGCCCTCCATCTTTCCCAAAATCAGGGTCTTTTCCAGGGAGTCTTCTCTTCTCGTGAGGTGGCCAAAGTATTGGAGTCTCAGCTTCAGGATCTGTCCTTCCAGTGAGCACTCAGGGCTGATTTCCTTAAGAATGGAGAGGTTTGATCTTCTTGGAGTCTCAAGAGTCTCCTCCAGCACCATAATTCAAATCATCCATTCTTCGGCTATCAGCCTTCTTTATGGACCAGCCCTCTTTTAAAGCTACCCAAATTAGTGGCCATCACTGCCTCCTGCAGGAGCAAGTTCGATAGTTTGCAACATGAAGAAGCCCTTTAAAAAATTTATCCTGAATCTTCCAACATTCGGCTCCACTGGAGGCCCACCAGTTCTAGTATTACAGTTCTAGTATTCTTTTCTCCATTATACTCTCTGTTGTTCCCGACTCAGTGTCCTGGCCGCTGCTGGGTTTTTGGGGTCACAGCAGAGAGAAGGATTGCCTTCCCTTTTGTCTGGGTGCTGGTCTGGCTGAGCTAGGGAGCTCCCAGGTGCCTCAAAATCTCCTTGATACCCAGCACCAATTCTGCAGCTTTTGACAGGCTCACATGGCCTGCAGTGAATCAGACCTAATCTCTCTCTGCACTCCAGGAACTGCTATCCAAATGTCAGAGACAAGTGGCTGTTATGACTTGGTGCCATGCTGAGAAGACAGAGGAGAGTAGCAGGGTGTTTAGCGTCAGATCCACCATGTCTATTGAAGTCCTGTCAAAACTAATTTCTGTGGAACCTACTTTGAGATGGTGATTAATGTGTGGTGTGTGTTTTTTTTAATGTGCAGAGAGAGAGAGAGAGAGAGAGAGAGAGCACGCTCCAATAATAAAATAATTACAGCGTATACATTGATCTATCCATCTCCCCACAGATCCTTCTTTCCTTTCCCCCACTTTGAAACAAGAGGAAAGGAAGCTACATCCTGTAATTTCTCCAGGTCTTACATCCCTGAGAAAATAATTAGATTCCGTTCAGTAGCAAGACCCCCCCCCCCCAAGACTCTGCCACAGTCAAGGGGATAGGAGGAGCAGATCCAGGCCGAAGCCTCCAGCTCTCATTTATTCCAATCCACCTTCTTCCTTCCTTTCTTCCTGCAATTTGGAGAAGTGTGGTTGTATTGTCTAGAGGCATGAACAACCGGTTTCATTAGGAGCAGGAGCTGCAGTTCAGCCAAGTTGGATGGAAACACAGCAAGGGCCGAAACCAGGGGGCAGTTTCCTTTCTCCTCGACAAGAGAAATTTCGTGCCATAGGCAGAGCGGAGAAATGACAGAGCACAAAATTGTTAACATCCTTTGTGATGATGATTATTTGTCAATTTGTATTATACTGCTCAATTATACCATCATTATACCAAAATAGGTGTCTCTGTGGTTTACAAAATGTAAAAAAAATACAAAAAACACACAACATTACTAAATTAAAATACACCTTAAAGCAATCCCATTGCACATAGGACCAGGACTTTCCCCCCCGTTCTGGCACCTCTCAGGTGGGCGCCATTGCCATTATAAGAGAACAAGGGTGGCGTTCATGGTGAGTTCCGGCACCTCTTTTTCTAGAAAAATATAGCACTACAAAGGACTCACAGTTTCTCTCTTGGGACTTGTTGGCTTGTGTGAGTTGAGACTATGGTGGTCCCAGGAAGAGATCCAGAAACTTTCCAAACACGAGGGTGAAGATGCCATGCTTTATTTACTCAATCCCCCCCACACAGGGCACCTCCATGATGCCATCAATTCATTGTCCTCTTTCATTTCCCCATGTACCTTCTCTCTCTTTTAAATCTATTTTTTTTAGAAATAGTGGGGATGTTTGCTACAGCTGTAGATTGCCTTAGTGCTACCCTTCCTTGCTTTCTAAGAGGCACACTTTTGACATGTTCATTGTGGAATAAGCCAGGTGAAAATTTCGCCCCTGTATACCTTCCTGGTTGGTGTCATTTTATCAGCATTTTTGTTTTTTCTCTATGCATCTATCTAGCCATCTGTCTTTTAATGAGCACCATAACTGTTCTTTGCCTACATTTCTAAAAGAAGATATTAAAATTTAGTTGGAAAGCACTTAAATGAAAGAGTGTTGTAGAGCTAATTAAAAATTGATTTAATGTAACAGAGCAAAAGACCCCACTGCATTTTCATTTCTTTGTTTCAGATTTCAGGTAAAACAGTTTGTTTAAAATAAATATGTGTGTATATGAGTGTGTGTGTGTGTGTGTGTGAGAGAGAGAGAGAGAGAGAGAGGTGTAATTGTCATGTCAAATAGATACAACTGAGTTCTGCCTTTATCATATTACAAGTAAACATGTAGAGTTGTGCAACTGAAAAGCTTCTAATAAGGGCCACTCCATGTATTTGGTATCTATCTCTCTTTGCTAACCTTTGGAATCTAAACATGCTTAAAAGGTGTGATCCTGCTCTCATCTGTTAGATGCGATTAAGGCTTCCCTTCCACCACCTCTGCGTGTCCCCATCAGGAATCATCTTGCCTTTATTTAGTCCTGGGAAGATACTGCCTCATTAGTCTTCAGCTAGAGGTGACTTCTCTGCCGGGGGAAACAGAGATGCATTTTAATGCTCCTGCCTTTTTAAAAGAAAGGAGCTGGTGTCATTCTCTGAAAAACTCAAGACAAGAAATAATGTTCCTTAATTGTCTCCATTTATAAATAGCCCGGTTTACAATGAAAGAATTCTAGTCCAAATATTGCTGTCAAAATGGAGGAAGCAACGTGACAACTCTTCCCTTAATCCCCGTTTGCACTTAATTCCAGGAGTCTGGGTTGGCAGTATTTAAAATGAGGGGAGGCAATCCATCATTCGGTTATGCATTCTAATTGCGCAAGTAGGTCCATGGTGGGTTAAGCCACTTGGTGCCCTCCCCCTGTCATTTATTGCCTGCTGGGTTTTTATGAGTGCTGCCAAACAGCTTCTCCCAGGGAATCAAGACCCCTAACACAACTGAAATGTAGCAAGCATGGTTAGCAAAAGTCTCCCAAATCATATTGTTGCACACACCCCAATCTCCAAGTGGCAGGAAACTCCAGAGGTTATAGCGCTTTGCCCAGAGTTGGTTTCCTTAGAATAAAGGTCAATGGAGAATGTGGTGTCTTTAGGATATATGGTTTTATTTACACATATATACAACCTGAGTATAGCTTGGAGGGTCTCAGTCACAGCATTAACACTCAATGAATCTTGCCTCTCCACTAAATTCCCAGGGAGTTCTCCAAACCATATCTATGGGTCTTGCACAGAACAAGACCAGCTTCTTGCAGCATCAGCCAAACTCTCCTTCCAGCACTAACTCTCCTGGCCTATTGTTCTCCATCTTGGTGATGTGGCATCCAGCCAGGTGAGGTGTGGAAAGGCCCACCCATTCGTCTCTATGGCAACAAATGGACTTTTCCATCTGGCCCAGTAGAGCAGTTCTGATATTCTGTTATCGTTACTTATTTTTTTTCTTTCCTATTTTATTTTACTCACCTTTTATTTATTTTTAGGTTTGTGGTTGAATTGAAAGGGAATTGAATTATGGTGCCTTGTTTCCTTATAGTGTACGTTTATATCAGCAATAATTTCCAGGGGGAGTAGCTGTGTTGCGCTAATACAGCCAAAAGAAAGAGAGTTTTGTTGCACCTTAAAGACTAATAATTTTATTGGGGCAGTAAGCTTTCATGAACCAATGTCCACTTCATCAGGAGCTTATCAGTAATGTGTCAGTAATATAGTCAGTCCATGATATAATGCAATATAAAGCTGAGCTTTTCTTTACTTTCAACATGCTTCTGAACCTCATGTTAAGATGCCTCTGGCTTTGGTACAACATCCCTTCTGAAATGTGTAATTATTTCTGAACTTGAATAGAGGTGGTTGGAGCGATGAGTCCTGCTATGCTCCTTTAGTGCACTATCCACAGATATTTTTGAAAACTGCCCTGCACGTATGCTCAACAGTGATCGTTCTGTCAGTTTTAATAATCCTCCAAGCAGGATGTCCGAGTGGGTGGCAAGTCCACCAACATGGCATGTTCCTCATGGCAGCCTAATGAAGCCATCAAAAAGCAGGAAATGAGCTGAAATGAAGCTTATCCATGGCAGCACATATAATCCAAACTCTGGCTGAGTTCAGGTATTTTGGAGTCATCGCCTGCGCTTATCCTTTTATCCGCGAGAAACATGCGCTTGGCTGATAAAGAACTTCCGGATGGTGTAGGGATTGCTGGCTTAAATGAGGTCTGTATCAGATCTCAAGGCACACTGAGGCAGCAAACTCCTGAGCTCTCAGTCTGATTCTCATATGCTTTAACAGGACCTGCACAGCATGTGACCTGCGGAGCCAAATGCAGCCGCCGCCTCCTGGCATGTAGTGTGTGGCCTGTCAGTGCAATGACAGCCCTTCTGGTTTTGCAGGGCCAGGCAGACATTAAAAACCGGAAGTTTATCAGCCCCTGGCTGGGTTGCCATACACAGCTGGTGGGGTGCATTCTGTTTTGCGGGTACTGAGCTGAAATAAGCAGAAGGCAGTGGAAGAGAGGTTTTGCAAAATATATGATTATTTATTCCCTCCCAACCCTTTTTCTTCCTTTTCTTTCCCGTGCCTTTAGCCACATGGAATGCACTAAGTGGTGGTTAGTGTTCATCAAAAGTGGAGACTCAGAGCATAAACTTGCTACTTCTTCAAAGCAGAACAGCCAGTGGAGGAGCTGGCTGCATGGGTGCTCAGAGCATGGGTGCTGTGCACCTGGGGGGTGGGGCAATCTGCTGTGCGGTGGCAGTGCAATCTGCACGCAGCTGCAGCTGCGGCAGTGCGATCCTCCACGTGCGACTGCGGTGGTGTGATTCTTCCTGCGGCAGCAGCTCGTGCAGCTGTGTCCTGGGGTGACAGGCCTAGCCCCCCGCAGTGTACCTTTTTGTCACCCCCCTCAGAGATGGCACCCAGGGCAGACCGCCCCCACCGCCCCCCCTTCCCACTCCCCTGAGAACAGCATTCCCAAACTACAGGCTGATTTTCTTTCCAAATCTACCTTGGCAATGTCAAGGTCCCAGTGCATCCATCAAGAAAGTGTTGTGGTGTTTTCGGTCATGTTTAAACTCAATCATGTGAAAAATGCTGTTTTAGGCAAGGTCATGCCCACAGACATTCACACGTAGCAGGTTCAGGGATTAAACTGCAAACGTAATTCAGCTGGCTGCAGCCCCATGATACAGTTCAGAGAGTACCAAGAGTGCTGCACTTGCACAGTCGGAAAGACCAAAACCCTACCACACATCACAACTGTGATTAAAAGCCATTCCACAAAACAAACTTTATGGAGTTGAATTCGTTCAGATGCATGCCCTCTACCATTCCTCAGATGAAAATAGGGACATTTTATTCTACATCAGTATCACTGCTTAAGCATTTCCTCCTGGTCAAGTAAAAAGGTTATTAGAGGAAACACACAAAATGGCAGTATTTTAAGCACAGAAATCTTTGTATGTATTGCCTGGGGAGGAAAGAAAATCCCAAATCAATAAATACAACTAACTTATAGGTGTGTGTGTGTGAAAACTGTGCATTATCATCATGTGTTTACAAGTATTTTGGAAGGATGATATCTTTGAACAACTATTACTGTTGCAATTGTGCAGGTGTCTCCTATGGGGTATTCTAACGTCTATTTTGGGGTCCAGGGACATACAACTGTTCGATTTGGGGGATACATAAACTTCCTTTTTTAGTGTTTCAAACTTCTAAACAAATTGTGAATGAGTTAGCAACTGCAGCACCCTGGAGCTGCGGTGAATCCTGGATGGCTCAGCTGCACAAACACACACCCCCACCTCAGGCATCCCCTCCTGCAGCTGCCCTGGGACTCCCCTTCACTCAAACGCAAAAAATGGGGAGACTCATCAGATTTCAGAAGGTGCCACCAATTCAGCACATGGGAGAGATCAATGCCTTTTTCCTGTCCACATGAGAATCCCCTCTTTTGCAACTGTTAAAGGCACAGGCACCCTTGCTCCAGCTCAAATCTGATCAGGTTATATGATTCTCAGGAGTACTCCCATTAATTTGAGTAAAATAAAGTCTTGCCCTCGTGAGTCTTACACAGATGAGTGACAGCTCCTTAGAGACCCCCCGTGGGCTTGCAGGATTGGGCCCTGGTTTATTTTAATTCATTTGTTGACAAGTGAAAGGGCAGGAGCCCTTATTTAAATGTCACTAATTAGAATACTGGAGGACAGAGCCTTTGAATCACCCACTAAGAGTCTCTGCACACACAGAGTGCACTTTGGTAGATTTGAACGTCATAATAAATGCCAAACTATTGTCCTGGGAGCCATTTGATGCCTGGATTTGCATCTCTGCACGTTTGCAGAGCATACAAATTTATGTGAATAAAGAGAGAGTCCGGGGTAGGATCTACCCGCTATGCTAAGTGCTCTGCAGAGCGGGGACATAACCTGTGTCCTAATAATCAGAGAAAATTTATTTTTCCATTTCGTCCATGTATGAAGGGCGGTATACAATTTAAGCACCAAAATCACAGATTTAAGCTCCTCACCACAGATGAGCATGTAAACTGCAACAATTCCCACTTACTTTTCTATCTCTGTTGCAATTCCTTTGACATTCCTACCTGGAAGCTTATTTCCTGAAAGCCCACACTGAAGCTACAAATTCAGGGGAAGGGTCGCTGCCTTTCTCCACCCCCACCCCCACCCTCCTGCTGCTTCTGACATATGTCTCCTAAAGTGCATGAAGCAGCCTGGGTGCCAAGACAAAGGGTGCCACCATCACAGCAGCCATGTCCATCACCCTATTAGACTCTACCCTGCATGACTTAACATAAATAATATCAGGCATTTTATTATTTTGCCAGTTTTATTGTGAATTTAAAATGTAATGCTAGCCTTAAAATGAATTGCTATATTTTAAAATTAACTGGTATGAGACAACTTATTGCAATGATGTCCTTCTGCTCGTATTTTATTATCATGCCTGTTATGCAGTGCTTTTTCCTGGGGGGACGCATACCCTTAAACATTTTGTGACTAAGTTTGGCCTCCTCGCTTTGGCAGCACATATACTAAAATTGGAACGATACAGAGAAGATGTATTCAGTGGTCTGTGTTTGCCTAAGTCTGGACTAAGGAATCTGAGCCCCTGTGTTCTGATTCGATACATAATATCCAATCACAGAACATTTCAGGATTTGGACCTCTGTCATTGGCCCTTAAATTCTGTGTCATGATTCGCCGCTGGGAAGTTTAGACAGCCAATCACGTTGGGAGTGGGAGTGGCCCAGGCCTTCGGAAATGTATATAAGCAGTTGCCCAGTTCTGTTAGTTCAATAAAGGTTCTTGTTGTTATCACTGTGTGTGATAACCTCTTGGGAACCCGCCTACACCTCAATGCCTTCACCCTAAGGCTCCAGGCAGTTAGCAACAATTAAGGCACAATATGAAAAACAGTTTAAACAACTTACAGTCACATAAAGACGTCAGTTGTGAAGCATTTTGGATTTGCATCTCTGCTCTTCTCCAGGCATCCATTGCGACAGTGTCTGTCCAGAAGGGCGGTGGGGACCCAACTGCTCCATCACCTGCAACTGTGAAAACGGAGGGTCCTGCTCCCCAGAGGATGGGACCTGTGAGTGTGCACCAGGCTACCGAGGACCCCTGTGCCAAAGAAGTAAGTTCTCCCCCCAACCTACGTACTTTCCTCTGGGGATCCCATTGACCAAATACCTGCCTCATCCCATCCCTAATTCCTCCTCAGCCATTACATGGAGAGGAGACCACAGGAAAGCCAACTCCTAGGGGCTGAGGGGTCTTGGACACTCCAATAAAATATTTGAGGGGGCCAGGGGGGCAAAGTTGATGGTCACTGCCGTTCAAATGGTGTCGACACACCAATTATTCAGGGCAGGGCTCTCCTCCCCAATATTTTATTTAAGTTAGCCCCTTGCCCTGCAAAAAAAGGCCTGGATGAGGGATCCACAACAGAGGTTGTGGAACTGAGCTTGACCCAGTTATCCCATCCTCAGGTTTGCAGTTTGTATGGCGGGAATACCCAAACACAATTACTGAGTCTACACTGGAATTGTGCGATTAAACTCAGAATGGCTCTTTACAGAACCAGTGTCTTTAACTCTGCAAATAACTTTTGCACACACAAAAAATTCCCAGTTCACTTCTCGTTCCCCAGCCCCGAATTTCGCAGGTCAGCCTTGGCACAGGCAAAAGCCCAAATAACTTGCAGCTGCTGTTTTTCTTTTTTATTTAAAGCCATTACGGCGCTGACCTGGGCCAGGGCTGCCACCCACGGCCTTTGTGCATTTCAATTACAAAACCCCTCTTTCCCTGTGAGTTCACGGCAATTCTCTCTCTGGCTGTAAAACTGCTCTCCAGACCCACAAAAGAGGCCCTCAAAGAGTCGGGGAACCAAGGGGGGGTTTCTTCCTCTCTCTTTTTGCAAACTTTATATCCCCAGGGTTTAGAATGTGACAAGAGGAAATTGAAACTTTTCCAGAGAGAGGAGAGAAATAACAGGTTAGCTCTATCAGTCGGTGGTGCGCAGGCCGGGAGGGCATCTGAGTGCCTTCATCTTATCCATGTAATCAGGCTGTATAGCCCAAGGTGGTCTGCTTGGAGCTTGGCTTCCTTCCTCCATTATCGGTGGCCTCATTATGCCAGGAGTTGCACCTGCCCCCTAAGTATCCCTCGTTATCAGATCCGTCCCTGAACTGAACTTGCATATTTCAAGTTGCTGCTTCTCCTCACTAGGCCTGACAGGTATGGAGGGTCTTGTTGCTTTTGTTCTTTTCTTTGCTTCTGATCGTTTGTGTCTTGAATATAGAGGTGGCGGAGAAATTCGTTTCTGTTTCCAACTATTATTATTATTATTATTATTATTATTATTATTATATTATATTATATTATATATTATATAAAGCCCTATACCCGCAGGTCTCAGGATGGTTCACAGAATAAAACCAGAATATAAAAACCACAAAATACATAATCAGAATAAAAACAACAACCTAATACCCCCCCACACACATTTTAAAAGGGCATAGGATTTAAATGCAAACCCCCTCCTAATTTGTGCTTTCCGAAACAATACACAAACTGAAACACAGCCATCCTTTGGAATCCAAATTTTAAATTGCAGTTCTCCAGCCAAATAATGTGAAAATATATAGGCTTAGGAAGGTGTGCATTGAAAAGATATATTCATGAAAACAACATATAAAAATGCATTCAATTAAGAAAAAATGTAGTCGAGTGGTTAAACTGTATGGTGCTTTCTTAGTAAACTGCATGCATTGTTGCAAATAACTGTAGTAACAATGAGGACTAGTGTCTTGTTTCTGCCTTCTTTACAGTTGTAGTACAGCTTTTGTTATTTATTTTAGTTTGTCCACCTGGTTTCTACGGACATCAATGCAGCCAGCCGTGTCCCCAGTGCATTCATAGCACTGTCCCCTGTCATCACATTACAGGACATTGTGACTGCCTCCCAGGATTTTTTGGCCCACTCTGCAATCAAGGTATGAAGACACTTGGTGGTTCTCGCTGGTTGTATTTATTTATGAGCAATTGATAGAAGCCAATGGAAAAGTTTCTGGGCAAAGCTCGCCTTTTTGTACTATTATTATTCTTGTAAGCCTTTGAGGTTCTAGATAGCAGCAGGGGAAAGAAAACCTGTTTTCCTTTGTAGGCAGAAATGCAAATAAGCACTTAGTCTCCCCTTTGTAAATAAGTTGTATGCTAACATGCTTAAGTAAGGCAATTCCTTAGTTTTGGACAGAAGTGCAAATAAAATGTGGCAGATGTTGCAAATGCAGCCGGCTACTCAAGGCTCACATCTCTTTACTGTCAGAACCTACAGCATCTCAGGCACACAGTGGCACTTGTAAGTTGTGCTGTTAATTAAATGTAAAAGGTACTTGTCAGTTAGTACAGACTGCACACATAGGCACGTACATATTGCCGGCAGGAACTTTTAAAAATGAAATTCTGAAATCTTGTTTGGGTTGGCCAATAGCTGAGAGATGAGCATTGTGAATGAGCTCTTGCTGTCCATACTGAAAGTCCCAAGTTTCACCCCAGGCTAGGAAAGACCTCAGGGGTGGGGCTGGGGGTGGGGTGGGGCAGTCAACATTGGACAAGATGGACCCAAGGGCCTTTCGCAGCAAAAAAGCAACTTCATTTGGCCATATATTTAAGGGCTGGGGCCGTAGCTTATAATAATAATAATTCTAAACCAAATAATAATTATAATAATTTATTATTTATACCCCGCCCATTTGGGCAGCTTCCAACAGAATATTAAAATACAATAACCTATTAAACATTAAAAGCTTCCCTAAACAGGGCTGCCTTCAGGTATACTGGACCAAGGCCGTTTAGGGCTTTAAAGGTCAGCACCAACACTTTGAATTGTGCTTGGAAACGTACTGAGAGCCAGTGTAGGTCTTTCAAGACCGGTGCGGCTTACTGATAGAACACCTGCATTTCCAATATCAGAATGTCCTAGGTTCAATCCCCAGCATGGAAAAGACTGCAGCTTGAAACCCTGGAGAATGGCTGCCAGCCAGTGTGGACCAGCACTGTTGGGCTACAAGTCCCACCATTGTTGTCAAACGCTTTGGAAGCCGAACAATTTGGAACCCAAACACTGACAACCCAGAAGTGAATGCTTCCGTTTTCAAACGCGCCTTGGAAGTCGAATGGCTTCCGAGGTGCATCTCTCCATTTTTTTCCAATGTATTTTGCCAAACAGCAATTGCGCCTCGGTTGTTGAACGTTTTAGAACTCAAACGGTCTTCCGGAACAGATTACGTTCGACAACCAAGGTTCCACTGTATATCGGAAAGTTTAGCTGGTGATATATCGCAGTGTTGAAAACCAGATGTCGCCCAGCCCTAGTAAATGTATATTTCTTATTTGGGTGTCATCTTCAATGTTTTATTTTAATATTTCATAATGATTCCTTTGATGTTTTCAGTTAGGTTGCAAACCGCTGTGGGATTTGTTTATTCTCAAAATGCAAAGTGGCATGGACAAATGGGAGACCAAGGCCACCCTGGACCACAGTTCCCATCAGCCCTCAGGCAGCATGCTGGCTGAAGGGAGTTGTAGCCTAAAACATCTGGAGGACACCAGGTTGTGTAGATTTAACAGATAATATGCTGCATGGCATTTGCCTGTTCGGTCATCATCTTTTGTTTCTTTGGGGGGTTTTTAAAGGAAAAAATAGAACTCACTCTTTTTTTAATGCCGTGCTTTTCCGCAAGGTACAAATTAAAGGCAGTACTTAGGCAAAAATAATTAAACATAGATTAAGTAGAAACATATGTTTTCTTTTCTCCTTGCCACTTTCACCACCAAGATGTAGAGCAATTAATATGAGAGCAAGCACTTTACTTTCCCCTTTTCGGCGAATGTGTCTGTCTCAATGCAAAAACCCCAGCTTAGTTTTCACAGTCTGAAGCAGGCCTAATTATCTCATTAAGCAAAACCCTGTTTTCTTGATTTCAATCTGTTGAGCGTCCCTGCCTTTCCTTTGAAATGTTGATCCACCCAGCAGAATTGCCATAAAATATTCATGTTCTAATTAAAGGCAGTTGGTGTTGCAATTTGTCATAATGTTGCAAGCATATGATATGATATATATGCTTTTCTTTAATATAAAAAATGAGAAAGAAGAGAAGAAGGATGGATTTTAATAATTTATTTTAGGCTAACTCGGTGCAAGTATTGCTGTTTTCAAAATGCAGCTATTATTGCAGGTGCTTTACTTTTTCGCTAAGTAGAAATATTATTTAGAGCTAAGCAGAGAGGAAGAAAACTCCTCTCTGTGCTAGCAGCCCTAGAGTGAGAGCCTTTACAGAGGGTTGTCCTATGGCCCATAGCTGTGTCCTAGGTCACACCTCCTCAATCCATTTTCTTGGGGAGGGAGAAAACAAGAGAAGAGGAAAGGACCCATCTAAATGGTGTATGTGAGTAAAGGGGGGGGGGACAATACCTTGGATTGGAAGATAGGCCCTGCGTTGTACTACGGGGTCAAATGGTTTCTGGGCTCTTAAAAAATTGATGGCCATAGGGTGGTCCAAAGGGATGTTGTGGTTCGCCAGCCATCTTCCAGCGGACCACCTAATTCCTGCTTCTGGCTGATAGGATTCTAGCAGGGATTTCATCTCCTCTTCTTTTATTTATTGATTTTAAAATATTTATTTCCTAGGGCGGCTCGGAGTATGAAATTTAAATCAAGTTATTGCAACCGTAGCATAACAAAGTAAACAAGTAAAACTACATGAATCGGGGCTGCAATTTTTAATCGATTAACCGGTGAGATCAGTCAGCCTTAAAAACGTTTTTAATCAACTGAATAGGCACCCCTGAGATACATGCGGAAATAATGTGTAGAAGCACTGATAAAAACTGTCAGCGGCAAGCAACATCTTCAGTGGGTCTTTCTCCTTTTTCCCTTCCTTATTATTATTTTATGATTCCTAGCAATGGCGGTGGATGGCTGGTTTTTGTTTGTTTGTTTGTTTAAACAAGTTATGTGCTGCTTAACTACAGTAGTCTCTAAGTGGTTTACAAAGCTACAATACGAAGAAAGGCAATTGGTTAAAATTATAAAATCAAACTTCAATTAAAGTGGCTGCAGGAACGAAAATTAAATGGTATTGAGTAGGAGCCAGAAATTCAGCAGTGGGGGGGGGGGGGGAGACGTGAACACAGCAGGGGGTCCTTCCTGGCGGGTACAATCCATGCACCCGATCCATGCAGGACCCCTGATGGTGACTTCCCCAAAGACTTGGGTGAGTGGGCATAGATATAAGCAATTACGCAGTCCTTTTTAAGTATCCTGGACCCAAAATTCTTAAGGGCCTGGTAAAGGTAAAGGTAAAGGTACCCCTGACCATTAGGTCCAGTCGCGGACGACTCTGGGGTTGCGCACCCATCCTGCTCTATAGGCCGTGGGAGCTGGCATTTGTCCTCAGACAGCTTCCGGGTCATGTGGCCAGCATGACTAAGCCGCTTCTGGTGAACCAGAGCAGCGCACGGAAACGCCGTTTACCTTCCCGCTGGAGCGGTACCTATTTATCTACTTGCACTTGACGTGCTTTCGAACTGCTAGATGGGCAGGAGCTGGGACTGAGCAACGGGAGTTCACCCTGTCACGGGGATTCGAACTGCTGACCTTCCGATCGGCAAGCCCTAGGCTCTGTGGTTTAGACCACAGCGCCATCCGCGTTCCACTAAGGGCCTTGTACACTAATACAAAAACCTTGAACCTGGCCCAGTAATGTATAGGCAGCCAGTGCAGATTTTGAACACTGGAGTTGATTATATATCGATTTCTCTTGATAGAGGGCTTGCCCACACTTCCGCTTCTCCCATGCCTAGAAAGCACATGTCTGAGCAGTTTTCTGCTTTTCCTGTGCTTTCTAGGCATGGGTCCGAGCAATTTTCTGTTTGCCCCACCACTTTCCCTGGGAAAACTTGCTCTTTAGCGCTGAATCAGTGCAAACATCAATTGAGGTTTGTTCCAATTCAGCTATAAAGATTGAGATTTCCCAGTGGAAAGCAGCAGGAAGAGAGGAAGTCTGGATGCACCCTTAGTTCCGTTTACATTCCTTAGAATTTGGGTTGTGGTCAATGACAACTTTATAAGCTCAACAAGGGGGGTCATTGAACCCTAATCTGGGTTTATGCAATGGGAGGCCAAAGCCAAGCTAAGGATCCCCTACCATTAATAGGAATACAAGCAGCTTGGGTTGATAACGAATTATAGCTGCCAGAAAACAGCTGATATCTCAACAGGGGTTTGGAGTAGTCCCCCTTCAGAGCTCTAATAACTAATTAACATGGCAATTACATCCTTGTATTCCTAATACAGAAAGCATTATTACCCTTTTCTGTATTCAAAATGTCTCAGATCCATTTAACTATTGTTTGTGCGTAATGCATGCAGCTTCAGTGAAGATCTTAATAGGCTCTAAGAAGGGTAAACAACTCACTTTTGAAAATGGTTCTAGTGGGTTGTTTCCCCCTTCACAGTTCAGAGAATCTTGGAGAATGAAGATATATAGTAAACATTTTACAGGCAAATATACCTCACAATACCATATATATCCCATTATATGGTTGAGTTGACTTGTTTTCCAAATTGCTCAGCCTTTGGCTTCATAGGTAATGAAATGTGCAACAGTGTTTTTTTCATCTGAGGCCGACTTGCATCAGAACCAAACCAACCAAACTACCAGGTTCTGGACTACCAGGTTCCCAATGTACTCTGGGTTGCTGTTTTTTTACCAGCCAGAAGGGCATTGCAGTTCATGTCAGTCTAATGACAGCATTTTCATGTCGTGGTCAACACTATTTATTATATTTATTTATCCCATGTATAAATCATCACCTATGAAACATCTCAAAGTGACTGATGATAATAACATCAACAATTTAAATAATCTGTCAGAACTATTCAAATCCAATGCAGATAACAGACTGGGTTGTTTTTTTTTTTAATCCACTTAGAAGGTTTGTTGAAGGAAAACTATAGGTCATGGTTTAGTGTGAACGCAGAAAATATCCATGCTTTCCCAGCAGGAGCAACAAAGCCACATTCCCTATTTTAGTGTTACATCCAAACTGAGGACTGTGTCTGTTTTGCTCCAAACAGGGGAGAAATTCGACTCAGTTCACGTTTAAAGCTGAATTTCTCAAATTTGCACTTTCTGAAAGGAGCCTGCGAATGGAAAAGCTTCCATCCTCCAGAATTTGCCTGTATTTGAATTTTGCTGGTATTTGGTTTACCATGATGTGCAAACTGGGCCATTGTCAAGTCAGCAGCAAGTCAGTTTACTATCATAAAATGATGTGTAGATATTGAGTACAGATCCATATGAAAAAGATCATCCATTCTCTGTTAACCCATCAAAAGCAGGTGTAGCCAATTGTGCCTCTGCACTTGTGCCTCTGTTTTAAAAAAGAAAGAGAGAAAGTTAATGTTTATTGTTAAGAATAATCAACAAATGAATTGGGAATAGAAAGGAAGGAGATAAGAGAAGAAAGCTGTTATAGCAACAAGAAGTAAATGTAAAATGACCAGAGAGGACAGATGAAAGAAACTGGCACTTAAGGGGGTAGCGATGGGAATAAGGTCCATGCTAAGTATGAAAGGAGAATGAGAGAAATGAGATGAGATGGCTAACAAAAAATACTTTGAGAGGCTTGCGGAGATGGGAAGCGGGAAACATCAGAGGAAAAATCTTCCTCACTTAGAGGGTCAACAAATTCAGCCTGAAATGGGGCCTGAAATTGTTGACCTCTGGGTCAACAAATTCAGCCTGAAATGGGGAGACTGTGTCACAAAACCGCCAGAGCAAACACCTTGAGGAATGCTGACCTATGGAACTCTTTGCCACAAGGAAACTGCTGTGAAGGGGGTGGGGGGAAACAGCCATTTCTGAATATGTATTAGATATTCATAGAAAGCGATGCCAGTAAATGTCAGCTGACCATGCCAAACTCTGACTCTGTCAGTGCCACCATTTTGTGACTGGGGGTGGGGTGGACTTTTTAATTTTCAGCTGCCTTAAGTGGGCCCCAGCAGTAGAAAGATTGAGAAGCCCTGTCTGAGAGTATATGTGATTTCCCAGCAACCCAACTTCTGTGACTCTGTCGCAGTCCGATAAGGGCTGTATAACATCGCCTTCTTTTTATTTTATGTAAATTGGCTTTCTAAAACCAGGCTGTTGGGAACGTCCTCTTGATGGGATTATGTTTCTGCCAAGGATGCCTGTCACTGAATCCATCTCCCCCCCCCCCCCGATAACAAAATTGTGTTATAATATTGCTGAGATCTGTTAGAACAATGGGTCCGTGCATGAGGGAAGACAGGTGGACAGATTGTTTCGGTGTTTCGTCCTTTCTCTCTAGTGTGAATATTTCTCCCTTCTCTTCCCGCCTGCTACGTTTTCTCTCATTTCAGTGAGAAAACTGTTCCGTTTAGCATTTAACTTCAAAGTCAACTTTATCTACTCTGGGAGGGAGATAAGTGTGTTTTGAGACTGTATGTGATTGTCTTCCGGCCTATTCTTACCGTCCCTGTCATGGCGGAAGTTGGAACTGGCAGATGATTCCCAGCTCCAGATTTTAATCTCGGACTGAAGCGCTTTGGGAATAGATTGAGGTCATCTCCCGTGAATGTGAATCAGGAAGCATGAATTGTCGAAATGCTAAAGTAGGGAAATAATGCCAAAACAAAAACAAAATACCTCTACCTATTTGAAAGGCTATGAGTCCAGTTATGTTTGTGTGCCTTCGTTGCACTGATGGACTGGGTGAGCTGGTTTTATCTGTTTAGTGAGCGTGGTTATATGATGCCTGCTTTTGTCAGGGAGAGAATCCAGCAGCCAATAAGAACAATTTGACAATGCTTCCATTGTCATGCTAGAAAACAGGGACTACGTACTGGTTTTCCATCAGTATTCTGTAGTTATGTTGGAACCTAAGGATATAACTGTCTGTATAGAAGAGTTTAATTCAATACCCTCAAGACCTGCTACGGTTACAGCGTTCCTTCACCAACCTGGGGCACGCTGTATGTTTTAGACAAGTCAAGGCTGCGATGGCTGGTGCTAATTGGAGTTGAATTCGAAAACATCTGCAGGGCACCAGATTGGCTTTAGAATAAAATTAAAGGGTTTTTTCCTCCCCTGTCTTATGCACTAAGCAGTGCTAGGTGAAAAACTTAATACTGATGCTCTCTCTCTTTCCCTCCCTCCCTCCCTCCCTCCCTCCCTCCCTCCCTCCCTCTCTCTCTCTTTCTCTCTCTCTCTGTTTTCTTTTGTAATGACATGTGTCCTAATCAATGGATGGATTTACAGTGGTACCTCGGATTACATACGCTTCAGGTTACTTACGCTTCAGGTTACAGACTCCGCTAACTCAGAAATATTACCTCGGGTTAAGAACTTTGCTTCAGGATGGGAACAGAAATCGTGCTCCGGCAGCACAGCGGCAGCGGGAGACCCCATTAGCTAAAGTGGTGCTTCAGGTTAAGAACAGTTTCAGGTTAAGAACGGACCTCCGGAATGAATTAAGTACTTAACTCGAGGTACCACTGTATTTCATCCATCTGTAGATGGATGGATTTCTATGGATATATACTTACTGAAAGCCATGCATAGCAACCTGTGGCCAGAAAACTCATTCAATGGGTCTCAGTTTAGCATTGTGATTTGTGTTTCACGAGGTGTTTCCAGAATCTCACTAGCCACCTGGCATGTGCCTCCTTGGCTTCAGCAGCTGAACCACATCTTTTACCTTCAGGGCATTCTCTCTACACACATCAACATACATACACACTCGCACACACCACAGTCCAGTGACCGATAATGAAGCTCAGTGAGACTCAAGACAAGGTTATCTTTGGGTCAGTGCGTCTGGCTGTTAACTAGAAGGTTGGTAGTACGAGTCCACCCTGGGACGGCTGTGGGCAGGATTCTTGCATTGCAGCGGGTTGGACTAGATGAGCCTTAGGATCCCTTCCAACTCTACAATTCTATGATTCTGTGTGCATTTCTGTTTCTATACAGTGTGTCCAAGCGGAAGATATGGGAAGGATTGTGCCGAAGTGTGTCTGTGCACGAACAACGGGACATGTAACCCCCTGGATGGGTCTTGCCAGTGCTACCCTGGTTGGATAGGCAAAGACTGTTCCCAGAGTAAGGAGCAATTTCTTTTTCTGTCTTTCATAGCAATAGGTCTGCCTTATTTTCATGTGAAAAACACATTTGCTTGTCCTTCACCCTGATTTGCGGTATAGCCACATTGAGACGAAGCAGGGCTACATAAGATCTATCTGCACAGTTTGCAATCCTGTGGGAGAAACCCCCTTTTCACGGTCTCACCTCCACGGATAGCAAAGAGGGTGGAGTCGCCCCAATGGCTTGATCTGTGGCAGCGCCCCATCTCTGGAATGCCCTCCTGGGGAAAACCCCCTTCCTTGAACATTTGAATACATTATTTTTTTTGTCATCCAGCCTTTTGGAACTGTCATTTTTTAAGGTATATTTAACATAGTTTTATCAGATTTTATGTTGAGCCACCCTAGGCACTCTTCAGGAAGGAAAGGTGAGATAATAAAATATTTGAATGGGGCAAAAAGGGGAAGGGGAAGAATCCAGAAGCATAAAGAGTCTCGTGTAATCAGTGATATAAAAAAAAATAAATTGTTGAAGAAAGGCAGATTGGAACAAATGAGTCTTCAAGAATTGCCTGAATTGAAGGGTCCTCTCATAGGTGTGAGAAGGGAGGTCCACAAATGTGGAGCCACCATCAAGAAGGCCCTATTCATTGGGTTCACTAATCTAATATACCATATTTGTGGGCAGTCTATATCTATATCTTATAAGTAGACCAGGTTTGTACAGGCAAAGCTGAATGTCCTTTAGATAAGCCAGCACCATTTAGGGCTAACACCAGTTCTTGGCTGTCACAGTGGAACCCTTTATCCGTGTCTCTTTGCATCTCTGTCATTGGTTTGGGAAAACATGGTTCATTCTGTGTAAAGTCTCACATAGTAAAGAATGGCTCTTTGTCCAGTTAATAGCCATTAATCAAATCAAAATGACTCCTCCAGGATAGCCCAGGTAAGGAAGCAGCCCTAGTTCAGAATAGTAAATTCAACAACAAAGATTTAAAAAACACTTATGCACAAACCTATCTACTAGGAACTCTGTCCCTGAACCCAACCTTGCTACAAGGTTTTCTACTTAGTATTCTTGTTTGTTTGCATAGGTGAATTTGTATTGAACTGCGAAGCAAATGTACCCATTTGTATTGCTAGAGCAGGCTTTGCCAGCCTGGCACCCTCCAGATGTTTTGATCTGGAGGGCACTGAGTTGGCAAAGGCTGTTCTAAAGGAAGGTCTGTTCATTCTTTTCAACACTGTCTTTTAGAAATCATTAAGTGATCAACAATTCTGTGTTGCAAGGTCCATATGGCTGAGAAAATTAGAGAGATGAGATATTCCTATTACACATAATTTAGTTGTTAAAATCAGTGCTTTCTGGAGGGACGTGTGGTGACTTCTCTGAAATTGCCTAGGTAGAAGATTGACATTTGAGGATCCAAAAACTGGCATTTCCCTAATGAATCCTTAATTGGAGGCGGATCATCTCTGGGAAGACCCAGCCTGTCGTTCAGAAATGTTACTTCATATTCACAGTGCAATGAAGGTATTAGACAGCACTTGCAGTAAAACATATTAAACCTCCAGTGATAAAGGAGGGATCGGATAAAAACAGACAGCTGTAATTTTGCTTTTATTGTGCTTCTTCCGCAGGCCAAATATTTCTGTCACTCAAAACAGAAATTAGGAAGCCTGTCAATTTCAAATATAGTTCATTATATTTAGAAAGTAATTGGGAAACTGCTGTTCACTTCTGCTTGACTTCAGGTGACGGGCGCGCATTTTCTTTTTCTCTTTTCCCCCCTTAAAAAGTGATTGTGGCTACACATGACAACTGCCTTTAACAAAAGCCGCAATTCTTGCTGGATTCCTTGCGTATTTACTGAAATTTCCAGAAGAATGCAGCGGTGAACATTTCTCCTGCCTCTTTCCATTTTTGTAAACATCCTCCATTAATTAATGAGAAAAGAAATTCAATTCGAGGATAAGGATCAGAGGCGAAAGAAAATGTGGTTTATTCTCATGGGTGGGGCGCAGGGTCTGTGATGTGCCTACCCGTAATTTTGGAGTGGCCGAGGGTGTTTGTGAACAGGGAAGTAAGGAAGCACCGTTCTCCATTCTGCTCTCTCACAAGCAGCGCTGTTTCCAGTCCACTGCTGTTCATCTTCTACCAGAAATGGCATTATTTGTGTCGCCATCTGCTATGGCGAAATTGCAAAACTTATTGCGTAATTTACATTGCCATTATGTCTTTCCACTCCATTCATTTCAGTGTAAAGGAAACCCAATGCGAATGGGGTGGGCTGAGAAAACGTAATCAGCTACCTATCATTTGTGACCTGAAAGCAGAAGCAAGAGTGTATAGAGATTGTATGCACTGAATTGGTTTCCGTTTCAGATCTGGGGCGAATATGCGGGCATCGTCATTTTCTGCTTCCCTTTCAGCCGGACTTCTCTGTCATCCCTGTTTGTGAGGGCTGTTTCTTACATGGGACAACTGTCCTCACCAGTGTTCTGCACTCTGCAGCCTTCTTGACTTCCCAGGCTGTAACTAAAGCCCAAGAAAGATGCCATGAGGAGGAGAAGGTTGTTAAACAGAGCTTGGATAGCCATCTCTCAGGGATTCTTTAGCTGTGATTCCTGCATTGCAGGGGCTTGGACTTGATGGCTCTTTTTGTCCCTTCCCACTATGATTGTATAATTCTATGAACTCATCTCATGGGGGCTTTTCATTCAGGAAAGACGGGAGGTTGCAAAGAGAGTGGATAAACGTTTGGGGGGCGGGTTGGAGAACACCATTCCCCTTGGCCTCCTCACGACAGTAATAATAATAATAGTAGTAGTAAATAATTTTATTTATACCCCGCCCTTCCCGGTTCAGAAAACCGGGCTCAGGGCGGCTAACAACAAATTTAAAACACTTAATTGTAAAAGCAGCAGAAAATACAGTATAAAAACATGAATTACAATAAAATTCAAAGTTCAGAAATCAATTTGGGGTAAATCCATCTAATAAGCATTAGATAGTCACCAGGGCTAGCTGGCTGAATTAGTCCTACTTGGGCCAGCGAGGAGGCCAGGGGAGAATTAGCTGTGGGGTCTCAGAGCGGGTAATCTTCATAAAAGGGGAGGGGGAGGGAAGAGAAGGGAAATAAAAGATCAGGCTGAATTCAAATTAAAGGCCAGGCAGAATAGCTCTGCCTTACAGGCCCGACGGAAGGAGGTTAAATCCTGAAGGGCCCTAGTCTCATGAGACAGAGCATTCCACCAGGTCGGTGTTACGAAAAAGGAGCAATGCAGAAGCAAGCACCAGGTGGCTGGAATGGTAAACAGGATCTGGATGTTATTGGATTGTCCCGTGGGAAACTGGGACTGTCTGTAAAGTGCTCTGAGAGCCGGATGTTACCTCAGAGCAGCACATGACCCTGTACTGGAAGTACATGGGTGGAGTTTATTCTCTCTCTGCAGTGGGAAGCAGAGTGTGCAGACATGTTTTCTCTGTACTGGTGAACGACAGGAATAAAGACATGTAAATATATTTCTGTCTGTCTCTTTCCCCCTCCCTGGGAGTGGAGATGGGAGGAGTGGTGTGTTCTCCATCACGTTGAGGAGAATCGCCGATTGGAGACCTCCTTTGATCTTGCCGGGAGTCGCTGGCAGGGGAGGTCACAAGGATTCAAGCCGGGCACCTGGAGGGTGGCCAAATTCCTCTGGACTAAGAGCTAAGCTGGAGGCTCTGACTGCTCGCTTGAATCCCGACATCTGGTAGCAGAGCTATGGTTATCTGATCTATGAGAATCTGCATGAGAGGTGAGAGGTCGATGAATCGTTGCCATCCTCTGCACCTAAGAAGATAAAGAAAAGCGTCTGCCTGCAGCCAGAAGCTGAAACAGACAGCTGGACACCGAGAGGAGTGTATTTCAAGGCAACGGAGCCAGATAAGGTATGCTGCATTTTGAGCTAGAGAGAAAGAACGCAGAAAGGCTTATTTTCTGGTTCACAAGCTGCGTTTGGAAAAACAGCTCTGAAAGAGCAAGCTTGCATACCAGGAATTCCTGTGGTGAGATAAGGAGTTCCGTCCTGAGCGGGTTGCTAGGCAACGTCTGCCAGTTACAGAATGGCTAAAAAGAGCCTGGGAAATCGAAAGTGTATCTGCGCAGCTGTGCAAGGGTTTTGAAAAAACAGCCCAAAAGTTTTGCCTGCCAGTGAAGCAGTAAACAAAGGCTTTTGGAGTTTACTGGCTTGGAAAGTGAAAGCTGGCTTGAGATTGACTGTAAAGCTGACCCTTGGATTCAGCATGGATGCCAAGAAGGGGGGAGCGTTAACGTGTCCACCTCCCCTGAATGCCGTGGTTCTAGATGAACACAGCCGGCATGCTGCACTGGAAGTAAAGGACAGGGGGAGGGAGGAACGGAGTTCTAATTCCCCCACCGATGAGGCTACTGGAAAGGATGCTGTAGCTTTGAATGTTGTCCAGTGTTACAATTGCGGACAGGCTGGGCATCTTCAGTGGAGCTGCAAGAAGCCACGTCAGCCAAAAGGAGCGAAGGGCCGCTCAGCAAAGCCTGAGGCGTCAGGCAAAGGTCACACCAAGACTTCGGTGAGACCTGGAAAGGCTTTGATGGCGAAAGGAACCACGCCAGAAGTTGGGGACGCGTTTATTATCGACACTGCAGCCACGGTTCATATGTCCCCACACAGAGGACTCTTTTCAACGTTTAAGAAGCAAAGCTTCGCTATGAAAAAGGCCAATGGTCAGGAGCTAGAAGCGGCCGGCGTGGGGACTGTCTATCTTAAGAGTCTGGACTTGACAATAAACAATGTTTACTTGGTTCCTGAATTGAAGTTCAATCTGCTGAGTGTTTCGCAGATTGCTAAGAAAGGACTGAAACTGTCCTACGATGCTGAGAGCTGCAGGATCTACAAAGATGGAGAGTTATTTCTTTCAGCCAGGGAGAAGGATGGACTTTATTTGTTGACTTTTGCACACAGTGATTACATGGAATGTAATTCGTCTGTGTCTAACCTAGTTTCTCTTGCAGGTGTAAGCAAGAAGAAGACCGGAGTCAACAGAGCATTTCAGCGGGTGTATGCTGATGTGATTGGTCCTCTAGAACCATCTAGAGGCAATGCAAGATATTATCTTGTGTGTGTGGATCATTTCTCTAACTATGTCTGGGTTTATGTGTTGAGAAGACCAAAGGAAGCCTTGGAGAGGTTTCAGGAGTTTTGTGACAAAGTTAAGAGTATGCATGATGCTAACATTGATTGTCTATTCACAGATGAGAAGCAGATTTTTCTTTTACAGGATTTCCAAAGGTTCCTGCAGAAGAAGGGGATCAGACACAAGGTTTCTGTTTCAGCGGAAGCGTGGAACAGGGGTGTCTGTGTACGGGTGAACAGAGAATTGCAAAAGGGGATGGAAGCGCAATTGCTTAGTTCACATCTGCCACATGAGTACTGGGCCGAGTCTCTAATGTCGTTCTGTTATACGAAAGTGAGAAAGGTTTCAAAAGAGTTGGGAAGTTCTCCTTTTGAGAAACTGTTCCACAGAAAACCTTCTGTTGCCCATTTCAAGGTTTTTGGGTCTCATGTGAGAACAGAAGCTCCAGGTGGAGTAAAGAATGCCAGAGGCATTTTTGTGGGGTATGAAAAGGGTCTCTACAGAGTAATTTTGTCTGAATCTGGGCAGGTGATTCTCACAAAATTTCTAGAGAGTGTTCCTGAACAGGAGAGAGTGATAGTACACACATTTCCCATTGAGGACGATTCAGATGATGATGATTTCACTGATTTCAGCTGTACAGAAAGTGATGACACTGATAGCTCGGAGAGCTCAGTTGTCACAGTCATTGAGAGGAAGTCTCACACAATGGATAGGCCTTCACAACTGAAGGATGAACCACTGTTTACCATTGGAACAAGTTCTCCAAAGAGTCCTGAGACTGGACCAGTGAGCAGAGAGGATCAGCACCTCATACGTAGGTCTGAGAGAGTTACAAAGGGTCAACCACCCAAGAGGTACTCAAAAGAGTTTGCTAACTTAGCTGTTACATGTGTTGCTGTTGTAAACAACCGAGGACAGGGTGGAGCTGTGTCTAAGTCAGAGACAAAGACACAACAGAGAGTTGCTAGCCAAGGTAATGCAGATGCACTCATTCCTTGGAAACCAGACAGCCAGAGAGGTACACTGGGGAAACCAGTGGCGGGGAGTTCCAAGGGTGGAACTGAAACAACAGGGGAGTGTTATGTGTATAACAACTGTTTGTTTTCTTCTCTGGATCATGCTTTGCTTGCTGCAAAACGCATTGATTCTTTTGGGGGAGGATGTTACGAAAAAGGAGCAATGCAGAAGCAAGCACCAGGTGGCTGGAATGGTAAACAGGATCTGGATGTTATTGGATTGTCCCGTGGGAAACTGGGACTGTCTGTAAAGTGCTCTGAGAGCCGGATGTTACCTCAGAGCAGCACATGACCCTGTACTGGAAGTACATGGGTGGAGTTTATTCTCTCTCTGCAGTGGGAAGCAGAGTGTGCAGACATGTTTTCTCTGTACTGGTGAACGACAGGAATAAAGACATGTAAATATATTTCTGTCTGTCTCTTTCCCCCTCCCTGGGAGTGGAGATGGGAGGAGTGGTGTGTTCTCCATCACGTTGAGGAGAATCGCCGATTGGAGACCTCCTTTGATCTTGCCGGGAGTCGCTGGCAGGGGAGGTCACAAGGATTCAAGCCGGGCACCTGGAGGGTGGCCAAATTCCTCTGGACTAAGAGCTAAGCTGGAGGCTCTGACTGCTCGCTTGAATCCCGACAGTCGGAACCATCACTGAAAAGTCCCTGGCCCTGGTGGAGGATAGTCCGACTTCCTTAGGGCCTGGGACCTCTAAACTATGGTTATTCATGGACCTTAAGGTCCTCTGTGGGGCATCCCAGGAGAGTCAGTCACGTAAATACGAGCGCCCTAAGTCACAAAGGGCTTTAAAGGTCAAAACCAGCACCTTAAACCTGACCCTATACTGCACCAGGAGCCAGTGCAATTGGTAAAGCACTGGGTGAATATGCTCCCATGGCAGGGACCCCGTGAAGAGCCTCTCTGCAGCATTCTGCACCCACTGGAGTTTGTGGGACAGTAAGGGAAGCTCAACACACTCTGTTCTCACCAGTATTCTAAAACGCCCCGAGAATGAAGCAGAAAACACTGAATCTTTTTTTCACCGGGGGGGGGGGAGAGAGAGAGAGACTTTTGAGAAATTTGAGGAGAAATGTTGGCATACCACTAGGCACCATGCCCCCATCGCCCCCTTGTTCTGTGTGGGTGTGAGGGGAGAGACTCCATCAGGCAGGGCCTCCTTCCACCTGCCTTGCTCTACCCTTTGCTTTTCAATGTGTATTGTATCGTTTTATGTACTGTGGCTTGCCGTTGTTTTATTGATTATAGTTTAGATATTATTGTAACTGTTGAGTGGATTTCTGTTTAACTTTTATATGTTGATATTATTATTTTATACTATTCCTAATGATTGTTGAATGTTACTTTTTTGATGGAGGTTGCCTATTTTAAAGTTATGTTTTATTATCACATTTTTGTATTGCATTAGATTGTTATAAGATGTACATTTTTTGTTTCTTCAGCTTGTAAACCGCCTTGAGTATTGTAAGATAGAAAGGCGGTATACAAATTAAAAATGATGATGATGAGTGCACACTCAGAGCTCGCCATTGACTTCTGTGCAATATGCAATTCCATTTTAGATACCTGGTGACAGGTGTATTTGGATGTGTGAAGTATTGCATCAGTTTTCCCAGTTATGATGCTAGCACTTCTGCTCGGCTTTTCTAATGTTCCTTTCACCCTGTTGCATTATGATACCGTGGCCTTTTTGGCCAATATACTGGCATGCCCTGCTAAATTTCACTCACACCCTATGCTTTCTGCATAGCCCGCTCCCCCCCCCCCATGATTCCCCCATGAAAACAGCAGGAAAGAACTGCGTGCCAATAAAGGTAAAGGTACCCCTGCCCGTACGGGCCAGTCTTGACAGACTCTAGGGTTGTGCGCCCATCTCAATCAAGAGGCCGGGGGCCAGCGCTGTCCGCAGACACTTCCGGGTCACGTGGCCAGCGTGACATCGCTGCTCTGGCGAGCCAGAGCCGCACACGGAAACGCCGTTTACCTTCCCGCTAGTGAGCGGTCCCTATTTATCTACTTGCACCTGGGAGTGCTTTCGAACTGCTAGGTTGGCAGGCACTGGGACCGAACAACGGGAGCACACCCCGCCGCAGGGATTCGAACCGCCGACCTTTCGATCGGCAAGCCCTAGGTGCTGAGGCTTTTACCCACAGCGCCACCCGCGTCCCTATACCGCCACCTGCGTGCCAATATGCCTCCCCAAATTTTGTCACTTTGCTCCCACGATTTTCCAGGTAAAGGGAAGGCTGCAAATGGGATTTTTTCTAGAATCAAATAACATGGAAAGGAGCACTGAGCATGCGCTATATTCCATTCGTTTTCTAGAAATGGGTTTTATACAGTGGTACCTCGGGTTACATACGCTTCAGGTTACAGACTCCGTTAACCCAGAAATAGTGCTTCAGGTTAATAACTTTGCTTCAGGAGAAAAACAGAAATTCGGCTCCGGCAGCACTGCAGCAACAGGAGGCCCCATTAGCTAAAGTGGTGCTTCAGGTTAAGAACAGTTTCAGGTTAAGTACGGACCTCCGGAACGAATTAAGTACTTAACCTGAGGTACCACTGTATTGTGTGAAAGTTTAAATATAGAACAGAAATTAACAGTTAGGGAAACATTGGGGGGAATGGAGTAAACTGCTATGTGAATGCAGCCGAAGTAGCTGGCCTTTCAAAAACATAGATATATGGAAATATTTTATAATTGTTTTATCTCTCTTTCTTTCTCTCCAGCGTGCCCTGTTGGCTTTTGGGGTGCAGACTGTTTTCATTCTTGCAGTTGTCATAATGGTGCAGTATGCAGCCCTCACGATGGAGAATGCAGGTGCACCCCTGGCTGGACGGGTCCCTACTGTACACAACGTAAGATTTACAGCTTTAAATGATGGTGGTGGTGTTGTTTAGTGGGAATGTGTCTGTTTTTTAAAAGTATGCACTGCCCCCTTGTGGGAGCTTCCTGCATTGCATCCGGGGGCGCGTTTTGCTAATGCACACTTAATCTCTGCCAAAAAACAAAGCAAAGAAACAAATGTTCCTAGTAAAAAGAGATGTTAACCAAAAGAGAAAAAAAGAGGAGTAAAACTTGATTTATCTATTTGTGTACATAACATCTTAATTCCCCAGCACTTACTTCCAAGGCAGACACGTCAACGTTTCTGCAGTGCACTTAATTTGTTTTGAGACAAAGCCAAACAAGACCACCAGATTTATTTTGAAATTAGGAGATCACTTACCTGTGTCCTTCCAGCGGAACAGCAGTTTTTAGAACCTGAACATTTGGAATTAGGAGATTTTTTAAATGCAAGCTTCTGCATCATTAGCAGCCAAGCGTTCTAAATTAAATAGTTGAAATTGGGGGAGGGCTGTTGATCAGTGGTGAAGTACTTTGCATGTAGAAGGTCCCAGTGGCATCTCAAGGCAAAGCTGGGAATGTCCCCTGCCTGAAGCCCTGGAGAACAACTGCTGCCAGTCAGTGCAGGCAATTCTGAGCTAGATAGACCAATGGTCTAGTTCAGTATAAGGCGAATTCCTATGTCACTGTGTAAGAGTCACACTTCAACATCTTTACAAGGCTGACTCACACATTTAAAGAAAGCATTGATTTCCACCCATGCTGTCCCTACATGTCATAGGAAGATAGGAAGTGGCCTTATACTGAGACTATTGGTCCATCCAGCCCAATATTGTCTACACTGACTGGCAGCAGTTTTCCAGAGTTTCAGACTGGGGTCTTTCCCAGCCTTACCTGGAGATGCCAGGATTTCATCCTGACACTATCTGCATGCAAGGCAGATGCTCTGCCACTGAGCTACCGTCCCCATGCTGCTGTTCTCCCCTAGTCTACATACTCTGTGGTTGCCTCTTTTCCCCATCATGGCTCTTCTGCTGCAGAGCAGCTAGCAGCCACCCCCAGACATCCCTGCATTTCCCCTTTTCCCACATTAGGGGTGTTCAGACTTTACATTCAACAAGTATGCAGTCTGTGCACCTGTGTAGACGATAGCTGAGCTGTACCCTTGTACATAAAGAAGGCTGATTGCCGAAGAATTGATGCTTTTGAATTATGGTGCTGGAGGAGACTCTTGAGAGTCCCATGGACTGCAAGAAGATCAAACCTCTCCATTCTGAAGGAAATCAGCCCTGAGTGCTCACTGGAAGGACAGATCGTGAAGCCGAGGCTCCAATACTTTGGCCACCTAACAAGAAGAGAAGACTCCCTTGAAAAGACCCTGATGTTGGGAAAGATGGAGGGCACAAGGAGAAGGGGACGACAGAGGACGAGATGGTTGGGCAGTGTTCTCGAAGCTACCAGCATGAGTTTGACCAAACTGCGGGAGGCAGTGGAAGACAGGAGTGCCTGGCGTGCTCTGGTCTATGGGGTCACGAAGAGTCGGACATGACTAAACGACTGAACAATAACAACCCTTGTACATGCAATGAGAGTGCAGTCTGTGTTGCCTGTGTACACAGTAGTTTGTACAAATTGACACATGCACACACTTGCACACAAACAAGGAGCAGCTTGTACCTGTGTTCTCTGTAACTTGTGAACAAGCCTCCTGTGATTTGATCGTGGGCATGGCGTGCAGGAACCAAAAGAGAGCTTCAGCAATTTTGAAACTGATTTTTTTTTTAAGCTGTTGTCATTTTACTTCCAAGTAGCTTAAGGCAGCGCACAGGTTCTCCCCACCACACCCAACCTTTTTATCCTCAGAACAAGCCTGCAAAGTAGGTTAGACTGGAATAAGGTGACTGGCCCAAGGTCGCCCCGTGAGCTCCATAGCTAGTTGGGGACTTGACTCTTGGCTTTGCAGGTCCCCTGGTTAATAATAATAATAATAATAATAATAATAATAATAATAATTTATTTATACCCCGCCCATCTGGCTGGGTTTCCCCAACCACTCTGGGTGGCTTCCAACAAAATATTAAAATACAATGGTCTGTTAAACATTAAACGCTTCCCTTTTCTACTTATTTACCTCTTCTTCTTTCCCTATTTCTACCCCCCACTCCAGGATGTCCAGCTGCTTTCTATGGGAAAAGCTGTGCCAACGTCTGCCAGTGTCAGAATGGAGCGGATTGTGACCACATTACTGGGCAGTGCACATGCAGGACAGGGTTTACGGGGAAGCAGTGTGAGCAAAGTAAGTTGTTGCTGACCTTCTCCCCTTCATCCTAGGAGGGTCTTTTCCCTTTGGCTGTGTTCACAGTTGAAAATGAATATGTGTGTGTCCTCACATCTTATGCTCTGTTTCAAGTTGTGGGAGGCAGCTGTTGAAGCTAATTGCAAAGCACCTTTCCACCTTCTGCTACAGCAGCAGTGGGGAACCTTCTTAAGAACATAAGAAGAGCCAGTAGCTCATCTAGTCCAGCACCTTGATCTCACATTGGCCATTCTACTATCAAACAGCTCTTATCACCAGAAAGTTCTTCCTAATGTTTAGTTGGAATCTCCTTTCTTTTAACTTGAATCCGTTGGTTTGGCTCCTACGCTCTGGAACAGGAGGAAACAAGCTTGCTCCATCTTCCAGCCCTCTTCTTCTCCAGGCTAAACATACGCAACTCCCTCAACAGTTCCTCATAAGGCTTGCTTTCCAGACCCTTGATCATCTTGGCTGCCCTCCTCTGCACATGTTCCAGCTTGTCAATATCCTCCTTAGATTGCGGTGTCCGGAACTGGACACTGTACTCCACAGAGTAGTCCAGGTATGGCAGAATAGAGGGGGACTATTCTATTTCTCTTGATCGTGACACTATACTTGTGTTGATGCAGTCTAGAATAGCATTAGCTTTTTTGCTGCTTCATCCCACTGTGGACTCATGTTCAGCTTGTGGTCTGCTAAGACCTTCTCAATCCTTTTCCCATGTGCTACTGGCAAGCCAGGTGTCCCCCATCTTATAAATGTGCTGGTGGTTCTTCCTGCCAAAGTGCAGAACTACTGGAATTCATTTCATTAGTTTGGGCTCAGTTCTCCAACCTGTTCAGTGCTCTCAGGCCAACTGTTTAATTATCTGTTCTAGGAACGTTCCTGATATTGATGTCAAGCTCACCAGTTAGTAGTTACCTGGGTCTCCCCCACACACACAGTTTTTGAAGGTGGGGACAATATTACTGTCTCCGAATGTGGAGACAGACCATAGCCATTTTGGCTAGCAGCATTTGATAGCTTTTTACCCACTCCCACAGGAGTCAAGCTGGATGGTGTTAAAAGAGGATTGGACAAAATCATGGAGGCAGAGGCTATCAATGTTTACTAGCCACAGTGGCTAAGCTTTCGCCCATGGTCAAAAGCAGCAATGCTTCTGAATACCAGTTGCTGGAAACCACATGAGGAGAGGATGGTTTTGCACGTGGGTCCTCCTTGCAGACTTCTCCTGGGTGGCTACTGTGAAAACAAGAGAGTAGACTAGATGGGCCACTGGCCTAATCCAGAAGGCTCTTCTTATGTTCTCGTGTTCCTATCTCCTAGCAGAGGCTAATCCAATTAAGGCAGCACACAGCAACTCCTAGAATCCACCTTCAGACGTTTACAAAGTATAGGTGGTGTGACTTTAATATCACGTCAGCTTTTGCTGTGTCCTGATGTGCTTATTTATTTCTTCAGGGTCAGGAGACAAAAGGAAGCCCTTTTTTCACATAGTGCATAGTTCAACAATGGCATCTGCTCCCACAAACATGCAGTGATGGCCGCCAACTTGGGTGGCTTTGAAATGACGGAGAAGGCTATCAATGGTGATGGCTGTGTTCTGCCTCCAGCGCTGGAAACAGTGTGCCTGTCGCTGGGAATCACAGATGGGGATAATGCTGTTCAGCTCCAATCCTGTTTGCAGCCTTCCCAGTGGGGCATCTGGTTGGCCACTGTGAGAACAGGCTGCTGGACTAGATTGGCCCCCGTTGGCTTGATGCAACTGCAGAGTTCTTCCTATATTCTTATTTATCTGTCTCTTTTATTTGGGGCATTTTTATACTTCCCAATTAACCATGCTCTCTCTGGACAGTTCACAAATTTTAAAAATCAATGCATGGCAAATATAGTCAAAGCTAAAAACAAGCAATACGGAAGCAAAAAAAAAACAAACCTGGTACAATGATCAGCATCAATGCCACATAAAACCATCAAGAAGCCACAGCGCAAGATCAATAAAAACTATTTAAAAACCACTAAATCCAACAAAGGAGGAAATGAAATAGTCCTAAGTGCTAAAATGCACAAAACCTCAGTGATTAAAAGACCCAAGAGAAGTGCTTACTTATCCATTCTGATGAAGAGCTCTAGAGAACTCCAAAGCTTTGCTCACTATTTGTGGCAGGGAGGTTGCCCTTTAATGGATTTTAGGCTCCCCTCTCCACCCATGGGATCAGCAAGAACATAAAAAGAGCCTGCTAGATCAGGCCATAGGGGGCCCCTCTATTCCAGCATCTCCTGGATCTCCTACCAACTCTCAGCACCCTTAACAAACTACAGCTCCCAGAATTCCTTGGGGGAAGCTGTGGCTGTTTAAAGTGGTATCATAGTGCTTTAGATGTGTGGTGTGAACAGGACTATGACCTTACATGGTAAAAACAGCTCTCCCTGCAATTTAAGACAGAAAACAATGTTGAGAGCTTAGAACAGGTCATTTGGAGCCAGCTTCCTTGTCCCATGTTTACATTCAGGACTTTAATGATGGTTTTTGGAAGGGAGAGAGTTGCCTTCCTCCAGTGGACTTTATGAAAGTGTTACTGCTGAGCTAGGCAGCCTGTGTCTGATGGGACCAAGGAGGTGGCCATCTTGAAGGAGCTTTGCTGGTTTAGGGCGAATAAATAGTACAGTTGACTGGCGCTTCCTGTAGAACTCCCCCTTCTTCTCTCTTTCTCCAAAGTCTCAGGAGTTTCCAGGCCGCTTTGCAGCCTTCCTTTCTATTTCTTACAGAAAGTTGCCCAACAATATTATAAGCAGCCTCTGGATTTATTGTCCTAGACCATCATGGTAATTGCTTGAATAAATTATGTCATTGGACATTCAATCATTTTGCCTCTGGTAGAAATGCAGGACAACCGAACTTTCAGCATCCAAGAGGAGAAAAAAGGGAGGAAGAATGCAGAGCTAAATCATGGATACTTTTGTTTTCAGGACTGGCTTGGGGCCCCTACCCCTTCCAGGGAAAGTGTCCTTTAATGGATTCCTCCATTGTTTGTGGACCTCAGGCAAATTATTTAGCTGTGGTGGAAGCAGTCCAGGCAGTGCTCAGCCACCCTTTAGGTTTCCCACAATTTCCCAGTGGTGACACTAGGTGAGGGTCATTGTGGAAAATCTTAAGGGTGTCTACACCCAGACACCTGGTGTTCCTTGGGAGTGTTAGGCCAGAAAATATTTGGGGAGGGGACATCAGCAGCAGACCCCTGTAGCTGCCCAATGATGTCAAGCGCTGGCGCCATCCCAGGATATTGTTGCTGCTGTCACTGAAGCATCAGAGCAACAAGGCACACCGGCACAATTTAATGAAGTATAAACTTGCTTTATTTTAGCGGTCCCTGCAGATTTATGAAATGGTGTTTTATGGTTGCTGTTGTTTCTACTGTTTATAAATATTCATAAACAAATTAAATAAATGCAGAAGAATAGATGGCAAGAGCTCTGCTGTCTTTCTGCCCAAGTCATAGGTGGGCAAACCTATGGGCAGCCCCTTGGCCTCACTCCCCCGCCCCACCTTCCCAGCCTCTCCTGCTCCTTCCCTGGTGGAAGAGATTCCCTGCCTTAAACCCTGGAGAGCTATTGCCAGCCAGTGTAGGCAATACTGAACTGGATGGACCAGTGGTCTGCCTTGGTATAAGGAAATTTCCTCTGTTCTTGTGTACCATGGAGATTGCCATTACTGTTAGCTGCCTTCAGTAATAGATACATGTTAGAAGAGCAGGATATATGAATCATTATACTAACAAATCCTCCATTAAAAAATATACTGTATTTTTCCGTGTATAAGACTATTTTTTCCCCTAAATTGTTGAAGTTTAAAATAAGGGGTCGTCTTATACACAGATAGTGCATGGTGCATTTTCTTAATTTTGGGTTAAAAAAATAGGGGTCATCTTATACATGGGGGCGTCTTACACACAGAAAAATACGGTATATGTAAAAATGGTCTCTTCTTGTCAAAGTTCTCACCAACCATTTCACCCTTGTTACACACACACACACGCACACAGCTTTCTTGTGGTCCATAGACCCATAATTTTTCACCCTTTTTGAATTTGCAGAATGCCCCCCAGGAACATTTGGTTACGGTTGCCAGCAGCTGTGTGAATGCATGAACAACGCGACCTGCGACTACGTTACGGGCACCTGCTACTGCAGCCCTGGCTTCAAAGGAATCAGGTGTGACCAAGGTGAGACAAAATCCCTTTGCCTTTTCTTTCAAACTGAGTGCCCAAGTATGTCTTTCGGCAGCCTCTCAGATAGCGATGGGTGAGCCCAAGCATGGGACTGGCAAGATGAGAAACTAAAATTGACATTTTTGCCCCGGGGTGTGGGGAAAAACCCTTGGATAGGGGCAGCAAGTTACAAAATATTTTGCTGGTATTGCAAATGTTTCCATCCAGTATTTGTAGTCCAGAGATTCCAAAGAGCCGGGAGGGAGGGAAGGAGAGATAAACGCCTCTCCTTGCAAAATGGGTTTCTGCCACTCAATTTAACAGCACATTGTGAATTATTTTTAACAGCGGCTCTCATGATGGAAGAATTAAACCCCTATACTAAAATTAGTCCCGCTCTTGGATCGGAGAGGCATTCAGTGGGAGCCATCATTGGGATTATTATCCTCCTGCTAATTATTATGGTTCTGCTGGCACTCTTCGTATGGTATCGACGGAAGCAGAAGAAAGGCCACGACATGCCAAGCGTCTCGTACACGCCAGCCATGCGGATGACAAACACCGATTACTCACTCTCTGGTAAGGGACACTTCCTTTCCTTATGGTGATGCAATGCGGGCTCTGACGCTTTTATGAGGGAAGGGAAATAAATGTCAGTTTCTTTTTGGCACAAAGGACTTCTTCGTTTTCCTCTTGGACGCTGCCATTCCCCAAAGTCTTACCTTGGATATGTAGGGAAGCCAGGACAGGCAGAGGCTAGTGGGTGGAGCAGAGAAATAGACTCGCTCCCCTGCCCCCCAAAAAGCAGCAGCGAGAAGGGCCATAGCTCAGTGTCTTCCATGCAGAAGGACCCAAATTCAATCCTGGATGGAATAGCCAGATAGGACTGGGAGGTAACCCTGCCAGAAACTGTGCTGCTGCCAGTCCGTGTAGACAACACTTGGGTTAGATGGGCTGGCAGTCTGCCTATGCCCTGTGTTCCAATGAGAGTCAGAGAGGCAGAATTTCTCTAACAGCCTTTGCCGACAGCTGTGCTAGCTGGGAGCTGGAGTTCCAAACATCTGGAAGGTGCTAGGTTGGTAAAGGCTGAACTGCAACATTCCAAGGCTTGGTTCTCTAGAGGGAAATTCCCATAGAAGTCGGTGGGAGTTCAGTAGCAGAACTATACACACACACATACCCAAAATGCACAGGTTATTTGTGTTCTGGCTGGAGTTGCACTCCCCCTATAGAAACAACAACCAAGTTTGAGATTTCACGGCGCTTTGGGGGCAACCTCTGTCATCTGAGGGGCGCAAGTGGCCTTGATGGCACAGACCGCTCTTTGCCAGCCTGGGCTGCTGCATCATCACCCATGACCCCTTTCCAGACAGAGATGCCCTAACTTCAGTCATCCATGCTGGGGTAGCTTCTCAGTTGGGCTACTGCAATGCATTGTACACAGAGCTGCCCTTAGAGACACTTCAAAAACTGTGGAGAGTGAAGAATGTTAGGGTGCTACCTAGGAACACCCAACTTGCAGAGAAGGCTGGGGTGGATCCTGGTCCATTTCTGGGACCAATTCAAAGTGTTTGCGCTCCCTGCTATAGCCCAGGATAACTGCCAGGTCTGTCCGCCAGCCCATCTCTACAGAGGTCTGCCCCAAGCTCTGGGGTCCTCTTCAGAAGCCTCTCCCTGGGAGTGTGTGCTCTTCCCATGTGTGATGGGCAGCAATTGGAAAAAGATGCTTCTGGGTGCTGCTGGTGGGGATGCCTCTGTTGCAGAATGCCCTCCCTAGAGGGGCTTGCCTGGCACCAGCCGGGTTGTCATTTCTTTGACATCAGCTGTGTTGGTGTCATTTTCGCACCAGATGGAAACCTTAATAATGATGATGATGATAATAATAATAATAATAATAATAATAATAATAATAATAATAATAAATTTATTTATTTATTTATTTGGAAGATTGATAGAGAGTTCGGTCAAAGAGCTGTCTTAAAGTGGGGTATATAATCATAAAACTGTAGATAAGATGCAGCTAAAATCAGCAAAACTTTTTAAAGAAAAAATATACTGTATTTTTTGCCCTATAGGACGCACTTTTTCCCCTCCAAAAATGAAGGGGAAATGTGTGTGCATCCTATGGGGCGAATGCAGGCTTTCGCTGAAGCCTGGAGAGCGAGAGGGGTCGGTGCGCACCGACCCCTCTCGCTCTCCAGGCTTCAGGAAGCTCTGCGCAACCCTCGGGAGACCGGCTCCAAGGGTTGCACAGAGCTGCCTGCAGTCCCGGGCTCAGCGCAGCTCTGCGCGGCCATCGGGAGCGGGGCGCGAAGTCCCGCCCCGCTCCCGATGGCCGCGCAGAGCTGCCTGCAGTCCCGGGCTCAGCGCAGCTCTGCGCAGCCATCGGGAGCAGGGCGCGAAGTCCCGCCCCGCTCCCGATGGCCGCTCAGAGCTGCCTGCAGTCCCTGGCTCAGCGCAGCTCTGCGCAGCCATCGGGAGCGGGGCGCGAAGTCCCGCCCCACTCCCGATGGCCGCGCAGAGCTGCCTGCAGTCCCGGGATCAGCGCAGCTCTGTGCGGCCAGCGGGAGCCGGGCGTGAAGTCCCGCCCCGCTCCCGGTGGCTGCGCAGAGCTGCCTGCAGTCCCGGGATCAGCGCACTTCTCCCCATCGCCAGCCCCACAAGCTCGGGGGACAGCGGGGAGGCAGAGCGCGCCTTCCCACTGTTCCCCGACCTGGTTCTTCCAGCCCCGCACCTGGGGGGGGAATAAATTTTTTTTCTTTATTTCCCCCCCAAAAAACTAGGTGCATCCTATGGGCCGGAGCGTCCTATGGGGCGCAAAATACGGTACCCATAAAATAATCATCACTAAGACACCGATAAAAGCACTAAAACTTTTAATAGTGAATAAAGATAGCTGCGTTTATATTTTCTTCTCTCCCAGTTTCATCTTCAGTGTTTGGTTCTCATGCTTCTCTTTTATTTACTAATTCAGATTTGCACTGTTATTTTATTGCTTTTATTTTAATATGCTTTTTTCATGGTGCATGGTTGTATTTTTATCTTTATTGTGAGCTTTCCTGGGAAAGTTTATTTAAGGGGGGAGTATGTAATTGTGTGTGTGCGCGCGCACAGAACTACCAACCAATTTCAGTAACCCTGACAACAACCTTGTAAGGTTGGCCAGTCATTAGTATGACCCTCAGGTTGCAGGTGGATGACTGAAACTGGGAGTCATTTGCCTCTGGTCACTTAGTGTGTCCATGTAACATTTGAACTCGGTGCTTCTGGCTCATAGCTCAGGGCCCCTCTAGACTGGTGAATGGTAGGGTTTGCAAATATCTTCTTCAGCATGTCATTCATTTAATAATAGTTCACTAGTGGTGCATTTACACTGTCTGCACATCAGTCTGCTTTATTAATTGGTTTGTGATGCTTCCTCACTGTTACTGGATTATTGCCATCCTCAAGGGGCTCTTGAGCTCTAGTACAACGAAAGTGGCACCCCAAAAAGCACATCTGAGTTATTTCAAGATACGGTGTGCCCACCTCGAAATGTTTGCGAGTGGAAATGGAGTTGAAAGCAAGGCTCATGGATAACTGCCCTAATACTATTGTGAGCGGATGAATGCACAATAAAAACACAAAGTCTGGAAGGGCTCTCAGGTGCAGCCCAACATTCTCTGCTGCCATCCACAGGCACCGTTCCGGATACTGTTTTATGCTCCAAAGCATAAATTGGTTTTGAAGAGCTCCAGTTGCTGCCGCTCCCTCAATTTTACGATTTTGTGAGATTGTCAGGGAGTCCACAGAGCTATAGTCCTTGGGATTACTTGGATCAAAACTGTGATGGATAAGCCACCCAGCTTGCAAGGAGGAGAGGCAAAGAAGGGACTATATATATCCTCTTCTTCCAAACTACCCAGACAGTCTTTTGCCAGCATCCCTGGGGGAAACAGCCATAAACTTCCTCCATCAGTAATGCTGCAGAAAACTCCTTTCTGATGAAATGCATCCTCCGTGCAGAGAGAGGGTCGTATCCATCCGTAATTCCAGTGGTAAATTGCTTGCTGTCTGTGGAGAGTACATCTAAATTCCCAGAAGCCACAACGTTCCCTGGAGAGACCCAGTGAGAGTGAAATCAGGGGTTGGAGAGGGCGGGGGCGAGGAGGAGGGTCCCAACTCCATTCTCCCAAATTATCCCTTCCCACCCTGTGGCAAAGCCCTCTTGCCATGGTGTCCAACCCCTCTTCACAGTCACCTTTCGACCATGCAGTGTACTGAGTATGACAGTTGTGTCACTGCCAGCCTTTGCCAGGTGGAAATAATGACACATGACACAATTATTAAGTTTAATGGGCTAAAAAAGGCCACAACTTTATTGGTTAAAGGTGAAGAGTGGTATTGGCTTAGGCATTGGTCCTAACCGACTATATCCAACTCTAGCCCATCTGCTCGAAGTCTGGGAAGGGTTAATCACCAATAGGGGGGAGTCCTGCTGATGCACATCAACTAGGAACTCCTCTGGGGTCACTGCTAGGGGGGCGTGCCTTGGGCCCTAACCTCCTTAGGCTTCGGACAGGGCCACGCCCCCTGGAATCCTTTAACAGACTACCCTTCAATATGCGGGGCAGGTGATGGCGCTACCTCCCCTCTTCCATCTACAGAACAAATACCAATGCCTAACCGCCAATACCCAGAAAGTTGTGACGATTTGCTATGAGGTAGGCGAAAACCAAGTGGCTGGTGCCAATTTGCCAAGTGGAAAAATTCCTACCAGGCCCCTCAACGGCGACCAACCAAGGTCCATAGCAAGGTCAAGAAACGAAAACCTTTATAGGGCAGAAGGGTGGGGAAAAGCAGGAACAGCTGACAGGTGGCAAAGAGGGAGATTCCCAGCCGTGTCCTGCCTTAAATAGGGCAGGCCACGCCCCCCCAAGCCAACCAATTGGGAATCCCCCCAATCACACAGGGCTGGCCTCCGCCCGCCACGCCCATGGAGAGGCCGTGAAGCCCACAACTCCACCTCCTCCTTAGGCGGAAGAGGCTTTCTCCTGCTAGTGCATGCAGCAACCTGCTTAGGTGAATCAAAGTAGGGGCAGTGGCAAAGGAAGACTCTCCGGCACCCGGTGTGGGGTGTCGAGGGGCAGGGTGAAATGGCCACAGGGGCGGGGCAGACCGCCCAGCGCCGCTGATACGGACGGCACACGCATGGCACCAATACGGGCAGCACTCGGCCACTCTACAGTGAGTGTAGCCCTCGGCCACCCGCCATCTTGGCACCCCCCCTCAGGGTGACCCCCAGTGTGGACTGCCCACGCCTCCTATGCCCCTGAGTAGGGGTGGGGGAGAAAATAGATTTGGTTTGCATTTAAAGGCAATTTGTACTTTCTGACACGCCTTTCAAAATCCACACGAGTCCAAATCTTGCAACCAAGTTTTCCGGCAAAGTAATACGTACAAAAACATATATATTAGGGTAAAGTGTGCAATAAAACTTTCCAGTAAGGCAAAAACCCTCAAGGAGGATGGAAAACCAGGCCTAGAGAAGCGGTTGTCAACCTGTGGGTCCCCAGATGTTGTTGGACTACAACTCCCATCATCCCTGAGCTCTGGCCTTGCTAGCTAGGGATGATGGGAGTTGTAGTCTAACATCTGGGGACCCACAGGTTGACAACCGCTGGCCTAGAGGGTGTATGGCCCTGGGGTCCAGATAGAGAGGCTTCCTCCAGGCTTCATGTCCCCCACCCCTGTTTTAAATGAAGTGAAGTCACTTCAGCAGTTGTGGGAACTGGGTGGCCTGGAGAAGAGAAGACAGAGGGGATGTGATAGCCTTCTTCAAAAACTGAAAGACTGACACACAGAAGGTGGAGCAAGCTTGTTTCTGCTGCTCCAGAGGGCAGAACTCGAACAAATGGATTCAAATAACAAGAGACAAGATTCCACCTGGGCATTAGGAAGAACTTTCTGGCAGCAAAAGCTGTTCAGCAGCGGAATGGTCTGCCTCAGATGGTGGTAGACTCTCCTTCCATGGAGGTTTTCCTACAGATGTTGGCTGGCAATCTGTCGGGGATTCTTTAGCTGTGATTTCTGGCAGTGCAGGGAGTTGGATTAGATGGTACATAGGGCCCTTTCCAACTCTACAGTTCTATGATTTTATGATTTTTTAAGAAAACAGTGCAGTGAACTTTGTTGTGAGGAAAAAGGAAGGACTTCACCTAAAGACAAAATCTCGAGGGCTTGGTATCCAGCCTGCCCTGTCTCATGCCCCAATGTAAGCCCATCACGAGGTCATCTCCATGGGGCAAGTCAGGAAGCAAAGGGCAGATGCAGACATACCATCCTTGTCCACTGCGCAACGAGATGGCAACCCCAGTTGCACACCCACCGAAATCAAAAGACCTTCTGCTTAAGCAGGGGAAGGGGAAGAAAAATTTTGAGTAATTGGAGGGTGGATTTTGGCACAACGCTAATCTATTCATTCCAAGTCTGCTCTTCTCCATCTGACAATTAAAGTTTGATTCCAGCCTTTCATTCACCAGAGGGATCCTGCAGAGGTACTGCATTCCCACCCCCAAACCTATATATCATTCGTATCCTTGAATCATGAAGTTTTCACTTAACAAAGGAAGCACCCAAGTGTGCCGGTGAATTTTCCAGTTCAGTTACCAACGTTTTTGTTTTATCGGTAGAGGTCTCCCCCAAATTAAGATTTTTAATTAATACAAGGTAAATGAGAGCCTGCCTGCTTCTTTTTCTTGTTCTTGCTTTCCAAAGCCGCTTGCTGTTCTTATCGGTCTTTTAATTCATCTGGGAGTGGTTTAATTGCTAAATTGAGTTTGTTTCACTCTTCCGAAGGAAGTGTTGCTATTTTGATCTTTATGGGGTGGCGGTTTTTGTTCAATGGCGAGGCAAATGGATTGCCAACAGATGGTCATTAAAGTTGGCAGCTCTGCATCCCTTAAATAGTTGGCATTCCTCTCTGGGTCGTCATAGACTTTGGCCGAGGAGAAGGTAAAGAACTGTCACTGATTCATGGATGTTGTTAACCTCAGGGATGTTTCTCTGCAGAACGAGGGCCCAGGAGAGCTGCTCTGTTCCCTATGTGCATGTCACAATTTTTGCTGGCTTTCTCTCAGGAAGGCGCTGCCTTTTCCACGTTGCACCAAGGGATCAGGCTCTCTCCGAGCTCTGTTGTGAATAGATTTCACTTTTGTACTTTTGAAAAAAGCGTCAGTAAAAAACTCAGACATCCTGCATGCATTGCGCAGGTTATTATTTATATTATTTTTTGCATACTTTACTCTGGTTCTGAGGGGGAAGGAGGGGCTATTAAGAACATAAAGAGAGCTCAGTTGGATCAGGCCAAGGAGGTGGAACATGCCTATTGTGGCTAGTAGCCACTGAGAGCCTAATTCCTCATGAATCTGCCTAAACCCCTTTTAAAGCCACCGTAGTTGATGGCCATCACTGTCTCCTGTGGAAGCGAGTTCCATAGTTCATGCGCTTCATGAAGAAGTACATTATTTTATCTGTCCTGAACCCTGAGTTCTGGTATTACTTTTCTCTATTCAGTTGCACTCCTCCCCATCTGTTTACCCATTGCTGCTGCTGCTGCTGACAACAAAATGGCAGCGGTGGTGGGCCCAGGCTTAGCCACAGCAGGTCCCCTCGAGCGCCATGTCCTGGCCTAAACCACGCCTCGCCAGAGCAGTTTCTCCTCCACCTACCCGCCTGAGAATATTTTAGTAGACAAGCCCAATGATCAGTCTTAGCGGTGCTCTTCTGAAAGCAACTCCCCTCCCCAGTATCTGATCTTGAAACTTGAAAGACCAGCCATAGTCCAGAGCATCACATCTGGGAAGTATGAAAAGACCCACGTCTGCAATTTAAAGAAGTTTAAAGTTTTTCGGTGGGCTGAATGAAGACCGCATGAGAGATCTATTCCATGGCTCCACATGATGCAAGTCTTGAGAGACAATAGAGGGCACCTCTGGGAGTGAACCAAACCACTGCACCAGCAGAACCAAAGTGACCTCCCTGAGGTGCAAGCCTCGCCATTGTGTATGGAGGTCCTGAGCAGCCCAGATGACACGACCCCCCTCTCGGCCTCACTGATATACGGTCCAAAGGAAAGCAGAGCAATACATTTGGCACCAGCTGGGCTACAGGAGTTGCCAGAAGGAGGCATACAAAGCGCCATCCAAAGGTCTTAGAAACTCCACTCCAGATTTGTGTATGATTTACTCCTTAGCCTTTTCTTCTCCTAAATATATCTGGCAAGGCAGCCAGCAGTGGTTTAGGATCAGAGCTTTTCTTCTCCTGGATGGGCTACCTTCCCAGATAGATGAGCCCCATCTGCCCCTCACATCCCTCTGCAGCACATGTAGAAGTACAAAATAAAATCGTTCTTTAAACAAATTTAAGGGGCAACCCACACTGGTCAGTTGGGAAATGGAGGGGAGGAGATGGAATGGCTTGCTGGGAAGAGGGTGTGGCTGGCTGGCTGGAACCCTGAACAGGAGTACTTCTGCTAGGAGGCGCAAATGCAATGCAACTGTTTGTTGTAGGTCCAACTTGCATACATCTTAATTACGAGGCGGGGTTTAAACATGCTAGACATGATCTCTGTGTTTGGATGGTCTTGCACGTAGAGCTTCATATTTATATGCATCCTCCAGGCTGCATTCAAATTTATTCTTTGCACCGTACCAGAGACTGAGTCTTCCATGGTCCCTGTCTTCCACAATGGTTGGTGCAGGGCTGTGACTGAAGGGAGGGGAGCTTAGCAAGGCAAAAATATTCCTGGCTTGACAGATCGGAAATGGTGGTGTGGTTTTGTAACCTAACCTACCCGTGTGGGTGTGTTTTAGCACATAGGAGTGTGCACATAACACTCTCTCCCTCTCTTCCCCTCCTTCCTCCCGTGCAGCTCCAAAAGAGTGTTGTGATGACTTGTTTTCTTCCCAGATATATCTCAAGGTAACAGCAATGCACACTGTTTTTCCAACCCAAGCTACCACACCCTGCCATGTGGTGTGACTTCACGGTTCTTTCCCAGTAATCTGGATGGAAACCTCTCCAGTAAGGTAGATATGACCCTTGTCTTGCCCTCCATTCCTGGCACCGTTCTCCCCGGTTCAAGGAAATGTGCCGTAATGGTTTTGTTTAGTTGTCATGGCTGAATAAGCCTGGGGTAGGCAAAATGGCACCCTCCAGATGGAATACAACTCCCATCATCCCTGATCATTGGGCATGTTGGCTGGGGCTGGTGGGAGCTGGAGGTCAACAACATCTCGAGGGCACCATGTTGGCTGTCTCTGGAATAAGCTACCCAGCTCATGGACAACCAACATGTGCTTTCTAGATGCTGTTGGACTACAGCTCCCACCAGTCCCCAGCTAGTACGGACAGTGGTTAGGGTTGATGGGAGTTGTGGTTCAAGATCTGGAGATCACCATCTTGTCTGCCCCAGGAATAAGCTACTCAGCTCATTGACCGCCAATGTGGTGCTTTCTAGATGGTGTTGGACTACAGCTCCCATCAGTCCCCAGCTAGCACAGTCAATGATCAGGGATAATGGGAGTTAAGAAGAGACTGCTGGATCAGGTAAATGGTCGGTGTAGTTCAGCATCCTGTTCTCACGGTGGCCACCCAGATGCTCCAGTTGGAAGCTCACAAGCAGGACCTGAGTAGCACAGCAACTCTGGTCACCTGTGTTTCCCAGTAACTGGAATTCAGAAGCATTACTGCCTCCAACCATGGAGGCTAGAAGCCATTGATAGCCTCCATGAATTTCTCCATTCATCTTGTAGTCCAACAACATCTGGATGGTGCCACATTGGCTAACCCTGACTTCAGTTGGTGAAACTGATCATGCTGTTGCAGTCCTCAGCTTTCACAGGTGGATCAAAAGAAGAGTCAGATAAGGTGAAAAATGACAAGGGGTCTTCCTTATTGTGGCTTGAGGCAGCAACAGCTTTCTCCAACCTGGTGCCCCCCAGATGTTTGGGGCGGCAATTCTTATCAGCCCCATACTAGGGCTGATGGTAGGTGTAGTTCCAAAACATCTGGAAGGCATCAGGTTGGGGAAGGTTGGGGTACAGCCTCCTTTATGATGCACACCTTTTGTAGGGCATTGCAGCAACCCAACATGGCTGCCTTTCTGGAATTTGTCTCTTTCAAAAGTAACTCCTCTGTTGTGCATCTAACGAAGCAGACTAAGACTCTAAGAGAGCTCTCATGGCAACAAAACTCATTAGCTTTTAAGACGTCCGATCTGCTGCAACGGATTGAGATGCTCACTCTTTATAAAAGATTTGGGTTCTTCCTGATCACAGGTGGACCCATTCTTGCTCCCTTCTAATTGCTTAGTTAGCTTATTGTCTCTGTCAAGGATTGGTCTTGCAATTGTGTCCTCTGACAAGGGTGCAGTGCCCTGTTGCAGGACTGGCTAAGGGACTGGCTGTAGCTCAGTGGCGGAGTATCTGTTTGGCATGCAGAAGGTTTCAGGTTTAACCTCCCAGCATCTCCAGGTAGGGCTGAGAATATCCCCTGTACAAAATCCTGGAGAACTGCTGCCAGTCAGTGTAGACAATATTGAGCTAGATGGACCAATGGCCTGGCTTAGTATAAGGCAGCTTCCTATTTCCCTGTGTCTTAAGGGAAGGACCATAGCTCAGCAGTAGAGCATCTGCTTTGCATGCAGGTCCCAGATTCAACCCCCAGAATCTCCAGGTAGGACAGGGAATGTCCCCCTAATGAGGACAGCCACTTACAGTTACTGCATAGACAATACTGAGCTAGATGGAGCAATGGTCTGATTTGGTATAAGGCAGCATCCTATACATAGGAACAATGCTTCTAACCTAGGATTGGCTGGCTGGAAAGTCACATGCTAGAGCACTTCTTCATTGAACTCCCACCCAATATACTTTGACCACCCACAACCAGGTTCTTTGTAAGTTCATTTCCCTGTTCTCACCCAGCAGCACCTTAGCCTCCATTCATCCCCAAATGATGGTGGGAAGAGGAGCTCAGAACAGCTTGCCATAGCTCCTATGGGGAAATTTGCCAGGTACATTGTGAGTGATGTGTCTATCAGATGCCACTCACAATGGAGAGACTTTCCCCCCTCCTTATCATGAGACTGGGAACAATATGCAAACAAACACAGCTATCCTCCAAAATTTGTTGCTCTCCAGTTTTTGTGATGCAGCCCACAAAATGTATAGAAGTGCACATATTAGCGGAACTTATTAATAAGAAGGCATGTATTAGTAAATAAAATTTTAAAAATACAGAAATGCATTATATTAAGAGGAGACACTTGCAAAAAAAGGTGTATATTGATGAGGAAATTTGCATACAAATAATGGGGGGGGGAGAAAGGCACACTATAATGCTGATGAATTTTTGCAAGGACTTTTTTTGTTAAAATTGCAAACTGATAATAAAATATGCTGAACCGAAGACGAGAAAAATGAGGTATTGAGGGTAACCAAAATTGACAGATTTCCCATCCCTACTTGAGATGCTGAGCGAATCCCTGTTGCAACAGACTGAATTGTTTCTGCCACTACCTCCTGAAACTCTGTTTGGATTTTGCTGGTGGATCTGTTTTGAGCATAGCTATCTCCTCCAAGGTTGCTGATTTTTTCCTTGAATTGGAATAATTCCTCTCCATTGTGTTGATTAAGTGAACCTCCCTCTTTTCCGACTAGTTTTGTGACTGCATGCTAGTATCATTTTGTGGTGGTGGTGGTGGTAGTTTTTATATATATATAAGCCCCTTCCCCCTTCACTGTTTTCTCTGGGTTGTGTCTTAATTTGTAAGTCATTTGCACAAGCACCTGAATATTCTCTTGGGGGGGATAGCAGTTGTGGCCCCCCTGTCCTTCTCAGCATGCTCTGGTGTAGCCAAGCTCATCTCCTTCTCATCGCATCTTCTCTGTCCTGCCAGTTTCCAAAGTTCCCAGTGAGTCTAACTAGCTTGTTCCAAGGAAAGACTCTCAGCTTCACTTCCCCACCTGCCTATTTCAATTTCATTTTTCAACCCCCCTTGGCTTTGTTGGTGGGGCTCTTTAATTGCTTCTGCATTAACTCCTTGCTGTCGTGACTCTTTGAACAGCTCAGTAATAAAATCCTTGACAGACGCACTGCAGACTGGAGAGCTTACGGCTATCTGAGTGATCTAGGTCAGTAATTTTCATCCATTAAGTCATTTGAAGTCCCAGGTCCACTTAAAATATGAGTTTATGCAATCAAAAGACCCTTGCTTCCTTTAAACAGTCCGTTGTAGGTTTTCTAAAAACCTACCCAGGTGGGTTTTGTCCTACCACAAAGAAGTCTGTTGAAAGTCCAAGTCTTTTGTTTTGTATAATGCTGAACTTCACAGGCGAAGAGAGTTTTGTCCAGGCTTGGGAGAGTGCCTGTTTGGTCAGTTCTCTTTACTTAGTGGATGGCTTAATTCTATGAGGACTTTGGGCTCTTCCACACTTCCTCATGTCTTGCTGCTTTCCCCTGGGGAAAACCACTCTTCAGTGCTCAGTCAGAGCAAATGGAAATAGGATTGCTGTTTGTTCCAATTTAAAGCTAGAGTGACTTTTCCCTGGGAAAGGAGCAGGGCAAAGGGGGAAACTGCTTGGACCCATGCTTTCTAGGCATGAGACAAGAGGAAGTGTGGACAAGCCCTTTGTTTCAGTGCTGCTTTCTGTCATAGAGGTGGCACTATAGCACTGTTTGATATATGGAGTCTGATGGTGAAAATCTCATACAGATATAGCCAACAGCACTGTATTGGCATCTAGTGGTAGAACACGTGAAGTGCAGTGCAGTGCAGTGCAGTGCAGTGCAGTACAATGCAATGCAATGCAATGCAATGCAATATTAGAACATCAAAGGAAGAAAAAGCACTTTGATTCCAATCTAAGCACAGAAATACTCTTCTTCTTCTTCTTCTACTCTCTCTCTCTATATATAAACATTTTGCAAGTTGTCTAGCAAGGCATAAGCAGTGTATCAAACTGATATTGTCAGGCTGCATTTATATTTATATATTTTCTGTTCCTGATTCCTGGCTTTATTTACATACAATCATTATTAATTGTCATTCTTAGTGAATCACTTTCAGGTTTCATGACCGTGAAATGGTATATAAATTTTGTGAAATAAAATAATTGCAATATTAATTTTAAATTGTTTTATTAGATACTTTTTTATTTCTATTCATTATTTATGCACTCACAAGGCACCTAAAATTTACTAAGCACTGTGTAGAGATTTATTCAGCACTGTGCAAGCTCACAGTCTACTAGATGTGATACAAAAGGGAAAAAAGAGTGAGAAAGGAAGAGGAAAATCAAGCAAATTCATATGCCAGTTCTTTAAGTTGATCAACTAGCTTGAATGGCCAGTGAGAAGGAGGTGGTTCTGGGAGAAAAGGATTAAATGGCAGCTGGTCCCAGATAACCTGATGGAATGGGCTTGGCTACCATGTCCTCTTCCACAGATGCAGCCAGATGCAAGTGGGAGATGTCTAGCCAACACCAGCATTAACAGTTTTAGGAGTAACTACTTTCTGCCTGGTTTTCCTCTAAATTCTCCCGCCCTGATGCAGTTCATACTGAGAAGTTCATACTGGCCATGATCACTGAGCATTCAGGAAACAATAGGGCCAAACGGAGACCACCTGTTGTTTCCTGGGCGCTGAAAGTTCAGAATGACACTCCCTCATCCACATATATACACAGAATGGCGAATGCCACCACTGATAAATTTCATTGTGGGATGGTTGATCATTGGAAAAGACTTAGCAGGCCAGATCAGGCCAACAGTTTGTTACCTCTAGACTAAGTCCTTCCTCCAGATTTAAGGTCTTTGTCATGAGCTTGGGTTTAAGTTCTCGCTCATCACAATGCACTTTTCTTTTTTTCTTTCCATTTTAATGACCCATTCAGCTAGATTGTCCATCTTTAATTGCTTTGGGGTGGATATAGCGCTGGTGCAGGTTTGCAAACAGCAAAGAAACAGGGAGAATTCGGGTGTCTGTATATGTACATTTCTCCCTCCCACAGAGAATTCTAGCAAAGTTAGTTGGGTTGCAAGGACGTACCACTTTCCTGCGTTTTCTTTTTTTTTTATATAGAATATTTATTAAGATTTTACAAAAACATAAATTTAAAAAATTACAAAGAGAAACATAGTAAGAGAAAAAGATAAAGAAATCAAAAACATCATAAAAAAAAATACACAATACAAAAAAGACAGATGAATAAAAAAGAATTAAAAACAAATCCATTTTTTATAACTTTAAATTCGTTAGCTTGTTTCCTTGACCTCCTCACACCTCCCCTTTTTGTATTGCCAATTAAAATAATCAGGTCAGCAAATCCTTACCCTCTTTCATTTGTCTTAACTCTATATCTTACCATATTGTACCTCTATATTTTCATCCTTTATCAATTCATTTTTGCATATTCTCGTAACTTTGTTGCTAATGCCACTTATTTCCAATCCAACATCATATTTAACATTCATTAATTTTACAGTATTTCTGAAGATAGTCTTTAAATTTCTTCCAGTCTTCTTCCACCAACTCTTCTCCCAGGTCTCGAATTCTGCCAGTCATTTCCGCTAATTCCATATAGTCCATCACCTTCATCTGCCACTCTTCCAGGGTGGGTAGATCTTGTGTCTTCCAATACTTTGCAATGAGTATTCTTGCTGCTGTTGTTGCATACATAAAGAAAGTTCTATCCTTCTTTGGCACCAATTGGCCGACTATGCCCAGGAGAAAGGCCTCTGGTTTCTTCAGGAAGGTATATTTAAATACCTTTTTCATTTCATTATAAATCATCTCCCAGAAAGCCTTAATCTTTGGGCACGTCCACCAAAGGTGAAAGAATGTACCTTCATTTTCTTTACATTTCCAGCATTTGTTATCGGGCAAGTGATATATTTTTGCAAGCTTGACTGGTGTCATGTACCACCTGTATATCATTTTCATAATATTCTCTCTTAAGGCATTACATGCCGTAAATTTCATACCGGTGGTCCACAACTGTTCCCAGTCCGCAAACATAATGTTATGTCCGACATCTTGTGCCCATTTAATCATAGCAGATTTAACCGTTTCATCCTGCGTATTCCATTTCAACAGCAAGTTATACATTCTTGAAAGTATCTTAGTTTTGGGATCTAACAATTCTGTTTCCAATTTTGATTTTTCCACCTGGAAGCCGATTTTTTAATCCAAATTATAAGCCTCTCTTATTTGATAATAATGAAGCCAGTCTCGCACTTTATCTTTTAATTTCTCAAAACTCTGCAATTTAAATTTATCTCCTTGTTCCAAAATTTCCCAATATTTCGGCCATTTGGCCTCCATATTGAGCTTTTTCTGAGCCTTCGCTTCCATTGGTGACAACCACCTTGGGGTTTTATTTTCCAATAAGTCTTTGTATCTTATCCAGACATTGAACAGTGCTTTCCTGACAATATGGTTTTTAAATGCTTTATGTGCTTTAACCTTGTCGTACCACAAATATGCATGCCACCCAAAAACGTTGTCAAAACCTTCTAAGTCCAAAATGCCCGTGTTCTCAAGAAGCAGCCAGTCCTTCAACCAGCAGAATGCTGCTGATTCATAGTAAAGTTTAAGGTCTGGCAGGGCAAATCTGCCTCTTTCCTTTGCATCAGTTAATATTTTAAATTTTATTCTGGGCTTCTTGCCCTGCCAGACAAATCTAGAAATATCTCTCTGCCACTTCTTGAAACAGTCCATCCTGTCCAGAATTTGCAATGATTGAAATAAAAATAACATTTTTGGCAATACATTCATCTTTATAGCTGCAATTCGACCCAACAAGGAAAGCTTCAAATTTGACCATGTTTCTAAGTCTTTTTTCACTTCTGTCCAACATTTCTCATAGTTATCTTTAAATAAGTTTAAATTCTTAGAGGTCATATTAACCCCCCCTGCGTTTTCTAAACTACCACTTTTTTTCAATTCAGAGACTATAACAGGAGTGCAGAACTTGTGGCCCTCCAAATGTTGTTAGATTCCAGATCTTGCTATTCCTCAGTTCCCATCATTCCTGGCCATAGTGTCTGGGGTTGAAGGGCGTTGGAATCCAACAGCTGGAAGCCTGCACTACAGGCTTGTCCAGTTAGTGATTTCCCAATATCTTTGTTTGATGGCTTGATCAGTGTGTGTGTGTGTGTGAGACTGTAGAGAGTCTGGATACTTTTCTTTTTGGCTGCCCATTGTAGCCCTATCGCCTTTCTTCTTTGGCAATCACTCGTAGCTGAGTAAGATTGTCTTCCATGAAAACGGTCTTAACAGTGAGTCCGTAAGTGACTGTGAAGGTCCAATTCTGAATCCATACGTCCGTCCACAGGTTTCCGGGCTGGAGTTGATCACGGTGAGGGTCTGTCAAACGTGCCTCCCCCTTAGTTCATTTATCCCTTTTGTTCTGAGTCCGTGCTTCTTCAAAGTCCATGACACCTTTGGTAACAACGGTTCTCCAATTGGAGCGCTCATAGGCCAGTGTTCATATATGAATACCAGTATATAATTTTCCACACACAAAAAAGCACTGGCTTTGATGCAGGCCATAGCTGAAAGACTGGCGCCTTCAAGGTGGCTAATCTAGGGAATGAATGCAGCCCAAACCACAGCAACATGGGCATACAAATCAATACAAAACTGAACTGGACCTCCTGGCAAGCTGTGCCAAGCAGATGATAAAGGGTCTGGAAACCAAGCCTTATGAGGAATGGTTGAGGGAGTTGGGTATGTTTATCCTGGAGAAGAGAAGGCTGAGAGGCGGTATGATAGCCATCTTCAGATATCTGAAGGGATGTCACACAAAAGATGTTTTCTGCCATTCTCAAGGGTAGGCGCCAAACCAGTGGATTTAAAGGACAAGAACAGAGATTCTGACTAAACATTAGGAAGAAAGTTCTGGTGGTAAGAGCTGTTCCTCAATGGGATGGACCACCGCAGAAGATGAACTCTTCTTCATTGGAAGTTTTTAAATAGAATTTGGATGGCCATCTGTCAGGGATTCTTTAGCTGTGATTCCTGCATGGACTTGGACTAGACGATCCTTGTAGACCCTTCCAACTCTACCATTCTATCACCCATCAACACGAGTCTTGCATATGGTTGCACCAGCTTCTATTGCTTCATAAAAATGGTGGGCAGTGGTGGCTTGTGCCCATTGAGACTGGTAGAGAGGGAAGGCAGGGAGGCCAACTGTAGGTGGGACCAGAGTCAATGGGTGGTGGAACCAACTTATTCTAGTTTTGTCTCCATCCTGCTTCCCCCCTCATTGACTTCTGTGGGGACAAAATTGACAAGGACAAGGAAGCTGACAGCCAGAGCCACCCCCTGGGATGGTTGTTAAGGAAGAAGGCAGGCAAGTGGCTGAGGGCAGACTGAGGTTGGTGGGGCAGCCTCTGTTGATAGTGGTCTTTGTGTGAGAGAGGGGCCAGGAGGAAACCCTGAACAAGCCTTATCCTACTCCACATGCACCATCTCTCTCAGGCCTCTGCAAGTGAGCCTATTCTATGCCAGGGGGGTTGAGCATGGTGCATGTGCACCATTCATAGAGCACTGTGATTACTATAAAACCAGCACACCTGTGTGTGGCCAGTCCCCTTCATAGCAAACGTGGGTGCTGACCACCAACAGAATTGGGAGCCAAAGTGGAGCCACTGGGGGAAAGGCGTAGGCATCAGCAAGCTCAGGAAACCCCTATGTCAGGCATAGGCAAACTCGGCCCTCCAGATGTTTTGGGACTACAACTCCCATCATCCCTGACCACTGGCCTGTTAGCTAGGGATGATGGGAGTTGTAGTCCCAAAACATCTAGAGGGCCAAGTTTGCCTATGCCTGCCCTATGTTTTGCAGAAGTAATTTTTAAAAAATCATCCCCCAATTGAGATTTTTTATTATTATTATTTTAATGGTCCTCTGAGGGCTGGGCACATTTAATAGTCATGGAGTGTTGAATCAGGAGGAAAAGGGGGTGGAGTGGGAGTGGAGTAGAGTAAAAATCCTTTTTTGTTGTTACCACCCCAGATTTTGCAAGGGAAACATTTTGAAGTTGAATGTCAGCTGCAGACGGGTGTCCTCAAAGCCAGGCCGGGGTGGGTGGGTGGGAATTTCCCATCCGCCTCGTTGAATCTGTGCAAATTTTAAGTGGCTTGCAAAATGCCCCCACGTTGCATCATATAATAAGGCATCTCATTTTGAAGGGACTAACCTTCAAATCCACCAGCGACAGAGGGCTTCAAAGTAAGTGCTGCAGATGCATATTTATACCTCCATTGTGTTAGATCGCTCCCTAATTTAGCTGAGTCCCCAGCAGGAGATTTTCCCACTTTTCTCCTGATGAGGAGATTTCCTTGCCAAGGGTTTCCAGCTGTAAGAGAGTGCATTGAAAATAGAAACCCATCCATGCTATCTCCATCTGCAAACAGGTGCAGAGGTAGCGGGATTATGGGGTAGAGGCAGCCCAGCTCCTTTGAAATCAGAAGAAGTTTTGCCATTGAATGTGAACACCCCCCCCCATTTCCCCCTTTGCTTGGAAGAATTTAATGGACTAGATTTTTCATATGAATGTTTGCACCACACAGAGTGGCCTGAACAAATTTTACATGCCAGGAAATTTTTGCATATACTTAAAAAAATTAAAAAAAATATCCAGCTAATGATACCAGTAAGGGAGGGATCCATAGCTCTCCAGAGCACTGAAGGCACCCTTCTTGACGACTGCACATCTCTCTAGAATGGCTTTGACCGCTCTGCACAGGTGTAGTGACAGCAGGAAGAACAAACCTCTGTACTTCCTGTCTCATACGAAATATATCTTTTGCAGCCTCTCTAATGGGGAAGATGCTCGTACCAGGGACACATTTCAAACTCTTTTAGTACCGCTTCTTCACCCCCATTTCTGAAATTCCACCAGAGGGGTCAAGTGTTCTCAAGAATGCTTTTGGTCACCATGAGGCCTAGAAACTTGCCTTTTTTCAAAATGCACCCAAATTGGATTAAGTCCTTGCATATTGTCTCAAACTGGGTCTGCTTTCAGTAGTGGGAGTTAGTGGCATGCCAAGATGAAAATCCTCCTCCCCAAGTGCCCTGAGACTTGGGGTGGGGGGAGGAATTCTGCTCACTTCACATATGTAAAACTGACCTAATTTGCACTTTGGGAAGCAAGATGAGAAACTGTCATTCACCCACCCTTCGAAATCTGCAGTTCTCCAGCCAAGTCATGTGTATGTAAATGCACATGCTAGGATAAAGTGTGCATATGCATGCATATATTAGGGGGAATTGCTTTGAAGAAGAAAAAAAGTGCATTTTTGCACACACAAAAATCAGCAAACTGCAAAATTTTGAAGGGTGGTTGTGGGCCAGTCCATGGATTGTTTCAGAAAGTGAAAATTAGGTAGATCTGCCTTAAAATGCGAAGAGAAACTTGTTTCTCTGCTAAAGCGACTTCTGGAGAGAGATCCAGACACCCTCCCATCCACATGCCACTTGCTCTTTGCAAGATGATTCAACACACTTCTCCCTCCCTCGCTTATCCCCCCCCAAAAAAAAATCCCTTGTGTCAGCCATCAGAGAGCATTGGGCTCCCCCCCACCATGGTCAAGCACTCACTTTTCCCTGACTCTGCATCACAGTGACCAAAGGAGACACATCTTTCTGCTGCACAAGTCCAGTTTGCATAAAGTTATTTATGCATTTTCCATTGTATATTATTTTTGTGCAGGTGCTTATGGGATGAATAGACGTCAGAACACATACATTATGGAAAAAGGCTTCAAAGGTATAGTATCTGATGCTGGCAAGTGACCCCATAGTGGCCAGTTTGGGTAAGGCAGGAGAGGTGAGCTCGCCAGCCCCAAACATCTGCAAAGTGGTTGTTAGTCGGTCTGCAAGCAGGCAGGCAAGCCGGCACGTTTTTTGAGACCTCTGGCAACAGCCCAGCTTTGACTTGGAGCTTTGCCATGCCTGTTGATCTCTGCCCCACATTCCTGCCGTTATTGCCTTCCTCTTCCATTGGCCAAGCGAATTAGAACTGAGCTCTCTGTTTAGGAAAGCCAATGGAAGGAGCACTTGGTAGATGTGGGTCCACAGCCCACCTCTGATGTGGACTTGCCATGTGGTTTTGAGGCAACTCGTCCCCTGTGCCTCAGTTTCCCTACTCCCAAGGGTGGCAGGCCTTCAGCCTGAGGGCCGCATTCCTTCTGAGCAACATTCCGGGGGCCAGTGGTGGGCGGAGCCAGAAGCGAAGCCGGGCAGAAGAACAAATGTAAATGTTGCCTTTGTACGGTGGGATAGAATCTGCATATGCTGAACACACTCATCCTATGGAAAACATCTGGTTTCAAGGACATGTTCCAGCCAGGCCAAAGCACTTGAGGAGTGTGTGTCCTGGGGAGAGCTCCAAGGGCCACATAGAGAGGCCTGGGCGGCCATATTTGGCCCCTAGGCCTGAAGTTCCCCATCCCCGCTCTACACTGAAAATGGAAAGACTGGTGGCTTGCTTGGAGGGTTGCTGTTAAAATATCAGCTCGAGAAATAAATGTTTTCCCTGAGCCTTAGAAAGACTAGATTATAAGAGCACTGCACTGAACTTTTGAAGGGCTAAAGAGCAGGGATCAAAAATGGTGGCATGAAGAGGGTTTTCCTTCTTCTTAAGAAATGTTTTCTTTTCTTTGCTGCTTATTTGCTTGCTGCATTTATATCTCATATTCCATCATGGTGCTCAAGGCGACTCAGAACTGGGCTCCAGGCACTAGCCAGGCTCCGACTAGCAGGAGCAAAAATCCCCATTTTGAAATATTTTTAATTTCTCTCTGCAAGCTGCCCAGACAATCTCTGGTTATAGGGTGGCAGATATATGCTGAAAAGAAACAAGGTCCCTGTATCATACGCTTTTAGACCCGAGCACCAAAATCAGAGCTAGCGCCAGAAATAGTCATGGCGTAGATCTACACAAAGCGGGGGGGGGGGGGGGGACCACTAAATTTATTTCAGGAATTAGATCATTATAACAAAATAAAATAAAACCTTTGGGAAAAGGCATATAAACATTTTCTGCTCTCTAACGGGTTCTGGTGTTGCGTGTTTATAGCACCTTCAAATCGTTTCTTTACTAGTGTAGCTGAGTCCATGGTTGGTCACATTAGCAAGGCCCCTCAGTCCAGTGACAAAGTTCCCCTGGACCTGTTCCTCCTCTCAACAAAAGAGCATAAGAAGAAGAGCCCTGATGGATCAGGCCATTCTGATCCAGCATCCTCTTCTCACAGTGCCCCACCAGATGCCTGTAGGAAACTAAGGAGCAGAACATGAGCACAAGAGCCCTAATCTCCTGTGGCTTCCAGCAACTGGTATTCAGAAGCATCCTGGCCAGTCACCATCCTTTGTGAACTTGTCCAATCCTCTTCCTAAAGCTTTACAAGTTGGTGGCCATCACATTCCATAGTTCAACTATTTCCCCTCCCCACTTTGTCCTGAATCTTGCAACACTTAAACCGTTGCAACCTGCTTGCTGGTTTACATGCCTCTTAATCTGGCTCAAGAGAAAGCTGATGGGGAGAAGGAGGAGCAGGAGTGGCTGTGGTTAAAATTTCTGCATTAGGAAAACAACCATATAGTTGTGGGGGACTATGATGTCTGATTGTATGCTATCAGGTGATTGACAGGCGGAGGCCAGTCTTGAAGGGTGGGTCACATCTGGATCTACCTCCGGATCTGAGTAAATTAAGGTCTTAATTTAGCACCAAAACTGATAATGATGGAAATAGGTGTGTTTCCATGGTAGAGCATCTCATGAACTTTGTGGGGGAGCCACCACTGAAAAGGCCCATTCGCACTTCGCAACCCCCCACACCACCCCCAGATGAAAGCTCTGAAGGAGACCACAGGTTTGGGCTGATTCATATTGAGGCAGAGACAGCCCGTACAGCATTGTGGTCCTGAACAATTTAAGCTTTTATGGGCCCAAACTGGAGCTTTGACGTGACCCCAGAAACTAATCCGTAGCCAATGCAGTCAGGCCACAATTGGGCTAATAAGCTCAGGTCTTTTGGTCTCAGTCCGTAATTCGGCTGCTGAATTCTCCACTAGGTGCAGTGTCTGAATTATCTTCAAAGGCTGCCCCATGTATAATGCATTATAGTAATCTAAGAGATGCTGAAGTGTGTCTAACTTCCCTCCCCCCTAAAAAAAGAAAAGGGAAAGAACTTTTGAGGTGGGATTGTGAAGTTTGGAGCCAAAACTGCAATGGGACTTGGAACATCTGATTTCCCCGTGTGTGTCCTTTTTCTCATTTAAAACCCGCATACAAGAGCCCCCTTGTTTATGGACAATTGAAGCTGTGCCACAGCGATAGGAGAAGTGGGAGAAGGAGTGTTGGTTAACTCCAGGCACACAGTAATATCAGTTGCTGGAAACCACGGGAGGAGAGAGTGCCTTTGCTCTCCAGTCCTGCTTGCGGACTTGCCACTGGGGCATCTGGTTGGCCACTGTGAGAACAGGATGCTGGACTGGATGGGCCATGGGCCTGATTCAGCAAGCACCTCTTATGTTCTCAGAGGGGGTTACAAAAATAGAATAGAATAAAATAGAATAGAATTTATTATTTATACCCCACCCATCTGGCTGGGTTTCCACTCTGGGCAGCTTCCAACAAAGTATTAAAATACAGTACAGTGGTACCTCAGGTTAAGTACTTAATTCATTCCAGAGGTCCATACTTAACCTGAAACTGTTTTTAACCTGAAGCACCACTTTAGCTAATGGGGCCTCCTGCTGCTGCCGTGCCGCCGGAGCACGATTTCTGTTCTCATCCTGAAGCAAAGTTCTTAACCCGAGGTACTATTTCTGGGTTGGCGGAGTCTGTAACCTGAAGCGTATGTAACCTGAAGCGTATGTAACCCGAGGTACCACTGTAGTCTGTTAAACATTAAAAACTTCCCTAAAGAGGGCTGCCTTCAGATGTCTTCTAAAAATCTGGTAGTTCTTTGACATCTGGTGGGAGGATGTTCCACAGGGTGGGTGCCACTACAGAGAAGGCCCTCTGCCTGGTTCCCTGTAACTTCGCTTCTCGCAGTGAGGAAACTGCCAGAAGTTCCTCAGCGCTGGACCTCAGTGTCCGGGAAGAACAATGGGGGTGGAGACGCTCCTTCAGGTATACTGGACTGAGGCCGTTTAGGGCTTTAAAGGTCAGCACCAACACTTTGAATAGGGAAAGGGGGTTTGAATAATTGTGAGTGAGAAAGAAAGAAGCTCAGTCGGTAGAGCATGAGACTTTAAATTTCTGGGTCATGGGTTCAAGCCCCACCTTGGGCAAAAGATTCCCACATTGCAGAGGGTTTGACTCAGTGAGCCTCAGGGTCCCTTCCATCTCTACAATTCTACGATTCGTATGCTTGCAAAGGCCCGTGGTACAATTTGCATGAAATTTGCACGTGATAATTTCTATGTATAGATATTTCAGGGCAAAGTAAGATGGTGGTTGGGGAGGTGTCACTACATTTCACAGTGCACCCCACTTTTTTTGGCCCAAACAGCCCAGAATTTAATCCAGTAGTAAAGTGGCAGCTTTGCACTGTGAGGCTCTGTTAACAGTAAGAAATAAATGGGCCTCTCTTATGAATAAATAAGAAAGAAATAATATATTCAGTTTACATCATGCCCTTCCTCCTGAAGGAGCAGAGGGCAGCAGACGCAGCAATGATAAAGCACCGACAAAAATTAAATCCAGTAGCAATCAGTTTTAAAGTGTCTTAAGGTAGTTAGGAACACTCTAAAAAATGTGTATCCGTTAGTTATTGGTAAGACAGAGTATTTTTGTTGTTAGTATGACCAGCCCTTCACCAGCGGGTCCCAGGGCAGGTTACAACAAATTAAAATTCAGAACTAAAAAGAGTTAAAATAGATTGCAGTCACAGGATGAGCACTGAAAATGCACGTCTCAGGTGTCAAAGGCCAGGGTGGAAGTGCATCTTCAGCATTCGCTGAAAGATGTATAGAGAAGAAGCCAGATGCACTTTAACCAATCAGGACGAGAGGCTCCCGCTCTCAGAAGGGCAAATGCAAATAGAAGTTATGACTCTGTATGCAAATATGTGACCTCACCTGTGAATTCCTGCGTGAGGAAGGAAATGCAAACATTCATCGCTCAGCAAGCAGTGAATAGTGGAGTCAGAAAGAGACCCTGGAGGCATTTTGTAATTTCCAAAGGCCATGGCAAGCACAGCCAGGCCAAAATGGCAGCCAGTGTTGTGTAGCCGTTGGACTAGGACATTTCCCCCCAATTCCTACTTAGTCATAAACTTCACTGGGGCTGTTCACTGGGGCCCTTCACTGCCTCTCAGGGTTTTTCTGAGCAAAGAACATGCCAACTTGAGCTCCTTGCAGGAAAGGTGGGATATAAATGTAACAGTCATTTAAAAAAAACACAAAACAGGCTGTTCCCAAAAGACAACATAAGCATCCAATATGGAGCTAGTTCACCAACCTTGTAAAAACTCAGGTACTTTCCCTCATGAGAGATTTTTAATCCTCGCTCACTCTCCAAACCAGTTCCCTGGTGAATTGTCTCTCGCCCTCCTTCACACCTTGAAGCTGATCTTAGCTGGAAGCAGGGAGATGGGTGCCAATATCATGCCTTTCCCCACCTTCACAGCCCATTCCTGCTTCAGAGCGAGGCGAGTTGTGTCAGCCTAGTGCCACCGTCCCCAGCCTGGTTTCCTCCAGATGTTACGAACTACAGCTGGGGCTGATGGGAATTGTAGTCCAAAACATCTGGAGTGTGGCAGGTTGGGGAAGGCTGAGTGTGTTGCGGGATGGGTGCAGTAACTAACTAGGATTGGGAAGAGCCAGGTTCAAATCCCCACTCATCCACAAAGCTCGCTGTGTGACCTTCAGACGGTCATTTCTCCCAGGTCAAAATAACTTCTGGTGTTAAATGCATGCAGATGGTTAAGAAATGCAGATAGCATCAGAAGCAGAGAGAGAGAGAGAGAGCGCTATCAAGATGGCAGCAAGTGTGGCAGTGGAATGCCTGTATTTTCAGCAAGAAAACCCAGAGATCACAAGGACGTAAGGGTAGCCCTGCTCTCAGAGCAAGATGCCTCAATGGGAAACCCGCAAGCAGATCCTGAGCACAAGCGCCTTCTCCCCTCCTCCTGTGGCTTCTAGCAGCTTGTACTCAGTAGCATTACTGCCTCTGACCACAGAGGCAGAGTTAGAGCCATCCAGGGTGGGGTAGACTTTGGGTCACATGACATAATTCCTCTGGATGCTCCTTAAGAAATCTGAGAGGTGGGGAGGGAACCCCAGCTAATATCCTTAAAGTGACAGGTAAGTGACCATCATCCGATTCCCTCTTTGTATCCACAATAGAGCCAACCAAGCTTTTTTTTTTTTACCTGGTGGTCTGAGGCTCTCTGCAAGATTGCAGAGCAGGCATTCTCCTTCGCACCTGAGATGAATGTTTCCTGTGTTACGATGAGATGGTGGTGTCAGCCTTATAAATGATGTTGCCGTGTATAATGTCAGTGGTGATTTGCAGGACTGCACAAGCAAAACAGAAATGTCAGGTCCCTGCCCCACAGAGCTTCCAACATTCCCAGTCGGGAAGTCAATGAGGGGAGGGAGAGGCAGAGATATCAATGGTTTTATTTCACATTTTGGGGGGGAAATGCTGTTTGTCTGAAAAAAAGGCAGAGGAGGGAGGGGAGAGAAGAGGGAGCAATGTGAAAACTGGATTTTACCTTCCCGTAGAGATTACAGAATTTCTCTGCTAGCAAGCAATCTTCCTTCTAAACCTATTTTAACATGAAAATCTAATCATGCCATTCTGGACTTTCCCCTGTAAAGCAATTAAAACAAACAAACAAACCCATGTTGCATTAAATGTGGTGTGGGATTTCCAGGTGCCACCCCTGAAACAGGTATTATACCCAGTATGCCAAAAGACTTTGCTTGCTAGCATGGTTCTCTCTGCCAGGGAGGGGGGTGGGACTTGTGCATGATTTCTTGGTATGGAAAGGGGGACCTTAACCAGTGTTATCCTTTAAGGCAGGGGTTGCTGGTTCATGGCCTTCCAAGCATTATTGGACTACAGTTCCCAGCAGCCCCAGCCAGCATTGCCAATGGCCAGGGATTTATGGGAGCTGTACCCCACAACATCTAGAGGGCCGCAGATTGTGCCAGCCCTGCTTTGAGGGATGTGGGGAATGGTGGCATGGGGTGGTTGTGTGTGTACAAACTGATGTTCTTAATGTAGCAAATGAGACCCTTTTGACCGCAGAGTCCGTGGCACTGAAGGGCTGTTTTCTTTCCTACTGAATGTTCAGGAAATGACTTGCGAATGAGTTTGGATGAGCAGATGGTTTGGAGAGACAGTGGTTCGGAGATCCCTGAGGCGTAACTGGTGGGTCCCTGTGCTGTGCGCTCTGAGGGCTAGAAACCCCCTCCTCCCCTCCCCCTTCTCCTCGAGGTCCGGTCGCATGTGTGCTAAGAGGCCGGCCCGGCTCTTGTCTTGCAGACTATATGAAGGGATCTGCCTGCAGCTCCAGCACCTGTTCCCTCAACAGCAGCGAAAACCCCTACGCCACCATCAAAGACCCCCCCATCATGGCATGCAAACATTCCGAGAGCAGCTATGTGGAAATGAAATCTCCCGTTCACCGGGACGCATCCTATTCTGACACACCAGCCTTGTCAGCAGCTAATAAAAACATATACGATGTTGGTAAGTATCTCTGGTGATCCAGCTGCAAGCAGGGAGGTCCAGCCGGTGCTGGGTCATCAGCGGTGGCGCAGTCCAAGTGTTGCTGCGTTAAAACTCCCCATGGCCCCCTGCCCATTCATTGGCCACACTGGCGGAGGCCGATGGGAGCTCAGCAACATCTAGCAGGGGAACCACACTGATGACCCCTGGCAAATGGGCAGGCCCAAAAATATACACCGACTGCTCATTGCCCATTGAGTTGGTGCGAAGTTACTACTGTTTCCTTTGCAAACTGGCAAAGGGCTTTCCCAAAGTGTGGTTAACTAGCAGTGGTGTAGCGTGGGGGGGGGGGTGGGCCGTAGCCCTGGGCACAAATTTCCGAGGGGATGCAATGAGACGCCCCCATGACAGGCTCCTTCATCAAGCCTGGGGCTGCAGGGAGGTAAGCGGTGCCAGGGCGGGACCTTTGGGGCTGGGGTGGCGGTGGCGGTGCTTTCACCTCACAGCCAGCAAAGGGACACCCACTTTTGCCCCGCCCCTGGACCAGCCAAGTGGGAGGGTGCTGCCACCGCCACCCACCAAGGAGGGAGGGAGGAAGAGGAAGGCAGGAAAGCACTGCCAGAGCCATGCTCAGAGCAACACAGCTGCGCTCCTGCCTTTGTGTTTCGCTGCCTTATCCATGCTTCCGGGTTGGGGCTGGTTTGGAAGGAGAGGCTCGCTTGATTAGATGCTGGCCAGTGAAGGGACTGACCCCTACCCAGTCCACCAGGGGGGCCAACACTTAGTGAGCCCTGGGCACTGGTAACCCACGCTATGCCCCTATTAACTAGGGCTATGTGGCTTCTTCGTCCAAGAATAATTATTTCAAGTTCCACATCCCAGCAATCCAAATTGCATGACGTGCCAAATTTTGCGCCAGTATGCTTAATTTGTTTTTATGCACATGTCTGTCTTTTCCTAATGTTTTCACTGTTCTGCATAATTTATTTGGGGCTTCCTTAGCCATGGGAGGGACCAGTGTAGGGCTGCTGAGGCCTCTCTTCCTAGATTGCTGTCAGGGGTGGATGGAGCAGCCTGGTTCTGGTCTGTGTCACTTTTCGCCTGCGTTCATTCCTAAGTCTGTTTGGTCCTGATTCCAAATTAATCTGCAATTAAATAATAATAATGATTCACCTGGGAATTGGTATAGGAAGAGCATGTTTCATCTCGGTGTATGCATTTTTAAACAGATTTGAGCCTAATGCATTTCGTACTTTGAGCTGAGAACTATATTGCAAACTCTGGGAAAGTTTGGAAGCCAAAGGATACTTAAGTTCCGATTCAAACATCGGTTGTGTCAGTGTACACCAGAATTCACTAAAAGAGAATTCCTCCAGCTTCCATAAATATTGGTAATCACCTAGCAGCTTGTGTGTGGCTTTTGCTCATGCACTTTTGGCTGGAGGCACTAGAAACATGGTATATTTGGGATTTTAGAGACAGGGGAGGGGGAGAAAAAATAGGGGTTCTGAGTAACCTGAGCTTTACATCCATTACCACATTTGCTTTGTGTACGTTTTTCTTAGAGATGGGTGTTTCTGTCAATTTTGGTTTTATTTTTCTAGACTTAAGTACATTTTGCCACACTTCTACATCAGTTTGAAATCTTTTTAAAGTTTTTAATTTTGCCAGCATTTCTGTGTGCATTTCTAACATAACTGTGATAAATTTCTTCTCAGATAATGCATTTGATATATTATTTTCTCTTTAACATTATTATTAATTTTCTTGCTTCGGGATTTTATTTTAGTATTTGCCCTAATCTGGGGAGACCCATTGAAAGCAATGGACCTTGCTCACTAGGTCCATTAATTTCAGTGGATATATTATAATTCAGTTGGCTACAACCCAAAGCTTTAATACTAATGATCTGTGTTATGCTTTTATATTCTGTTTTCGTATGCCACTCTTGGGTATTCTCGGATTTTGGAGCAGTTAAATAAATATAAGCATATTTATGCTCACTTTCACCTACTAGTTTATTGGAGAAGAAAAACAAATAGAACAATTAACAACAATATCAGGGAAATAACAAACATCCACTTCCAATACTGGGTAAATCAGAGGTACAGAATGAAATGTAAACAGTCAAAAAGAGGTAGCAAACAAGATCTACAGAAAATAAAGATCAGAAATAAGTTTATTTTTTAATGTGATATAGTACGTATGGGAGCCCTCAGAAAGTAACATATAAGCCCAATAGTGTGTAACTATTTCCAAATAAAGTCATACACAGTAGAAACTAAATCTCTTAAACACAAAAATGCCGCAGGATATATATAAAACTTGTTTAAACCATTAATAGTGGTATTTTTCCATCTCTGTGGTGGAAAAGTTCAACGGGAGTCTGTGTGGTACTCTCTGGATGGTGCGGGATTTCATCTCAGCAGTCCTAGGAAGCATGGCCAATGCACAGGGGATGGTATGAGCTAAACATCTAGGCAACACTATGCCAGCTACCTATGGGGGAGAGAACAGACATTGATATGCTTTTACTGCCAAAGTTAACGTAGAAAGAAGCTTTTGCTAAGGGAATAATTGTCTGAAGCAGCTGATGGTAGAGGTAGCCAATGTGTTGCCCTGCAGGTGATGTTGGACTACAACTCCCATCCCTCTTGTCTGTTGGCCATACTGTCTGAGGCTGATGGGAGCTGGAGTCCAGTAACATCTGCAAGGCACCATATTAGCTACCCCAAAGCTTGGTAGCAGAGCTAAGGAGCCTCGGCTCATTACTAGAACAACCCATCCCAGAATTCCTTGTTTAGAGCTAACAAGCTTCGGAATGGATCATTCTCACAGTGTTTGCAGAGACATCTTTTGTCTTTAGCGTCTTTCCCTGAGTCTTTTGTTTCTGAAGAGGTGGCTGCTTAGAGGAGGCTATTCAACAGGCCCCTGTTTGTCTTTGCAGAGCCCACCATCAGCGTCATCCAAGAGGCTCGTCTCCGCAATGCTGTCTACATCCAAAACCCATACGACATGCCCAGGAACAGTCACATCCCCTGTCACTATGACGTTCTCCCTGTAAGACACAGCCCAACGCATGGGACACTTTGGGACAAGCAGTCTTAGAGGGCTGTGCGTGCTGCTGCTGCACTCATGAACTTTGTTCCCCGATGCAATGACCGAAGAGAAGACAATCCTTTCTGTTTTGTTCTGCTACATGCTGGATAAACAACAACAACAACAACAACACAACAACGCAAGGAACCCGAAGGCGAGACTTGTATTGGGCCAACTTCCTTCTGCATGAAACACTTTCTTTTTACAAGACAGTTTTATACCGATCACAGGAGAAACCAAGAAAAACTGCTCTATGTACAAACTGGGAAGGGGGGAAGGCTCCCAGAAGCAGTTTCTCATGCAAGTCTAGTGTTGGACAAAGTGTATCTTACTGACTTGACTTTGCTTTTTAAATTGGAGGGGTGGGGGTGGAGGGGAGAAAGAGACAAAGATCCCTTGCTGTAAGTTCTTAGAGCTGTATGTACTATACTATCACTTGCTGAAAAAGAGGGGTTTAAAAAAAGAACTTTTAAAGACAAGACGGTGGAGGAGAAATAAGCTCTGCACTGAAGAACCACAGGAGGAAGCAGGGCTCAGGTTGCTTCTGCCATGCTGGCTAGACAACGTGCTTGAGCTCTGCTTAGTTCCTCAGCGTTTGTTTTGAGTGTGCACCTGCTATTCTGCAACTGTGCGTGGAAGAACCAAACTACCTGGTGCTCATGCGCTTCCACTACTGCTTCAAAAATGCTTCTTGCTTGCAGCGGTGGAGAGTGCCAAAGAGGTGAATTTCAAGTAGAGAAGAAACGAGGGTACTCCCTTGAGGTGCTTCTGTTCTCCTTTCCCACACTTCAGCATTCCACTATAAACAAGGTTCAGAGGCAGAGAGATACTCAGCCACATAAAGAAATGCCAGAGTTGGCAGGGTAGGTGCAAACATAGGAAACTGTTCTATATTGTGTCAGAACATCTAGCTTGGTACAGTTGATGGTGACTGACTGCAGCTCTCTCCAGGATTTCAGGAAAAGGTTTTCCCAGCCTACCTGGGGATGCTGCTGGGGATTGAACCTGGGAGCTTCTGTATGCCAAGCACCTGTACTTAACACTGATCTACGCCCTCCCTTCAAGCCATGCCACCTAATACAGTCAAATCAACAACATACAATTTCCAGAAGATTTTTTTTTTTTTAACAGGCTCACTCCCCACCAGGCAACTGCTCATTCTATACACAGTATTTTGCTGTGATGTTTCCTTTTGCGCATAAGATGCCATGGCAGCAGACACAGAAATTGTCACTGTTCAAAGCTTCCATTTTTTTCTCTAGATTGTTTTGAGCATGACCTAATGTTCAGACTCAATGTATTTATTTATTTTTTAGGGCATGTGCGAAGAGGGGTTGCAAAGAGGAGGCTGCTTCACCAGGAAATACCAATTTAACAGTATTAGAGTTCAGTAGGAACCAGATATATGGGGGAAACGAAAGGAGTTTCTAGAAGAGGATTGAGTAAAACAACAGGCCCAGAAAGACTTGGGCCTCAGTTCTGGGTCTGCGAGAATTCCCACACTCCAGCTAGCTGTATTTTCCCAAAGAGCGTGGTGCAGTAAGCCAACACTGCTTAATAAGGAACATGTGCATGCCAGGTGCGCATTTACGTTATAAAACATGGCCATTGATGCTATTTATTGATGCACACTGTTCCTAAGAACACAGCGTGGAAAGGTGCGGCTCAGTGGTAAGAGTACTTGCTTCGCATGCAGAAAGTCCCGGGTTCAGTCCCTGGCATCTCCTGGTATGGCTGGAAATGTCCTGTCTGAAACTCTGGAGACTTGCTGCCAGTAAGTGTAGGCAGTACTGAACTAGGTGGCCAATCATCTGACTCAGAACGTGGCAGCTTCTCACACCCTCATTCTGAGAGCTTCAAGCGAGTCCCCAGCTGGAGTAGTAATTTGAGAACAAATAGTTCTTGTTGTAGAAAGACAATTAGTGACCCACCACACTCATTTAGGAAGTCTTCCTGTAATAGCTAACAGGCTCCCCTTATGAAGACAATTGCTTCTGATTTTTGGAGATGGGCAATGCTGACGAGATCCCTCTTTGTTGCCTTCAGTGTGTGAGCAAACTGTACGTTACCTCTGCATGGCTGTAGGTATGTGCTAGCATGGGAACAGTGGGAGAACATCTGCTTGGGTTGCAAAATCCTAGGCTGAATCAGCAGCATCTCAGTCACCAGCAACTAGGAAATACCTCTCTGAAACCCTGCAAAACCAGGGACTTCAGTAGAAGGCAAATCCCTATGTTCCTAGTGCAAAAATGCAGGACAGAAGAATGCACTTCCTATTTGGTGAACACAGATGTACTGATCTTCTACAGGCAAAATGGAATGCCAGACTCTTTCTAAGCCAGGCCCAAATGCATTTGAGGAGGATGGAGTAGATGTTATTTGCACATAAGGGGTAAAGTTGCCAGGAAGAGCTGCAGCCTAAGCAAACACACCGTTCTCTTAAAACTGAAGCACCTTTTGTTTTCAGTGTTCCTGAATGCTTATCTTTGGAGCACAGTGGCCAAAAACATCCCCTTTCATGCTGATTGGGCGGCTCGAGGATGCTGGAGACAGTGACCCTGCTCCAGAAATAGTAAGGGGTCTTTGACCCTCTGTGACCTCAGACCACTACACCACTGAGGTACAGGATCGGTTTCAGCCAAGTAGCAGACTTGGGTAGCCTTGTTGCTGGGTGTAAAGCTCAGCTGAGTCAGTGCCAGACTTTAGCCCAAGAGTGGGGGACCTTATTGAGGCTGAAAAGTTTTCTGAGGGCCACAGGGCAGTAGCAGATGTGGCCAGAGGCGAAAGTGTGCAGAACAATGAATGTCAATTTTGCTTTTGTGCCATTGGCTAGATTCTGCTCTGTCATTCATTTGGACAAGCAAGAGGCATTACTCAAGTTCAAGGACACATCCTAGCCAAGCAATATTAATCTAGGTGGAAAGCAGGGGCACCGAGGGTTCTGGGCCCCGGGGAGGGTGCTAAAGGCCAGAGGCAGAGGCCTACATTTCACCTGAGGTTCCCCACCCGTTCAGCCCATTGAACTGTTCAACATCCACCGGTAAGTTGAGATAACTAATGGCAGCTTAATCCCTCTCTAGAAGCGGCGATGAAGTACTGAAGGCCTCTCTCTCCTAAAGCAGGGAGGGGGATATCTTACGAAAGAGAGCAAGGATGTTCCCCAGGAAGGATGACAAGATTTATCCACAGCACAGGAGGAAATGTAGTTATTTACCCGAATGCTGCATGTGTGCATGAGGGGTGGGGGTGGGGTGGGGGAGGCAAATGAGCCATTTTACTTTCCAGGAAAGCCTTATGCAGATGACGAAAAGTAGCAGAACCTTATTTTGTAGGGCCAGTGGGGATATATATTTTAATTACGTGTATAGAAAGAAAAAAGTCTTACCTCAGAGTTAAGCGATGGGAAAAGTCCTCCATGAAGGCCTTTTTTCAGACAGGGTAACTTCCCAACTGTGTTCATGTCTCACTCGGAAGTTAACACATTTAACCCAGATGGAGCAAGGAAACCGCTGCACAAATTTGGAGGGACGTCATCCTGCCTCTGCGCCGCATCCTGGATTGTAGCAACGCGCGTTGACTGGTGAAATTGTCCCCACCAGCGGTTTGGGCACAATGGAGGCCTAGATGGGGGTAGGGGGAAGGCAACCCAGTGCTACCCCATCAGAAGGTGCAAGCTTTCAGATCACACAACTCTCCCTCTAGTAGCCACATGCGTCATGTTGCTGCACAGTTGAGACTGCACCAGGTAGCTGAACGTCCTTTGGCTTTTAAAAAACTGGATGGTTAAACCAAATTGAGGGTTGGGGGGAGGGAGAAGAACACTACTAAATCCAGCAGGAGACAGTGAAAAGCAAATCCAGTTCCACATACAAACACACACACATATATATACATATAAATATTATATATATATACATACATATATATATATATAGCATTCCTTTAAAAAGGAATCTAGACACTGTAATGGCAATACTTTTTTTAAAGCAAGACAGATTTGTAATATTTGTTGACCGTATGACGGTGGTCTACCTTGTAAAAAATAAACTGAATTTCTCTCAGCTGTGTACTTCTGTAACACAATCCTTTGTGAACCTTGCACTGTCGCTAAAGCTATTGTCATTCATGAAAAGCTTACTGTGTCAACTGGGAAAAACTGATTTGAGCCTCCCTTCTTCCTAGTGTTCTGGAACTGAGAACAGGTATGTTTAAAAGCAAGTGAGAAGTATTTTGTTGGCAGTCATCAACCCAGCAGATCTGACTCCTGGGAGGAAAGGAGAACTAAGACCAGTGGTAAGCTTTCACTCCACTCTCAAAACAAACAAAAAATAATTTATGCATGCGCACTCAATCTCTGGAGAGATCTTGGCTTATGTACTGGGCCCCCAACAAGCCTTGCCAGCTGAATTTTCTCATTCAACCTTTTCTCGCTAGTGACTGTCAAAAACTTTCAGCACCTGCAAGAGAGTTTCAATGTGTTCAGGGGGAAGAAAATTTTTGTTCAGTGCCTGACTTTCACCCTCCTTTGTGATCTTACATACATTTTGCATGACGATCCAAAACACACGTTTTCACACACACACACACACACACTCACAATGTAGCATGCAAACTGAAATAGCAAACAGATTCAGATTTGCATCTCAAATTGATTTGCATAATTTATTCCGAGTAATATCTGCACTGCATATAACGTTCAGGTTAATCATCTTCATATACTTAAGTGCCATGTTTTAAATACCAGAATGCCCACAGCAGCATAATTCCAAAGAAGTCCACTCAACAACAGCTGAACAGTCCCCCTGTGATTCTTTTATTGGAATTCCAATAATGAATAATTTCAAATCAATCATAAAAAAAATTTGAGGTACAGAATGTGCATACAGTACAAAGCAAATTTACAAAAAGATCGGGGGGGGGGAGTTTGTGGAACAAAAGATCAACAACTACAGGAGAGAAAGACACAAACATGAAGGGACTACAGCAATGCCTTCTGTGCTCCTCACACGTCATGAGCACCGCAAGACCAACAGGCTGGCTGAGAGATTCAGCACTCTGTACGTGCCCTCGTGGGGGGTGGGAGCAGCAGGAAGGAAAGGACACCATATGGGTCTATGGCATCTTTGTGATAAGCCTCTTTCCTTCCTGTCCACTCCCCCCTAACTGTTTCCTGGAGCCATTTCCTCTTCTGGTTGCAAATGGGCTTTCCAAATACCACAGAATTCCATGCGTGCTTGTATGTGTAGATATAAAAAACACTGCTTGTTTGAACAGTGCTTTAGAAGTAGGGACATCCACAGTTGGCTTAAAAACTGCAAGAATCTAAGAACAAATATTCTGGCATGTATTTCTGGATCTCTTCAGCAGGGCTCATGTGCATGGCCTGAGCTTCTCTAAATAAATGAGGAAGGGCAAGGAAGAGGCCAAGCACACTCCCTGGCCAGTAACAGGAAGGTGCAACAGAGGCCTCCTGCCAAAACTGCAGACTAGATTTAATCCCATCCTGTGCCTTGAGTGGTTGCTGGAATCAAACGCCGCTTTCACAAGGACTCGGGACTTAAAGAGGAGGTGGTGCAATGATGTCCCCATCCTGCAAATATTCTCCATGCCTTTTTGAGAATGACAGCAAGCATTGCTGCACAGACCAAGGTGCAAAATGGACCAGCGGCCCAGGGGTGCATGAAACGAATTACTGCAAGCCATAGGCACTTGCAAGAAAAGCAGATGGGCTACTGAGCTACGACTTACTGCTTCTTCTACAGAAGGCACCCATCACCAACTCTTTGGGCCTTAAGACAAATGGTACTGCATTGGCTCAGTATAAAACTACACCCACCCTCCCCAACATGCAAAGCGACTAATCCCCCACTTGCTTGCACAAAGATGATTATTTGAATGCTGTGACTGGATAAACATTTACCTCGCTCCAACTAGCCATCTTCATGAAGTGGCACTATTGGCTATTTGGGGACACAGTAGGAAGGAGGAGTGAGCAGTTTCTTCTGGGAACGCTACGTACATACAACTCTAATTCATTATATCAGCCTCCCCATACCTAGTAATCCAGATGTTTTGAACTACAACCCCCATCAGCATTAGTTTTGGCTGGGGCTCATGGGAGATGTAGCCCCAAAACATCTGGAGGGCACCAGGTTGCTCAGAATGGGTGCACCCACCGATATAACTATAAGGAACTGAGAAAACTCAGCCTCCTGGGCCAGGATCCCTCCTCTTAGCAATAAATTAGTGTAGTTCCTGCGTACTGTCAACTGTGGGATACTGCTGGGAGCCACAGGATAAGCCACACAAGGTGCTCATTCAATGAGATGCAACATCTAAATATTGAGGCTGAAAGGAGGTTTAAAAGGTTCCGTCAGACTCTCAGGAGTATCAGAATTGCAAAGACTTAAGCTGCAGCAATCTAGTTCTTTGCTGAATGAGCCAACCTGTTTGGAAAAGAGATCAGTCATGATTTTTTAAAAACTGCCCTGCCGGGACTAGCATTCTGATAATGCTGCAGCCACATGCAAACAAACTGATGATTTGTAATAATGAAATAAAGAGGAAGGGGAAGAGTTAAGACATGGAGAAATCCAAAGAGAATAAAAATAAGGTTTCATGGAGAGGGAGAGGGAGAGAGAACTAAAAAGAGGACAATGTGAACTCAGAATCTATTTCCATCTTAGACCTGGGGAAATATACACAGCTTTCGAGGAATGGAACCTGCTATATATTTTGACAACACTGCATCTTTGGTTTATTTTCCGTGGTCGGGGGGACGTGGATAGGGACCACATTGTTGCTTGGTGACATGTCGTTCTCGCGTCTGTCAGACATTTGCTTCTGAGACACGATGCGATAGATTTCTGAAAGAGGAGGAAAGGTGTTACTAACAGAGGCAGCACCTGCCCTATGGCTGAAGCCCCTCCATCCCTCCCATGGCAAGCTGGGCAGTCCTGGATTGCAACATGCTGCCACCTCCCCTCACTCCCAACTCTGACCATTTTTGTGGGCAAGCAACCCAACATTCCCACTTGCAGAATTTGGGCATAACGTATGCAAGTTGTCCCCAATTCAACTCGTGCAGTAAGGAGTTTTCTCTTTTGTAGAATTTGGAATGTATTTTAAGGTGTGCTTTAAAAGCAAAAAACAAAAAGGGTTGGTAAAACCAAGTACTATAACAGTGACGGGAAGCTTGCAGCCCTCCAGATATGACCAGACTTCCATCAGCCCCTGCAGTCAACTTGGCCAATGGTCAGGGATGATGGGCACTGGAGTCCAGCAACAGATGAGGGGCTGCAGGTTTCGCACCTTGCACATCCGCTACAGATAAGACTGCCTCCATTGGGCAACTTTCACCTGGGACGGCACTCCTATTCAGCTGCCCCACAGGGAGTGAGAAGAAACAGGACCACTCTGTTGGCTGTGTCGAGACCCCCAGCTCAACAGGGATCCTCCTTTCCCTGAACGGTCACTTGGCAGTTGCCATGCCACCAACTGACAGCAGGAGAGGAGAAAAGCAGGACAGCTCCATCGGCTCTGCTGAGATACGAGCTGCCACTGGTACCCAGTTGCCACCTATCAGCAGCCGTTCTATGAGGCTGCAGAACAGAGAAATAGATGAGAAAGCAGGGCCACTCCACTGGACTCACAGAGGAAACCAGCTGCCTTCAACTCCTCCTCTCCTTCAACTGCTTCCATCCCAGCTGGTCATTATGAGAACTGTGTAACCTAAAGGATGGGTGCCCAAGTCTGCTCGTTTTCCTCTTCCCTCCCCACCTCTTTCATTTTGTGTTGCGTCTTTTAAGATCGTTAGCCTGAGGCTGAAGACTGCTTTTATTATTGTTGTTGATCTGTAAACTGCTCTGGGAGCCTCTGGGGAGAAAATGCATTAAACAGAGTCATTTATTCCCTGGCCTATCTGCCAAAACATGCCTGCATTGAGGACAAGGGGAACAAATTGTACACTGCAGCTTCTGTACAATCTGGCACTAGCTGCAATGGGTAGGATAAGGGGACAGAGAAACACTTCCCTGCCTCATTATTAGGTTTTGTAGTTTTCTGGATATACCCAGGTGTGAGGACATGGCTGGATAGCTAGTTTTAGAAACACATTTAAATAATTTGGTCAATGGAGTCTCTTCCCACCGTAAACTTGTAAACACCATAATAAATGCTCATTTCTAATAAGCTGTACTTGTCCACAGCTTCTTTCAATTAAAGTGGACACATAATTAAATTTGATCCGCTGAAGGATTGCTTTCTAACATTCCACTGAGGATACTTTGCTGGTAGCTGAATAGTTTGTGCAGGAAAGACCCACTTGGTACTGCTATTCAGTGCCTTAGGCAAAATGAAGAAGAATCATAGCTCAGTGGCAGAAGTTTATATGCAGAAGGAAGGCTCCAGCTTCAATCCCTGGCTGATCTAATTGAAAAGAGATCTTGGAATAACTGTTGGCGTTAACTTTCACTGCAATGAATGTAGACACCACTTGGCTCGAAAGGCCAAGGGTCTAATATCAGGCAACTTCCTATGTCTGCTCATTTCCACACAGAGGAACTGAGCAAATCTAGTGTGATGGCAGGAAGCAAAGGATGTGCTGTTCCACACAGAGAACAAGTGGCTCTGCGTTGATCTCAGCACCGGGAGGGCCAGGAAAATGTTCCTGCCAACAGAGATGAGCAGCCTCCCTTCTTCCTCCACCTCTCAGCGACAGGACACAAAAGGTGGCCAGTTAAGAGTTGACTGTCAGGGGCCCAAGAAGACAACAATAGCTATCTATCAGCAGGACTGCTATGTACTCCGTGTGCTTAAAGAAAATTCTGTGCCCAGGAAACCCCAGGTGCTGTAAATGAACTGGATTCTGCAACTAGTTTCCATTATGTTTCTTCTCAGTTGCTTGCTTACTCTGCATAATTTATCCTGCTTTTCTAGATATGGAAAAGGGGAGCACCTGCTTTGCATGCAGAAGGTCCCAGGTACAATCCCTGGCACCTCAAGATAGGGCTGGGAACACCTCCTGCCTAAAACCCAAGAGAGCCTCTGCCAGTCAGTGCAGACAACAACACTGAGCTAGTTGGACCAAGGGCCAGACTCCGTATAAGGCAGCTTCCTCTGTTCCAAAGACGTACCGCTCCTTAACTGCTGGAAATCAGTTTATGGCTTCCACTATTTTGGCAGGCGTTGCCCACCCCAGCCTTCCCCAAGCTGGTGCCCTCCAGGTGTTGCTGAGATGACAAGTCCCATTCTGCTTGATCATTGGGCCACGGGGCTGATGGGAGCTGGAACCCTAAACATCTGAAGGGCAGCAGATTGGGTAAGACCAGCCTGCACACTTCCAGACATGCCTATTATGGGAGAGAAAGCAAATTCTGGTGACAGGCCACGGAAGGGGAGTGCTCAGAACAAAGTAAGATCTAGGGAAGAAGTGACGAATTTGCTTCAAAACGCAAGATTATAAAAAATGTTGCCACAACAATCTTTCCCACCAAATAGGTGCATAACCAATCTTGCAAAGAAAAGACTCAGTCCTGGGGTAGGACTTTCCTGGAAGAGCCTCTCTAATCTACACACATATTATGTGCCCCAACAGGGAATGAAGGCATGGAAGAAGATCCCAAAATCCTCCTCTGTTCCCTAGAGAAAAAAACAGCCCTAAGGTACTGCCTCTTTGTTTGCTTCCAGCATCGAAGACTCTGAGGTTTCCCAATTCCCAGTTCCATATTTCGTTCTCGTGGCCCACACAGCTCTCCCACATCAGTGCCAAGTCACCTGTCAGAATGGTCTGGAAAGCAGCTTCCACATTCGTCGAGTCCAAAGCCGAAGTCTCAATAAAGGAAAGGCCGTTCTTTTCTGTGAGAAAGAGCAGGAAGTTGATTAGATCTGCCACTCCAGTGAAGAGGCCTGAATAAAAGGCTGCCTTGCTTCAAGCTCAAGAGCTTCACAGCTTCCCATCGCAGCCACAGAGACCAGGAGCCCAACTTCACACCCATTTTTGTGCCTTTGGCTGTGCTGCGTGTGGCCTCCCTAACGCTATGTCTCCCTCTTCCTCCAAAATGCTCCCCAAGCCTTGTGTTCCCCCATATTTTCTGCCCTGCCATCTGCCACTTTCAAAACTTTGCACAAACTCAAAAACCTCAAATTACGAAAATATACTTTTGTCACAGTGCAAGCTGGTCCTCTTTATTAGCAAAACATGATCTTCCCAGACTTGGATGAGGGTCAGACGTAATGAGCATAGCAGCTCAAGCCCTGTGGGTCATAACATCAGTTGCTGAGACTAAAAATCCTTGCCTTCTCACAGCAGCCTATGTCTCCGCCTCTCCAGGGCTTCTTGCAAGCAATCAGAGCGCAGCTTGTTTTTGCTCCTCCTGTTTCATACATCTCCTAGTTCTGGAGTCGGCGGTGGAGAGCCTATTGCGGCAGGAGGGGGAGACCCCCTGGCTTCTTCACCAGCCTGACTCATCGCTGCCTCTTGACCTCCCTCCTCCCACTCGCCTGCTTCAGCTTGCTCAACTCCCTAAGCCCTGTTACCCCTTCAGCTTCCAACACCTCCTCTTCCGAGTCTTCTCCCTGTCCCAGCACCACTCCCCGGGCTCTGAACCTTCTTCCTTTGGTGGTTCCCAAGCTGGTTCCTCCCATCATTCCTCTGTTCCCAACCAGGCCATGATAACTATATTGTACTCAAGAAACATATACGAAACAAAATACAGTGGTACCTTGGGTTACAGATGCTTCAGGTTACCCAGAAATAGTACCTTGGGTTAAGAACTTTGCTTCAGGATAAGAACAGAAATCATGCTCCGGCGGCACGGCAGCAGTGGGAGGCCCCATTAGCTAAAGTGGTGCTTCAGGTTAAGAACAGTTTCAGGTTAAGAACGGACCTCCGGAACGAATTAAGTACTTAACCCGAGGTACCACTGTACACAAATAGGATACTAAGTAATGCACAATGGAAGACAGGTTGTGAACCTGTTTCGACTGTTAAGTCTTTTCCCATCCTGTCACAATAATCTTAACTCCTTGGGAACAGCAGTATGAAATGTTTGGCTGTCTCCCTCTCACACAGCACAGATTTTTTTTGTCATATGCTAGAGGTCAGGGTCAGCCTCTGTTAAGTGGGTTTACGAAGAACTTAGATGAGGGTGCTGTGTAAAACAGTATTGAACCCCATGAATTTTGTGCATATTTTAAAAAGCTTCTTCCATCACATGGATGAGACGGCTTTCAAACACTCCTCAGAGAGAAGAAAGAATAAAGCTGGCTCAGGTTCAAGGTTTCTCTGTAGATCCTCTCTCGCTTCCTTAAGTGATTAGCAAAGTGTCACCTGACCAAAGAGGAGGAAGTCTTGCAACCATCAGAAAATTGCACCTTAGCTGCAAGATATTTAATGACTCCCAGCGAAGAGGAGGGGAGCCGTTTCTCTGGGACTGAGGCCATGAAAACCTCAGCTGCCAACTTTTCCCTCCTCCTGAAAAATTCCTCTCTGAACTGCATGTGGCATAAATCAAGCATTTTTAATCATGATTAGTGCAGAGGACTCAAAGCCACATTCCAGAGTGGAATGAACTTATCCTGAAAACCAACCAGATTTATGAACAAGTCAATGTCTTGAGGTCACAGCAGATGCCTCCACATTGTTAATTGCTCCTAGCCTTGGGGGAGTGAAGGTGAAGGGAGAGAAGAGGGGGCACTCTCATTTAATTAAAGAAGAGGCCAAGATGCTGCTTAGACTGCTCGCTGCCCCTGCCTCACATTCCTACAAGTTACACACAAGCATAAAAATCCACAGATGGCATCTGTCAAAGGAAAACAGATGTCAGGAACTCACAAACTCGACTGGTACCAGTCACCGTTGCCGGGCAGCCCAAATCCAATAACCAGGAGACAGTGAGTGGGATGGGGTGCAAAGCGGTCATGCGAAACTCCAAAGCTATTGCCTCCTGCTTCTAACTAGAGGACATCTAGAAGCAGGAACGTGGAAGAAGATAGGAAGCTGCCCGATACCCAAGGGCAATGGGTACCTGATTGTTGCTGCCATGAGTGCTGGAAGGAAGATCTGCTCCCTGCTGCAAGGCCTTGGCCTAGGAGGCAGGGCCCAGACTCACCCTGAACAGCTAAAAGGCTCCTGGGAGGCCACTGGGACATTGATACAACACTTGGGTTGGGGCAACAGGCTAAAATGTTTTAAATGGTTCCAATTTTGGTTCCTCTGTTTCATTTTTGTCAGGTTGGTGTGGGTTAAATGTTTAGTTGGGGTTGGTGGTTACTTTAATTTGGGTATAACTGTAAACTGTTTATTATTATTATTATTGTTGTTGTTGTTATTGTTGTCACTGGTTTTTATTGATTTATTGGTTTGTTTGTTGCTTCTATGGGATCTCTTTTTTTTAATATTTGATGTTTTGTTTTGTTGTAAGCCAGAGTGGCTGGGGAAACCCAGCCAGATGGGTGGGATATAAACAAATTATTATTATTATTATTATTATTATTATTATTATTATTAAGCTCTAAGCTCCCTGCCAGTTCTGCTACTCTTTGTCTATGGACTGGACCTTGGGCCTCTCGTATGAAAAGCACATCTTCATGACTAAGCTTTGCACAGGACAGGCTGAGGAGGAAAGGTACTTTAGATAGTTTGACTTAAGAGCAGCAAGTACTGACATGACCTGGGAGACCAGAGTTGAAATCTGACTGGGTGACCTTGGACCAGTCACTCGCTCTCAGTCTAACCTACCTCACAGGATTGTTGTGGGCATTCATTAAGGAGGAGGAGGAAAACTATGTGTGCCATCTTGAGCTTCTTGGAGAAAAGGTGGGATAACAATGCAATAAATAAATTTTAGACAAACATTATCCTGCCAAGATGGAGGTTATCCTGTAAAAGATACACATGGAAAGAAGTTGTAGGGTATGGTTGAAAGGTGCATAAGGACACCTCCTTGCAGGTCTCAGCCTGGCCAGATAACCCTGGATTCAATGATGGCGGGGGCGGGGGAGAGCAGGAAATAAATGAAAGCAAAAACCATCCAGACTTCTAACATACCAAGAAGACTGCATCATCTTCCTCTTCCCACACTGATGCCTAGGAGCTGATGACCCAACAATTAGCAAGCGGCAGGGGGAAGAAGCGACAAAATCTCTGGAACCTCAATAACCGCTTCCCACCACACAGTTACAGAGAAATGCCTCTGAGTCACCTGTTTGAGTTTTTCCAGCGGAGAAGTGACCATGATGCAGGACAAGGCCTTTTCAGTTGTGGCACCCGACTCCGGAATGCCCTCCCCAAGGAGGCTTGTCTGGTGCAGAGGCTGGAGCCTCTTGGGCTCCAGGTGACAAGCTCCGTTTCCACATTTCAAAAAACTTGGGAAGTTTCACAAAGTTTCAAACTGGCTCTGCTGCTGTTGTTTTAGTATTGCTTTCCATTTATTGTTAGCTTTAAATTTTCGGCAGCTGCTCTAAGTGGTTTTGCAAGAAAAACAGAAACTGAACAAAACAAAACAAAGAAGCATTCCAGCGGCAACACACTGGGCCCCCCGACCCACTCACCTGCAAAGGCTCGGGCCTCATCCGTCGGAACAGCCCTCAGGTGGCGCAAGTCGCTCTTGTTGCCCACCAGCATGATGACGATGTTGCTGTCGGCGTGGTCTCGCAGCTCCTTCAGCCACCGCTCCACATTTTCATAGGTGAGGTGCTTGGCGATGTCATAAACCAGCAAGGCCCCCACGGCACCTCGGTAATAGCTGCAGGCAGAAGCACACAACCCACATGAGCCCACAACAAGCACAGAAAGGGGGCAGGGGAAAGAGAGCTCAGACCTCACCAGGCTGCTCAGTGGGGCATCACGACACTCTCCAGAGAGCCAGTGTGCTGCAGTGGTTAAGAGGGCTGGGTCCTAGGACCTGGGAAACCAGGGTTCAAATCCTTACTCAGTCAGGAAGCTCACTGGAGGACCTGGACCAGTCACTCACTCTCAGCTTACCCAACCTCGCAGGGTTGATGTGAAGATAAAATTGAGATAGCGAGAACTATGCAGGCCACCTTGAGCTGCTTGGAGGAGAGATGGGATATAAAGCAATACATACATTTTAAAAATGGGCTCCACTTCGTACAGGCTGCATGTGTTTCACAACTGCCCCAGGACCGCCCCAGCCCTCCCCTAACCTGGGGGCTTCCAGGTGCTCTGGGCTACCAACTCCCATCATCCCTGACCAGATGTCAGGCTGGCCGGGACTGCTTAATGATGTGAAGTTGTTGGATATTTTAATTTTACCAACTGGTGAGGATTTGGGAAACCCAGCCAGATGGGTGGGGTATAAATAAATTATTATTATTATTATTATTATTATTATTATTATTATTAATTATCGACATCGCAGTACATCACCAAAGCACAATGTTTGGCTGGTGATACATCGCCAGCCCTAGTCAGGGCTGCCTTCGCCCACGTGGGAAGTTGCTTGTACTGAATTTACACTGCTTCTTACATGAACTGCTCTGAGAACAAGCATATCTGTGGGAAATGCAGCAGATAAATAAACTGACTATGGTGAAATTGACTAGGACAAGAGTCGGTGTCCAAAACATCTGGAGGACACGAGGGCGGGAGGGGCTGGCACAGCCTCTTGCCCAATGCATAATTTGGCCTTCCGATAATCCCAAGTTATTTCCAGTTTTTCATCCTGTCGTGACTTGGTTTTATAAGTCGCCCTGTTACAGTCATTTAGAGAGAGAGAAGTAAATGTGATTATATGCATCATCACTACAGTTGACCTAAAATAAAAAAGTGGTTAAATCTCTTCCAACAGCAGCTGCTGGAAAAAACACATCCCTAGCTGGCCTGATTTTTGAGCCAGTTTTGGACTCAGTGATCCTCAGTTTGGACTCAGTTATCCTACAGCAGGGATGGAGAACCTCCAACCCATGGGCCTACTCAGGCCTAATCAGGCCTGCCAAGTCTCTCCCCATTTTGGCCAAGCCATGCTCACCTGCCTCCATCATATATGAAGCCACGTACAGGGCAGATGAGGGAGGGACTTGGCTAAAAGGACCCTCTCATAGGGCGGTTTTGGGCAGCCCTTACAGAGGGGCTGCTTTTTCGGATCCTCATAAGCATTGCTCAAAGTGCTGCGCAAAACAGCAGACAGAAAAGGTCACCTGATGTCATCGTAAAGTCAGGTGATTTGACAGGTGGATGGTGGCTCTGCCTGCCAGGTGGAGGCAGATATCAATCTGGCCTGCCAGGCTAGGAGGCTATTGATTTTCAGCTGGTGGGTCACATGATTCCTGTATTGCAGGGGGTTGGACTAGCTGGCCATTTGAGTCCTTCCAACGCTGCAATTCTATGAACATTGAAGACTAGCAACTTAAAGAATGCAATGGGATTCTTGAATGCTGTTCAATCTGAAAAGCAGTCTCTTTTTTTGCTGCAAACACGATGTCTGCAAGGGCCATCACATAGAAGACACACACACACTTGCTCTTCTGCTGCGTCCTGTTCCCATAAACTCCCCCACAAACCCCGGGAAGGCTCTGGCGCTGGTCCACTTACGCCGACGTGATCGCCCTGTATCGCTCCTGCCCTGCCGTGTCCCAGATCTGAGCCTTTATTGTCTTGCCGTCCACTTGGATGCTCCGTGTGGCAAACTCCACGCCAATGGTGCTTTTGCTTTCCAGGTTGAACTCGTTGCGAGTGAAGCGGGAAAGGAGGTTGCTCTTGCCAACTCCGGAGTCTCCAATGAGAACAACTGGGAAGGGAAGAAAGGGAGGAGATTCAGAGAGGAACCCAACACACTCTCTGCTCTGACACTCTGATTCACCGGGACCTCTGTGTAGAGAAACTGCCCAGGTAAACATTTAAGGGAACCAAGTGAAGGGGGGTGGGGGTTGTTACCAGAGGGAAATTACATTTTTAAGCTCCACATACTCATACACACATGCGCGCGCGCACACACACACACACACACAATCAAAATACTGGCTCTTGAACTAAATGGCCAAAGAAAGCAGAGGCTAAATGTGATCCTGAAATTTAGCGTTCCTAATTAAGCAAACATTGCTCATCTCTACATCTCCTGCATCAGCAGAAGGTTAGACTGGATGGCCTTTGAAGCCCCCTTTCACCTCTATTGCCTTTTGCTCATCCACCATGCTGCCTTCTCAGGTCTATATATATGTAGTTGATATTGACAGCCACAATATCCCCAACTGCATAAAGCTAGAATGTTAGCCTTCTTTCAGAAATAAGACGTTTTAGCTGCTGTTAACATTGCAATACTAAAGTTCTTGTTACTCAATAAAATTAACTGTTAGATCTGGCTCCACCCAAGCAGCAACTGCAGAGAGCTCACTTCTTTTCTCCCTGCCAGAAAGGCTACTCTGCTCCAGGTGCTCTGCAGCTGGGGCTGCAGAGCTGAAGAGAAGGGCCATAGTTCAGTGACACCTGCTCTGCTTGCAGAAGGTCGCAGGTTCGATCCCTAGCAGCATCTCTAGGTAGGGCTGGGAGAACGCCCTGCCTGAAATTCTGGAGAGCTACTGATGGTCAGTGTAGACAATACTGAGCTAGATGGACTTGGAAAAAGGCAGCTTCCCATCTTCCTACGCTCTGGCCTTTGCCAGCAGCCAGAGAAAAAGGGGACTCTGGTCTCTCTCTCTCTCTCTCTCTCTCTCTGTGTGTGTGTGTGTGCATGCCAGCCAGTTTTTATATTACCACAAGCTGTTAAACAGCGACCTTGAGAACCATACAATTGCAAGCCAGGATGTAAATCTTCAAATTTTTCTGGCTCCCTCTCGCATCCCATTTTATCTGAAAATATACACCTATGTTTACATGGTTACCATCTGAATGCTCATTTTGGTCTACGCATGCCAGAAAAGGATCCAAAGCAGAGTCTCATTCTTTTATAGGTCAAACCAAAGACTCTCCATCTGCATCACTTAAGAAGGGGGCTGGGCAGCTTGATCCAGAAAACTAACATGACCCGGGTATTTATCCTGCAGCAATCAATGGCTTCATCCTTCCAAGACTGGCATATTTGCTTCTCAATCCTTTCCTCCACTCTGAAATTACGATAAAAAAATCACATCTGGGATTTCATCTTAATTAATTACTGCACAAATCTCACTGTGCGGACAAAAACAACCAGCCCTTTTTGTTGTCTCTCCCCTTTCAGCTGATTCAGCAAAGCAGGAGCCAAAACTACAAAAAAACAACAGGAAGAGGCTTGTTAACTATTCATGCCCATCAGGAGTTTGATGCCAGACTAAAAGGCATCAAACCTTCCCCAACCTGGTGCCCTCCTGATGTTTTATTTGAACTACAACTAGCTGGGGCTGATAGAAGTTGTAGTCTAAAATATCTGGAAGGCATCATTTTGGGAAAATTCAGCTTCAGGGGTTTCTCTGTTAATTCAGAGTAAGCCCATCAGAGCTAGCACTCTCTGACACACACACATCGGAAATTAAATCCTATCACAAGGTGTTGTTATCCAACCAAAGTCAGGCAAAAGAGAAACAGTGAAGTCCAGAAGAGAACCTGGCATTTAGATGCTTCCTTTTTTTGAACAGAAAAATCCCTAAAGTTTTTCTCATGGCCACTGAAGCCACATCTCAGCAACTCGCCAACTCGCCAACTATACTTGTCTACTCAAGCAGGACCTGCAAACCTCCCGTTTCTGCTTCCTGTGCCTGGGACCGTGAAAGTGTGTGCATGGAGATGGGGGTTAAAATACTGGCCAACCCACCATACATAGCCACTGGTTCAATGTTTATGTGTCCCCTGCCCTGCCAAGGTCAACAAGTGCAGTTCATGGCTGAGTGGAGATTTGAACCGCAATCTCCCTGCTCCTGGTCAAGCACGAAACACCCCAACCACTATACCACCCTTAACAAACTGGTGGGTGGCATTCACCTTGGGAAGGCAGTTTTCAACCCTTTATTGCTCCTACAAAGTGGATGCTGAGGGAGGGAGGATATTAGTGAAAGTTGAGTGGCTCTTAACCAAAACCTGTGCCATAACATCACAATTCTGCAGGCCAAGCTGGGAAATTTTAAGGTAAAGGTAAAGGGACCCCTGACCATTAGGTCCAGTCATGACTGACTCTGGGGTTGCGGCACTCATCTAGCTTTACTGGCCGAGAGAGCCGGCGTACAGCTTCTGGGTCATGTGGCCAGCATGACTAAGCTACTTCTGGAGAACCAGAGCAGCGCACGGAAACGCCGTTTACCTTCCCGCCGGAGCAGCACCTATTTATCTACTTGCACTTTGACGTGCTTTCAAACTGCTAGGTTGGCAGGAGCAGGGAATGAGCAACGGGAGCTCACCCCGTCGCGGGGATTCGAACCGCCGATCTTCTGATCGGCAAGTCCTAGGCTCTGTGGTTTAACCCACAGCGCCACCTGTGTTCTGGAAAATGTTAAGTGGGTGCAAATTCAGAAGAGCTGTCTGAGACCCTTTTCCCCACTTTTCTGTGTTTGTTAATATTATGAAATTCATTTTTTTTTAAAAAAAAAATGTTAGAGAAGAGCTGTCTGAGTATCTTAAGAAAACATTTTATGTCTTTTCTTTGGTTTCATGGAGCAAAGAGTGCCCTTGCTTCCAACTTGAGTTTCACTGTTAAGTGTAATGCATGATTTAACTTCCTCGAGCAGGTGACAGGAATTTCCAGGGTGCTGTTTGCTTCCAGGGGTGGGAAATGAGGCCCCTTGCAGCAGCCAAGGGACAGCAAGGGCAGGCAGAGATTTGGTTGGGCATCCTCTCACTGGTAAAGAGAGGGAGGACTCTACAGAAGGCTTTGGAATGCAAAGATGCCAGCAAGTAAAAATAAAAAACCTGAGCCAATGGTATGGCTAGAACTTATCCAAGGACACTGATAAGACAAGCCACATGTGAAAGCTCCTGTTCATAAAAGGAAAGGAAACCAGCTTCCCCAAAGAAGAGTGTAAAAAGCATATGAGAAGGTTTACAGCATTTCTAGGTGCACAACTCACAGGACTTGCGGAAGCCCTGAAAGCCAGACTAACCAGATTGCCCAGTCCTTGTGGTTTTTATTTGTTAACAATAAAGCTGGGGAAAGCAAAGAGTCCAGGGTACACTGGTAATCAGCTGGCCTCAGCAACACCCAAGGACAAGCAGGGAAGAGACAAACTGAATTACCTCACCTCAGTGCAGTCAGGTGGCTCAAAGATCTGCAAATACAAGCAGCTACATCAGCCCCAATGTGTGCAGCACCTCTCCTCTTCTACGCAAACTTTCTCCAACTCCAAAACATCTGCAGGACACAACTCTCCGATCGGCAAAGCCATGCTGGCTGGAGCTGCTGGGAGTTGTAGCACAAAACATCAGGATGGCTGATGTCAGCCATTCTGAATAGGCCAGGGCTATACAAAGACCCACAAGGGAAAGAGAGGAAACTGGAGCAACCCTGAATCAGTATGAAAGCAGGGACATAACGGAGGAGCTGTAGCCAATCAGATTTTAAAATGCTCAGTGGGAAACCTTTGTCCCTCCAGATGTGCTGAACTACAGCTTCTATAAGCCCTAGAGATCATGGTCAATGGTCATGGAGGAAGCTACAGTTCAGCAACATCTGGAGGGTCAAAGGTTATTTGCACCTGCCATAAATGAACTGATGAATGGTGGGGAAGATTGCCAGGCTCAGCTGCCAGTGTAGGCCCGCATCTGTAGTATTGCAACTTATAAACTCTTGGTTCTTGGCTTCTGTTCTTGCTGAAACGGATTAAAACAAGATGGGGAAATGAGAGCCTGCAACAGCAAAGCTATTCTCAAACTGTTTGTTCATGTGCATATTGCCAGAGTGGGGTCTGTACTATGGCCTTTCCTAAGGCCCCATTAGAGAGCAGAAGAGCATCCTCTCCAGAACACAGAAGAGAACTCTTGGACTTCAATGACCACAAGTCACGCACAGAGAGATAAGGACGCTGAGATCACTTTCCATACTTTCTTTCATTTTCTCCCTCTGACCTCACTATTTACAATCCCCTCCCTCCAACCATCTGTGTTTGTGTGTGTGTATACACATGCCTGAGTCACAGAGGTGTGGACATACACAAACACACACACACCTACCTCAGGATAGCACTTCCATGTATCGAAGAAGTGAGCTCAAGTCCACAAAAGCTTACACCACAGCAAATACGTTAGCCTTTAAGGTGCCACAGAACAAAGGCCATCCTGCAGCTAACCAAGTCCTAGGCCAATTAGGGCTTTAAAGATCAAACCCAGAACCGTGGTTCAGAACCAAATTGGTAGAACAGTATAACGGGGGGGGGGATTGCCATTCATTCATTCATTTGCTTACATTACTGTTCCACCTTTCCTCAAAGGAGCTCAAGGTGGAGTACATGGTTCTTCTCCTCCCCAGTTTTATCCTGACAACAAACCTGTGTGGCAGGTTAGGCTGAGAGGCACCATGACGGGTCCAGGGTCACCCTCTTAAGCTTGATAGCTGAGTGAGGATTTGAATTCTGTTCTCCTGGGCCCCAGTCCAGCACTCTAACCACTACACTACACTGTGAGAGCAATTTACTGGCTCTCACAGTAAATCAGGGTGCTACAGAAGAGATTTCTCAACACCCCTCTTACAGAACTACAATTCCCAGAATTCCTTGGAAGAAAGTTAAACTATGTTTGCAATACAGGCTGCGCCCTGCTAACATCGTAAGGATAGGAGGATAGGATAACATCGTAAGGATAGGAGTAAAACTCAGATGTGGAAGAGGGCTCTAGACGTGGACGTGCCCAAGGATTAAGCCCAGAATTAAATTTAAGATACCTACTGATGCTAAAGACAGAGGGGGGTTTGCCCTGCCATATCTTAAACATTATTATGAATCAGCAGCTTTTTGCTGGTTGAAGGAATGGCTGCTTCTTGAGAACACAGACATTTTAGATCTTGAAGGTTATGATAATGTATTCGGGTGGCATGCATACTTGTAGTACGGCAAGGTTAAAGCTCATAAGGCATTTAAAAACCATATTGTCAGGAAAGCACAGTTTAATGTCTGGATAAGGTACAAAGACTTTTTGGAGAGTAAAACCCCAAGGTGGTTATCACCTAGGGAAGCGAAAGCTTTGAAAAAACTTAATATGGAGGCCAAATGGCCAAAATATTGGGAAATTTTGGAACAGGAAGGTGACAAATTGAAATTGCAGAGCTATGAGAAACTTAAAGAGAAGGTGCGAGACTGGTTACACTATTTTCAAATAAGAGAGGTTTATAATTTGGATAAAAAAATTGGTTTCCAGGTGGAAAAATCAAAATTAGAAACAGAACTGTTAGAACCCAATGCTAAGACACTATCAAGAATGTATAATTTGCTGTTGAAATGGAACACTGAGGAAGAGATGGTAAAATCTGCTATGATAAAATGGGCACAGGATATAGGATATAATATTATGTTTGCTGACTGGGAGCAGTTGTGGACCACTGGGGTTAAATTTACGGCATGTAATGCCCTTAGAGAGAATATTATGAAAATGATGTACAGGTGGTACATGACCCCAGTCAAGCTCGCACAAATCTATCATTTGCCCGATAATAAATGTTGGAAATGTAAAGAAACTGAAGGTACATTCTTTCACCTTTGGTGGACGTGCCCAAAGATTAAGGCCTTCTGGGAAATGATCTATAATGAAATGAAAAAGGTATTTAAATATACTTTTCTGAAGAAACCAGAGGCCTTTCTCCTGGGCATAGTCGGCCAATTGGTGCCAAAGAAGGATAGAACTTTCTTTATGTATGCTACAGCAGCAGCAACATTACTCACTGCAAAGCATTGGAAGACACAAGATCTACCCACCTTGGAAGAATGGCAGATGCAAGTAATGGATTACGTGGAAATGGCGGAAATGACTGGCAGAATTCGGGATCAGGGAGAAGAGTTGGTGGAAGAAGATTGGAGGAAATTTAAAGTCTACTTACAGAAACATTGTAAAATTTTTGAATGTTGATGACATTGAAATGAAATGAAGGGGTTCTAGTAAATAAAGCAAAAGATTACGTAAGAGTGGATTGATATTAGATGAAAGTTTGAAGTTAAAATATGTGAAATATGTGAGGAAAAATAATTAAGGACTAACCAATAGGATATGAATTTGCTGAACCAATTTTTAAGTGGAATACAAAAAAGGGAGGCGTGAGGAAGTCAGGATAATAAGTTAACTAAAGTGGACAAAAGAAAAAAGGGTTTTTTCTTTTTCTATCTTATGTTAATTGTTTGTATTTTTGTACCTTTGTGCTTTTTCTTGTGTTTTTCTTATTGTTTGTCTTATAATTTCTTTGTTGTGAAAACTGAATAAAATATTATATAAAAAAAATAGAAGCTACTGTTAGGATGAAATTAACCAGATTGTTGCAGATGTTGCATATCAACATAATGCGTGTGAAATGTACTAGAAAGTACAGTATTGAATGATTCTATGCAATCATGCAAGTGTTTAAACCTAAAAAATGCGGATACTTGCAATACATGCCACAGGTCCTGGACTACAGAGGGTTATTATTGGGACTAGTCTGTAGAGAAGTGAGCAAGGAGGGCAGGAAGCTGGGCTGCCACATTAGCTGCTTCACTGGCCGTTCCTGCTGTCTGAAGATGTCAGGAGAAGGTACACATGGTCAAGTATGTGATATGTCTAGCTGCTGCCTCAGCAGAAACTGCTGTTCACAATGAAAACCTGGCACACCTAAGCATTTACAGGCCGGTCAGTACAGAAAGCTGGCCCAAAAAAGCAAGGAAACAGTTCAATGTGTGTTCCCTGTCACGCAGCCTTTGTCTCTAAAACCCAGATTTATAACCTCTGCAACATTCCCTCTCTGCCCTGTTATCTATGCAGCCAAGCATGTTATTTCCCAACACATCTTGCTCACTATCGGGGAGGGAACTCTGCTGGGAAGAATGCCTGCACATCCAGGAGGAGGAGGAGTAATGCTCTAATGGGCTGGTAATTGTTATGTAGTAACAGCAAGACCGGAAGTGAGGTCAGTGGAGGGATGCAAGTTCCCTGTTGCCACTCAAGGAGGGTACAGTTGCAAGCAGCAAGGAACAGCCAGTCTTATTTATGCCCTGATCAGGAGTTTCACACAGCAACAAGGCTAGATCTTGCTGCTGCTGCTAACTAATCTCTGTTGAAAAACCTGTTAATAAGTCCCTTAACTCTTCACATTCAGCAGATTCTAGGCAATTAACCACCATCACCCTGCAAGCTCAGCCTAGCTAAAGCATGCCAGGGCTTACATTCTTTTGTGTGATAAGAACCAGACAACCAGCACCACCGCCCCAGAAAGACAGATAAACATTCCAAACTGAAACAGTTGGCTGTTATTTTGCCTGGTTTATCCTTACAGGAAAATGCACTGCATTAAAAAACAAACAAGCTCAATCTATAATACATTTTAAAAAATCCCACGCTTGCAACATTCACCAGTTAACCCTCTCCGTTTGCCACCCCTGCCCCCGCAAGCTGGAAGTTGAGGTTTCAACATTAAATCACTTGCTCGCTGGTTGCCATGCCTTCCCCAGTCACTTCCTTTATCTCAAAGTAAAAAGGGGGAGGGAGGGAAAGCAAAATTCCAGAGGAAAACCACACCAAGACCACAAAGCAGTGGGTCAGGGTGATACTTTTACAAAGATTTCACACAAAAGCAGCGGAACACATAGAGTAAACCAAGTTATCAAAGGGAAAGTTCATCTCGAGACAGTAGACATTCTTTCTGAAAGGGAAGCGGCTCTCCCTGAACTGCATTAAGTAAAAAGCCCACAAAGTTACTAACTAGCATTATTCATCACCACAGTGACTGGAGGCCACCCCCACCGAAGAGCTAAGTGCTGATCAAAAGTCCAGCCTCACCCCTGAAGAGCTCTTTCCTAAGCAACTGCAGCAGCCAAGTAGGGCAGAAATGCTGAACACACACAGCAAGAAGGATGACAGATTTTTAACAGAACTTGGGAGATCAGACATGCCTCCAGGGGAGGCACCAGAAGGGCCTGGCCATTGGTTTCTATGAGAAAAGTCTCAAGAAAGGGATAGGGAATAGGACTATAACTACAAAACAAATGGGGGGGTGGTTAGGGCGGGGAATATAATAAAAAAGGAATGCAGAGGAAACAATTTGTTCAAAGTTACTTGGCTTCGCAACAATAAAAGGGCCAGATTCTACAGTAGCCAACATAAATTGCCACCAGTCCCCTTTTTGCTTTGTGTCACCTTTTCACTTCCTGGGGGAATCTGATATAGTAGCCCCAAGTTATGCCTTTCCCACTTCTTTTTTTTTAAGGTTTTCCAACTGCCCTCTTTTTATGGTGGGTGGGTGTGTTCTGGGGTATGCAAAGAGAGAGGGGAGGAAAGAAGTAAACAGAGGCACACACAATAAGAAGAGCCTATTATGGCACGGGTCTTTATTGGATAAGTCGGAACCCATCACTGGTCCACCTAACTCTGCAATGACTGGCAGTGGCTCTCCAGTGTTTCAGGCAGGGAGTCTTGCCCAGCCCTACCTGGAGATGCTAGGGGTTGAACCTGGGTGGTTCTGCATGCCAAGCAGGTGCTCTGCTGCTCAATTACAGGAAGAGAGGTTATGGGACTGGATCTCCTGTTTAGACTGGTGTTCTTCCCTATATTTCTGCTCCAATCAGCTGCTGTGCTCATTTGGTGTTGAGGCAGATACCCCCCCCCCTTTTAGCCTTTTGTTGGCCATCACAACTAAATAGAGCCTCCATGTCCCGATGTATCATACCTCTCTGAGTATGACTTGAAGCATTCCTTGGCTTTCCAGAGACCTCTGGCCAGCAGCTAGAGCAAACTAGAGGATGGGGACTAGAGGGATCCTTATGGTTTGATCTAACCAGGGTCTTTCTTATGTTTAACACATACCTGCCCATGTCTTTTACTGGATGTTGAACAACCCACTGATTTAGCACACATACGGACATCTATTTTAACTTCACTTCTGGGAAGATGCCATTTTCCAGACTTTCTCTTTAGTTGCACTCCGAATGAAAGAAGGGATGGAGGAAAACTGGTTCAGGGTTCTCTTTGTTGCCCAGCCCAGTAACCCCACTGTGCTGACTAAGCCTGATGTTTTGTAGCCCAAACCTCTGAAGAACACAAGGTTGAGGAAGGCTGTTTTAGTCAATAATACACTGTGTCCTGCAAGATGTCCAGTCTTCCCCAACCACCCCTCTATGTTGTTGCTGCCATCACTGGGCAACGCGGCATGTCAGTCTCATTAAGCAACTGCTGGTGTTGAAAGGCTAATCTTAAGCAAGAGTGCAAATTCAGGATCACACAGATTAATTACACTGTGACAGTTAGGATTTCTTAAATCTACATTCTTATTTTATATCCCACTCCCTCACCCAAGGAGGTAAAAGTAGCACATATGGTCCTTCTCCACATCCTCTCCTTTTATTCTCACAACAGCCCTCTGTGGTAGGTTAGACTGAGAAATCATAACTGGGTCAAGGTCACCCAGCAAGCTTCATGGTCAAGTGGAGATTTCAGCCTGGTCCTTTTAAGCCATGTCTGACACTTTGAACTTGGGCATATAAAAAAGAGAACAGGATCACATGTGCTGCCCTGACCTCCTTGGGGTAAAAGTGGGATATAATAATGCAAACTGAAGAAATCCTAACAGTTACCCTGTGTGTAGCAAAAAGAATCTGGTAGCTTTTAACCAAAGTGTCAAAACTGTCTTCACCCCACTTTAGAGACATCCCAGATTTCAAAGCCCAAACACAATTCAGCCAACAAAACACAACAGACATTTCACAACACTCCATTGCAAAGTCCCAATACAAAGCCTGTCCACTAGTCTGGTGAAACAAGCATTAAGTATGAAAATCATTAAACGATTTTTTTAAAAAAACAACCCTGTCCAGCACATAGCAAAGGGTGGGTAGGCTTTCTGATGTGCCAACAAGGCCTGAGATACTTTATTGAGAAGGACTGGGGGAAGGGGAGCCAAGGCTGTGGACTGTATCTAACCACATTAGACTCGGAGTAGGCCCACTACAATTAATGGGCCTATGCTAAGCGCGTTCATTAATGGGTCTACCCTTGAGGAGGACTAGCACTGGATACCACCCAAAGGGCTGGGGCGAGGGAGAGGCAAGGGGGTCGGCTTCAACCAACTGCATTTCACTCATAGAGGAGGCCCCTGGGAATTAATGGACCTTAGTCAGTGGTGCTCCTTAATTGTCTATCGGCCTCCTCTCGAGTAGGGCCGGAAACCATCCAAGGAATCCTGATCGGGAACCGGGGGGAGGGGTGGGGGGATGGGTGGGGGTCTGAAGCAGCCCCCAGGGAGCGGGGGGAAGAGGCGCGGCGGGGGACAAGGGATGCAGGCCCACCTTTGAAGAGATAGTCGTACTCGTCGTCGCGGGAGCCCCCCATAATGACGGCGGCAGCGGCGCCTCCTCCGGCTTCTCAGCTAACAAGGAAGCGACAGCCAGAGAGCCCCTCCCTGCGCCTCCTCTTGCTACTGCTGCTGCTGCTGCTGCTGCTTCCTCAGGATCAGCCGCACTCCGGTTCCGCCCACTAGCCGGCCCTTCCTTCCTTCCTCCTCGCTCGCTCGCCGACCAGATACAGCTTCCGGGGGCAGCGGCTTCCGGCTTCCGGTTCGCATGAGAGGGAGGCCATTTTCCGCAGAGGGACCGCTCCGTAGACACGTATGACGATACTTCCGGGCACTCAGGGCACCAACGGAGGGACCGGGAGAACGACTTGAAAAACGGACGGAGCGCAATTATGTTTAGGGGGGGGAAGGAAATCGGAGACTGGCGGGTTTCTAAATACACTTCCGGTTTTAAACTCGGGCTGGTTTTCTGAGGCAAAGCCTGTTTTATCGCAGAGTTTACAGATTCCTAGAGCGGCGCCACACGAAGGCCAGAGAGAATGCGGGCTTTTCGTTTCTGTGCCGGAAATTATCTGTAGCCTTCATCTCCCACTTTAGACGCTTTTCGTCTCTGTATTCTTTCCCAGCCAATGAAGGCGACCGAATGGAAACCGGAATCGATACCTGAGTGCGGCACCTCTTGACGTTTTCATCTCTAGTGTTGTGGAGGGCAGAGCGAAGCGGGCCGTGGATCAGCCTTCGCCCGTCTGGACCCCCTAGAAATTTCGCACTACAACTCCCATCAGCTCCAGCGAGCGCGACAGGCTGATGCTGGGGCTGCTGGGAGTTGTAGTCCAGGCTGGACCGCAGAGGCCTCTGGGAAGGGTGGTGGTGTGTATGTTCCCCATCGGGAAAAGCTTGCCTCTGAGCATGTGCAGAGTGTTTCTCCCTCCACCTCCCTTTTCTGCTTCTCCGTGTCGTTTTCCTCCTCTGCCTGCCACAGTGCTTTGACCTGGATTTCAACTCACGCCTGGGATGTGGGAAGGGGAGCCCTTCTCAGCCTTGGGCCCCCAGATGTTCTTGAGCTACAACTCCTATCATCCCTGACCACTGGCCATGCTGGCTAGGAATGATGAGAGTTTTAGTCCAACAGCATCTAACGACCCAACGTTGATGCAGTATTAAAAGAAGAGGATGCCTAGAGGCATGTGCAAAGCGCAATTCGCTCAATGCCTCCTTTCTTCCTGGACTGCAGCGCGGGAACCGAGAGCGGGCCCCGGATCCTACCTTCTGAGGAATGCACGTCTGCATGCCTTCCCCTGACTGAATGAGTGTCAAGCGACCTTGGTAGTGCAGTCCCAGTGATTCACACATAATAGAAGCAGCAGCTTGTTGCTCAGACATTCAAGAGGCAGAGACCATTCCAGGTTTAGGGCGGTATATAAATTCAATTAATAATAATAATAATAATAATAATAATAATAATAATAATACTGTAACCATATTTCCATATTGGAACCTTCCACCCACATCTCTCTGACACCGTCATTGCAGACAGGCAAGTTCGCTTATAAAAGAGTCCCCTGCCTGCCCCCCACCTCTTCTGAGCTGCCGCCTTTGTGTGTGTGAGAGACACGGAGCATGTGCAGAAGAGTTAGTTGTCAAATGCACTCTGTATATGCTCACGGACACTCTTGCGCCCGTCGCAGTAAAAGCTGCAAATAGGTTCCGGGGCTAAACTTTAGCCTCCACACCCGCTCGCCCCACTGCATGTGCAGTGGCAACGGGTACGCGTCCTCTAGCGCCATCGTCCTGCTTTCGCATGCCAGGCTTTGCCAGACCCCTAAATGTGCACGTGTAAACGCAGTCGCTCCCCAAACCTATTGCTGCTCCAAGCCGGAGAAACAGAAGCTGGAGGGGAACATCCGATCCGGGCTTGCAAGAGCAAAAGGCGTCGCTTGGGAGCGCCATGGGGGCGCTGGAAGTCAGCGCAGAAGAACTGCAAGGCTTTAGTGGGAGCTGCTGCAATATATCGTCAGGGCGGTTCCATGGTGTAATGGTTAGCACTCTGGACTCTGAATCCAGCGATCCGAGTTCAAATCTCGGTGGAACCTGCAATGATCCTTCCTTGTTTTTCCCTTTAAGGCTATTTTTATTTTATTTCTCAAAAGCAAAGGTTTCGTGAACGCAAGTTATTTTCAAGTGCTCAAAACAATTCCAAGCGAAACTCCCATCATCTCGGAGATCTTTGAAATGCTTTTAGAACTACAGCGACCGGACTGCTGAGTTTTAAGGGATCGCCTCTTCACACATGGGAAAGTATGACCCGCCAACCTGAATAGTCCTTGCGACGCACTGAGATGGGCTGGATCCTGTACCCTGGGCTGCAATAAATGCTCTGGGTGAAAATGAAATGAAATCAAATAGGAAACATATGACTAAGTATACACTGGGTTAGGATGATGCAGCCTCTTGAGTCATGCACCAAGATGGGTCGTATCCTGCACTCTGCTCTGCAAATAACCATCGGAAATGAATGCAGATCCTGTTCTCTAATAAAAAGCATACCGACAAGCCAGAGTGCTTATTAGAAGCTCAAGTGCAAAGTGGTATGCTTTCTTTTTATTATTATTACATTGCATTCAAATCTCACCTTTTCTCAAAGGAGTTCAAGGTGGTGTACAGAGTCCACCTCACTTAATCCCCCACAACAACCCTGTGAGGTAGGTTAGGCTGCAAGGAAGTGACTGGCCCAACTCACCCCAGCATTGGATTTAGGGCGGGGTAAGCAATTTCCCCGGACAAGGTGCCTCGCCGAGGGGTTGCAAAATAATAATTAATGAATTATTGTGAAAATAATAAATATTTTGTCCTTGCTCAGGGCTTCCCTGCTTACTCTGCAGTCACTGTGGAGAGTCATGATGGCCCTTAATTCAAGAGTACCTTCGACCACCAATGGTCCATCACCAGTTTCATTCAGGAGATCCACAGCATATTTGTGGTTGAAGATGGGAGACAGCACATCCATTTAAAGTGGGTTTCTTTGTTATTACAGCGAAGTGGAACCGAAACTGACAGAGTAGCACATTCCTTAACACTGCAACATGATGTTGTGGATATTACTCGTGTTCACAGTGGTGAACTGTATACCTTGCGAGATCCTACAGCTAGCAGATGAAGTTAAAGAGGAGTTCAGGGAGGGAAACTTAGATGTCAAGAGGCCTATAGGAGCCAACTCCTAGGAGACAAGGTCCCTTCGCATCTCCCATATATATATATATATATATATATATATATATATATATATATATATGGGGGCCAGCCGCCCCCAAGTTGATGGGCATTGCCATTCAAATTATGTGTGTGTGTGCGTGTGCCTGTCTGTCTTTTGATTGATTATGCAGGGCTGGATGAGGCGGGGCTTATCTGCTCCCCACCCCCACCCCATATTTTACTCAAATTAACACCCCTGCAGGCAGGATCAGATCACAGGCGTGATTGCTTAAACATAGACACACACAAAAGGGGAGCCCACTGACATCACCAAAACAAACCACATTTAGCAGATGAACAATGAAATGGCTCAGATTGTTAGTGGTACAATATCATTATCTCTAGCAGATCACAATGATCTCACACACAGTGACTCAACCACTTGAAGGAGGGACAGATCCGTCCTGCAAAGAACTAGACAGAGTTTAGCTGTTTTACTCTGTCCATGGAAATGAGCTAGAGTTTTCTAATAATAAAAAGAGGGGTTGGCAAAGCTCTGCTTGACACAGGGAGCTATATTTTTAAAATTCCCGTTATTTTTGGGTGGGGGTTGGAAGCCATGACTGCTAAAGGTAGTATCACAGTGCTTTAAAGGTAAGGAGCAGGTGTTGCCTCTGTGCCACACAAGACTCTTCTAATGTTTTCTTGGCAACTAACACAGCTACCTCTGGTAATGGATATTTGACCTTTCATCTGCCACAAGGCTCCAGCTTTTTCTACAGAAAACAGGACTTAGCAACAAACTTTTGCAGCTATTCCTATCTGAGTGCTGAATGGTTGAGCACTCAGATAGGAATAGCTGCAAAAGTTTGTCAAAATTGATCAGGCTACGCTACGGCGACCTCAAGATTCACAAATCAGGGAGGAAAAACAGTGTCTTGGCCTTTAGTTCATTGTATGCTGTCAATGTGACATTCAGATGTTGCTAATAGATCATTGGCAAGATATATATATATTTAAACTCATTAGGCTTTCTGAGGAAAAGGGAAATGGGATTAAAAGGGCACAGCCCCACGAGTCTTCTTACTTGCAACCAGCCCCAAAGGTAGATCACATGCCTGGCATGCAAAAGGATCTGGAGATCCACTGCTGGTCAGTCAGCTGGATGGACCAACGGTTTGACTTGGTATAAGGCTGCTTCCTCTATTAGAAAAGAAGAATTACACATGCGCAGAATACAACATTTGATTTGATTTTGATTCATTATATTGCTCTGTAGTGATGTATGGAAGTGAGAGCTGGACCATAAAGAAGGCTGATCGCTGAAGAATTGATGCTTTTGAATTATGGTGCTGGAGGAGACTCTTGAGAGTCCCATGGACTGCAAGAAGATCAAACCTCTCCATTCTGAAGGAAATCAGCCCTGAGTGCTCACTGGAAGGACAGATCGTGAAGCTGAGGCTCCAATACTTTGGCCACCTCATGAGAAGAGAAGACTCCCTGGAAAAGACCCTGATGTTGGGAAAGATGGAGGGCACAAGGAGAAGGGGGCGACAGAGGACGAGATGGTTGGACAGTGTTCTCGAAGCTACCAGAATGAGTTTGACCAAACTGCGGGAGGCAGTGGAAGACAGGAGTGCCTGGCGTGCTCTGGTCCATGGGGTCACGAAGAGTCGGACACGACTAAACGACTAAACAACAACAATTGCTATGCTGTTTTTCATTCAATAGAATCACAAAGCGGCTTACAAACAGTAAGTAACAATCACATAAGAGAACTTCACAAATACAGCATAAATCATATAGAATAATTAACAAATAATAAACAAATCATTTACAATCTATTAAAAAACAACTAAAACAAATAAGCTAAGCAGCACAACTACAACAAAAGTCATATTATAGGATTCACAAAGTACTACAGCATTCGTAATCTATAAAATATCATAATGCCGGCATTATAAATTGTACAGATTTCGTGTTTGTTTTTCCTTTTCTTCCGGGGGAATGCTTTGATGCTCCATAACCAATCTGCAGCAAGCAACACGTCTGATTGTTGATGATAGTGATGGTTTGTCAGCAAGGTAACAGCATGTGGCTGGAAGGGATTTGGGATGGTGCAAAGTCTCACCTAAGACAGGTACACATCTGTTCCCCCAGAAAACGAATGAATGAGGTTTCAGGGAACCAGCAGCAGTTTCATTGTTCCATGATGACAATTCTGATGACAGATTGTTTCAGAAGCCTGGCTTTCTTCCTAGGCATGTTGATGAGATATACACAGGGTAGGATGGGTCAAGTATTGAGAAAGATGCAGACTCTTAGCAGCAGATGTTTCATTGTGAAATTTGGGGCGGACGACATTTCTCTGGACACCTTTGCTAAGTTACCCTCCACTTCCCCCTTGTGGGCTGGATTGAAAGGGGAAAAGAAAGAGTTCAGTCCTAAGGAATCCAACTTGTTCTTGTTGTTTCAGCAAAGCTTCATAAAAATGCTCTCTTTGCTGCAGTTTGGTTTCCCAGACCAGTTGACAAAGGAACTATTGTTTACCATTCCTTTGCATGGGAGAAATGCAGTTCATTTCAGATGGCTTTCAACCACCCGTTGCCAACCTTGCACCCTCCAGATGTTTTGGACTTCAACTCCCATCAACTCCAGCCCTGAATGGCTGGGATTGATGGGAGTTATAGTCCAACATCTAGATGGTGCTAGGACCATGTTGGCAAAGGCTGGTTGAAAGCCATTTGAAATGAACTGCATTTCTCCCATATCAGTGGTTTAAAGCTCAATAGATTTAGGTGCAGATAGAAGACCATAGCATACTCCCTTATATAGGTGTTAGACTTTTCTAGTTTATGTGCTGAACCAGTTTAACAGCTTTCTGCGTACTGTACTTGACTAAACCGAGTATATGGTTAGTTCTTGGCTGGCATAATTGTGTGAATGCCAATTAACATGTATGTTTTTGTTATGTAAATAGCAATTCTTGGGAAACCTGACTAGATTTAGGATTATGGGATGGAGAGAGTTTGATTCCTGCTATCCCTGCCAAGTTCCCAGGGCAGGGAGGGGAGATTACCTCTCTGAAGGCATTATTTGCTATTGTCAACATCATCCTCAACACTGAGGGAAATTGTACTTAAAATCAAATTACATACATTACACACAGTAACCTGTACTTGATGTATATGACCAAGAGTCTTGTGCTACCTTAAAGCCCTAGATATTTACTATGACATAACCTTTTATGGACAATGACTAACCTGTTGTGGATTATTATTATTATTATTATTATTATTATTATTATTATTATTATTGCTTTATTGTCTTCTAAACCACCATCTCAATGTGATTCGCACAAAATATAATTTTAAAAAGTTAGAAAAACACAAAAAAGTAAATTTATAACAAGACTAAAACTCAAAAAATGGACACTCGTGTTAAAGACCCATTTACCCATCTGGGAAAGCCTGCAGGAGCAACAATGCCTTTGGCTGCTTATGAAAAGTGCAGGTGGTAGATGCTTGTCATACATAAAGAAAAAAGAAAAAGTATTGTCCAAGTCATCTTGGAATTCACTGTTCCAAAACACTGCAAACAAATTCCATATTCCAGTAAACTTGTTTGTCTATTCATTTCCACAGCAGGTTAATTTGGATAAAATTGCCCTGTTCCGTCTTCCCTGATGCCATTCAGACATCAACAGAACAAGTGCTTTCTTCCAATTTGCTGCTGTAAACATATTGGCAGCCGTAAAGTAGGTTTACAACCATTTCAAGATCAACATCATTAATCAAATCCTTAAGATAACTCAGAAACTATTTAGGGATTTTGTGGTATGAAACAACCAGCCGTTTTATCAATCACATTTGGAATCAGAGCCCAAAAGGGTTGTATCGTTGAACAGGGCCACAAAACTTGCATAAAATGTAATATTAATTATGTGAATGCAAATTTACCAAGCACGTTATTGTTGTTGTTGTGTAAATAGTTGCCCTGGAGAAGCCTGATCAACACTGGAACTGTTGGGGAGTAGAAGTTCAATTATTTCTACTGCTGTCACAATCCTTCCCACACACTTCTCTGAAGCTGTTATTTGGTCTGACTCAGTGCAAGTCCGCTTCCTATTTTCCTGTGTCTTAAGGGAAGGACAAAAGCTCAGTGGCAGAGCATTTGCCCAACACTTTCTTAGATGCAAGGAAATTCTCACCTCTCCAGGAAGGAGTGGGAAGCCCGTTACTGGATTTACACATACAATCTGAATTATCTGTGACAATTAATATTACAAAACCACAGGGAAATGTATTGTCAAAAAAATTGGTGCTATCATGTTGCACAAATATCCTCTTGAGGGCCCCCATGCCCTTGAGGTTCAGTTGTCCTTCAGCAGAGATTTGGCAGGAGTCTCCACTCTCTTCTTTTAAACATCCTTTGGAAGATACATGCTCTGTTGATATTTTTCATGATGTTTTATGGATGCTTTATTGTAACATTGTATGCTGTATACCGCCTTGATATAAATTTATGAAACTGTGGGTTATGAATACTTAAATAAATAAATAAGGTAAAGGTAAAGGTACCCCTGCCCGTACGGGCCAGTCTTGACAGACTCTAGGGTTGTGCGCCCATCTCACTTAAGAGGCCAGGGGGTCACTTGGCCAGCGTGACAAAGCTGCATCTGGTGAGCCAGCACAGCACAAAATAAATAAATAATGATATTTTAATTTGGATGTTCTACTAGTACGTGTCTCCGCTTTGCCTTGCAAATATGAATCCTCATACTGGTAGCGCGTGCTGGAAATCACAGAATCACAGAATCATAGAGTTGGAAGAGACCACAAGGGCCATCGAGTCCAACCCCCTGCCAAGCAGGAAACACCATCAGAGCACTCCTGACATATGGTTGTCAAGCCTCTGCTTAAAGACCTCCATAGAAGGAGACTCCACCACACTCCTTGGCAGCAAATTCCACTGTCGAACAGCTCTTACTGTCAGGAAGTTCTTCCTAATGTTTAGGTGGAATCTTCTTTCTTGTAGTTTGGATCCATTGCTCCGTGTCCGCTTCTCTGGAGCAGCAGAAAACAACCTTTCTCCCTCCTCTATGTGACATCCTTTTATATATTTGAACATGGCTATCATATCACCCCTTAACCTCCTCTTCTCCAGGCTAAACATGCCCAGCTCCCTTAGCCGTTCCTCATAAGGCATCGTTTCCAGGCCTTTGACCATTTTGGTTGCCCTCCTCTGGACACGTTCCAGTTTGTCAATGTCCTTCTTGAACTGTGGTGCCCAGAACTGGACACAGTACTCCAGGTGAGGTCTGACCAGAGCAGAATACAGTGGCACTATTACTTCCCTTGATCTAGATGCTATACTCCTATTGATGCAGCCCAGAATTGCATTGGCTTTTTTAGCTGCTGCGTCACACTGTTGGCTCATGTCAAGTTTGTGGTCAACCAAGACTCCTAGATCCTTTTCACATGTAGTGCTCTCAAGCCAGGTGTCACCCATCTTGTATTTGTGCCTCTCATTTTTTTTGCCCAAGTGCAATACTTTACATTTCTCCCTGTTAAAATTCATCTTGTTTGTTTTGGCCCAGTTCTCTAATCTGTCAAGGTCGTTTTGAAGTGTGATCCTGTCCTCTGGGGTGTTAGCCACCCCTCCCAGTTTGGTGTCATCTGCAAATTTGATCAGGATGCCCTTAAGTCCATCATCCAAGTCGTTGATAAAGATGTTGAATAAGACCGGGCCCAAGACAGAACCCTGTGGCACCCCACTAGTCACTCTTCTCCAGGATGAAGAGGTACCATTGATGAGCACCCTTTGGGTTCGGTCAGTCAGCCAGTTACAAATCCACTGAGTGGTAGCATAGTCAAGACCGCATTTTACCAGCTTCTTTACAAGAATATCATGGGGCACCTTGTCAAATGCCTTGCTGAAATCAAGGTAGGCTACATCCACTGCGTTCCCTTCATCTACCAGGCTTGTAATTCTGTCAAAAAATGAGATCAGGTTAGTCTGACATGACTTATTTTTCAGAAATCCATGCTGACTATTGGTGATCACAGCATTCCTTTCTAGGTGCTCACAGACTGTTTGCTTAATGATCTGCTCCAGAATCTTCCCTGGTATTGATGTCAGACTGACTGGGCGGTAATTATTTGGGTCCTCTCTTTTCCCCTTTTTGAAAATAGGGACAACATTTGCCCTCCTCCAGTCTGCCGGGACTTCGCCTGTTCTCCAGGAATTCTCAAAGATGACTGCCAGTGGTTCTGAAATCACATCTGCCAGTTCTTTTAATACTCTTGGATGCAGTTCATCTGGCCCTGGAGACTTGAATACATCTAGACTAGCCAAGTATTCTTGTACTATCTCCTTAGTTATTCTGGGCTGTGTTTCCTCTGCTGAATCATTTGCTCCAAATTCTTCAGGTCGGGCATTGTTTTCTTTATTGGAGAAGACTGAGGCAAAGAAGGCATTGAGGAGTTCAGCCCTTTCTGTGTCCCCTGTTTGCATTTCACCATCTTCTCCTCTGAGTGACCCCACTGTTTCTTTGTTCTTCCTTTTGCTACGAACATACCCATAAAAGCCTTTTTTGTTGCTTTTAACCTCTCTAGCAAGCCTGAGTTCATTCTGTGCTTTAGCTTTTCTGACTTTGTGTCTACACGTGCTGGCTATTTGTTTGAATTCCTCTTTGGTGGTTTCCCCCCTTTTCCATTTTTTGTACACATCCTTTTTTAATCTTAACTCAGTTAAAAGTTCTTTAGATAGCCACCCTGGCTTCTTTAGGCACCTTCCATGTTTCCGTCTCATTGGTATTGCCTGAAGTTGTGCTTTTACTATCTCCCTCTTAACAAACTCCCAGCCATCATGAACTCCCTTTCCTTTTAGTATTACTGTCCATGGGATCTCACCAAGCACTTCCCTAAGTTAAATCTGGTGCAAGGAAAGCAGCCTTTATACATGTACGATGGATTTGTGCAAAAATCAGTAGTTTGTGGGGCATTATTAACATTATACAAAATATGCTAGGCTATAATTTACTGCCACTGAGGCCATTACAATTCCTTTTAGAGTATCTTAAAAATGATATACATCTGGAATGCCATAATTTGGTGGGAAATATGTTAACTAAAGCAAAAAAAATTTTTTAGCAACACTCAAATAGCATACGCCAGCAATTCCAACGGAACAAAAGTGGATTAATAAAACATGGAACGCTGCCATGAGATCTAAGCTGACTGAGATGGCACAATTACGAGTAGAATGACAGAATGAACAGTTTGAGAGAGGTTTATGCCTCTTCAGTGATTATAATATGGAGCTATTTAAAATACAGGTGGGAAACCTCTAGGCTGGGTCTCCCCTTCAAATGTGCCCCCTCCACCTCACTTGCTGATCCTCAGGACAGTGGTGTTGCATCCTTTGTTGGTGTCTGTGTGCAACCAGGTGGGACCAAGGGGTGGGTGTGGAAGGTGAACAATTCAGGAGATGACAAAGAGTGATCAGGAGCCAGTCTTCTTACATAAAACCAGGCGCCATCTCTGCAGATAGGAGCAGACACTCCCCCTGGAGAGCACATTTGCAGTCCCGACATTTCCACATAACAAGCAAGTGAATGTGTTGTGCCTTATCTTTAAAAGCTTGGCATGTGTGGAAGCTGTTGGGACATCTTTGTTGCTTCTGTCCAGTTCTGAATATTTCGCCCGTTTACTGAATCCCTGAATCATGACTCCCGAACTCTGTCTGCTGCCAAGCCTGTGCTGTTACTTTCCTGAATTAAGATCTCTTTCTTACTTAAGATCCTCTGTCTGCATTTGCTGGGCCTGAAGCAGGACACTTACTCACGGGAATCCCATTAATAGGATAATTAAACACACATGTAATCCAATTGCAGTAAATAAAGAGTTGGCAATTCGTCAGACTAGTTTTCACTTAAGAAACAGTTTACGACTTTGCAGTTATTCCACAGGGCTGTTGTGAATCAAAATAAGAATAGCAAAGCATTTAGTTCTTTGAAAAGGTGCTATTAAAACAATCAATTTCAAGAACACATTTCTAATATCCAGTGATCAGAAGCAGGGAAACCTTAATACTGAAAACTTGCTTGACATTTAAAGCTTAAAAATAAGTACATTTGCATGTACAGAAGGTGTTAACACCCAACGGTCTGGAAAGCAAGATATGAAGAACAGTCACCATGAAGTAAGATCCTCTTTTTTTAACGTCACGCTTGGTAACTTCTTCCTGTACGTTTATTGGCCCCTTGCAAAGATGTTTTTCTGTGTTGCAGTAACACAGGACATCACCATGGAGACCCAACACAAATCTACGCAACACGGAGAGAATCTGAACATTTTCTGTGAGATGCTACTTATAATAAACCATCTCCATTCTACTGCCTCTGCTTCTCTGGACATTTTGAAGAAATGCATGTCTTTATTCTATTTAATCTGTCTATTTTGTTAACAAAATTTATATACTGCTCAATGGCACAAGGTCACTCAACAAGTTTCACAGCTGAGTATCTGAACCCTGATCTCTCAGTTCCTAATCCAACACACTATCCACTACTACACCATATTGCTGCAGTCTACCCAGCTGGCCCCATACATTTTGCTGCCTGAGCTGCAGGACAAGATGTTGCCCCCTCACAAATCCAAGTTCAGAAGCTGACTGCACTGGCAACTGAGTCTTACTTCAACACTTCTGATCGGGTAACATCCTGCACCATACCTGAAGCAGCAGTCCCAAAAGGGACCATGTGGCAGCCGAAGGGGTCAATAGGAAATTCTGGAGGCCGATACTGCTGTCCCTGAACAGCTGCTACCTAAGGCAGTTACCTCACTGTTAAACTTAGGATTGGCCCTGCAACCCTACAATGCTGAAGGTATTAGAATCATATGCTAAGAGTCTAATACGGAATGCTGAATGAAATGGATCTTAGTCTGACTAGTCCAGCCAGGGCAGTTCCTGCCAAATGAGTAAAACGCAGAAGTTGGCAATTTTGTTCTTGTCACGATGCAAGAACTACATTAATTTTACAGGTTTTACTAGATTCTCATGGTGGGGGATAACAGTCTGAGGGGCAGATTGCAACCTGGAACATGTGCCCATATGGTGGGGTGCAAGTGAACAACTCAAGTGGAGTGTCCCCCACTCCCCAGATTCAATGGGATTTTCCTTAAAAGAGGTAGACTTGATTATTTATTCCCCTTTTCACATTCTTTCCCCTGTATGCCACACATTTCTGAAAAGTTGCTACTCCCCAGGGCCCCGGTTTTGTGTTTTAGCAGCTGTTTCCTATTGTTTTCTCAGACTGGGGCCAGCAGCCGCATGGAACACATTACTTGTGCCCAGGAGTGTTTCCTAAACTATTATTTAGTCAAAGATGCAAGGCAAACTGTGATTTTGAAAAGCCTGACAACTTGCAGAGCTACTTTGCCTCTTTCCAGGGCTGGATTAACTGTTAGCTAGGTACACTTTAGTGTAGCGCTCCAGGCAAATTTGGACCCTTGCTATGGACCATAGCTATTTAGAAATTTCCTCTGCAATCAACCAAATACCATCTTTTCCATGCTGAGTTCTCATAAATTCCTGGGGCTGTTTGTATATGGAAAGAGTGGGTATTATTCCAGACGTATTGACACTTTAAACACCTGCACACCCTTGTGCAGAAGAAATGTCTATCCTTTTTTTAGCAGCTGCACAACAGGCAGGGACTGAGAGGTGATATTTCCTTAGGTCTGGAAAAGCAGGTACAATTTATTGGCAAATACTAGGTCTTCAGCTTGAGATGGGCTTAAGTTCAAAATCAAGGAAGGGGCCAGTGAATGCCACAAAACTCCTTTCCCATTACATAACTTATCAATAGCCCTTAATTTTATGCGGAAATGAAAGAGAAACTGATCCTACCAAAATTCTCTCCTTTGCTACACTTGTAGTCACAGGAAATCTGTATCGCGAATGCTATCTGTGGTTTTATCTGATGCCCATTACTTTGATTCTAGAATATGTCACAAATGCCGAAGTGTTCATTTGTGATCATTAGAATAATTATAGGGAATGCATGTGGATCTGGGGTTGAGCGTGCCATGAGAGACACAGCTTTGAAAACCTTCCCAAATGATTAGTCAGAGTACCTGGTGTTTTCTCCAATATACAAAGCTAGTTCTGAAATGTCACTTGGATCTAGTATTGTTTGTCTTTACAGTGGGGTGTCCTGACTGAACTCGGGGGGGGGGTTACCCAAACATAAACCTCTTTCCCTCCCTCTGGGAACAGCTGCAAACAGTTAACCCACATCAGCTTCTACTGCTTCAGAACTCTTGGTTGAGTCCTGACAACTCTGTCTATAGGTCTTGCGTGTTTCATTTTGTGTGTAGCCTAAGATTTTAATTTCTTTTGTTTCTCCCCCATACCTCCACCCAACTAATGGATGTGAAAAGAAATCAGACGGTTTCCCCAGATAAATAAGGGCCTTGGTCCTACAGAGTATTCATTAGAGGCTTTGTAGAAAGAAAGAAAAGTGGATTAATCAAGAGCAGCTGGTGATGTGGGTGGCCTCATTGGTGCTGCATTTGTAGCTGAATTTCAAGTTCTGAATTATCTTAATGCATGCTCCATTCCTGGAGAATATTATAATAATTTAAGGGAAAATATGCTTTTAGTAATTGAGACCAAACACAAGCATCACATAAAACCGGTTAATGGTAACAGTAAGGCAGACACTGATTCACTTGTTGCCCTTTTCGAGATGGTAAAAACCACATTGCAAGAGTATTTGAATATTTATTTCAAGTGTTTATAGCCAACCCTTTCCTAGATAGTCACAGAGCAGGAAATACATATATATTAAATACTGTGGCCAGCTCTCTCTGTCCAGGAAAGACTATATTCAGTAAAGCAGCTACAGCTGGGAAGATATTCCCAGCCCTGAATCCACCTGGGCTTAATGTGACAAATGTGGCCTCAGGAGCACCCCAAAGGTGATCTTTCAAATCCTGGACCAAGAACCCATCAAGTCACAGTACGTCAGTGTTGTCTGGATTCAGTTTCAATTTACTGGCCTACATGCAACCTATTATCACCACCAGACCTCAGTTCAGCACCTGCATCTGGGCATCTTCTGTATATTGATGACACCTCATTCCAATTCCCCTGATGCTACATGCATAAACTAGGGTCACAGTTCTACATCTGCACACAAGATTTGTTGTAACTGCTTAGAGAAAAGCGATTGAGAGTTCTAGTTTAAGGGCTTGGTTGCATTGCACCTCCACTCCCAAATGCAAAGATATGCTGGACTTGCTGGTCTGTGCTATTCACTTGCTAGCCCACAGGGTTGATAGTAGGCATGGACGAATCTGTCGATTTCATTTACTCATTTTTGGCATTTTCAATTTTTGCATCTTTAAATGCACTTGATAATTTGCAAAAAGTAAGGATTGCTGTGGAGTTTGGACATCTTCAAATAAGGTGCTCATTTATGCAGAGATTGGACTTCCCAATCCTTTAAAGTGAGAGAGAGGGTTTCTCACTACCCCAAATATTAATAAAAACACCTTAACACTTATTCCACATTTGAGCACATTTCCATGTTTACATAAGCCCACAACTAAAAGCAGATTAGCAGCACAGTGAGAACACACTTAACAATACACAGAGCTGGTCTAACTATAGAAGCAAACTAGGCAACTGCCTGGAATGCCAAAATCCCAGTGGCACCTGCATCTGCTGTGCAAATGGCTTAGCAAACGAACAGCTGTTTGCATGGTTCAGTTTATCTGGGTTTTTTTAATGGACGCTTATCTGTGAAATAGGGAAACTAATTCATTAATGAACTGAACCACTTTTTATTTTTAATTTATAAAATGGGGTTTCCAAGTGCCCAACAGCCAGCTGGCGGTTGAGCACGTGGGAATCTGCAACAGCTTCAAAGGCAAACCCCACACTTCCACATGAGCTCCCAGGAACAGGGGGTGTCGGTGTCTGAAAGCCCTTTGCAAAAGTTATTCCAAGCAGCCCCTCCTACTTATAACATCACTATTTTAAAGGCAGTGGGGAGAGTGCTTAAAGTGCTTTGCAAAATCTATTTTAAGCCATCTCTCCCCTTTAAATATTTCTCAAGGGGTGTTTGAAGGAAGAGCGGGAAGCTGCTTCAAAGAACAAATTTGCAAAGCGCTTGAGGACAGTCCTCCTGCTTCCATTCTATAGTCTCAGATGGGAGAACAGGGACTGTGTTAAGTGCTTTGCAGAAGTGCTTTTTGAAGCAGTGCTCAAGCAATGTTGGGGTAGGGAGGCTACTTCAAAGAGCACTTTTGCTTTACGATTCTCTGTACATTTTACAAGCTCCTTTACCCTCCTGTCTGCCCAACTATTTAAAGAAGGTGGTCAGCTGGGAGTGTGTGGGCATGGTTTGGGGAAAATTACCTAGAATGTCAAATTGGACCCCCTGGCAGACCAAGATTGACCTACAGGCTGGATGTTCCCTACCCCTGATCTAAGATAAGACATGTGAACAACAGCTTCTCATAATGCAAATAGCAGTTTTGGGAGGGCAGGTGTGACATACAGCTCAGAGCTTAATAAATCTCCTTCTCCCCTCACTTGTCCTGACTCTTATTGAGATCTCATGCTGCTGCTATTTAGAGATTATAAAAAAAACCACGCAGCATCAAAATATGTGTTTATAACATACAGCTTTGCTCTGAACTTTATCCATTGTCCTCTGAAATCAGAACAACTTTCCCACTGGTTTCTTTGGTCTGTTGTATGAAAATACTTTGGTGGGAGCCCAGGATAATTTTTTTCTTTCTTGCAATTTTTGTCGCTTTAGTAAGTGCCTTCTACAGAGAATTCATCACCACCGCCATCCATGATATTCAGTTTCCTCTTTTATAATTTACAGACAGTATAGGTCCCTGGAGTAAGAAATTCCTTTGCAAGACCTACTTTGAAAGCAAAGGAAAGAAAGGCAAACACAATGTTCTACCGCTGCCTCACCATCATTGTTGCATTTAAATATGCTGCTTCTTAAGTTTAATCAATCCCGATCAGACATCATTCCTCTAAGCACAAAGGGATCAATACTAAATTTCCTAATGAACAAATCAAAAGCTTCTGGCTTCGCTGTCTAACTTTTAATAAGAACATACCATGCCAAAAGCACCATTTTGTTGTATAACATTTAAGATGTAGAGACATTACTGCATCATAAGTAAGCTGGACGAAAGGATAGGGTGATTTGTCTTTTGGAATGAGAACTATTTTGTTTCCTATCAGTTTCAGTACCTGTTTCTGTTATTCCCAGACAGGATAAACAGATGCCATACTTGAAAGAAACAAATCAAAACTGCAAGGGTTAAAAATGAAATTTTGGATGGAGGAAAGTAGTAGTATGTTAAACCTAATCACGTAGAGTTTTAAGGCAAGCTTCAATTGCATCTCTCCCCACTCCCTACTAAAACAGAATTAGCTTGCCTCAAGTCAGGTACGCTGTACACTACACTATGTTTATGAGCTGGTGGTAGCAATGGGAGAGATAGTTAATTCAGTTCACATTTAAAGGCGAACCTACCTAATCTGCACTCTCAAAAGCAATACGCCAACTGAAAACACAGCTATCTCACAAAATATGCAAAATTCAGAGTAATTTTGCAACGCAGTTCTTCAGTAATATGTACAAAATGCATACAATGTGACAAAAGTGTGCATAAAAAAGAGTTTGTTATCAACAATAAAATACAAAAATGCATTGCATTAGGGGAAGCTGCTCTAGAAAAAGGCAAAACGGCAAACATGTATTACAAAAAATTCACACGAAACTCATGACTTTTTGACTCCCCCCCTTAAATCGCCAACAGAAATGCGGGAAACCAAATTTAAGTTCTGAAAAACGAGGAAATGAAGAAAACCTAGGAGGACAGATTCGCCCATCCCTAGCTGGCAGTAATGTGGGTGAGTCAAGCAGCAGAAACATTTTACAAAACAATAAAATTGGTATGTCCATCCCAACCCCAAGAATCACAGAACTGTAGAGTTGGCCCATCCTTCCCTCAGCAGCAAATCCCTGGGCCAAGAGACCCCAACCCACTTGGGACCCCCCTCAGAAGTCAGGGGTGCTGGACGGACAAGAGACCCCACTTGGGCCCCCCCTCAGAGGTCGGGGTGCTGGACGGATGAGACACCCCACTTGGGACCCCCTTCAGAAGTCTGGGGTGCTGGACAGAAAAGAGACCTCACTTGGGACCCCCTCAGAAGTCAGGGGTGCTGGACGGACAAGAGACCCCACTTGGGCCCCCCTTCAGAAGTCAGGGGTGCTGGACGGATGAGACACCCCACTTGGGACCCCCTTCAGAAGTCTGGGGTGCTGGACAGAAAAGAGACCTCACTTGGGACCCCCTCAGAAGTCAGGGGTGCTGGACGGACAAGAGACCCCACTTGGGCCCCCCTTCAGAAGTCAGGGGTGCTGGATGGTTGAGACACCCCACATGGCACCCCCTTCATAAGTCTGGGGTGCTGGACAGACAAGAGACCTCACTTGGGACCCCCCTCAGAAGTCAGGGGTGCTGGACGGATGAGACACCCCACTTGGGGCCCCCTTCAGAAGTCAGGGGTGCTGGACAGACAAGAGACCTCACTTGGGCCCCCCCTCAGAAGTCAGGGGTGCTGGATGGTTGAGACACCCCACTTGACACCCCCTTCAGAAGTCTGGGGTGCTGGACAGACAAGAGACCTCACTTGGGACCCCCTCAGAAGTCAGGGGTGCTGGACGGACAAGAGACCCCACTTGGGCCCCCCTTCAGAAGTCAGGGGTGCTGGATGGTTGAGACACCCCACATGGCACCCCCTTCATAAGTCTGGGGTGCTGGACAGACAAGAGACCTCACTTGGGACCCCCCTCAGAAGTCAGGGGTGCTGGACGGATGAGACACCCCACTTGGGGCCCCCTTCAGAAGTCAGGGGTGCTGGACAGACAAGAGACCTCACTTGGGCCCCCCCTCAGAAGTCAGGGGTGCTGGATGGTTGAGACACCCCACTTGACACCCCCTTCAGAAGTCTGGGGTGCTGGACAGACAAGAGACCTCACTTGGGACCCCCCTCAGAAGTCAGGGGTGCTGGACGGACAAGAGACCCCACTTGGGACCCCCCTCAGAAGTCAGGGGTGCTGGACGGACAAGAGACCCCACATGGGCGCTGGCTTTCTACACAGCCAAGAGGTATACTATACTGTATAAACCTTGTGAAATAAAAGGAACATAAATAAACTAAAACAACACACCCACCCCCTCATCCCACACTGGAAATCCCTCTAAAACCCACAACCCTCGAAGGAGTCCTGAGAGCTGGCCACCAGGCCGTCGAGGGACCCCCGCTTGGCTCCCTTCCCCGCGCGCGCCCCTCGGCCTCCCTCCTCCTCCTCCTCCTCTTCCGTCCGTCCCCCGCCAGAGAGCCAAGATGGCGGCGGCTGAGGGGAGGCGGGGAGGGAATCCCGCCTGAGGCGCCCACACGGCGAGGGAGGAGGCGGCGCTGTTGCTGCTGCCGCCGCCGCGCGCGAGGGGAAGGAGGATGCCACAAGAGGCGATGCTGTCTTCGTGATCGGCCGCGCGTCGGCGAGGGAAAAGCGCTTCGGGACCTCGAGGGGACCCCCCTCTCTCCGTGTCTCCCCTCCATTCATGCTGCCGCTGGGGAGCAGCGCCCCCGCCTGAGGTGAGGTCGCTGGGACGAGAGATGGCGGGCTGCCTCTGTCTTTCGGGGGCGCTGCTGCTGTTATGGATGCGCGCGTCCCCCCCCCCAAATAACGGAGCTGAGGGAAGAAGGCGGCCGTTGTTGCTCTTCAATTGGGATATTTGGGGCAGCGGGTTGGCGATGGCGAGGCGGGGGGGGGGAGAGAGAATAATACGCAATTTTGGGGCATCTCTCTGGCGTGTTGTGCGTGTGTGGTTTTAGGATGGGGGGACGGACGGACGACGAAATGATGCAACTGGCGCGTGTGAGACATGACGGCGGGTGATGCCAGATGCTGGAGTATACAGTATAATATTCAAAAGAAAGAAAAGAAATGGGTTAGCAGCCCTACTCGGAGTAGACCTTTTGGAATGAATGGGCTCAGGCCCATGAGTTCCCGTGGGTCTCTTCCCGAGCACGACGTGGCTGGAGACAACCCGGTGTCATCGGTGGTTTTAATCTGTTACATAGGAATGAAGCTGAAGTATTTTAAAAGAAGGGGGGTGTCATGTGTGCATTCCCCCCATCTATCTATGAAGTATTTAAAAGAAAGGGATAATCCATTCAATTGTTTCTGGCTAGTCTTATTTATTTATATTCAAAATTTGGCGAATGTTGGTGTTACGTGTGAATGTCGACTGTGCCTCAGGAATGTATAAAATGTATGTTTCCTTCTGTGGTTTTGGGGTTTTTTTGGACCTCGGTATATTCTGATGCTCTCTGCCCCGTGGTGAGCTGACCCGCCAATGTTCACCAGCCTGTCCCTTGAGTTTGGAGGACTTGGGAAGTGTCTTCTTGTGAATGCCGAAGTACACCAGAATTTGAACATTCACTTGCATGTAACAGATGTCAGAGCAGCTCCCCCAGTCACGCTCTAGTGTAACCAAGCGGCTGATGCTAAGATGTGATGAGGCAGATGGGGCTGGTTTGACCCCATGGCTGGGCTCATCAAGAGCAAAGGTGATAGTTTAGTTTCCTAGCGCAACGGGTCTCTCAAGAGCATGTCTTTGCCTTTCTCCATATGAGCGAGTAGCTGACATTCATTCCTATGGAGAAAAGCAAAATGAACACAGTAAAATGACTCACTGCAAGTCAGACCATTGGTTCATCTAACTTAGAATTGTCAACACTGACTGACAGCAGCTCTCCAAGCTTCAGGCAGGCATCTTTCTCAGGAGATGCTTGGATTGAAACTGGGACCTGCTTCATTCAAGGCATAGGCTATACCACAGAGCTATGGCCATTTAAACTTAAGTAAGTACTGCGCTCAAAGACCAAACACACCTCAGTAAAAAGGGAGGAAAGGGGTCAGGCAATCAGGGACCTAATACAAATTCAGGTTCAGATTTCCTGCACCACCCCATAACAACAGCCCTGAAAGGCAGGCCAGCAGTTATTACTCCACTGTGAAAGCAGCTTGACTCAAAGGAGATAAAGAAAAAACAGAGGTTTGGGCTTGGTATTTCCTCTTCTTTTGGATTTCTTCTGTAGAAATGATATCTTGACATGTGGGATAATGCTACTGGGAATGATTTCTAGGTTTAAATTGTGAGGGTTGTTGTGAATGTGCAAACAGCCCAAGCTCGAGGCTCCTTTATTTATAGCTTGGTCCATTACTACAAAATCCATAGGGCCATTAAGATACTACCTTTATGGGACTAACCAATTTCCGTGGAAAGCCCCTGAACTTTAAAGGTAAACAGAGCTCTTCTTCAGCAGAGATAAGTTAATTTTATTCTTGTTTAATTTGGGGAAATGTGTATAGATACATGCTATTACAGTGGTACCTCGGGTTACATACGCTTCAGATTACATACGCTTCAGGTTACAGACTCTGCTAACCCAGAAATAGTACCTCAGGTTAAGAACTTTGCTTCAGGATGAGAACAGAAATTGTGCTCTGGCGGCGCAGCAGTAGCAGGAGGCCCCATTAGCTAAAGTGGTGCTACAGGTTAAGAACAGTTTCAGGTTGAGAACGGACCTCAGGAACGAATTAAGTACTTAACTCGAGGTACCACTGTATATAGAAGCATATTTTGGCTTGAAATTGTTTTTAAATATTCAGTTGTTTTTATAAATGCAGTTGTTTGTGTTGTGAAATTGCTTTGAGATGCTTCATAGGAAGTGATTCATAAATGAATTAAATTATAATGATGAGGATGTATGTGGGGCTGACTACTATTAGTGTGTGTGTGTATGTGAAGAGGAAGAGATGGGTGCTATTTGACAAAGATGACACTGGTACATTGGAAGGCAGGTTAATGATAGAAGCCAGGCTGATCTTTGAGGGGGGGGGAAAGAGGGAAAATACTGGGGTGTTGGAAAAGGTGGTTTTATAGTTGAAATGTTTGGGGAACCAGGTTAGCAAGTAAGCTTCATTTGTGTACTTCTTGAAAAATCACTGTTGAGTAAATATTAGTGAAGGAATTGGGGTATGGCAAAGGAAATGCTGGGGTAAATTTTACAAAGCGTTGTAGCAAAGCGTTGTAGCAAAGCGGTGTTTCCAGGTGGCCACCTGCTAAAATGTTAGGTAGTCTTTATAACTAACTTTCATCATGCACCAGCGATGTGGAACTTTTGGAAACTTTTGAATTGGAAAAACTTTCTGGAAAGTTTTCATTTGCAAGTTAGGGTAATTTATATGAGGAAGTTTTCTGTTGCCCTAGAGAGTGGTTTAATTTAGCACGTTTATTTTATTTGCATTTAGTAAACAAAGCTAAAAACTTTCAAACTGCCAAACCTTCCTAATATTAATTTGCAGTTGGCATCCATTAAGTGTTTTTAATGAATTTATGAAATGCAACATTTTCTATGGGGGAAGAAAAGCACTGCAATTTTTTCTGCACCACATCATAGTCACACATTCGAATTACTCTTCACTCTGGGTGTTGGGTAGTTTGTGCGTCCATTATTTTCTATGAGTTGGATTCTTTGGAGAAGGCATTATGCCCCCATCTTTATTTAGACACCTGGGATTTGTTTTATTTAGGAAAAAGTGGTTAGGTAATTTTGTCCCGCCACCTTTCCTGTTTCTAATTGAAATGATAGCTTTGCTTTATAATAGCAGAGTACTTGATATGAGAGGGAACTCTTTTGATTAAAAAAAAATTAGACTGTTGCCAGTAATGGTTAGGTGTTTCTGGTGTTTAATACATTTCCTCAGTTATGGATGACTAATAATGTTTTCTTGCATGGCAATAGTAATAGACCTCTGTAGTGGTAGAAACAGAACCTTGGGGTTCTATTACCATATATTTATGCTAAAGTTTTCATATCTACCCATCTGTCTGTCTCTGTCTAGCAAGCCTCTTTTTTAAGGCTTCTGGTACCTTGAACTGACTTGAAGATGAAGCAAGGCAGTGACTTGCCTACAGCTATAAATCTTTTGCAGACACTGATTTTGGGCAAGATTCTAATGACCCTGCCATGTTACAAACATGGCAAAGAGCTGGCCTGACCACTCTGAATGAAGGAATAAATTCAGGTTTGTGTCCAGAAAACATTCAGTTGATCTCAAACAGTACATAAACTGCCATCCAGGATGAATTGGTGATGTCCATTCTGGGTTAGCCCAACACAGCATGGTGATGCAGATGGGAAATTCAAATGTCACCCAACTTTCTGCTAAGTAGCAAGTATCACAATCCACCTGGAAATTCTCTTACACCTAACTGAAATGAGCAGGAGCTATAGAAAGATGTGGTAGGTCAGGCACGTCCAACTCACAAGAGACTGTGAGCTACTCCCAGTAAAAAAATTCTGGAAGTGATCTACCCATGAAAGGAAGGTGGAAAGCCAAGGTTGTTGACCTTTCTTTAGGGGGGGCCAAGCCAAAGTTGCTGGGCTTTTTTTTTTAAAGGAATGTGGAAGACAAAGTTATTGAGTTTTTTTAGGGGGTAGTCACAGTGGTAACGTCTATTTTAGTTTCATAACAACAAAATAGAACTAAAGAACACTCATTTGACGCAACGGAGGAACACAGCAACGGAGGGGGGGCAGGGACTTTCACTGCATTGCTTTTCACTACCGACAATCGGGAGGGGGTCCCATGAGCAACAGCGATCAACAGTGAACATCCAGGGATCGACCTGTCAATCGCGGTCGACCAGTTGGACATCCCTGTGGTAGGGGAAGGGCTGGAGCATCTGGCGCATAGACCCATGCAGAAGGTCCCAGGTTCAAGCCCTGGCATCTCCAGGTAGGGCTGGGAGAAATTCCTGTCTGAAATCCTGAAGAGCTGCTGCCAGTCAGTGTAGACAATACTAAACTAGACAGATCAGTGGCCCTACTCTGTATAAGGCAGCTTCTTATAATAGTGCTCTGTGCAACAGAACCATTCGCCTCTCACTCTGCTGCCCCTAAGAGCACTCAGGTTGTGCCAGTTTATGCCGATCTCTTCTTGCTTCATGGCAGGTCCGTCTTGGCTCACCCTATTGTGTGTGTGTGTTTTTTTTGTTATGCATTTCTCTTGGTTACATACAGCAGGTGACCTTAAAAATGGATGGATTAGTGTACCTCAACTAAGATAGCAACAGTTTATGCTCTGGAGGCTGAGGCTTTTTGTTGCTGTCCTGTCTCTAATAACTAGAAAAGTCAGCAGGCTAGATACTAATAACACTTAACAGCTTGTTAATTATGTTGGTGGCCTTGGGCCTCTGCTAATCTCATGTTCTATTTAAAGAATGCACAAATGTGTATCTGACCCACTCTCAACCAAGATGCATGTTGATGTGTAAGTTGGAAAGTGAGTTTTTGTATGTGACTATTCAAACTGAACATTTAAAGAAAGCGCAATTTGCTTTTTAGTAAGTTTCACGTTTCCCTTACACTCTCTGTCAGTCTGCACTTAAATATTTCACTTTCTAGATGATTAAATGCAGAACTAATCTGCACAATCCTAGTGCTTACTACCTAACTGCAGTCCTGTCTACTCAGAAGTAAGTCCTATTGAATTCAGTCATGGGCCTTACTCTTAGGTAAGGGGGGTTAGAATTGCAGCCTCTGGCAAATACTGAAAGGACAAGATTCCAAGTGAGAGGTGGAAAATTGATTTCAGTATTGGGCAGATAACTCATTTATAACTTTATATTTTTAATTTACATGAAGATTCAGAACAGTAGTGCTAAATATAATCATTAATCATAGGAATTATTTCTATCATCCCTCTAAAGTAGTTGTCAGCAACTGGCAGCTCTTGAGTCAAATCTAGCTCCCTTAGGAGGCATTTTAGGCCCCCAGTTACAAACTCAAAGCCAGCAGAGGTGTGTGTGTGTGTGTGTGTGTGTGTGTGTGTGTGTGTGTGTTATGGAAAGAACAGTGGTTGTGGTTGCAGGGTTTTATAAATGTGGGGAGTCAGTTGAAGCTTTTACATGGTACTGTCAATAAGTCACCTTCTGGCAAAGCTAGTTGCAGCCTGGAGCCCTATATAATGAGAGGTTTCCTTGGGATCACTGTAATTTATTATCAAGTCAGATTTATTTATAGGAAATAGAGCAAAAAATCTTTGTGTCAAAGTAAAACTAAGGGCAACGAAGATTGACTGCCCTGTCCCACTTCTGTACACAAATCATTTGTTTTGCTGGTTTCCCCCCAAATTGATAGACTGGGCTCTTGCGCTTTATAAAATCTAAATATCCTGAACTAGGACTAGCTGGGTCCTATGCATGCTTGCTGATGAGTTTGATCCACACAGTACATTTAAAGCACATCCAGTGCACATTTAAAATACATAACTTCCTCAAAAGATTATTTGGAGCTGTAGTTTGCCTTATAGAGCCATCGTTCCCTGCGACCTTAACAAACTGCAGTTCCCCTTACTCTTTGAGGGAAGTTATGTTGTTGTTTAGTGCTCTGGTCCATGGGGTCACGAAGAGTCGGACACGATTAAATGACTAAACAACAACAACATGTGATTTAAATGTGCATCAGATGTGCTTTAAATGTATGGTGTAGAACTGCTCTGAGTCCCACAGGCAGAACAATTTTATGAAGGTCCTTGGGGTGAATGGGGGGGGGAGAGTGTCAGTGATGGAGGCAACACCACTCCCTCAGTTCTGCTAGGCTTGTGGCAGCCTGGATGGAAGCTTGGGGACAGCTTATTCCTCCTGTCCTCCACTTTAAAGAGTTTTACTTTCTTAAAAATGTTTATCCCATTGGTTTTTATGGGAGGGAAAATAACTATATGGTTGGAATGCTATTCTTTCTGAAGACCCCAAGGCCTTCTCAGAGTTCATGACATACTCCCTTTCAAACCATGCCACCATCTGAGCACTGGTGATGGCGGAATAACAGTGGCAGGCTTTGCTGCCACCATGACAAGCCCTCTGGCATCAGACTTGCCTCTTCACTGGCAGAAGGGCAGGTTTGCAACATCCAACAGCCCATCAGAGGGTAGGACCCAAACCAGTGGATTCAGATTACAAGAACATGCTGAATGGAAGAACTTTCTGATGGCAAGAGCTGTTTGACAGTGGAATGGACTACTTTGGGAGGTGGTGGACTCTCCTTCATTGGAGGTTTTTAAGCAGAGGTTGGATGGCCAACTCATGGATTATTTAAGCTGTGATTCCTGCATTGCAGGGGGTTGGGCTAAATTACCCTTTGGGTCCATTCCAACTTGGAAGTCCTGTGATTTGGGCCCCCTGTCTGGGAGCTTAGGCTTGCTCCCTAAATTCAGCAGGACTTATCTGCAAATATGGGTTCATTCGCATAGCTAAATGCGACTCCAACTCTGCCATTCTATGAAAAGAGGGCATTGATGGAATGTTTGATTTAAACATATTGCTTCAGTTTTCCAGAAATGAAATCAGAGGTTCTTGAGCAACAATCATATGACATAGCAGGAGGCTGAAATGACCCAATCTTAAGTAGTTTTTGGAACATTGAGTCTTGTAGCTGGAAATGGGACTTGTAGGATGTTTTGACATTCCACAGGAAAGGAAAGGAAAACATTTATTTTTATCTTTAATACTGTAAAAGTGCTAAGATTAGGTAAAACTATAATTTTTCGGAAATGGACTCTATAATAATTGCAAGTTTAGTCAGTAAGAAACTAGCTTAAGTGGGAGACCTCATTAAATTCTGTTTTCAAAACCTGCAATTCACTAATATCCTAGCCTGCCTCATCTTTGAGAATTAAAAATTTAGAAGGAGGATTAGCTTGTTTTATAGAGATTGGATGGAGAGGACTGCACTTTTCAGCTTGGGGATGAATCATCTCTGTTTTCTTTTCTCTGTTCTGCCAGAGTGTCTGGTTGGCTTTATACAACTGGGCAACCTCCATGCATCTGCTTAAAATGGTGAGTGGGAGGGGGAGACTACTTTTCAGAGGAGTAATTAAATTTCAAGGGAAAGCATTTGAAAGTGTATTGATTTATTTCAATTAAAAACAAATCTCTTGACCCTTTTTATACATAAGCTAACACTTGCATTAAGGGTTTGTGTGTGTCTGTGGAAACAGGAAAAATATATCCCTGAGCAGATGCAGGAAGATTTTGTACAAGCTCATCCGCCCTGTTTCAGGCCAGTCTCTCTGTGTTGTTTTGTCCAGAGCCCAAGTATTCTGTTATCTATCTCCACCTAATCAATATAATATTGACACTGATGGATGTGGCATGTGCTGTTATGTTGACAGAAAGTATCTCCTCTTGTGTATCCACATGAACTTTCCTTTAGTGGCCATAAAGTGTGCCATGAATCTATGTTGACTTTCCATTTCAGTACATCCATACTGTACTACAGACTTTAAAAAAAGTCATTCAGTCTCCCAAGGGGACCTTGTGAATCATAGTTCTGTGCAATGGCTAGGAATCTCTTAAGATAAATCTGCTAGCGAAAGGAAAAATAAGAGCCATAATGTCAATACGTTTATATCCAGTGCCTGGATATAAACTGCTGCTGAATTCTGCTGTCAGTAACAAATTCTGCAGTTATTTTATGCTTGCACAGAATCTGTATCAAAGTAACAAAAGCTGTCTGTTGGTAAATTGACCATATTATTAGTAGCATGTGGTTTCCTGTTTTAACCTGTAGGATTTCTTAGATTATTACGTGGTAGAACACATGTTCTCAGCTGGGTTTGAACTAGAAGGATAATAGACAATAGGTAACCCTGATCTAAATGCTACAATAAGCCAAAATGAGATGCTGCTCTTTGTGGTTAGTGACGTTTCGGAAGTCCAAAAAGGGAAGTAAGTTTCCTGTGATGAGGCAGGATGGATATCTGAGAGACTTCAGCATTGCTCAACTGATAATGTGATGAGTGTCTTTTTTAAGAGTTTGTGTCGGGCCGTCTGTCTTCTATTGTTGGCTTTCCAAAACTTCACCCTTGGGTTTTGCATGCACCCACAAAATAAATCTGAGTGAGCAGGGGGAAAAGAAGTTTATACTGGTGCTTGAATAATTTATTGATTCAAGTATGCTTGCCAACAGGTTAAAAAAAAAAGAGGTCTTCTGCAATGTAATAACTATCAGTAAATGCAGAATAAAATCAATCAGACAATAACAATGCCATCACTGAATGGCTGGGATAACAGCTATTAGGCCATTAGAGTACAAAGTGGATAAAATGATGAGTGACTGTTACGCAATATATGTCAATAATATAAATAAAACATCAAGGCTGCCCTGATAGAGCCATCATAGCTATCCTGTATACACGCATTTTCTTGTTCTATTTTAGTCAATGTTCACACAGTGCTGCAGGGTTTTGAGGTACCACAAAAGCCTGGCAAACTGTTTAATCAGATCAGATGGTGAGATGAGGGTGTGTACCATGAGTGATAGTGCCTTTCTCGTGCTACTTTCAGCTCTGAAAAATCTACTGCCTATTTCCAGCTCCAGTCTGTCTCCAAGCTGTCTTCACGCACTGGTAATTCGTAGTCTAACCCAGTTATTTCTCCCTTGGTTCTTCAGAACAGCCTGTTTACCATTTAAAGAATGCTTTGTGTTTGTCCATTATACACTCTGATATTTCCATGAGGAAGACGTTTGTGTTGTTCTCTCTGCTTTTACCCACTGCTCTAAAAAAAAAAGGGGGGACACTGTGCAAGTGACTAAGCTCTGTTGCATCATTTAAGCTGTTAAGAGCAGATGCTTATATAATGCCCTGTAGCTTTAGGAGTGTTTCGTTTCATTGGCCCAAGACACTTGTGATAGTTGAGGATAGGTTTTCATTTGAATTAACATTTAATATACAGAAGGTGTGCTCCCGAAGATGTTGGTGCTGGAAAATATTCCGTTCCTTTATTTTGATAAGTAATGCAGTTTATTACAAAGATAACTCATTACCGTGGCAAGTGTGTGAGCTTGTGGGCCTCACATCTGTGCAAGCACATTAAACTCAACAAGTTGTTCATAAGCTAGCACATTTGTGCTGACATTATTGAAACTGGAACTTGGGTATGTAAGCCATGTGCTTATTTCATTATAAAGGAGAGAGAAAAGTCTGTTTTACATAGAACAAAACTTGGCAGTGGCATCAGAGAAAAATGTAATGCTTTTCAGTGTACTCTTAAAGGTTGGTGGTTTTCAGAGACCTTTCAGTTTTACCATATCCCACATTTCTTTCATCCCTTGCTAGCCAGATCGTTCTGTGATGGAAGATGGAAGACAGAGGGGCCCGTGTTGCTGACTACTTTGTTGTGGCAGGATTGACTGATATTTCAAAACCACTAGAGGAGGAAATCCACTTCAACGATGCTTGTCACAAGCTTGCAAAGCCAAAAGAGCCAATCACAGATGTGGCGGTGATAATTAAATCTCTGGGGGAGGAAGTGCCTCATGGATACAAATGCATAGATGTTACTCCATCAGGACTGTCAGCAGATCTCAACAATGGCAGCCTTGTGGGACCACAAATATATCTGTGCTACAGGAGAGGGAGAAACAAGCCCCCACTTACTGACTTGGGGTGAGTAAATTTTATTAACGTTGCTTTAAATATATATTCAAGTTGCACTACTAAGGAATAGAGCTGCTAACTTTTTATTTAAAAAACATTGGTCCGTTAGGTTTTGTTTGGAGGCAGAGTTGGGGAAGAACCTGATGGATATAGAATCATAGAATCGTAGAATTGTAGAGCTGGCAATTCAGGGGAGAAACTGGAGTGGGGTCTGCTCTGAGGTGGGGTGCAGGTGGGACTGTGTTGCTGACCTTCCTTCCCAGTGCCATGTGTCACTGCCACTTATCGAGATGTGGAAGTGAAAGAGCAAGGCAGCAGGAGCTTGGCGCACTGCCGGTTCAGTGCAGACACAGTGTCAGAAGCCTTGGATTGGTTCTGCAGTTGCACCTGTGCTGAGCATGTCGTTCATGCAACCCAACCCTTGCTGCTTCATGAATGGAGCATAGTTGACTGTGGTCTATTATGGGCAGAGCCTAGCAGGATTCCTTCCCACTCCCCGCAATACTCCTTACCTGTTGTTTCTAAAAACCTGTCCTTGTGTTTTTGGGTATGTCTTCTGTCTAGGGTTTTATATGATGGGAAAGAGAGATTAAAACAGGGTTGTGAAATCATCCAAGCCACTCCGCATGGCCGCCCTGCAAATATCAGCGGTGGTGCTTCATCGCAAAAAGTATACATCACATTCCGAAGAGCCTTGGAGAACATGACTCAGAATACCTTGGCTGTCACAGACATATGCATAATTATACCAAGTAAGGGAGAAACCCCACCACACACATTCTGCAAGGTTGACAAGAATCTGAACAGCAGTGTGGTAAGGTGGACTTCTGGATTTGTAGAAAATACTGTTTAATGGATTTATAATGCTTACAATATAGTTGTTATTATTTAATTTATATACCTCTTAAGGACAAAATAGGCTTTTAAGTGATTTACAAAGCATAACATTCAGTTATGAGTTGGCATTAAAAAAAAACCAGGTTGGAGTAGACATATATATATTTCTAATTAATCCTACTCTCCTGTAAGATTCCAGAGGATCTGTGCCAGTTTCTTCTTCATGTCTCAACAATGTCAACTTCTCATGAGCAATCCATAATCCCTTGAAGGGTTTTCTGCTGTGTTGCAGTGTTATCTGCTCTTTGCCCTATGGACAATGGTATAAATTAAATGCTGCAAGCAGCTTTTTATGAAGTTATCTGTGCAGTCCTAAGGCAAGTACTTAAAAAAAAGTAAGAATTGCTTTGCTGGATAGACTAAGACATACCTAGGTGGAATCTACACGCATATAAAAACACTGTGAAAATGCTTTTTTAAAAAGTGTTTTGAAAAATACATTGAATTTTGCATAGCTCACTGTCGCTATCTACTGTCACATTTGTATATTGCACTTTACAACACATTTAAAGTTTTATTTGCAGCTGTGTAGCTGAGTCCCTAGTTAATTCACCTCCGCCAACCATATACTTCTGGAAGCTCAGTAGGGAGACACAAAACTGCAAAATAGTTTCCCCCTCTTCTTTACTCCCAGCATCTGATATTGAGACGTAGGCTGCCCATGAATATGGAGGCTCAGTTGTTGTTGAATAATATATCGAATACAGTGGTACCTCGCAAGGCGAAATTAATTCGTTCCGCGAGTTTTTTCTTCTTGTGAGTTTTTTGTCTTGCGAAGCACAGTTTCCCATAGGAATGCATTGAAAATCAATCAATGCGTTCCTATGGAAACCGCCTTCAGACCAGGTCCGGGGACAGTCTGTCCCCCGACCTCTTCTGAAGGCTGGGGCGGGAGGGGGACAAGGGCTTTTCTTCCCACCGCCAGCCTTCAGAAGGCTGTTCTGAAGGCTGGCGGTGGGAAGAAAAGCCCTTCTCCCCACCTCCCGCCCCGCAAGCTCCGGGGACAGGAGGGCTTTGCTGCCGACCGCCAGCATTTTAAAAGCCCCTGGGACAGTGGAGACTTCTCCGCTGTCCTGGGGCGATTTTAAAATGCTGGTGGGCGGCAGCGAAGCCTCCGCTGTCCTGGGGCGATTTTAAAATGCTGGGGGTCGGCAGCGAAGGCTTCGCTGCCGCCCGCCCGCATTTTAAGATCGCCCGGGACAGCGGAGAAGTTTCCGCTGTCCTGGGAAGGCAAGCGGGGGGGGAGCAAAGACTTTTGCCCCCCGCCGGCCTTCAGAAGAGGTCCAGGACCTCTTCTGAAGGCTGGCGGTGGGCGAAAGTCTTTGCTCCCGACCGCCATCATTTTAAAAGAGGTCCCCGGAGATTTCCCTATGGGCTTTCTTCTTGCGAAGCAAGCCCATAGGGAAATTCGTCTGGCGAAGCACCTCGAAAAACGGAAAACTCTTTCTTCTTGCGAGTTTTCTGTCTTGCGAGGCATTCGTCTTGCGAGGTACCACTGTAGATTATTTTTGTCACATCAATATGATTGAAGAGTTCTCTTTCTTAAAGCCTTCCTGCTACTCATTATCAAAGTAATAATTGTTGGCATACTCTATAAAAGTCCCCTCAAGTCCTCCTTGCTGTCACAATGTTAATGAATCCAATCTACTCCACCATCTTCTGATGCCTGTTAGTTACACAGAACACTGGGAAAGCACTTCTTGCAGGCCTTCTAAATGAATAGTCAATTGCACAAAAAGTATATGAGATACCATTACTTGGTTTTCAGTAGAATATTTTAAATGCAAGTTAAATTGAATGGATTTCTGGTGATAGCATTTGTTCAATAGGAACAGTATGATTCAGGTGCACTGTGGCATGAAAGCCTGTGGCTAATGCACTGCTGTTTTCCATCATTTTTGCTTTTGTGTGATCAAATCATTGTCAAGTGATTTGATTTTTTAAAAGCCCCATTTATTTATTTTTTTGCAAGCCCTTCTCATGTGTATTTAAACTGAAAATTTTTATTTATCTCACTGGGCCATAGTGCTATTTTTCAATGATAAATTGTCGTTATGCCACTTTCTAGGATAAAAGAAAAGGCAGAGAATCATGTGTATGTTGGAGGGGTAGGAGGAACTATGATATACACAGGGTAACTTAGAAGACAGTTCTTAAAATGCTTCAAATTATGGACTCAGTTAAAACACATTCCAGAATTCATGGGTATTTGAATGTATGCTGTTTTCTGAGCAAGCCTCTGGAATAGGGCTTTTACATCTTTCATGATTTTCACTTATGGCACATAATCATTTGTTTTGCAATAAGTAGGAGCTGCACAAGATTTTTTTATAAACTGAAGTTATTAAAATGCTACTGAAATCAGTGGGAATGGAATATTTTCTTCTCATTTCTCTGGTATGAATGCTGTCTGAGCTACTCCAAAACATATACAAAACCTGAGCAAACTACAAAATCAAGTGTATTTCATTTGTAGTACCCATTATGGCTTATGTAGTGCATGAAAGAACTCATTTTACATTCCAAAAGTGTTTATGTGCTGCAGACATTTGCTGGTAGCCCCCTCTTTTTTAGTCAGTCTTCCTTTGGGTTTACCAATGGACACAAAATTTAGCAGAATACTATAAATTTCTGTTTACCTTGACACATTGCCAGCAGCAGAGAGAAGTTGGTACTGTTCAAAAATTATGAAATTGTATGAGATTTTGTGCTAAAAATGAGTCATAGAGTGAAAAATTACAGGTTAAGAGACTCAAGCATGGTTATAGAATACTTAAACATCAGCATGAATCAAGTGAAAGGGATTGCCCAGGAAAATAGTTTGTGTGTTTTTTACCTTAAGTCGGGTTCTTTAATCTGACACACAAGAGTGCTTCCATTATTCATTACAATCATTGAATTGATTTTAAAGGAGTATAATTTGACCTTTTACAAGTTGCCTGATCAGGCTTGTTTATCCTTCCCACTTGTGGCATTGTACTTTTGTCTTTCTACATTGCCTAGTCAACTAATTCACCCTGTTCTGCTCTTCTCTTGCAGTGGGGCTCAGCAGTATACTTGTGCTATAAGAAGTCTGTGGCAAAAACAAACACCATATCATACAAAGCTGGTAAGTCATCTGTAGGTTTTATTTATTTATAATACAGTAATGCTTATTGGCTGCATATAGTAGACCAATTTTATTTATGGATTAATTCTTTTATGTAAGCTTAGACTGGATTTGCACTGACGTGGGAAAATTCTGTAATATCAAGAAGACCAAGAATGTTATGTACTTTGAGAGGCAGGCAGCCTACGCACTATGCATTTAAAGCACGCACGCACGCACACACACACACACACACACAGAATCCTTGGAATTTTAGTTTACCTGAAACAGACCTACAATTTCCATCACCCTTAACAAACTACAGTTCCTAGGATTTAGGGTGTGTGTGTTGTGGAGTGTGAGGAAGAAGACATGCTTTAAATGTGTGGTGTGTACACATTCTCATTTATGACAAACAGGATAAAGACTTGGTTCTGTGGGCCTGGAGGGACTTCGGAGGTTGCTTATTTATTATATTTTTATTCCATTTTCTGGACCATTCTTGACTTCTAAAGTAGCTCATATTAATGACATTTTTTAAAAAATGAGAGACAGGCCCTGTCACCAAGCTTACAAACTAAACAGATGAGATGAAAACAAAGAGAAGGGAAGGGGAGCAGAAGTAAAAGGCAGAGGAGGGAGGTCCAATTTTCAAGGCCAAAATGAAGTGGTGAGCTATACGCGGGCCTTCGTATTCCATGCTGCCCACATTCTTCTTCCCTCATTGGGGAATTTGACTTGCGGTTACTTTTCATGAAAAGCTTTCTCTTCCCCCACTTCTCTGCGTAGCAAACCACTTTTGGAATTAATGGGAGGTCCAGTAATGGTTTTTGATACGGCATATTGGGTGGTCTGTCGTTGCTATGCTTTTGTAAAACAAAATGAGGGGGAATGCACAACCCTGATTCACTTTAATTGGGATATTTTGGAAGCACACAGGTACATCTGCCAAGTACAGAGGCTCATCCTCTCTCTAGAGCTTGCCTGGGCAAGCCCAGTTGAAATGAATGCAACATAGCTTAGGAGGCTTTTATCCAGTATGCCTTCTATTGAATAAGCAGAATGAAATGTTGAGTTATTTTGATTTCATTGCTGGGAAATTGGATTGCATTGACTGGAGGAGCTGTGAAACCAGTTCAAGTGGCAATGCTGTCTGTAATAGGACCAATGTGGTTCAGCAGATAGAACAGGGGTTGTCAGTGTGTTTCCCATGGCACAAGTCCTTCTCAGACCATGTTTTTGTTTTTAATTTTCTTTTTTGTTAACTTACCAACTCATATTCTTCTGCATGTCTGCAGAGTCCACCTAGTATGCAGAGGCTCCAGATTTCTTTCTGAGAGGCCCTGTGTTGCTGCCAAACTTGTAGGAACCCAAGTTCAGTATTATAGGAGCAAGTGGGGACTTGCAACAGTCCTCAACCCTAAAAGGAGTGTTCCTATTCAGGACTTTTGGCATTCTGGTAAAGGATCCTCAATGATCCCTTCAGGGCTTGCAGAAAGCTAGAAGGAAGGATTCAGGAGCAGAAAGGGAGAAAGGACACCTTTTAATTTCTTCCCATTTGAAAATGTCTCCTCGTGGCTGGCCCTGCCATAGGACAGAGTTCAAAATATACGAATAAGCCACTTCAAAATGATGTATATATCATACAACACATCTCACAAAATATACAAGTAACTACAAGTTGTGATATGCATCAGAGTCAAACAAAGAATCAAACAAATCAATGAATAGCGAGGAACGCCAAGCCGTCTCTCAAAGGAAGCAGTTTCACAAAAGTCTCAAAGGAAGACGTCTCTCTGAAGTCTCAAAAGGACAGTATATCAAGAGTAGTTCAACTGTTTCAGAATAAAGTTTTCATCAGCGAATAATGAAATATTCATACTAGTGGGGAATCATGCTAGTGGATCAATGATCACTGGATAGTGTAGCTGGAACACAGGGGTTTGTGTTTGTTCATAGGGCAGAGTTCGACAGCCACCTCAGGTGGCAGATGTTGATAGGGGCAGGGAATGTGGCAACATGTTGGAGGATTGAGCTTTGGACACCCCACAGCCAGCCCCATACTCCCTAAGCTAGCCTGCTGGCCTCAGATGTGGTGGAGGATGCTTTGTGTTTGAAGTAATATTCAGCTGCTGGCCTGGTTGGTACATAGAATGGGGGAAGGGGCATCATTGTGTTTTTTGCCTCAGGCAGCAAAACTTATTGGGTCAACCCTGCTTCTCCTATTGTGTTATGTAGTGCTAAAGGACATAGTCTTGGGACTGCCAGCCAGCCCCAAACATGAGAGTATTTGTCAGGGAAGAGTTAGAAGTTTCCAGTTTCTCAGAGGGAGAAAGCATACCCCAAAGGGGGAAGGAGAGCAGTGAATCTAATAGAAAAGAGCAACAGGAACAACAGGGAGGGACCAGCTGTTCCCAGGAAAGGCAAGGGTTAAGTTCTAGCTCAGATTTGGAGGAGGGGAGATACAAGCCAGCTCTAGCCAGGAGGTTAGAAAAAAGAGCGGGAAAGCGAAAGGAAGGGCGCCTTCGCCATTTTGAGGGTGGCTGGTCACGGAGAAGCAGAGCTCAGAAGGTATCTGAAGTAAGTGACTCTGAGGAATAATAGTTAAGAACCGTTTATAAGATTGTTTTGTTAATATGCAATAAAAAGTTATAAAAGAACAAGAAGCGTTTGTGTGGTGATCTGAAGAGGACAACGACCAGTCCTGACAGTATTAGTGCTATATACCAAAAGAAAATGTTTCCGTTTTTTCCTGCCTCCTTTGCAACCTTGTGATATGCACCTGCCACCCCACCTGCTTTACTCCAAGCCAAGGATGCTATTAGCCAGGGGACAGCAAACATTTTCAGCAGAGGGCTGGTCCACTGTCCCTTAGACCTTGTGGGGGGCTGGACTATATTTTTTTGGGGGGTGGAATGAACAAATTCCTATGCCCCACAAATAACCCAGAGATGCATTTTAAATAAAAGCACACATTCTACTCATGTAAAAATATGCTGATTCCTGGACCGTCCGCGGGCCAGATTTAGAAGGCAGTTGGGCCGGATCTGGCCCCCGGGCCTTAGTTTGCCTACCCATGCTATAAGCTATTTGGCAAATTCCCTCTATTTATATTCCTTTCCCTCCCCACCCACCTAACAGACTTGCAACCTTATGTGTCTCAACTATCCTCTACGTTTTATAAGTCTTGGAAGCCACTGTGTGTTGGCCCCCATCCAGCTGTTTGTTGCTGTTTTTAAAGTATTTTCCTTTTATAAACTAATATTCCTGGGAGCATGAAGAAGCTATTATCTTTCTTTCTTTCTTTCTTTCTTTCTTTCTTTCTTTCTTTCTTTCTTTCGCTAGCTAGCAGCCCTGTTTTCCTTTCAAATGGATAGGCATTGCACCACCCAAGTTTGGTATTAGAAGGGATGGTGATGATGCAGAAATTATACATGTCAAAACAAGAAACAGTGAAACTGTAGTCCTAAAAGACACCAAAAAAAATCCAAATACGAATCAAGCAACATCATTAAAAACTGGATTGCACTCCACAGCCCAAAGCTTTCCTGAATGAAGTGTTTATTTTACATTCTCACTGGATCATTTGATGATGGCTAAGGACGATATTCCTTAATTTGTCAACAAGGTCAGAAATGAATGAGGTATATTGAAATTACCTCAAGCAAAATTTTGTATTGAAAGATATCAACAGTGGATAGATGGCAGTTTGACAATATAAGAGCTTTGAATCTTGAGCTTTGAATCTTGATAGATGGCAGTTTGACAATCTTGAGCTTTGAATTTTCCTTATTTGCTCTAATTGGGGCAATTTAAATTTCTGCTGTGTTGCTTGATTTAAAAGATGAAGGGTTTTTGATAATTTTTTTGTATATTTTTGGAATGCTCAATATGGTGCTGATGTTCAGTTGAGAGCTTAATTCCTTATTAGACTGATGTTGTTGTTGTTTAGTCGTTTAGTCGTGCCCGACTCTTCGTGACCCCATGGACCAGAGCATGCCAGGCACTTCTGTCCTCCACTGCCTCCCGCAGTTTGATCAAACTCATGCTGGTAGATTCAAGAACACCATCCAACCATCTCATCTTCTGTCATCCCCTTCTCCTTGTGCCCTCCATCTTTCCCAACATCAGGGTCTTTTCCAGGGAGTCTTCTCTTCTCATGAGGTGGCCAAAGTATTGGAGCCTCAGCTTCACGATCTGTCCTTCCAGTGAGCACTCAGGGCTGATTTCCTTAAGAATGGAGAGGTTTGATATTCTTGCAGTCCATGGGACTCTCAAGAGTCTCCTCCAGCACCATAATTCAAAAGCATCAATTCTTCGGCGATCAGCCTTCTTTATGGTCCAGCTCTCACTTCCATACATCACTACTGGGAAAACCATAGCTTTAACTATACGGACCTTTGTTGGCAAGGTGATGTCTCTGCTTTTTAAGATGCTGTCTAGGTTTGTCATTGCTTTTCTCCCAAGAAGCAGGCGTCTTTTAATTTCGTGGCTGCTGTCACCATCTGCAGTGATCATGGAGCCCAAGAAAGTAAAATCTCTTACTGCCTCCATTTCTTCCCCTTCTATTTGCCAGGAGGTGATGGGCCCAGTGGCCACGATCTTCGTTTTTTTGATGTTGAGCTTCAGACCATATTTTGCACTCTCCTCTTTCACCCTCAATAAAAGGTTCTTTAATTCCTCCTCACTTTCTGCCATCAAGGTTGTGTCATCTGCATATCTGAGGTTGTTGATATTTCTTCCGGCAATCTTAATTCCGGCTTCGGATTCATCCAGCCCAGCCTTTCGCATGATGAATTCTGCATATAAGTTAAATAAGCAGAGAGACATTATACAGCCTTGTCGTACTCCTTTCCCAATTTTGAACCAATCAGTTGTTCCATATCCAGTTCTAACTGTAGCTTCTTGTCCCACATAGAGATTTCTCAGGAGACAGATGAGGTGATCAGGCACTCCCATTTCTTTAAGAACTTGCCATAGTTTGCTGTGGTCGACACAGTCAAAGGCTTTTGCATAGTCAATGAAGCAGAAGTAGATGTCTTTCTGGAACTCTCTAGCTTTCTCCATAATCCAGCGCATGTTTGCAATTTGGTCTCTGGTTCCTCTGCCTCTTCTAAATCCAGCTTGCACTTCTGGGAGTTCTCGGTCCACATACTGCTTGAGCCTTCCTTGTAGAATTTTAAGCATAACCTTGCTAGTGTGTGAAATGAGTGCAATTGTGCGGTAGTTGGAGCATTCTTTGGCACTGCCCTTCTTTGGGATTGGGATGTAGACTGATCTTCTCCAATCCTCTGGCCACTGCTGAGTTTTCCAAACTTGCTGGCATATTGAGTGTAGCACCTTAACAGCATCATCTTTTAAAATTTTAAATAGTTCAGCTGGAATACCATCACTTCCACTGGCCTTGTTATTTGCAGTGCTTTCTAAGGCCCATTTGACTTCACTCTCCAGGATGTCTGGCTCAAGGTCAGCAATCACACTACCTGGGGTGTACGAGACATCCACTCCTTATGGGGTCTTCGCTGCGAGACCACATTCATCCGGTGCTATATCAGCTGCACTGGCTCCCGGTGGAGTACAGGATCAGGTTTAAGGTGCTGGTTTTAACCTTTAAAGCCCTATACGGCCTAGGACCCTCGTACCTACGGGACCGCCTCTCCTGGTATGCCCCACAAAGAAACCTACGGTCTGCAAATAAAAACATCCTGAAGGTCCCAGGCCTCAGAGAGGTTAGGCTGGCCTCAACTAGAGCCAGGGCCTTCTCGGCTGCGGCTCCAATCTGGTGGAACGCTCTGTCAGAAGAGACTAGGGCCCTGCGGGACTTGACATCTTTCCGCAGGGCCTGCAAGACAGAGTTGTTCCACCAGGCCTTTGGTCAGGGCGCAGCCTGACTCCCTCCTCTGGCAACCTGCACAGAGTTTTGCTTAATGGTTGCCATTAACTTGACTTTAATTAATTCTTATAATGAAATATTTTTAGAATGTTGGTTTATTTGATTGTTTGATTATTTGATTGTTGTTAGCCGCCCTGAGCCCGGCTTCGGCTGGGGAGGGCGGGATATAAATAAAATTTATTATTATTATTATTATTATTATTATTATTATTATTATTATTATATCTTTCTGGTATAATTCCTCTGTGTACTCTTGCCACCTCGTCTTGATGTCTTCTGCTTCTGTTAGGTCCTTACCACTTTTGTCCTTTATTATGGTAATCTTTGTACGAAATGTTCCTTTCATATTTCTGATTTTCTTGAACAGATCTCTGGTTCTTCCCATTCTGTTGTTTTCCTCTATTTGTTTGCATTGCTCGTTTAAGAAGGCCTTCTTGTCTCTCCTTGCTATTCTTTGGAAATCTGCATTCAATTTCCTGTATCTTTCACTATCTCCCTCGCATTTTGCTTGCCTTGTCTCCCCCGCTATTTGTAAGGCCTCGTTGGACAGCCACTTTGCTTTCTTGCATTTCTTTTTCATTGGGATGGTTTTAGTTGCTGCCTCCTGTATAATGTTGCGAGCCTCCACCCATAGATCTTCAGGCACTCTGTCCAGCAAATCTAAATCCTTAAACCTGTTCCTCACTTCCACTGCGTATTCATAAGGGATTTGGTTTAGATTGTATCTTACTGGCCCAGTGGTTTTTCCTACTTTCTTCAGTTTAAGCTTGAATTTTGCTATAAGAAGCTGATGATCTGAGCCACAGTCAGCTCCAGGTCTTGTTTTTGCTGACTGTATAGAGCTTCTCCATCTTTGGCTGCAGAGAATATAATCAATCTGATTTCGATGTTGCCCATCTGGTGATGTCCATGTGTAGAGTCGTCTCTTGTGTTGTTGGAAAAGCGTGTTTGTGATGCCCAGCTTGTTTTCTTGACAGAACTCTTATTGGCCTTTGCCCTGCTTCGTTTTGATCTCCAAGGCCAAACTTGCCAGTTGTTCCTTTTATCTCTTTATTCCCTACTTTAGCATTCCAATCCCCTATAATGAGAAGAACATCCTTCTTTGGTGTCACTTCTATAAGGTCTTGTAAGTCTTCATAGAATTGGTCAATTTCAGTTTCTTCAGCACCAGTAGTTGGTGCATAAACTTGGATTACTGTGATGTTAAAAGGTCTGCCTTGGATTCGTATCGAGATCATTCTATCATTTTTGAGATTGCATCCCAGTACAGCTTTCGCCACTCTTCTGTTGACTATGAGGGCCACTCCATTTCTTTTACGGGTTTCTTGCCCACAGTAGTAGATATGATAGTCATCCGAACTGAATTCGCCCATTCCCGTCCATTTCAGTTCACTGATTCCCAGGATGTCAATATTTATTATTGCCATCTCATTTTTGACCACATCCAACTTACCCAGATTCATGGTTCTTACATTCCAGGTTCCTATGCAATATTTTTCTTTACAGCATTGGACTTTCCTTTCGCTTCCATGCATATCCGCAACTGAGCGTCCTTTCGGCTTTGGCCCAGCCGCTTCATCAGCTCTGGATCTACTTGTACTTGTCCTCCGCTCTTCCCCAGTAGCATGTTGGACGCCTTCCGACCTGAGGGGCTCATCTTCCAGCGTCATAACTTTTATATGCCTGTTGTTTTTGTCCATGGAGTTTTCTTGGCAGGGATACTGGAGTGGCTTGCCAGTTCCTCCTCCAGGTGGATCATGTTTGGTCAAAACTCTCCACTATGACCTGTTCATCTTGGGTGCCCTGCTCGGCATAGTTCATAGCTTCTCTGAGTTATTCAAGCCCCTTCGCCACGGCAAGGCAGTGATCCATAAGGGGGATTAGACTGATACGTGTAGTTTTTCTTTAATTTTGTGGTGTTGGCCCTCATAATTTTTCAGGAGTATGGTTAAACTGGATCTCATGTGACTTGCAAGTAAATACCATAGAATTAAATGGTCTTATTCCCAAGTAAATGTGTGTAGGATTGTGCCCTTAGCTGGAAGTAAGACCTGTTTAATTCAGACTTGTTTGTGAGTAGGCATGCAAAAGATTGCATTTGTTGTGCAGGGAAGCATAGAAGTTGGGAAAATAAACTCTTAGCATGCTTCTTAATAGTTCGGTGTGTTACATAAGGAATGTTTTTTCTAGTATGCTCAGTGGAGTTCAGGTCTATCAGTAATATAAAAAATTGTTTCTCCAGGTCTAATATGCAGATATCCAGAAGACGACTACGATTCATTTCCCTTACCGGAATCAGTACCTCTTTTTTGCCTCCCAATGGGGGCAACAATTGAATGTTGGCCATCTAATAGCAAGTATCCCCTCCCAGTGTTTTCTACATTTGTACTAACTGGAGCTTCAGCTGAAAAGGTAAGGATAAGTTTGTCAACAAGTATAATTTTCAAGTACAGCTTGTTTTATTTTATTTTGTTGTTGTTGTTTCATTTTTCTGAGTCTGAGGAATTCATCAGAAAATGTTTGAAAGCTTGAAAATTCTTCCTGCAATAACTTCACATGATGATTAATGCTAGACTTAAACTGATTTGGTCATCATTCCTTCTCCATGAGGAGCACTGGAAGCTGTAGTTCTGTGATGGGGAGGTGGGATCTAACAGAGCAGGGTCAGCTCCAGGACTGAGGGGCCCCAGGCAAAGAGACCTTGGGAGGCCCCCTCCTCTCTTGGTAGAACAGGGTGGGCTTACCTGGCAACACTGCTGTGTTGGGTGGATGGAGACAAGATTTACATCTCCCATAATGCCCCTCAGCAAAATACTTTGGAGGCATTGGGAGAAATTATAATGGCCACTAGACCTTAAGTGCCATATCTGATGTGGCATTAATTGCCCCTCATTATGCTACCTGCCCAGGAACACATTGCAACCCAGCTATTGAGACATACATTTTAAGAAGTTGTTCATTAACCTTAAACTGCTTATAGTGCTGCATGCATGCACAAAACAACTTTTTATTGCACTTTTACGTTCATATTTAGTTCTCTGAGCTGCTTAAAATGTTTTCATAATATTTCAAGAAGTGCAGTACATTAAAGTAAAGCTATTTGAGAAATGTACATATTCTGGAGTCCTTTGCCTTTGGTCTGAAGCAAACGCATGGAGAACAAGCATGTTCATTAAATCACATATTTTGTTGTTTGCAGGTCTATGGTGCTGCGATACAGTTCTATGAAACCTATTCTGAAGAGAATCTCACAGAAAAGCAGAAATCTCAGTTGGGTTTAGTGGCTACTCCTGATGGGAAGTCTGCTAGCTCCAAAACAGTCCAGACGAATAAATGCATCTGCCTTCTTTCTCACTGGCCATTCTTTGATGCTTTCAAGAAATTTCTTACTTTTCTATATCGTTATTCCATCTCTGGTCCACATGTCCTGCCCATTGAGAAGTAAGTTCTGTAGGATATTTTGTCCATTTCACATCAGTGCTACTGTAGAACAGTTTTATTAATTGAGACTGGCCACTGGTCACAGCTGAGAGTGCATTCTGCCTAGCCAGCAGGCAGCTGGGCTCCCTGCCTCTCATTGCTAGCTTGAGTCAGACCTTGCACCAAACCTGTTTTGAGGAATCTTAACTATGGGTTGATTTAGATATAATGCCAAATCATGGTTTGAAGATACAGGAACAAACTTGGAATAAGGAGTCACTGTGCTTGTTTCTCAGCAGGTGGGTCATTGTTGCTTACTGGGAAGGGGGTGAGCAAGGCAGTGGTGAGATCAGTGCAGTGCAAATGCACCAGCAGATCCAATCTGGTGCTGCCTGGTGGTGTGTTGCACCCCACCAACCTCTCTGCCACCTCTCCTCTCCTGCTAATCAGTAGTGACCCATCTGCTGGAAAGCTAGCAGAGCTAATTCTGTTCCCAGCAGGTTGCTAAATTGTTCCCCATAGCTTGCCCCTACTCTTTGTGCCTCCATGGAACACACAGGTCATTATGGAAAACTCTGCACTGATTTAAACAAACACAATTGAATAGAGCCTATCTGCTAAAAAAACGTTTTAATGCTTTTTGTATGCTGGCTGTACACTGGCATCCTGTATTCCGTAAACGGATTAAATTTATTAAGCTGAAATAATTATTTCTTCTTTCACAGGCATATTTCCCACTTTATGCACAAAGTTCCTTTTCCATCCCCTCAGAGGCCAAGAATTTTAGTCCAGGCAAGTGTAAATTTGCCCTTTACTGTCTACATGTTGTTCTAGTTTCAGCAGGTTCATGCATGTATATGCATCACTAGATTACATGAAGGTTTTGTAGGTGACTGTGTAAACTCATTCAGTTGAAAAGCAATGTGCCAGTGACACAATGGGTCAGCGTGTCTTGCTGTTAAGGTTGGTTGTTCAAGCTCATCCAGGGATGGTTGTGGGCAGGATTCCTGCACTGCAGGGAGTTGGACTAGATGACCCTTGGGTTTCCTTCCAACTCTACAATTCTATGATTCTCTGAGATGAAAGCTCCATTTTTGGTGTTTGATCTGTGATGGCTCATTCATATATGCAATTCATTGTTGGTTGTTGCAGCCTTTAATGTTTAAGAGATATATGTGACCCATATATATGTATTTTGATATTTGCTTTTTTGTATTTGTATATAATTCTTATTGTTGATAATATTGCACACTCATATATTATGATTGCTAGCCACCCTAGATTTCTTGTGCGGAAAGGCAGAGTATAAATTTAAATAATAATAAGTTGAGAAAATTCTAAACTCAAGCACCCACTTGTGTGCAGCTGTGATGTTACTCCCCTTTCTGTACCAAATAACCTAAACTTCTGAGGGCTGTTTCTTGTGTGTTAAGATCTGGAGAAGGTCCTGCATCCTTTCTTCGATGCTAGTCAAAATCCTGGTTAAGGGACACAGTGTTGTATTTTCATGTGTAGAAATCTTTTTCAAAGCACCAACCCCATGATTTATAGCCACAAGAGCAGCTGTATATTTAAGGAAGCAGACTTTTACAGTGTTTTACCATTATAAAGCACGAACATTCTATTTTTCATTAAATCAAGACAATTTTGTCCTTTTGGCATGGGATTTGACATGGTGGGGATTTGACATGGTGAATCTACCTGGTGAGAGGGTATCCTCTGGACAATTGGTGGGGAGGCAGCAAAAGCGAAGAGTTGCTGAGCTTTTGCAACAATATGTTCTGAATGCATATTGTTTGGCAGTCATTTTTCTTCCTTGCTCAAAAGTTACGTATCCCTTTGCCAGATTAATCATGTCAAGGGTTCAAGGCTGTTGCAGGGGTCTGCCTTTACTGGATTCATTAAAATCGATTATACAGATCTGCCACCACAGTATCTTTGGTCTTGATCCTGGTATTTCATTTGGGGTCAGGTGGAACAAATGTGAGGTTTCTATATAGATTGAATTTTGTTGGACATGTGCCAAGTTGTATGTTTATTTATTTTTGTTGTTAGTTTAAGAGATCTACCCTTGTTGTATTTGTATGTATGTTTTGGAATACAGTACTCAGTAAACAATGATATTCATAATTTTAAAAATTTAAGAGGTTTCAGTAGGCCATACTTGATGCAATGTAGGAGGTTGGTGTGGTCTGCAGTTTTTCAAAGTGTTCATACCAGCCAGGGTTGGAACAGTTAAAAACTGCAGCATTGTGGGAAGAAGGTAAATCTTCTCCACTGAGTATTTCCTCCATTAAAACCCCACCACCAACAACTAAAGCTGCTGCTTGATTCTATGCTATTTTATACCTGACAAGAGAAAGTGGATTTACACAGAAGCAAACTTGCAAGCGAGCACAATATGTAAGGCTGTAGAATGCATTTATTGGTTACAGAGCCTGAAAGTTAATTTGCTATTTGTTTGCCACTCAGTGCATGAGTATATATGTGAACTCTTAACCCTGCTCTTAAAAGGAGAAGTTTTTCTGTCTTATAATTCTGATGCTTTTGTGGGCTTCCTCAAGCGTGTTTTTGAAGAAATCTTTGGGAAGATGATACCTATATTAAATAATTTAGCTAGCTTGCAAGTAAACAGACCAGTGCTAGGTTAAACTACTTGAGACTTTGAAATTGAGTCATAACCTCTTTTTCAATTGAAGCTTTCTTAAAAATATTAACATTAAGGGTATGCATACTTTAAAACCAGCTTGCTATGGATGGGACAACAGTATTAATTCTGCGAGGGTAATTGATGTTTACTAAAATAGTACATAGTTAAGACTGTTAGACCTGTCAACAGTGTTTTCCAGATATATGGTGAAGTCTTTATTTTTTGTCTAAATGAAATAAATAATAGGGCCCCCTTCTATGAACTAATGACTATTTCCCGTGTATACTGTTATTTTTTTCATGTATGGTTTAGAAGTCCAATACCAGACCATGATCTGAAATTGCTTCTTTTCTTAAACTTTTCTTTAGTAATGTATTATCTGATGTCTAAACTATCATGTAAATATAAAAAATCTACTTTTATGTTATGTTTTTATAGCTGTCGCCTCATGACAGTCTGATTCTTAGTCAGCCCATATCATCACCTCTACCACTGAGGCAAGTAAAAATAACATTTTAAAAGTAATGTATTATCTGAAGGATGGGAAGAGGGGTTGGTTGAATAATTATTGAAGGTGAGACAAGAAGAAGATAGAAATATTTGAAGTAATAGAAATGAGTTTCTTCCCTTGTTTCTTTAACATTTTGCTGAAAAACACTGAAACTTTTTCAATAATTTAGTTAGAACTAATTCACTAGGAACTATAAGCAGCTTGTCCAATCTTGTTTTTGCTGCCCTTCAGTTCATCACAATAACTTTCTCCTGTTGTGTACTGTACTACAATGCATGTCTTTACTTAAAAAGAGAAGAAAGGAAGACTTGTGGCAATACCAAATCCAAAATGGCTGCTTTTCTGTATTTTCAGCTCTGTGTTATTCTTATGTTACTTGCAATAGTTATTTAATAGCCACTGGTTTTGTGATTAGGGCCAAAGTAACCAACCTTCCTGATGTTTTGAACTACAGCTCCCATCAACCCCATCCAGCATGGTTAGTGGACAGGGGAATGGGAGCTGTAATCCACAGCATTTGGAAAGGTGCCATGTTGACCATCCTTAGGTTAGGCTGTTGGACTTAAACCACAGGGTCTTGGATTCAAATCCTTGCTGAGCTGTAGGGCTGAACATTGGAGGACCTTGAACTAGTAAAATGGTGCTGGCGTATCATGTTGTTGTAAAGACGAAGTGGCACCTAGGAGGAAGGGTAGCATTGTAATCAATAAATAGTATTTATCAGTCAATTTTATTGTCTTCTTTGTCTGATAGTGGTGGCAAGTTTTCTGCTCTTCTGCAGAACCTTGGACCAGAGAATGCAGTAACTCTCCTTGTATTTGCGGTGACGGAACATAAAATCCTTATCCATTCTTTACGACCGTCAGTCCTTACCAGTGTAACAGAAGCACTTGTCTCTGTAAGTAGCATTTGTTTTTATCCAGTTAAATGGCTATAAGGTGTCCTGGTCCTAGGAACTTAATACTTTCCTCGGTATTTATTAGTAACATTCCCTATTTGCTCAAGCGTAAAATGAACTGGTATGTATCTTTTATCTTTGCCACAATCACCAGGATCCACAGCTGCATAGAAATGGTTCTGTGGACCCAGGGGCTTTAGACTGTTTTTGCTTGAACACCAGCTGCATGTCAAACCGAGGGGGTGTTTCAAATGCTGTTTATCACACAGCATGAAGGTCAATTGTTCAAAGAAATAAAGTCAAAAATTCCTCTGAGCTAGCACAAGCCCCATGCATAAGGCTTTGTCATCCTTTGGGTCCTGGCCTCTGCTCCGTGCTGGGGGTCATGTGTTAAATATTTAGCTTTTTATCGTGGTGGTGGTGGGTTTTTTTTTTAACCTTCCAATGATGTTTATGCAGATGGGCTGCTGCGAGTGTTTGCCATCTTCATCTCTGTGTCCCGTTGCTTGCTTCTCACCCAGTTTTAGATTGTTGTAACAATCCTTGGGCACAGTCCTTCAGGAAGTTATTCTGTACAAGTTCCATTGAAATAAATCAAGAGTCCTCTCCCATTCATTTCAACAGGGCTTGCACAGGAAAGCTCTCTGAAGGCAGTGGTCCATTAGGGTGAATGGGGCACAGCCCTTCTAACCTCAGTGTGCAGTGATTTGTGTCACATCTGTAGATGTTTTGTACACTGCAGTGGGGGAAGGGCCCTGGGAAGCTGCTGCCTGTCAATTTAGACAGTGCAGAGCTAGGCAGACCCGTTGGTCTGATTCAGTATAAGACTGCTTCGTCTATTCCTGTACCCCTCTCCCCTCCTTATACATAAGAAAGTAAGTAAGAGGGTGGCACTGACTGTCAGCATTCCTCCTACTTAGTCTCAGTGTTGCCTTTGTACAACTCATCAGTGAAGAGGTTGGGGATGGCACGAGAGTTAGTTGGCTGCCTATCATTGGCTCTGGGCTCCACCTACTGTTTGGGCTCCCTGCTTTCCACCCTACCCATCCCAATGTGCCCCAGCCATCACTGCCTGGAGGATTGTCCCTTTGTCTGTCTCCTAGTAGTGAGCATTTTAAAGTACAGGAGTTGCTGCATTTTCCCTACAACATTGCACTGACATTAATTGAAATCTGAAGGGAATGTTCATGGTGAAAGTGCTTCATATGGGGAAAATGGTCTGTGATTGTTGTCTTAACTTGAAGCACATCTGTTTACTTATATACAATGCATACATTCTTTTCTCTTTTTTAAAGATGATATTTCCTTTCCACTGGCCCTGCCCGTACATTCCTCTCTGCCCTCTAGCCCTGGCAGATGTTTTGAGTGCGCCGTGTCCATTCATAGTAGGAATTGACTCAAGATACTTTGATCTCTATGACCCTCCACCAGATGTTAGCTGCGTTGACCTAGATACAAACACCATTTCACAGTAAGCATTGAGAACTTTTCTGTATGATTTTGTAATAGTTCAGCAGAAGGCACAGTGGTGAATTCTGGTTTCCTACCTCATCTAGTTCTGCTTACCAAAAACTGCAAGTCCATTCATATTTGCATCACTTGATTACACAGCACCGGATGACTTGCAGCTGAACTTGTGATCTGATTCCTCTGAAAATCATTGTGTCAGAGGTGATGATCTATGGCATTAAATTTATGATGGCTCATTGAGCCATACAAGTCACACTTAATGGTTGCGGTTACCTAGCATGTATATAGTGCATTTCAAGTGTCTACATGTCTCAGGGACCCTTACAATAGCCCAGTAATGTAAACCAGTACAGTAATACCTTCATATTGGGACTGAGGCTGGGAGTATAAAGCCATGTATTGAACTCCACACATTCCAGCTGTTGATTCACCTGTTTTACCACTATACCAGCTACAATGGTGCTACACTTATGAAGGAATAAGCCTGCAAGTGCAGACTAACCTTGTCACCCTAAGTTTTTCTTCTCGTAACTCCTTGCTGTAGAAATCATGTGTTAGTAGATCACACAGACAAATTGGGTACCTCAGCACTTTGACTTTGCCAGAACATGAAACACATTCTAAGTAATTTGCAAATAGTCTCAGTAATCCTAATAGTACTGTGGAAAGCAGTTAGCTTTCCTAAAAACAATACTTAAAGCTCATGTGAACAAAGGGTGCTTCTTAAAGACCACACAGTCTGAAAGCAGAACTGAGATTAGTTTGCTGCAGTTCTTGGTGGTCTAGACTTTGCAGTCTTCCTTAGCGGGGAAGAGTACAGAGGAAATGTGTTTGTAAAATAAAGGAAACAGATTTCATGGGCATGTTCCAGTGTTGTTACTAATTTAACTGCTCTCAACTTGCAATTCTCTTGGAGTATATAAACATGGTTAATCTTGGTAATCTCACTGATGACTTGGGAAGGGGGAACTTGTACCATCTTTAATCAAGGACATGGAATTAAGCGAGCATTTCTGCATCATTTGTCAAAAGTGAATGTCATATACAGTGGGTACCTTGGTTCTCAGATTTAATCCATTCCGGAAGTCCATTCCAAAACCAAAGTGTTCCAAAACTAAAGCATGCTTTCCCATAGACAGTAATGCAAAATGGATTAATCTGTTCCACACTTTTAAAAACAACCCCTAAAACAGCAATTTAACATGAATTTTACTATCTAACGAAACCATTGATCCAAAAATGAAAGCAATAAACAATGTACTGCAGTCACACAATCAATCAGTAGCTGAACTGGGTTCCACACAGTCAAAAAAAATAAAACAAAAAAGCTACAAAAACGCAAAATAAATAGCAAAAACAGACAGACCTCAGCGTAACACTCAAAACAGAAGTGTCACACTCAAAATGAAGCAGATTTGGCTTCCAAAAAAAGTTCACAAACCAGAACATTTACTTCTGGGTTTATGGTTCCAAGTTTGAGTACCAAGGCATTTGAGAACCAAGGTACCACTGCATAAGCCTTATATAACTGATTTCCCTTAAAGTACAGGTGAGGAATTAGCGGGCTTCCAAATGTTGTTGGATCCCAGGTCCCAATGTCTTTGGCCATTGACCATGTTGACTGGGGCTTATGGGAGCTGGAGTCCAACAAAATTTGAAGGGCCACTGACTCCCCTGACTGTTGCCTTAAAGGATCTTGAGAACTTTTGTTGGGTGAAGAATCACTGAAATGCACACCAAGAGTTGGGTATAGAGCAGGCCACAACTTTCCGATTATTTAGCAGAGAAGAGATGGACAAGACAGTTGTTGCCGACAGTCCATATTCTCCACCCACCTTACTGCTGGGTAATCCTGAGGGGAAAGAGTGGCCATTCTGAGAACAGAATGCTGGACTCACCGCCTGGTCCTGCAAGCAAATTTTTAGGTTCTCATCTTAACTGCAGATGATGACCTGGATCAAGCCCAAAGTCCCCACAGTGCGGGGATATGGCTGGCAACTGGTAATTGCAGTGGATTGGTTGTTGTGCCATTTCTTGAGTTCCTTTTATGGCCTCCCCAGAATGGTTTGTGGGGAGCCTGCCTTTCCTTATCCCTGCACCAGTTGTGACATTAATCCACCATCAGTGCCAAAAGCAACTGCTTGCAAACCTTTGCTGGGAGAAAAGTGAACTCTTGCCCCCTGCCTGATCAGTCTGGGAGGGAAGTTCAGTTACTTCCTGGCCCTGTCATCTTAAGTTCATGGCAAAATTTATGTAGCTGTATTGCAAGAAACCCTAATGAGACCAGGCAGAGCATTACTATAAATCAGGTACAGCTAGATAGCCACAGCAGTTGCATAAAGAAGTATCAAACTAAGCTGCTTTTTGGGCTCCTCTCGCCTATATTAGACAGGAATAGGGCTGTTCCTACTCCAGTTCACCACCCACATGAGCTGCCCTCTTCCTAGCCACTGTGATTGGCCAAATTGTGGGCCTAGGAGAAAGGCAACCCAGCTCATTCACAGCCAGCCATTCTGGCCACACAGCCAGCCTGAGGCACACCCTAGTCATTATGCTGTAGTAGTGTCCAAACTTTTTTCAAAGAGGGCCAGATTTGATGAAGTGAAGGGCTGTGAGGGCCGACCAAAGTTGTTAACCTTTTTTTAGGGTTGAAGTTGTTGTTTTTATGATGATTTTACCCCAGAGTTGTTGAGCTTTTTTTAGGGTGTTACCTCAGGATTAGACAGAAGATTGCCGGCAGGGCTGAATTAGGCCCCCAAGACGGACTTTGGACATGCCTGCTATAGAACAATTGCAGCTGTAGAAAGGAGAGCAGGAGTGGTTTTTAACTTTACTCGTGTCCAAACCAAAATCTTAGTAGACTGTTATGAGTGTGCCATACAGGTGTCAGGGTATCAGATATTTAGGACTCTCACATGCTTCAAGGAAATACTGAAACGAAACCATCAGCCGAGGCAACAAGGCTGGGAATTGAGAGATGAGAAGCTGAATCAATTAGCATGGAAGCAGAGGACCAGATAAGATTTAAAATATTAATAGAAACAAGCAGCATGTTGGGTGCTTCCCACAGAAAGAAGTGAGGGGGAGGGAAATCATGCTTGCAAGGTTTCCAACAGCAACAAAGGAGAGCAGAAGCTTGAATAATCCGAGTGCAGTGAAGGACACTTTGCCAGGTGTCATCTTTTCACAAGCATATTTAAAAATACACTGTCATCTATAAATAAAGATTTCCATACCTAGATAACCATTTATGTGTACACTTTTTAGCTGTTGCTTTGTATTTTCAAAATACCATGTTTTGCATAATACCTCTGTTTTTATTCCAGACCAGGAGATAAAAGAAATATTGCATGGAAGATCTTGCCAAAGAAACCCTGTAAAAATCTGATGAACACTCTGAATAACTTGTATCAGCAGCTAGCAGAATGTAAGTGGGGAAAATGACACAGAGATTGGCATATGCAGTGGCTTGTTGTAGTTGTTCATGCTTTAAGATGGTTAAGCTGTTGTGCTACTTAGCAGGAGTGGACTTCAGGGAATCCAGTGAAAAAGCTGTCTTTGAAGAGGGGAGAAACATATGGTGTTCCTTATTCTATACAGATGGAACAGATAGTGATTTGGGAAAGGACTGTAGCTCAGTTTAGCACTCAGCCAGCCATCCTTGCCTAGAGGAACCCAGACAAAATCACGATAGGTTTTTCATTATTTTGAAATTTTGCAATAATTTTTGACAAAATTAGACTAAGAGACTTGTGGCATCTTAAATGCTAAACAAATCATTATGCCATAATAAATCTGTTAGTCTTTAATGTCCCACGAAAGTCTGTTGCAACACAAACAACAAACACGGCTACCTTTCTGGAACTTCTGTGAATTACTGTTTAATAGCTTGCATAAATGTTATGTATTTGAAAAACTGGGCTTGTTAAAATGTCCAGCTTTGAAAATCAAATAAAAATTATTTCCCAAGATTAAAAATCTCATGTGCCTGACACCTTTTTATTTACCCAGGCATTTAAATTGTACTTTAAATACATTCTGTTTTATACTACCTCTGCTACAATGAACATTTTTGCTGCTTTATATTTTATTTTTGTTTCATATTTATTGATAAACACGAATATATGCATTTAGAAAGCCAGTATGGTGTACTTGTCAAAGTGCTGGACTAGTACCAGAGGGACCACATTTGAAATCCCTATTCAGCCGTGAAGCTCCCTGGGTGACCTTGGGCCGGTTGATATCTGTCAGCCTGACCTACCTCACAGGGACAATGTGGTGATAAAATTGGGGGAGGGGAGAACCATGTACCCAGTTTTTGTTGTTTCGGAGGAACTATAACATATTGATATAATAGATAAATTCATAAGATCTCTTAGACTCTTGCTCAGAGCAGAGGTATCTACAGTGGTTTCCTTTATTAAACATGTTATTTCTCTTGAGCCCTTTATTATTCCACTGAGGTGATATAAGTGTGCATCAAGAGCCACATGCAAATTCCACTGAAATAACCAGGAGTCACACAGGAGCAGTCCTTGGCAGATTTCACCCCGGGGGCTTAAGCTATATCACTAACTGATGTATGCATTTCAAAAGCTTACATAAATTGTCTTTTTCTATGTGCATATCACTGTGTTTTCACCCAGACTAATTCTGTCATAGTTTCCATAGCGACGCCTTTTCTGCAAAAAGTAAATGTGCTCGTCTGAGTCTTTTGTCTATTTTGGAGACTAGTGATTTGCATCCTTCTCTGCCATAGCTAATAGCTGTATCCCACTATTTAAACCAGATCTAGGGAACTAGTGATGAGGTCACCAGTAAGATGGGATATTAGTATTGCCAAACCTCCCTCCTGGTTGCTCTGCATTCCCTACCTTATGCTTGCTTCCTCTGTGCCTCTCCCTTCTGCTTTCCCAGCCTCTCTTAGTACCATTGGTTGATGTGCTCTGATGTCAGGGTGGGCCATGTTAGCTTGGCAGCTGTTCTCATGTCACAGAGAGGCTGGTCAGACAGCCAATATAAGTGTTTGGTAGTCATTGGGGATGGTAGGATATGCATTCTTTGGTGTCTCAGTGCTTGAAGCAAAATTACACTTGCCTCCATTTGTGACTGTATGCTATGCGCTTCTGAATAACACATTGAGGATGCAAATAAGTTTATTGGTCTTGAAACATCTTGACAGAAAGAGACATGCAATGCTTGCCACTTATAAGTAGCATAAGTAACTTAGCAAGGTGGGATAATGAAGTAAGCCCTGTGGAGCAGAAAGGAAATGCTAACTGGGAACGTTTTCATATTTTGTCCTTTTATTCACAGTGCAGCAAAGACCAAGAGATGACGCACTGATGGAGCTGGCTATGAATGACTATGATTTCCATTCAGGGGAGAAGCTGCATCTGTTAGATGTGGAAATCCAGGAGGCGTTTCTCTGTTTCATGGCCTCTATCCTAAAAGGTTACAGGTCATATCTAAGACCCATTACCCAAGCACCTTCTGAAACAGCAACAGATGCAAGTTCCCTATTTGAGCTGCAAGGTAAAGGAGCAGACTGTTATACCTTCCTCCAGTTTGTAGCTTGGTTTAAATGACTGGCAAGGGGAAAGCTGTAAAGGGATTGCATCCAACTAAGTTTTACTCAGAATAGACCCATTGAAAGTAACACTTACTTGAATTGCAGGTGTTTAAACAGGTTGGATGGCCTTCTGTCACAGATTCTTTAGCTGTGATTCCTGCATTGTAGAGGGTTGGACTAGATGATCCTTCCAGCCCCATAATTCTATGACTCTGTGAATGCATACTTGTCTGTTTTAGGCCCAGGCAGTATTTCAGTATCTTCCTGCAGTTCATTTAACATCCCTTGGAATTCCTACCATGGTTTCACCTGGGCTCAAGTACTTAAGCTTTAGGCTAAATTCATTGTCTAGTTTTTGGAGCTTTTTCAACATGACATTCAGACTTTGAGTTTCTTGCACTTTTGTGGCTCCTGATGATGGTAGCGGGGACCCCATATGGAATGTTTATTTAATTTCCTTTTCTTAGTGGAGTATATGTTCTTTGCTTTCCCTGCCAACCACGTTTATAACATCAAATGTTGGGTTTTTGTTTTAACTTTATAGGGTTCTTAAAAAGCCGTGACCGTTCACATCAGAAGTTTTACACTATGATGACCAAGACACAAATGTTCATTCGCTTCATTGAAGAATGCTCCTTTGTCAGTGATAAAGATGCAAGTCTTGCATTTTTTGATGACTGTGTAAATAAAGTAAGTGTGGCTGACATACTTCTCCATTGAACCATGTCTGACAACACACACACGCTGCTAACATAGGTTTTGGCGACTCTAGGTAATTTAGAGTGGCTCTCATGGCCCCACACTGCCCACTGTTTCTGATGGGAGTTGTTGATCAGCAACATTTGGAGAGCACGATGTTGGCAAAGACTGATCTAATTGGCTCTGAAACCAAAGATTTTATTAAATCCGTCAGTGTTCACATAGTTGACATCTTCACAGCTGACACTCAGTCTGGCACTAATGTGCCCTTAAAATTTCTGAAAACTGCAGAACGTTCTGAAGATGGTGGCTTTTGTTTTTTTGCAGGTGTACCCTTGACTTAATTGTTGCAACATAAAGTGCATGTCACACACCTGAGAGAAATTCAGCAACTATGGAAATTGGCCATTTCTTTCCTGCCATATGCTAGAAAGATGGCCAACTCAAGTGCCATTTTATTGATTACAGACAATTCTGCTGCAAGGGGGGGGCAGTTCCTCGGCAGTAGGCATCCTTCCCTGACATAGGATCCTGTGAGGAAATTGGCTTTTTACAAAGGGAGCAGTGGTTTGTTCAGCAGTAGGTTTTGCTATGCAGAGCAAGGAAACAGGACTAGCTTGGTTAAGTATGTTCATTGTGTGTCATGCCAATGTATTTATTACATAAACACACACTCACACTGAAACATGCTTAACCAAGCTAGTCCTGTCTCCTTGTTCTACATATAGCATAAAATGAGCAGCTGAAAAATATCACTTTTTGTGAGAAGCTGACTGCTGGAATCACTTTCAAGATAAACAAGGCATGACAGTATTCTATGAAAGGGATATGTCTTGTGACCAACAAATCTTTGAAAGCAGTATGCGAAAAACAACGCTCTCATCTTTATACCGAATTGCTAAATTTCTTCAAAGGAAGTCCAAGACGCAGCCTTTTTCTTTCCTTTTTCTTTTTTTTAAGAGATTGGAGACCGAAGGTGGGGGAATTGCAAATAATGACAGTAAAACACAGGAAACATTATCTAAATGTTTCATAAAAATTTCATTCCACTTGATTGTAAAAACCCTAATGTTACTGTATCATTGGCAACTGTTTTTTCTACACACCATTGTATGAACAATACCCTGCTTCCAAAATGTGAGCATATGTTGTACTTGAGATAAAATACATTTTAAAACTATTTTATGCAGGTAGATATGGATAGGACGGGTGACACGCGGCTTATAGAACTGGATGAATCATACAAGAGTGAGCACACGGTTTTCATAACTCCCCCGGAGATCCCCCACCTTCCCAATGGAGAAGAGGTTCCATCACAGTACAGGTAACCCTTTGGAATGTGGCAAGAATCCTGGCAAAATGCTGGTCCCTAAGTTGTGCTGGCTGCAAAGTATTTTCTGTGTCAAACCTGCTGTAACCAGTGAGAGTAATAGGTGTACCTGGCCTAAACAATATATTTATCACCCACCATCCACTATCCAGATTGAACACCAAACCTTTGCTTATTTTTCCAACCACCAATTGGTGGTTGGTGGGTTTGTTTGTTTGTTTTGGTCTTCCTGAAAAAGTCCTTTTTAAAAAAATCCAGCAATCTAATTTTCTCTTTCAAATGAGTTTGCAGGTCAGTATTGATTTTTATGGGCTTCTGCTCTTTCTTTGTTCGTTAGAAACTAAATAAGCTTTTCAGATGTTCATGGCATAAATGCAGTCAATACTATTGAAGTTGTCACTCTAATTGAATAGCACACTAAAAAAAAAAAATCCTTACTTAAATACTCAGCCTTAAGTGAGTATATAGATCTCTGCTCGGGAAAAAGTTTTCCTGAAGGGTCATACAGAGAAGAGGGGGCCCAAGTTAACCTGTCATTTAGTCCATTTGTCATGGCAATTTCATAGTTTGGTGGCAGAGCACATGCTTTGTGTGCAGAAGGTTCTATCTCCAAGGACCGGGCAACACATGACTGGAAAGATCCATCTCTGCCTAAGACACACACACACCCCAGAGACCCACAGCCAGTAAGAGTAATGACCATAGCCCAGACTCAGTACCAGGCAACTTTGTAAGTCCCTCCATTCATCCCTCCTCATCTCTTTGTTGTCTCAATTATGAAGATGGACAGCAATTGTCAGAGGGCCAAATATGGTCAGTTACTGAACCATTATATGCTGATTCCGCTCAGTAAATAACTGCTTGAAGGATGTCTTTTTCTTTCTGCCCCCCTACCCCCGGTCAGGGTTTTTACTTGAAACAACAAAGAAAGTACAGCAAGCTTGTGTGTTCTCTATTCAATTTTTTACTCCTTTAATAGAACTGTAGCCCACAAAAATATCAGTTGTAGTCAAAGCAGCATCATGGCCCAAAGCCCTCTGTATGGTGTTGGGGCATAAGTAAATAAAATAAGATGGCGTCTCCCTTCTTTTTCAGTTATAGTGGATTTCCTGTGCTGCGGCAAGATCTGTTTGAGCGGCCTAAGGCACTCCTGACAATACAGAACAGCAGATTGTCTTCAAAAGCCAGCAGTCCCAACAGCCCGTTGCCAATGTTCAGGAGAACAAAACAGGTACTTAGTAAGCATGCGGCACCCTTTGGTGTTCTGTGTATCCTGCTTTCACTTTCTCCCAAGGAGTTTGCTGCAGTGCTTTTTAGTCTCTTCAAACTTGGAGCGAGTTACAGCAAATTGCTGCTGGCTGCCATGGACAGTTGAGAGAACGCAGTTAATTCATTCATTCCCATTTATTAAATTTGTATACTCCCATTCATCCATAGATCTCAGGGTGGTTCACAACATAAAATTACAATATAAAACACATAACAAAAGTTATGTGGTTTGGAACAGGCTGCAGCAAGAGTTATTGAATACCTACACATAGTTCAGTGTATAATTTACCAAAAAGAAATGCATTCCAGTATAGTATTAAATGTGAAAGAACAATTTTTTCGGTAATGTTACTTTACTTTTTAGATCAGCCTTTATTAGCCTTGGGAGGCAGGGACAGGGTTCCCAGATGCTGCTGGAACACAACTCCCATCATCTCTGACTGCTGGTCCTGCTGGCTAGGGACAATGGCAGTTGTAGTCCAACATCATATTGGGATACCCACCCACTCTGTTGGGCTGAGGTTCGGCTTGTGGGCTTCCCAGAGGTATCTGGTTGACCACTGTAAGAACAGGACAAGATGGGCTTTTGGCCTGCTCCATCTGGGCTCTTCTTACGTTCTTATGCACAACCTCTTCCTCTCTCCCAACCCAACAAGCTGGGTCACATATGTAACAAGCTTGTGCCCTTTGGGACTTTGAACTAGATTATCTCATAAACAGCAGCTTCCCCATACTTCCTCGTAAGCTGCTTTTGAGAAAAACTCAGGAAATTTAAATAGCAAGTGTGGCGTTTGCCTCCTAGGATGGGTCAAGGAAAGGGTTAAAATGGGTGTGATGTGATTGGCCAGTGAGAATGCAAAGGGGGGAGTAAAAGATAGAGTGGGAAGTTTTGAAAGTCAGTTGAGGTTGGGAGTTGGGAGTTGGGGTTTGTCAGTTGGGAGTTGCATTCTCACTGGCCAATCACATCACACCCATTTTAACCTTTTCCTTGACCCATCCTAGGAGGCAAATGCCACAGCAAGTTAAAGTGCTTTGTAAACTGTTTGCATTGAAGAGTTAAAGAGGCAGACATCCCAGCAACACCACTATAATGAAAATAAGTGCAGGCATTGTGTAAAATTGGGTATGTTATGGGATGTATTCTCATAGCAATGGGCTTTTGAAAAGAAAAAGAAGTAAAAGGAGTGGCAGCCTTGTGGCAATCCAGAAATGCACATTTGTGTGTTATACGGGAATAATTTATTCCAGCTTTTGGGTGCTCTATAAACCTCTGCTTGTCAATGATATGAACTTAGTTTGTAACGAGGATCTCAGCCTCCCTAGGGACTCCATGCTATAATTTAATCTCACATTTCCTTTTTCTTTCCCTCTGCTATCCACAGCAGCTGTTGCACAGAAGTGCTTGTGGGTAGAATTAGGCATAATAAACCACTTTTAAAACAACATTTCCTTCACAGTTTGTATCTTTTTCTCAGATAACATTCCTCTGTCCTTCTGAACAACGTTTTTCCATTTTCTTTTGCTCTTCACCTTCCTTGCTGGTTTTATTTAGTCACTATTACTAGTAGCAAACCACAGTTATGGTATTTGAAACATTTGTCAATCTATCAATTAATTATTTTCTAACTGTCTAGTCTTGTTTTAAATTGCTTTGAACTCTTTTCATCTATTTTATGTGTACTGTAAATCACATTGAGATAGTAGTTTGGAAGGTGGCTACTAAATTATATGCAGTATTAGAAACAAACCAATATTCTGGTATTTGGGGGACTTAATCCATCAACTTGTTGGTGAATAACCCATTAATAATTTTCAATCACCTTGGCCCAGGGCAGGTTACAACATTTTAAAATACAATTACAAAAAACACCACCACAAAAAAAACCTAATAAAAAGTAACAAAATTCATACAATGCTTATATTAGATTTAGAATTCCAATCTTTCTGCGTTAGGAATCTTCAAGGCTGCTTTCTAAAAAGAGTTTCTTTTCCCATCTCACGGGATTCATCCAATAAGACACCCTCTCATACCGTTTTCAAGTCCCAACTATTGAGCAGAAGTGGGCTTTCAAAATGGCGGGAAGGACAAGGCTGGCCTCTGTTAGAAACTGGGCATTTAGTGTCCCCAGTCCCATGCTGTGGAACACTCTTCCAGCAGTGATTCGGCAGGCATCCCCTCTTTTCAGTTTCAGGCATCTAAAACTAGCCTGTGAAACTGGCCTTTAAAAACATTTTGATTAGCCTGTCCTTTTAATGATTATCCTGTACTGTTTGTAGGTTGTTGTACTGTTTGTAAAGTTTTATTTTATACATATATTGCTATACACTCTTTGTAGTGTTTTACGAGATGGCAGTATATAAATAAATAAGAACTGTAGAGTTAGACATGAAGCAGATAATCACGGGCTTCTTCTTGTACGGGAGGCATCTCCTTTGTTATTGGTGTCTGCAGCCTGCTGGAAACAGGTTTAATATCTAATTTGGATAGTTAAGTCACTTAACCTTGTTTGCCTCTTGTTCTTGTGAGCACTGTTTGGCATGTAAAAATACAGTGATATGCCCAACTCATGCTTTAACTAATGAAAATTCTTTTGAGCACCTGCTGGTTGTACAGCAAGGGTAATGACCGAGTTATCCCAGTAATTATTTTTCTACTGTGCTGCTCTTGTTCAACATTCAGATAACGACACCTTGACTTCTATTATCTATCTCTCTATCTGTCTTGTGGTTTGAGCGACCATTTAAGGAGCTTATTTTCCCCTCTAATGCACTCCACGTTCTGTTGCATTTCAGATGAATATGTATGTTCTATTGCGGTGATGCTGGCATGCTGTCACCCTCAAATGATTTCACTAGATAATAGTTTGCATTTCAAACAAATTAAGTGTATTAGTCATCCTTGTGTCTTCTCAGTTATGAACTAGAAACACCAATTTTCTGATTTTAGAAATGAAGCAACAGTGGAATTAATGAGGGTGTCAGAGCTCACCAGCCAGGCATAGCCTTTGCTGAATTAGGCCACCAAATCCTGCACATCAGGAGATAAGCAGGCTGCAGAAGCCAAAGTAAAACATAGTACTGAACACCTTCCAGGAAACCCACAAATTTGGTGAGTGATTGAGCCAGCATAGGCCAATAATAGCTTGTCTTCAGTCTGAAGACTAAGATGTAGAAGAACCAGACCAGAGTTGAGGGCCAGGCTTGATGAAACACAGAAGATCCGTGGCTCGATTATTTGACATAATTTTTTTAGATAAAAATATTAGCCACCACAGACTGATGATTTGATTGGCATATCAGTGGTGGCTCCACTTTTTGGAATGCTCTCCCCAGGTAGGCACACTTGGCACCATCATTGTCTGTTTTTAGGTGCCAGGCCAAAATTTTCTTGTTCTCCTACGCTTTTGGATCTAAATTTTCTGCTTATCATTTAGTCAAGCGGGGCTGAGTTGGATTTTCTCTTTTAAATAAATTAATGTTGGTTTTCTTATTTTTATGCTTGTTTTTGATATTTTTTATAAGTGGCTTTAAGTTCCCTTTTCTGAAAAAAGTGAGTAATAAATATAAACCCACTTCCCTAGCACTATAGTCCTGATCCAATTTGCACTCACCTCCCCCTAGCAGCTGAATTTAAGCTTAGAAGAAAACACTGGGAGACCTGATCACAGATCCCTTGTGTATCATCTAAGTTGGCCCTGAGGTTCTCTGTGACCACGTGAAAAGCTGCTAGTTGTTTGTATTGCCAGACAACCACTGAGTCTCGCAGACCAATTGAATTTGTTCCACAAGTCAGTGGCCTCCAGCGAAGAATGTGCAGCAGTCGATAGTTGCAGAGCTGTTACTGAAATAATTCAAGTGAGGATCTGCCTCATGCTTATCTCCCTTCTGTGGATGTGAAGAGGATTTAAAAAGTGTAACATACCTAAAATACAATATTTTCAATGTGTCTTTGCAGGAAATCAAGTCGGCCCACAAGATAGCCAAGAGGTATTCCTCCATCCCTCAGATGTGGTCTAGGTGCTTGCTACGCCACTGCTATGGCCTCTGGTTTATTTGCCTTCCTGCCTATGTCAAGGTGTGCCATTCCAAAGTGAGGGCTTTGAGGACGGCCTATGATGTGCTGCGGAAAATGCACTCGAAAAAGATTGATCCACCTGACGAGGTAAATTGCCTACATCCAGTACCTGGTGTGGAAACTGGAGCTTTGATTCAGGAGCTGTGCTAGGGAGTTCTGGAGCTGGTGACTTGATGAGTTCGAAAGGGACAGAAAGATGATTTATAGTCACTGCCAGTATTTCCTCTTCCAGGACCTCTGCTGGGTTAGTGCTTGCAGCTTGCCTCCCAAGTAGATTCTTCATAATACAGCTGTCTGGCAGTGAAACAGGTGCTTCTCTAGCAACTCTGAACTTTCTCTTGAATCTGGTGCCACCTTTGCTTCCAAGACCTGTGGGATGGTGGGGGAGAGTTGGGGATGAAGGAAAGGCTCAGAATGGGGTTGGAGGGGTTCTTGTGGGAGCCCAGGAATCCCTAATATGGGTCTCTTCTGGCCACCTCTGCAATGCTGCAAGTTCCTCCAGGTTTTGAGGGTTCTCTATGAGGCCCCAAGCCTTTCCTTTGAAGAGGTCTCTCCAGTGTCTAGGTTAGATGGGATCCTGACATAAATGGATGTCCTTTCTGAAATATGATGATGGCCCTAAGTTGACAAGTTTCTTGAGAATGAATTTGTATTGTGCTTTTATTATTTTTTGTTAGCAGCTGCCCAGAGTCTCTGGGGCAACCCAGTCAGATGGGCGGCATATAAATAATGCATTATTATTATTATTATTATTATTATTATTATTATTATTTTATCTGACAAGGAGAATATTGTTTTTTCCCCCAGGTATGCTACCGGGTGTTGATGCAGTTATGTGGACAATATGGCCAGCCTGTGCTAGCAGTGAGAGTCCTTTTTGAAATGAAAAAAGCTGGAGTTGACCCCAATGCCATTACATATGGTTATTATAATAAGGTAAATATTTGTTAATTATTTGAAAGCCTTGCATTTTAGTACTGGAAAAATAATTCTTTGTAAAGATAATGATCAATTGGCCAATGTCTGATTTCAGCAAACTATAGTATATGCAGTGCTTTTTTTCTGGGGGGACGCAGGGGTACGCTTACCCCTAAACATTTTGTGAATCTAAGTTTGGCCTCATTGAGGGGCAGTATTTCAATATGAGAAGGACAATGAGAGTACCCCTAAACATTTTTTTAGAAAAAAAGTGCTGAGTATATGTATGCATTACAGACATGGTTTGGATTTTTATCCATCTGTTCTCTGTTTTTAACACAGTTCTCAGAGTGGTTTAACAATCAAAATGTCTCTTCCCAGTAAACTTTGAAAATAGTAGCTCCATGAGTGAAATAGAGGTCACCTAATAATTCTCAGCATTCTTAACAAACTATGGTTTCCAGAATTCTTAGGAGAAAGCTGTGACTGTTTAAAGTGACACAATACTGATTTAAATGTATAGTGCAGGTGGTCTTGCCCAGAATGAGACCAGGGAAACCTAGGTTTCAAAATCCTATTTAGCCATGACATTTTTGGAACAGGTTGATCACTGGATTGCTTTAATATAGAATGGGATAACTGAAAGTGCACTACTCCAAGATCCTTAGGTTGTGTGATTTAAATAATTTCCTTTACTGTTATTACAGGCTGTTTTGGAAAGTACTTGGCCGTCAAGCAATCGAAGTGGCTATTTTCTGTGGACGAAGATAAGAAACGTTGTCTTAGGAATAGCTCAGTTTAAAAGAGTTCTAAGGAAGCAACCTGCAAATGGCATCCACAAAGTTCTTTCTGGTAGGAGTTTTTATGCGTCTTTTGGTTTGTAGCTCTGCAAATGTAACTTCTCTCAATAGGTAGAAATGCCCAGTTTTCAAAATCGGTCTTAATTTATGCAGCATATTCTATTCAGTGTTGTAATTGCTGTACAGTGGTACCTCGGGTTAAGAACTTAATTCTTTCCGGAGGTCTGTTCTTAACCTGAAACTGTTCTTAACCTGAGACACCACTTTAGCAAATGGGGCCTCCCGCTGCCACCAGAGCACGATTTCTGTTCTCATCCTGAAGCAAAGTTCTTAACCCAAGGCACTATTTCTGGGTTAGCAGAGTCTGTAACCTGAAGCGTCTGTAACCCAAGGTACCACTGTAATGGATGACACAAAGACCAGGGATGTCTTATCCATACTAACATGAATGATAGGGCCTCAGCTATGTAGCACATTCTGCTGCGTGTACCTCTTGAAAATATGATGAGCTACATGACACAATGAGGAAGAGGCACTGATGGAAGAGGAATGGTCAGAATCCTGGGTCTCTCTGGAAAAACTGGGGGGGGGGGGAATATTTAAAGAATTATCTCATTGCTATCTTACTCCGGGTGGCGCTGTGGGTAAAAGCCTCAGCGCCTAGGGCTTGCCGATCGAAAGGTCGGCAGTTCGAATCCCTGCAGCGGGGTGCGCTCCCATTGTTCGGTCCCAGCGCCTGCCAACCTAGCAGTTCGAAAGCACCCCCAGGTGCAAGTAGATAAATAGGGACCGCTTACTAGCGGGAAGGTAAACGGCGTTTCCGTGTGCGGCTCTGGCTCGCCAGAGCAGCGATGTCACGCTGGCCACGTGACCCAGAAGTGTCTGCGGACAGCGCTGGCCCCCGGCCTCTTGAGTGAGATAGGCGCACAACCCTAGAGTCTGTCAAGACTGGCCCGTACGGGCAGGGGTACCTTTACCTTTACCTTTTATCTTACTCCTCAAAATATTAGACATATAGGAAGCTGCATTGGTCCATTGAGGTCAGCACTAATCACACAGACCAGTAGCAACTCTCCATGGTTTCAGACACAGAATATTCTCAGCTCTGCTTGGAGATGGCGCAGGAGACAAAACCCAGGACCTTCAGCGTGCAAAGTAGATCCTCAACCACTGAACCATGCCTCTTCCCTGTACAAGTCACAGTGGTCCATAATACATAAATTCTAGACTGACATTTTGACAGAGATTAAGTTACTGGCTGTCGTCTAGATTCATCTGGTAAGATAGTCTTACTCAGTGCTTGAGTCCGCCCCCCCCCCCCCCAAAAGCACTGGTCTTATTGAATTTCATAATTCAGAGGGGTAAAAATCCCTTTTCTCACAAACAGCTTTGTACATCCTTCCTAACTGCAGCCAGACAGGTACTGGAACCAAGGGTCTTTTTTCTAATAATCAGTGTCATGCAAAAAAATACAGACAGTCTCTAAAAGCAGAACAGCCCTATTAACTGAGGACAGTCTTTAGTCACTAAAAAGTCCCCCAAATTTCTGGAATTGTTCTACTGCTGAGTTTCCTCAGTCAAACAAATGGTCACTTTTACAAACAATATCACCTTTATATGTATTTCATCGCAACAGCATCCCATTATTCCCTTTCTGCTTGGCATTCTTTTTAAAGTAAAAAATGTATTGTTAATTTTTTATCCTTTTTATTATGATAGGGGAACATTCAGATCTGTTATACAGGCTATCGAAAGCAGCAGTTAAACAAGGGAAAGCCACTGCTCAGAGGAATGGTGAGCAAAAGGAAGAGAAGAAAGAGAGTGACTCTAGTTCTTGTAAGTATCAAATATTGATACTTGTCATGTTGCCTGAATTCTGTTCTTTTGGGGTTGTTTTGATTCCAACTTTTATGCACTGCCTCTCTTTTGAATATCCCTTTACTGTTGTATTTCTGTGCCATGTTGCGTCATAGACTACCAGCAGCTTGGGAGAACTGTTGAGGCAGCTCCACCTTTTGGTGTCGGTATTTTTAATTGTTAGCCCCCTTGAGTGCCTTGGTTTATCAATGCACTAAAATGCAATACATAAAATTTTAATGAATACCTTCCACAAGCACTGCTGGGCAAATGCAAAGACAAGGAAGAGAGTCAATAAGAAAGAGTTTTCTTTCTTCACCATTATTCTCTCAGCCCTTTTTATTATTGGCTGAATGCTCACTGGAGCAAATGCATATGATGTAAAACTATAACAATCTCTATGGTTTCATAAAGTGAATTTATGCACATTTGAATTTAAGAGGTTTGAAAAGATGGTTATGCCTACAGGGGATTTTAATCCATTATGAGTCTTAAAACAGGCATGAAAAACTTGGATTCTTGCCTCTGGTGAAAAGTACAGATTTCGCGTGCTTCTGGGAAGAGCGTAAAGACTTTGTAACTCAGTTGCATAATGGATCAAAGAACCTAGATTTTTACAGGAATGTGTGTGCGTGCGCACATTTCTAAATCAATGTTAAATTGTGTGGTGCTGCTGCTTATTATTATTAGTAGTTGTAGTAGTAGTAGTAGTAGTAGTAGTAGTAGTAGTAGTAGTATTAAAATTTATACCCAGCACTTTCCTCCAAAAGAGCCCAGGGCAGCAAACATAACAGTGCAAAAGCAATGCAATTAAAACTTCTAAATCCAGTTAAGATCAACCTCTAACAACAGTTCAGAACTCCTAAAAGCTATCACCTCCTCTGACTAATAATTTCAGGGTTGCCACAGCCCAGGATTTTCAGCCATCCAATGCCTGTAATAGTAAGGGAGATTGAAGCACCTCTCTAGGGAGGGCCTTCCACAGATGGGAAAGCCCCACTGAGATGGCACTGTCACACATCACTGCCAACTGGGAAATCCCCTTGGCACTGTTTTGCTACTTGAGTTCAATGCCACTTTGGGTGTTAATACTAATACCTTGAATTGGGCCAAATAGCTCATTGACAGCCAGTGTTTTGTCTTAAGTACCTGTGACACCTAGTCCCATTAGGTTGCCCCACTTATTAACCTAGCAGCTGCATTCTGTATTAGCTGCAGCCTCAGGACTATCTTCAAGGGCAGCCTCACATAGATCACATTACAGTAGTCCAAGTGGGAGGCCACCAGAGTATGGGTAACTGAGGCTATCCCAGTCCAGGAATGACTGTAGTTGCAGAACCAGTCTAAGCTGGGAATAAATGCATAAGCAATATCGCCTTCCTCCCTGCACTATAGGCCAATCACTTGTCATGTGTACTTACTGCTAAGAGATTCTGCTGCTCAGGTTTCAGCTGCCATGTTCCCTTGTTGATAATGCACCATGCTAGCATCTGCACACATGCACAGTATCATATGGAAACATGTAATATATGTAAACCAGCCTGCCCTGCAAGCAGTAAAGAAGTGTGAGGGAGTCTGCATGGCATGCTAGTTTGACTTTTGAATACCTAACAACATGGGGAAATGGCTTATGGTTAATGCACATATTTTTCTAGAATTTACTAAGAGCAAGCTCAAATCTTAACAAGTGATATATGTCTATTGTCTGTGTATACAGTATCTGAAGTAGAAAGTGGAAAGGGAAGTGGTGACTGCCTTCCTTCATTAAATTATCAAAATTCGAATAGAGCTAAGCCTGCGTCAAGGATTGTTCGCCTGAATGATAAAATTGGCAAAGTAGCAGATACGGCAGGAGAGATCGGCAGAGGTAAGCTGGTGCAGTTGATTCTTATGAATTGATGGTTTTGAATCATTTATTTTCTGTGAGACAACAATCCCATTGCATGCATTCATTCATAAGAGGGCTAGATATTTTTTTTCCAGGACTGTTAACAGGATTCCCTATTAATATGGTCCCCATATTAATAAGGGTCCCCATCCTATCATAAAACATGTTAGAGATGTCTGTTTTATGTCAATTTCTGCACTGCTTTGCTTTGTGACTAAAGTAACCCCACTTCCCTGAATTTGTGTGTGTTTCCCCCTCACAGAAAGCTCTGCAGGATTGTTATTCTCTTGCTTTGAGGATATCAACAAAACAAGAGTTACTAAAGTTGAAAGCTTAAGAAATAGGCACTTAAATGCAGCTGAATTGGATCAGAAACGGATAGTTTGGAGAAACAGGAACCGTAATCTGAGTGGAGATGCTTTGATAGAACTCATGAAAAACCATATTAACCAGGAGGCAAGTCCAGAACAAATTGTTGAAAAACTAGGAGTGGATGCAAAAATTCTTTCCAAAGTGTTTGAGAAGAGAAAAAGGCCTAACACTCTCAACATCAGACAGTCTTCCTTGGGACCCAGTAAGAGAGGTAACTTGGAGAAAGAATCCAGTGATGAGGATGCTCCCTATGAGGACCGTTTTGTGGACAAAACAGAGTCTCCTGTCATATTTGATTTGGAAGATTTGGATAATGAACCTTTCTCAGTGAAGACTGTGAAGCTGTTACATAAAAGGCCAAAAAGGATTCAGCGAGCCATCAGCTTTCCAGTAAAGCTCGTTGAGAAAACTGGTGTTGAGATGGGATTTGATCCACTTTCCTTGCTGGCTGCTGAGACAGAACAACAGAAAGAGGAAGAGGATGACGATGAGGACAGAAGTGCCTCAACCCCTTCTGCAAGGCGAGATTTAGCTGAAGAAATAGAAATGTATATGAACAATATGAGCAGCCCCTTAACAAGCCGTACGCCAAGCATAGATTTGCAAAAAGCCTACAGTGACAAGAACACCAACAAAAAGAGTCCAACGTTGGCTCAGCCATGCCGGAGATCTAGCCTTCCTCCAAACTCACCCAGACCGGTGAGCCTTACCAAATCCAAAAGCTACCACATAAAAAATGAAGAAAGGGGAAGGGACAGACTTTGGTCCTCTCCAGTATTTTCTCCTCATAGTCTGTCCAGGGGACAATCTCAGGATACAGCTGGCTCAATAGCTCTTGCCTCTCCAACTGCGTTCAACTTGGATACACTGCTAACACCTACCTTTGACGTTCTAAAGACCAGCATGTTTTCTGCAGGGAAAGGGGTTGCTGAGAAGGCCAGCAAGTGGTACTCAAAGTTTACTACGTATGCGGCATCAGCAAAGGTAAGCATCTTAAAACATTGCTGGGTGCGAGGGGAGCCAAAATAGCTCTTGTAGTACAGCAGTTCTCAAACTGGTGTACAGCTCCTTTGTGCAGTGCAGGTGTGTGAGAAACTTTCCCTGTCACTGAAGATGATAAAAATGTTTTCAGCAAAGATTTGGGTATGCATACAAATCCTGTGATTTGAGAGCCAGGTGTATGTAAATCACGCTGAGACTGACAGACCTGGCTTTCCTCTGGGAGACTCCAAGAGGAAAGAAAATAATAGTTATGTCAAACACAGAGAAGGAAAATGGTTGCAAAATAAATAGATAGGGCCCTCTGTCTTCTTGCACTGTAGGGACAAGTAAATTGTTGTTGATCAAATTTTTCATCCTGAAAAAGGAAAAGAATTTTGCTCTCTACCAGCCAATAAATTTTAGAATGTGATGAGACATTGAAAGTGGCATCTATATGATAACTATTGCAGGAGATAGTCAGTCTTCATTTGTTAACTATATACATGAGTCAGGTTGCTCGGCACTCAGATTTTCACTACCAGTTAATAGAAGTCAACTTGGATGTTCAAAGCAGTTATTCTAGAAGAAGATCCAGCTTGGTTCTGTTGGTATTGATGGTGGTGTTTCTTCCAGATACTTTCTATGAGACCTTTAAGCACAGAAAACATTCCTATTCTTGTTTTCAGGATCAAAACTCAGACCGAGCAAGCATTTCATCCCTTGGGGCCCTTGATTCAGAAACTGCCTCCCTGACTGATGAGGACATCTGCAATGATCTTGAAAGCAACTCCTCTCCTCAAGAGAACGCCTCCTCTGTGTTAAAGGGAATTGGCTTGAGTAGGACAAGTCTTGAAAGTTCAGCTTCGAATAGTGGCACATCGAAGCGTTTTTCTCAGTCCGGTAAGAGTTCTCCTTAAATTTCTCAAATTTCCTTTCTTACCCTATTTATTTTATTTTAGTTATTTAGTAACAGGTGTATGGGGTATTAGGGGAGGGGTAGTACCTCTGGTGAGGGACACGTTATGCTCCTTCTGGGGTAGTTTGTCCAAATTTGGTTCCTACCCTGCACTCAGCTGTCACCTGCAGCTCCTAGAAGCTGGCAGCATGTGACAGCGACCACACCCCAGGAATGGCTTCGACTGGCCAGCTAAACCAGGTGAGGGTAGCCAATGGGTCTCATACCCTCATTGGGTTAGGGACTTCCCCTGCATACAAAGACAGGCTCTGGCAGATTGGGTGGATGAGACCAATAGTGCGTCCAACGGTCAAGAAGGCAGTTTCTGCACATGCTGTGGAGGGAAGTGAGGGAAAGATGGGGCTCATTAACCTGGAAAGGTGGCCATTCTAAGAGAAGGAAAAATCTGATCCTAAACCTCTGCTTCTTTATGGGATAACTTCTGGAGAAGAAAACGCTAAGGAGTAAACCCTACATAGATCCGGAGTGGAGTCCCTAAGATGGTTGGGTGGCGCCTTGTACGCCTCCTTCCGGCAACTCGTTCAGCCAAGCTGGTGCCAAACGTATTGTTCTGCTTTCCTTTGGACTACATCAGTGAGGCGGAGAGCGGGGTCTTGCCATCTGGGCAGTCCAGGACCTCGGTACACGCTGTCCAGGGTTGCGCCATGTGGAGCTCACTTCGGTGCTGCTAATGCAGCGGTTTGATTTCGTCCCTGGAGATGCACTCCATTGTCTCTTGAGAGAGACAGATGTCAACAACAGTTATTTAGAATTGTGTACTGCTTTATGTCATGCAGGCCTCAAAGCATTTCCCATTAAAAATACACATCGCAAAAAACAAAATCAATAAAATCTCGTAAAATTCAAAACATATAATAACAGTTTAATTCTATTTAACAACAGCACAAGATAGTGGTAGGGAGAGAGAAAATTAAACTTATCCACAAAAAGCTACTCAAGATTTCCCCTGGCTATTACTTGCACAGTAACAACAGCAGTGTACTCATGCAACTAATGTCACATCATGTCTAATTTGCAATAACTTTTATTGTCTCTCTGTGGATGACTACCTCTCCTGTCATTCTCTTCTCTTCTGCTTTTTGTTAGTAATATTCCAAGTTCTAAGAGTGTGTTTCTGTTTTTATTATTTATTTTTATTTATAAAAGTACTTATATACCTCTATTCATAAAAAATGACAGCTGTTTACAACAATTGTACTTTCCATGACAATGTAGGACCATCATGGGTCAGTCTAACATTTCCTTCTGCAGTAACAAGTATCTATTTGCCTTTTAGGCTCTCTTTCAAAGTTTCCTTTGCCTGGCAGATCAGAGCTGGTATCATCTTGCAGTACAAGCAGCACCAGCGTGTTCCAGAATTACGCATTGGAGGTATAGCATTTCCCCTTTTTAAACAGCTTGTGTTCTACACTAGCAAAAAGGTGTGGAGGAGGTATCCAGATAACAGGTTGTCTCCTCCTTCTGGCTAGAAACAGACAAGGTACCGTGGGACCCAGATCTTTTGTTCTACATCTGATTTCCTGAGACTCCTGCCTCATCAAAGAGCTCTCTGCTCTATCCCCACTCATCTTTACTTTACATTTCCCTTCTTAAGTTAGTGTTAGTTCTGATGAAAAGGATGGTTCATATACTTTATAGTTTGCCCTGGGGAATGGCCATCACTTTAGGGCAGTTTCTAAAATCTAGATGACCCTTCAGTTCAGAAATGTAGCTTTCTAATATTAATGGAAGATTTTCTGCCAGTTACTGCTAAGGGGACCTTCATTACTCTTTCAAATGAACCTTCAAAAGCCTCATTACTATCCAAATGAGCAATCGCTGATACCCACTGATAAGCTGTTGATAGAAGAAGCCAGCAAATCAATCTAAAATGTATTTGTCAGCTCTAAAAATAGAGTGATTCAGCTGCTAATTTGTTGACACCGCAGTGCAGCAAAATCCTCATAGCTGCTTTTTCTTCCATTGAGGCAACTAATTAAATTTTTGTGACAGGGAGGGGTGTCCTCAAGGGGATCGGCTGAATGTTGGAGAACTCCGTATTGCGCTCTATAAAAGGTCAGGACTAGATAATTAAATCTCAAAGGGTTTAAAACAGGTGGGGAACCTACAGCCCACAGGCCAGATCTGGCCTGCTGCTTGGTTTCACCTGGCCCATGGGCAAGTATTTAGGAGATTTAAAAACCCTATATACAAATTGGTTCTTCCTCTTTTTCCTTCCATACAGTGGTACCTCAGGTTACGTACTTAATTCGTTCCGGAGTTCCGTTCTTAACCTGAAACTGTTTTTAACCTGAAGCACCACTTTAGCTAATGGGGCCTCCCGCTGCCGCTGCGCCGCCAGAGCCCGAATTCTGTTCTTATCCTGAAGCACTATTTCTAGGTTAGCAGAGTATGTAACTTGAAGCGTATGTAACCCGAGGTACCACTGTATCTTGGTTTGGTATCTGTTATTCAGCATTGATAAGGATGAGGGAGAGGGAATGAGAGTGAGCAGCGGGTGTTTTATTGACTGATGTGACATCACATACACAATGCTTGCACAGAGCCCAGCTGTTCCTCATCTCCCACCCTCACTTTGACCTACTTCCTTCCTTTGTGCTGGTAGAGACAGAACACTCTATCTGGGTCTACATGTGCCTATGGTATGTGTGTGTGTGTGTGTGTGTGTGTGAGAGAGAGAGAGAGAGAGAGAGAGAGAGAGAGAGAGAAATGGTACATGCAAGTGAATGGTTGATGTTATTCTTCCTTTCAAGAATGAACCAAACCAATAGAGAAGGGAAGTTCCACACTCCTTTTCACCTTCACTGTCTGCCGTGACAGTGGTTCCTGGAGAATATTCCTGAGCCTGGCATATGACCTGCCCTAAGAAGCTGCCTGAGCAGCAGCAATCCTTACACTACCATCAGCACCTTGTTCAGATCTTTGCAGCACCTCACCTTGTCAAACAAGTCTTGTGTACCTGGCTGAATTGTTAGCATCCTTTACAGGAAATGTGGTGATGATGGTGGTGTTCAGGGGCAGCCAAACATGGTGTAAAATGGTGTGAGGCTCATTTAGCAGCCATACATTGTAGAGATGGGCCTGTGGCTCTTGTGGGGTGTGGAATTCCCAACATCTCCCCCCCCCCTGCTGTGAACTTTTTCTTGGGGTCTCTTATGGAGTTTCCGCCCAGGAGCCCCAGACTGAAAGACTCCCCAAAAAGCCTCTGTATGCTGAGAGGTCAAGCAGGGTCGGTTTTGTTTTGTTTTTTAATTAACAGAGAAGCAGGCTGTGTTGCTACTTGTGGTTCCATTATGCAGCCAGCTGAAGAGAATGCAGCCCAACATTCTTTGCTTTGAATTAACAAGCCGTATGAGAGAGAAAAACATCCTGCCTGTCCAATTGAAGTCCCCAGAGGCAAACTGAATTTGGCTCACAGCATGCAAAGAGGTGTCTTTGCCCTCACTTCTCTGCTCATTCCTTTCCCCCCCACCCTTGGGCCAAAGGCCCTTGCAAGGCAGAAGCTTCCACATCCCTGGCTTAAAACAAGGTCACTAACAGAAAGAGGATATGCTGATGGTGGATTAGGTTGCTGATCTCCAAGTACCTTGAATTGAACATCTTCATGCCTTGGTGGATTCATGTGTTGAAACTGAACTGCTGGTTGTTGTTTTTTTAGGCCTGCAATCTTTAATTAGCTTAATTAGTAGATTAGACAACTGACATTTTAATTGGTTTAATTGGTATGAGGGCAGTTTTTGCTCAGGAAGACTGGGAGTTGAGAGCACATTTACTTATTTGCTCAGCCCCTTTTAGTTCCAGCCTGTAAATGTAAGGTCAGATGACAAAGAAATGGTTGAAGTTGCCTTGCAAACAAGTCCACAAGCAAGCATTTTTGTTAGCCAGCCTGCCAGTTCAGCTATAAGACTGCAATTCTGTGCACGCTTAACTTAGAAATCAGCCACACTGAATTCAGATTTGCTTTCCAAAAAAACACATCTGGATTTGGACTGTTTTCATCTCCAAAACCTGAAAAACAGTGAAAATTTTACTTGATGTTTCACTGTAACCTATCAGAATGCAACATATTCAAACCCTGTGTACATCTGCATACATGATACATTATTTACTTTCAACTTCAATGAATGAATCTAAAATACCAAAACAAGTTTAATATTTACAAACATTTCCTCCTGTATTTTAAGATTTCCTTTGGTGGTCAATTTGAAATGGGAATCTCCAGCCCCCCTGAAGTTTTCAGCCAGAGAATAGGATGCATAGCTGAGAGGTGCTTTCAGCCCAGCTCTAGGTTTTATGAATTCAGTTGGGTTTCTATTGCAGTTTGGTATGACTTAGGATTTCTCTTGCTACTGGGGGCAAAAGCCGCACTGAGGGCTTTAATGAAGTGCTTTCTGCAGGTCCTCATCTCAAGCTGTTCACGATGCCATACCTGTGACTGTCTTGTACATGATGAAGAAATCATGGCAGGCTGGACAGCAGATGATTCCAACCTTAACACCACATGCCCTTTCTGTGGAAACCAATTCTTGCCTTCCCTGAACATCGAAATCAGAGATCTACGGGGTCCTGGAAGGTAACTGATTATTTGCCATTGGATTCTTGCTGCAGTATTTCCAAATGTGCGTTGTTTAAAAATCGTCTAATTGCAACATATTTTTTTTGTTCTTTTTATAGATATTTCCTGAAATCCAGCCCATCTTCAGAGAACATGCAGCTTCCATCATCTTTTTTCAACCAGGCAGCAAAGTCCTGCATCTCTGATCCCACATCAGGATTTTCAGCATCTCTAATACCTGCTCAGGATGACTTGCATTCAAATAGGTAAAATCATCACATTTTGACTCAGTCAAAGAAAAAAAAAAACGACATGCCTGTGGGCATTTAATAATACTTTAATAAATGCTCACAGGCAAGTCATGGTTGCCCACTCCATCCTGACTGCTCAAAGTGGGTAAGAGGATGCGGACTTCGATGGTCTTTGGCCCGATTTAGCGATAAAAATAAAAACCATAAAGCAACATCAGAAAAGCAACACTCTACCCAAAATACCCATTAGAAAGCCACAGTAAAATCAGCATGAATCATTATGCTAATTTTTATTAATAATCAACAGTGGCACGGTAATAATCTATGCCCATCAGTTAGATAAATTTTAGAAGATGCAGGGGAAATGGGGAGGAGGTTGTCATGAAATGGCTCAGATACATGAATAAGAAAAACTGTGTGTTCTGGCTTAGTGGTTAGACTGAAGTCTATTTTCTGCCCACCTAAGAACTGGTTAGCAGTATGGCATATTTATCAGACAGCAGGCAAGCAACTTTATTGAAGGATGGATTCTATGTGCAGTGTGTTAGAACAGCAAATAACAGGACAGTGTTTGACCTTACCTTTTCTTTTTATTGTAGAGTTGGGGGGGGAGAGGTAGATGTTGATTTTTTAAATGTGTGGTTTTAGGTAAAATTAAAAAATACAAATACAAATATTCTTTTGTTGGTAACAGATCCAAAGAGCCTGATAGCACCTGTGCCAGAAGCATTCAGATCCCTCCAAGAAGGCAAAATACTGCTGGGACTGAGCACACCAGTCATGCCTTGTCTCGAAGCATGAGTACCTTCAGTCCCCTGGAGGTGGAGGAAACAGAGCATCACAAGCACAGTCACATTGTTCCCACTGGGAGCTTGCCTACCACATTGCAGGGGACAGCTGTGAGTACTTAGGTCTTCTTTCTTGCCTTCCTAACTGGGATATTCAGAGCAATCAAAGATTCTGCAAAGCACAATTGCTTTTACCATGTTGGTGCTAATTGTCCTGCTTAAAAATTACCAAAGGGGGAATAATTGACCAATGATATAATCCCAGAAGTGTCACACAGAGTCAAACTATGAAGCTTGGTCCCACAAGAGGCAGTAATAGTCACCAATTTGAATGGCTTAGACGAATTCGTGGAGGATAAGGCTATCCAATGGCTACTAGCCACCATGTTCTCCCTCCATTTTTGGAGGCAGTATGCCTCTGAATACCAGTTGCTGAGAATCACAAGTGGAAAGAGCACTGTTGCACTTGGGTCCTGTTTGTGGGCTTCCCTTTGGGACTTTTGGTTGACCACTGGGAGAACATGATACTGGACTTAAAAGGGCATTTAGTCTGATCTGGCAGCCAGGCTCTTATGTTTTAATGATAATAAATCAATAGTCAAACAACAGTGGATGTTAGGAGCATAGGAAGCTCAATATTGTCTGCACTGACCAGCATTAGCTCTCCAGAGTTTCAGATTGGGATTTTTGCCCAGCCCTACCAGAAGATGCTAGGGATTTAACCTGGGAACTTCCTGCACGTAAAGCAGTTGCTCTTAACACTGAGCCATGGCCCTTCCCCAAATTAAAGCCCATCAGAGAATAAAAGGCTAGGAAAATGAAAAAGTCTTCTCCTAGCACCTAAAGGACATCAGTGTAAGCGCCAGGATAAGTTTTCAAGGGAGTTGTGACTGAGAAGGCTGCCTCTTCTTCCCCACTTTAGTAGCTCCTGAAGAAGAACCTCTAAAATAGAGCTTAGCTAAAATGAGACCCAATGTGGCGTAGTGGTTAGAGTGTCAGCCTAGAACCTAGGAGACCAGGGTTCAAATCCCCACACATCCATGAAGCTCATTGGGTGACTTTGGGCCAGTCACAGTCTCTCAGCCTAACCTACCTCACAGGATTGCTGTGAGGGTAAAATGGGTAGGGTGGGGTTGGAGAGGACTATGTATGTCACCTTGAGCTCCTCAGAGAAAAGATGAACTGTAATAATAAATACAAAAAAGTTTCTTTTTATTTCTTTATGTATCCAATAGGATCCTTTGGGGTTGGAGTGGTGTTTGCAGAGTCCAGAGCCCATAACTGTCCCATACCTGAGTCCTCTTGTTGTATGGAAGGAGCTTGAAAGTTTATTAGAAAATGAAGGGGATCATGTGATAACAGTGCCAGACTTTGTGGACCACCATCCCATTGTGTTCTGGAATCTAGTGTGGTATTTTCGACGCCTGGACTTACCCAGTAACTTACCAGGATTAATACTGTCCTCTGAGCATTGCAATAAGAATTCAAAGGTATGAAAAAATGGCTGTACATTTGTTTTAAGGGCTTGACAAATTATTATAAACCTTGTGCCTTCTGACTGCAGCTCTTCTCTGCTCCTACAGCTTCCCACCCCAGGGATTTTGGGACTGTGCATGCATGTGTTTTGGGGCGGGGAGAGAGAACTACCAATCTGTTTTAGACCTGTATTGAACGAGTTCTGGGATTGCTTCTGATTCTAGAGAGCCTGTTAATATCCTCATAATGAAAGCATGCTGGCTAGATCTCTGAAATTGAAGCCTGAGCAGTATTCTGCTCACCCTTGCAGAATGCTTCAAGAATGGAAAATAAGTGCATGTCTAGTCTCTGGACCAGACTAGCTGAGATGCCAGTAGCCAGTGCAGGGGACTGGCAGAGATGTAAATAGTAGGTGCCAGGGGACTGTGCATAGTTTTTTGTTTTTCATTTTACCCCTCCTCCACTGTGTTTCAAATCTGGATCGAAGAGTCTGCTCCTTGCACTGGGGGGGAAAGTTCAATTTGTGACAATGGCACAGGAACAGGGGGCCAATCCAAATCCATACCACTGCAGGGAACAAAGAGCGAAAAATCACATTACACCTTCCTTCACAGGCTAGGGTCTCAATCCTGTTTACTTTTTTGCCTTTTGCCACACCCACTTTCACCTCTGGCCAGGGTATTCATAACTCTTCAGTGGGGCCCTAGCAGAGAAGAAGCTTACAATGCGATAGCCGAAAGTCAGAATTGTTATCCTTTCCCACTGTGTGTGTGGCATCAAGGAAGTTTGAAGCTGTTCTGTAATTTCCTACTATTATGTTCAGTCTTGTCTTTTGTGTTGTTATTGCTCAGATTCCCAGGAATTGCATCTTAGAGGACAGCAAGTACGTTCTAATTCAGATGCTGTGGGACAACATGAAATTGCATAAGGATCCAGGGCAGCCTCTCTATATTCTGTGGAATGCACAGAGTAAGTGATGACCGGCATGCAGCCTGGAAGCTGTTGTGTGCTGTTTTTAGAACAAATTCTTCACTACGACCACCAGTAACTTAAGCTGATAAGCAATGGGGATTTTGATTGTGCTAATCTGTTTGTCTTGCAGGTCAAAACCAAACACTTGTGTTTGAGAGTGAGTGTTACATTCTGTACTGTTCAGGTTGCTTTTTTATTTTGTTTGTTTTTTTAAAAAATTATTCCCCTTTTTAGTGTGTATGTGTGTATATTTTATACAGTAACTTTTTGGCTTACAGTGTACTGCCTTAGCACAAATTTATTTTCCAGCCTTTTTTCCATTCAATTGTTAAATTCCTATCCTTTTTTTTTTTAAGATGAACCATTGGAGTTGTGTTGGTGATTTGCCTCGTAGGCAGAGGTGGCTGGTCCATTAAGACAAATGGAGACACTGCCCCATCACCCTCTGCCAGACCCAGCTAGCCTTCCCATCTACCTGCCTTATAGGTGGCTGTGGTCTAGGAGGTGGCTGTGGCTGCCAGCTTCCTCCTCCACCTTAGTCTCATTGCTGTCATTGTGGAACTCTGCAGAGAAAAAGATCTAGCATCTCTTGGCTCCACCTGTCATTGGTTCTGCGTCTCCTGCTTCTCTGCCTTCCTCCCCACCTGTCTCAATGGCCACCAGCCACCACTACTTGCAGGGTCACCTGAGTAAAACCTTGCATTGGTCTCAATGCTTGTTTTTGAATTGGCTTTTAATACCCATTTGGTTGCAACTCTTATATGCTATTGGCCAGAATTTCCCTTTTATGGCTTGCTTTCTTGTGCTTTATTTTTGTACTCCCTTTATCCTGATTCTGTCTTTATATGACAAGTGTTTTTTTTTTTGCAGAGCCAACTTAAAAGGTATCCTTGTTTTTACCTTTCAGCTGTTATTCCCCCTACCCTGTCACTGCTGTTTTTCATTTCCTTCTTAAATATTCCTTTTTATTCCTTCTCCCCAGCACAAAATTACCCAATGGTTCGCTTACTGCAGAACGATGACAGCTCATTTAACCAGGAGCTCTTAAGAAGCATGGTGAAGAGTATTAAGATGAATGATGTCTATGGGCCAATGAGCCAGATCCTAGAGCGACTGAACAAATGGCCACAGATGAAAAGGCAAAGGTAAATGAGCAGTTAAAAAGAAGCCTGTAGTATCATGTTGTAAGAGGAGGAAGTCATTCATCCCCTTGAGAGTATCAACGCTTTGATGTTCTGCATCTTGAAGAAGGATGCCTCTTGATAGGATGCCTTATGGGCTGTAACATCATTTTGTGCTATGTGTTTGATACCTGAATACTTCTTTAGAACAAACACTCTGCACTCTTTCTTGTAGAGGTGGTGGCAGTTATTATTTCACAGTGTTCACTGGAACGTAATCACCCACCCACCCACAAAAAAAGGCTTGCAGTATTTTTAAAAGAAAATGTTTTAAATGCATATCCAGTCCTGTGGGCTTTCCAGTGGTCTCCCACCCAAATCATGTCCATATCTGATAAGATTCAACAATGCTGCAGCTCCAGGTGATGCCAGACCAATTCACCGGACTCCTTGAACCTATGCCCTCAGTCCAAGCAGCCACAGTGCTGTGTGCTTGTGTGTATCCTATTTGGCAAAGCAGCAGTGAGGATCACAAATGCACTATTAAACATCAAGGCTTTCTCACTCAGAGGAGGGTGGCAGCCAGAGTGGTTCATTCTTCCCATTTGTTATGGGGGAAGGGCCATGAAAATTATTCAGGCAGGGACTCACATCCCCCTCACATCCTGGCTGCTTCAAAGAGACAAGGTGTTTCAGAGCTTCTGCTCCACTTTCTTTGGATGTAGGTAGCTGGAATAGGAAGCAAGCTGGACCAGCTTTGCATTTTGATCATGCCTACTGCACTGTGCTCTCCTAAGTGGGTCACAATGCAAAACCACCATGGCTCACAAAAAAATGTGGAAACATAGCAAAGTGGCGCCCTTCGCTCAATCCCAGAGGCAAAAACAGAACAAAGGGAAGCAATGTCAGGCATTACAAAACAGTGTTTATGTAGAGCCCAGGCAATTTTGGGGAAAAAATCTCTTTCTCAAGGGCACTGCAAAAGCATGTACTTAACGTGATTGCAGCTTCTGCAGATCACCTCACATAGATACAGGGTGAGTCCTTTAAAACAGGCCCCGTGGATACAGAGTACACATGTTCCACAAGGCCTCTTTTAAAAGATTCACCCTGTAGGTAGGTAGGTAGGTAGGTAGGTAGGTAGGTAGGTAGATAGATAGACAGACAGACAGACAGACAGACAGACAGACAGACAGACAGAGGAGCAAGCTTATTTATCAGGCTCTGGGAGTCTGGGAGTCTTCTCAAGAGCCTCCCAGAGCTTAAAAATTATTTCCATGCCACAAAAAACCTTAACAGAAAGAGCTTTTAAACCCTCCACCCTGCTTACCAAGCTGTGGGAGACTCCCATGAGATCTCAGGCAGCCCCATTCTCAAAATCTTGGATGGCAGGGACAGTTCCAGGGCTTGTTCTGCCTTTGTGTGATTCTGCCTTTGCACACAGTCCCTGGGAATGTAAACCTTGTGTCAATTGCAGTCCCACTATGTGGTATAAATAAGAAAAAGGGTACCGTATTTTTCGCCCTATAGGACGCACTTTTTCCCCTCCAAAAATGAAGGGAAAATGTGTGTGCGTCCTATGGGGCGAATGCAGGCTTTCGCTGAAGCCTGGAGAGCGAGAGGGGTCGGTGCGCACCGACCCCTCTCGCTCTCCAGGCTTCAGGAAGCTATCCCCCCAGCCCGGCAAGCTCCCAGAGCGATGCCGATACTGCGCGCAGCTTCGCCATCGCTCTGGGACCCGTTCTGGGGGCTGGGAAGCTCGGGCTTCCCCAGCCCCGCAAGCTCCCAGAGCGATGCCGAAGCTGCTGGGAGCTTGCCGGGCTGGGGGGATAGCTTCCTGAAGCGCCTGGGGGGGGGGAATAACAATTTTTCCTTTATTCCCCCCCCCCAAATCTAGGTGCGTCCTATAGGGCGAAAAATACGGTAATTAGTACAAAGTAGAACAGCCTTCTCCAGCTTGGTGCCTCCCCCACCCCAGATGTTTTGGAGTAGAGCTTTCATCTGGACCTAACCTCTATGCCCAGGTTGGCAAGGAGAGTAGGGTGCTGTGGCGATCACCCAGGGCCCCCGGACGTTTCACAGTCTATTGACCCTGTGCCACCACTGCGGTTGCTTTCTTCGCTGTCACCACCCCGCTTCTCACGGGGACACATGGAGTCCAGACAGTTGTTAACATAAACAAATAATCAAGTTTATTTTTAAGTGCAGGAATAAGTGTATGGTTTCGGTTTATTTTTCTCTTGTCAGTTTCTTAAATCTTAGTTCCTAACAACTTCAAACTGAATTATTCCCAACTATCTATTTAATTCCCTAACAATTCCTCTCACTCTCTCACAATAACTCGACCAACCCACTGCCTATTCCACCCTCTTCCTTCTCCAACACCCAAGCTTCAACTCCCAACTGACAAACCTCAACTCCCAACTGACAAACCTCAACTGACTTTTCAAAACCTCCCACTCTATCTTTTACTCCCCCCTTGCATTCTCACTGGCCAATCACATCACACCCATTTTAACCCTTTCCCTGATCCATCCTAGGAGGCAAACGCCACAGGTGCAATCCAGCCTTCCAATCTCTCTTAACAGTGAGAACTCCCCTTCACCTCATGGTGTGTTTTCTAGACCTGGCAGGGCTATCATCATGACCCAGTTACAAATAATAATAACAATGCAAAAATCACTACTTTTTAATATATGTTGGAGAAGAATGTCTGGATTATATGAAGTATAGTAGGTTCATATAAGATTGTGGTTTTTAAAATAACACTTTCCAATGTATCTTTTTTAGGAGCCTTTATAGAGAAATACTATTTCTCTCTCTTGTTGCGCTTGGAAGGGATAACATTGATATAGGTAAGCCATCAAGTTCTGTTGTGTTGTGCTAAGTGCGCATAAAAGTAGTCATTGTAAACTGTTACTTCAAGAGTTAAAAGGATACTTTTTGTTTTAAAGCATCTTTCACAATCCTGTTTAGATGAAGTATAATAATTTAAACCTAGTTGCTTCTGTTCTGTAAAGCCAGACTCGTAAGTAGCTATTTGCCTGTGTGCGGTGAAGATCACCTTCAGGCAAACAAGAGTGGGGAAGATTTTATAAAGGGAATAAGAATGGGTTTATTCCTCTGACTCAGACTATTGATGGTCACTAAAACGTGACCAAGCCATTTTCAAACCAAGGAATATGAAGAGGACTTTTTTTTTTAACTAACCAGGGTTTGTTTTAAAACAATAATCTCTTATTCATATTCATTCATAACTCAGGATTAATGAAAACTCAGAGTAAATGCTGCAGAAATTTTTATTCTGAGCTGAAGGTTTTGCTCTGGCTTAATTCTAATGCATGCACCCATGGTTTAGCATTATGTGCAAACCAGCCCAATTTGCAAGCAGCTACTATTTATCTGTTGCTGCCACTAAGTTGGAACACCACTAAGTTAGAAGCACAAGCCATTTGGGGGCCACCCATCAGCTCCCAATTGAGGTTATTGGTTCGTCTTGCTAATCTGGATATAACACATTTTTTAAAAGGAATTGTATGATGAAGTGCTTCAGGCAGGCTCTTTTGTGAAACATGAATGCAAAACTGTTGTCTAAAATGGCATCAGTCTCTTGAAAACACACACACACACACACACACACACACACAGTATTACAGAAAAGAACCAGACACTAATATTAACAATAGTAATAATTCATACATCACAAAAGCATATAAAATATATCTGTGTGGTGTACAACCACCTAACATATAAAATCAAACCTTAAAGAAACAGAAATACAGGAATGGGTCATCTGACAAGAAGGTTATAAAAAGAGTAAATCATTTTTATCAGGTTTGCTTCCTGAGTTGGTGCCTAAAGTCAGCCGTGGACAGAGTGCCTTTTTCAGAATCCCCTATCTGAGCAGAGTCCACTGGGAAATCCCCCTGCCCCAAGAAATGAATCGGAGCTGTGCAGAAAACACTCCTAGTTCATAGCTATCCCAAAGCTAAAGCATTTCTGGCACCTGCTCCATTGTTCTGGTATAACCTCCCCCCTCCTGTCGTTACAGATGCTTTTGACAGAGAATACAAAATGGCTTACGACCGCCTTACAGTAAATCAGGTGAAGAGCACCCACAACTGTGATAGGCCTCCAAGTACAGGAGTGATGGAATGTCGAAAGATTTTTGGGGAGCCGTACCTTTAAAAAAAGAAATATTGCACCTAATGAATTGCAGCAGGGTTTGTATGAAGAAACAGAAAAGACTTCAGAAAGACTCTCACCCTTCTCCATTTAAAAAAGCATCTTCAGCTTTGTTTTAAAATTAGGATTTCCAAGGGGGGGAGTGTTGCTGGAATGACTTATGAGCCGTGGGCCAGAGTAGGCTCTCTTCGCTGTGGACAGTGTCTGCAAAACATGTAGGGGAGAAAACGGAATGGTCCATTGCAGAAAGCTTAAGCAGAGATGGACCAAAATCATGTACTGAAAGTTTGCATGAATGAAATAAGCTTTTCAGAACTGTTTACATAGAAAGTTAAAAATGTCACAGAGCTCATACCAGAGTTGTATAATAACAGATTTTAAATTATTTATAGCAAGTTCATATTTTTTTAACTTTTTAAATTACTATAGTGAATCAAGTGATCCTGTTGCAGAAGCAATACTTTTGTCCTCCCTCAGAATATTGCTGTTTATAGCAACTGGTCTTTTTTGCAGATAAAGCCCTTCTCTCTTTCATTTTTTAAAAAGTAGTGTGGAAATATCGATGCTGTTCTCAATCGCAGTGCAGGTTGTAGTATTTCCTGTCCCTCCCCATAAGTGCACACTTAAAAGAGGTTTCAACAATGTTTTTGGGTGGCATGCATACTTGTGGTACGACAAGGTTAAAGCACATAAAGCATTTAAAAACCATATTGTCAGGAAAGCACTGTTCAATGTCTGGATAAGATACAAAGACCTATTGGAAACTAAAACCCCAAGGTGGTTGTCACTAATGGAAGCAAAGGTTCAGAAAAAGCTCAATATGGAGGCCAATTGGCCGAAATATTGGGAAATTTTGGAACAAGTTGGAGACAAATTGAAATTGCAGAGTTTTGAGAAACTAAAAGATAAAGTGCGAGATTGGTTACATTATTATCAAATAAGAGAGGCCTACAATTTGGATAAAAAAATTGGCTTCCAGGTGGAAAAATCAAAATTGGAAACAGAATTGTTAGATCCCAAAACTAAGATCTGTTTGAGATCTTCACAATGGTAAAAATATTTGCCGTTGGCAAATTCACTGCTTGCATTTATTTAATATTTGAAGATGCGGTTTTGAAACACATAGCCCCACACCCTGCCCACCTCTCCATCCAGACAAGCAGGAGGAATTGTCACAATTCTTTTTTCCCCCCTGGCAATTCACTGCTTGCATTTATTTAATATTTGAAGATGCCCTCTTCAAAGCACCACACTTTGAACAAGTACCTCTTCCTGGGGAAACACATAGCCCCACACCCTGCCCACCTCTCCATCCAGGCAAGCAGGAGGAATTGTCACAATTCATGTTTTCTGGGCTTGAACACATTGTACAGGGCAAATGATAGTAATACTAGGGCCGCTAAATTCATAATGGAAGCTAATCCCATTGTACTGAGCCATAAAAATTTATCTTGTGAGGGTTGGATATATATGTTTGAGATCTTCACAATGCCATAAGGTTTGCCGTTGCTAGAAGAGTGTTTCCAAAAACAGACTTTCCAGATCCTCTTGGCAGCTTCCAATCTGAGCTAGTGTTGTTATTCAAGGCGGGCAAGCTCTTGTTCCACAGTGGCGGCTTTCCAGGGGTTTTAGTCTGTTGGTTGCTTCAAGATTCATAGGCAGAAGCCCTGGCCACCTGACACCCATTTGGCATCTGGGACATAGACAGGTGGCTGCTCTTCATTAGAAAGGCCCTTGCTCCCGCGAGCGGAATCTGCCATCTTGAAGCAACTCGGAATTATCACAATTCAAGGACACATTTCAGCCATACAAAAGCACCTGAGAGGGCACAGAGCAGAGTCGGTGAGGGAGTGGGCCCAGGTGGAATTCCAAGGGCCCAGGGCTATGATGTTCCCTACTTCTGCCCTATACCATATCAAAATCGATGGGCATAGCTAGGGGGGACAGGGGGCAGTTGCCCCCCAGTCAATAAAAATACACAGCTAACTGAGCTTCTTCCCCCACCAAAAAAGCCAAAAATCCTGGCTACACCCATTTCACAATCTGCTTTCAAAAGTCCCTGCAGTTTCCAAAGTGGTGTGTCATGTATTTCTGCTTCCATGGGCTGCTGCCTAAGAAGGACAAACCCAAAGCACCTCTGGGCACGTGGGAATGGGGGAATGGTGCTTTGGATCCCAGCCAAAGTGTATGGCGAGTCGCTTGGAAAAAATGCTTATATACAAACTGAAGGAAAGAACTGTATAATCTGTGGACCAAAATGTCACAAAATGGAATTTAGGACAAGCTTGTCCAAACAGAAAATTTGGGTGCAACAGGATCATGTGGGTTGGGGAAGAGAATGTAATCTGCTTTGAGATAAGATGTGTATCAGATATATTAGATATCATTGCTTGTTTGCTAATATGCAAACACCATAGCAACTTCTTATTTTTTGTTGCATGGCTTCACACTGCTTGTGTTTCAAACCCAGATACTTTAAAATTTTGAGAACTGGAGAACATTATAGTGTCTTCTCTAATTTGCACATACATGTAGAGTTCCTTGTTTACAGGAAGATGTGCTGCCTATTCTGTCACCTCCTCCCGGTTTTTCTCCAGCTAATAGGTTTGGTTGGAGGCAGTGTGCTTCTGAATACCAGTTGCAGGAAATCACAGGATGGGATAGTGCTCTTATGCTCAGGTCCTGCTTGCAGGTTTCTCACAGGCATCTGGTTGGCCACTGTGAGAACAGGATGCTGGACTAGATGGGCCATCGGCCTGATCCAGCAGGCTCTTCTTATGTTCTTAGTATGCTAATAGTCATTTTGCATGGGGATTATTAACCTATGCCTTAGCAACTTGGTCTTAGACCTGAAGCCAAAGAGCTACTTCAGGCATTTTGAATTTTTCTTTGTCTTTGAACAGCAGGTCCCTTTTGCCATGTCTCAAGCTGTTTTTGAATCTGCTCCTGGATTCAGACAGCATGTGGGCCTGCTGCTCAAAAAACATTTAAGGCTGAAGCCTCTTTGGGTGTGTTGAAAGTGTAGTCTCTAAGGACACAATGAACTAGGAATTTCTCTTGCATAAGTCCCCCCTGCATCCTCTTGCATAGCTTCCATTCAATTCTGCGGGCTTGCATAGGAGAATTTCCTCGTGCATTTCCACACATCAGTACTCACCTTGCAGTTACAGACAAACACAGGTAACTTTAAGAGAATGTCATCTCCATGAATTTTGTGACAAAGCTATGCCTCCTGATATAGTGGGTATAGAACTTTGGAAGCCACATTGCTAAGTACCTAGTAACGTGGGTGGGTGTTAATTTTTGTGTACAGTATCTGTGCTATGTTGTATTCACACAGTTATGTTGTGTAAGGAAAAGATGTGCACTGTGGTTGCCACAAATGTAAATAAGTCATTTGGTATTTGTATTGTGTAGAAGAAAGTAGAGTGCTGGTCAGCCTTTGAACTGCAACTTCTTGCTTCTGTTAGCTGTGTAAAAGCCACTGTTTTATAGCACTTTAGAGCTATGATGGAGAGCTGCTTCCTGAGCTCTGTCTGGTGTTTCTAGGGATACCAAGAAAGTGACAAATCAGATTCACTCATATATGGTATGTATAACCTGTTTGGGGGAATATGGTCTCACAAGGGTGTGTGTATGTGTGGGTGTGTCTACTGCTGTCTTAACATCAAAGTTTCAATTAACGTGACCGATAATTTTCCAGTTGCAGCACTTCCTAACAGCATAAGTGTGTATATACTAAAATCAAGCCCTCTAGGCTGGTGTGTTAGCTTGGTAAGAGAAAAGAATAGAGAGGGATATTGTCCTATTAACATGTTTGGCCAGAATTCAAGGAATTACTTCAAACATACTCAGTAGCTTGTGCACACCCAAAATATGTTTCAACGCCCCCCTTTTGAATGGCTGATCCCCATTCTTATCACAAATTGTGATAAGCGAAAATCATCACAATGCATCTCTCTAGTGAAAACCATCACCACGGACACAAAATTAAATCTGATATGTCTGAGGTGGCCCATACATTCACTTAAAAACAAACATGGATTGAGTTTACATTTTTAATCTTTGTTATTGAAAGGCAGTTTTGAAATCTTTTTCCTTCTGTTTATAGTGAGTTGTCCTAATACTTAGGAACAGTTCTGTGTTTCCTACTGGTAATATAACAAAGCCTTTTATCCTTATGGTTCATGGTATCTGAAACATATTTGAGGCTTTTAAGTGCTTATTTTCTTCCTTTTTACTGTGTTCATAATCCTTGTAATGTTAGGTTTGCTCTTTGTACAGAAATGGATTTATCAAGTAGATGACTTTAGTATTTCAATAGGAAATGCTTTATCCCAAAGACAGAAAATGGATATTCATTACATGTAAATGTGTGTATATATGGCATTATAAAGCAGGAGGTACAGCTGGTGGATTAATTTGCTAAAGAGCACTTTTACAAATGAATGGTTGTAGATTTGTACATATGTAATGTTTACATTTTATTTACCAACAAAGAATATCAGTTTTAAGTGTTTATTTTTGTTTTGAATTTGTAGGTCAATTTTAAGGTGTAAATTTCCATGTTCACAATGGAAAAAGCTGTGTTTTCCCCCATGAAATGTCCTAGAAAAACGATTCTATTTAAAATTTTACAACGGCTCAATAAAGAAAAGTGAACATGATCTTTGTGCTCATTCTTTTGTCTTATGTTTATATTGAGGACAAGTAGTTGGAATGTTTCTCCATCATTTCCAAGATTCATAGGACTTCAGTAACCATAATAGCAGTTTCCACAGGGAGGTTCAGTGTCTTGCAGCGAAAATCAGAGTCTCGTGATACCTGAAAGCCTAAGAAACTTAGAGTAAGCACAAGCTTACTGTAGCATAAGCTTAGTATAGACCACAAATGCCTTATGTCAGAAATTTGTTAGTATTTAAAGTTCCACAAGTCTCTTAATATCAGTGGATTTTTTTATAAATATAGAAACTCATATTTGCAGCCTGAAAATGTCCTTTATTACACTGAAACTTGTGTGGGACTCCTTTGTGAATTGCATGTCACTAAGGCAGCTTCATGTACCGCAAGTATTTTTAAAAGCTCTAGTACCAGCAACATAATCTGATGATACTGGGTATCTTAAAATATTCAGTAGCAAATATCAGAAGGGCAACCTGCACACCCCAACATTTCCTAGTTGAAAAAAGGGCTTGCCTTTAACACCCTGTATTCTCTTGCCAAGCACCACATAAAACTTACATTTTTCTGAAGTCACTACTCTGCCTGCTCCATTTATTTAAAAATTAGGTTTGTTTTCCCCACTTAAGAGCAGGCTTATGCTCAAGGAACTAGCACTGCACTGAGGCCACCAAAGCCTCAGGCAACAGCAAAGGATTCAGAAGTACAGTGGTACCTCAGGTTAAGTACTTAATTCGTTCCGGAGGTCCGTACTTAACCTGAAACTGTTCTTAACCTGAAGCACCACTTCAGCTAATGGGGTCTCCCACTGCCGCCACGCCACCGGAGCACAATTTCTGTTCTCATCCTGAAGCAAAGTTCTTAACCTGAAGCACTATTTCTGGATTAGCGGAGTCTGTAACCTGAAGCGTATGTAACCTGAGGTACCACTGTACCCGCAAGTAACTCCTCTGAATGAATGGAGAGTGAAAGATTACTGGGGCAACCCAGTCAGATGAGCAGCGTATATTACTATTACTGTTACTATTGGGCTGTCATACGCCCTGATTTTTGGAAATCAGGCAAATATCCTGGAAAACCGGCAACGGGGGTTAAATTGTGCCGAAAATGCCTTCAAAAGCTCCCAAACTCCAAAATTCTTGTACCAATGTTTGCTGGCATATTTCATGGATCTATGCGTGAATAGGAGGTTTCAAATGTGGTCAAGGCAAGTGGCATGCATATGTACATGGATGTGATGTGGATGTTGGCAAGCTGCACTTTGTGGATGAAGTCGCCAGGCAGAAGCTGGTGGAGGTACCTAGGTGATGCTGTTAGATGATGGGCATCCCACTAATTTTCCATTAAAAAAAACTTTCTAGGGATGTACGAAGGCAGTGAGGTTTCTCAAGACCACCGGTAAAAGCAATGAAAAGGAATGAAGGACTTAAATTTCTAAATAAATCTTTTAGTGTCTGTTCTGTCTTTTTCTTCTGAAAATGGGATATCAAATATCTAAGTTTTATGGTACCCCCCCCATCTGTACACATGAAGAGTAGACTGGGTGAGAAGCATATAAAAAATGAATCAATGACTCTTGAGATGCCCTCCACAAAAGACAAGCATGGCCAGCACATAATTTGAGATTTCAACAAGGGCTAGAACCTCTAAATTCTTTTTCTATGATTTCTTTTATGACATATGCAACAGAACCATCATTTTAAAGACAGCTCTTACCCTTGTCACAGGCCTGGCAAATCTGGAACCAAATTTAATAATCTGATAATGCTGATCATCTTAACTTGGATTTTGTACCTATTTTATAGTTTTGCTTTTTCACCTTTTAATTTTCATCTTTTGTTATAATTGACCTCTCTCTTTTATATACATGATAAAATGAAAATAATCTTTACAAAACAGGAAAAGCATGGACCCCCTCCCCAACCCGCAAACAAGGCTCTAGTTCCCCATTGCCAGACTCCCGTCATGAACACAGACTTTTAAAATTTATTATACGTAAGACACTCTGGGAGACATTTTGGCTGAAGAGTGGGATACAAATGCTCTAAACAAATTAAATAAATAAATAAATAATCCAGTGTATTTTGGAACATGCACATTCTTCTTTTTAAAAGAAAGTTATTTTAATTTTTTTAAAAAAATTAAGGTTGCTTTTTAAAATTTTATTGTAGTATAGATCTGCAAGCTTACTCCCCCTCCCGCCCCCCAAAACACCCTTCTCTGCATTCTGGAGATGCAAGGAAACCTGATCCCTGTTTTCAAAACCAAAAGCCGTGCAGGGAAACAGCTCCCGCTATCGCGATTGGTAACATGCCCTTCTCCGCCCTCGAGCTTCACTTGCCTCAACTGAGCGTGCGCGAGGCCTACCGAACTGCGCGTGCCCAGTAAGTGCTTTGTGAGGGCCGCTTTCTAAAGCCGGCCCCAAAGGCCGCGGTTAGAGCAGCAGCGGGGAAGGAATTACGGGGGTGGCCCAACATGGCGGCGGTGCGCGGGTGAGGTCCCCATCCCGGATGGAAAGTACGATTTACATTCACACATCCCAACAGAGTGGGGCTGGGAGCTCCCCCTTCTGTAATTAGACGGACCCCCCAGTTCCTTTTCCAGCCCCCTTTTCTTTCCTACTCCCTACGTGCCCCCCACATACTTTCTTTTTTGTCCACATAATGGGCATGGTGATGGCTGTTGTTGTTTGTGTGCGGCTTCCTTCGTCAGAGCCAGGCAAGCCCCTTCCCCGAGCTGCTCACGACCTAAAAGCAACTACCAGCCACCATGGCTATACGTTCCCTCCACTGTTGGGGAGGGACACACACGTGTTTGGCTCAATGGAGCACCTGCCTTCAGTTCTGGGGGGTCCCAGGCTCGGTCCTTTACACCCCCGGGTGTGGTTGTGGGGGTTGGGGAACGACTGCTGGCCCGAGCCCCCCGGTAGGCTGCTGCCAGTCAGTGTAGGCAATGCAGAACTGGATGGACCTTCATAGTGTGGCTCTGTGTATAAGGCAGCTTTCTGTTTTCTACGGCAGCATGCCCGATTCTGGGAACTGCATGTGGGGAAATAGTGCTGCTCTTGCACTCAGGTCCTGGTTCGGGGTGGGGTGTCCTTTTGGGGGGGTACCTTGGTTGGCCACTGTGAGAACAGGATGCTGGGTTAAAAGGGCCACTGGTCTGATAGAACAGGGAAATTCTTAACGTTGTTCTCTTTTGTTGTTAAAGCAGCCACAGCCGAGGGAGAGACAAAGGCAGCTAAGGGGCTAAATGTGAGCAAACGCACATAGGTTTGCTTCAGACTCAATCGCACAGTTGGGATGCAGCCAGAAGCCACAGAGAAAAGGTGAGTTTGTGAGGGTTTTGACAAATGGAAGAGAGGTTGCAAGCTTCTCAGGACGTATTTTCTGCATATACCGGTATCATTCCTCCTTCTTTTTGCCCACACTAATGTGGTGCTTTAAGGTGCTACAAAACCCCTTGTTGGCATTGCTGCAGCATGGCTACCCCTTTGGAATTCACTCTTGACCCTCATCTTAGATTCAGAATGTCACCAACTATTAGGTAATGCTCCACTGTTTCCACCAATTTGTCCTCTTCCCTCAGATTCTTCTTACCATCCCTTGCACTCCAAATAGGTGCTGCCTCTCTCCTTTTCTATGCATTTTTTGGCCTCTTTTATGCTATCCATTCCCTTATAGGTAATGTACTGCTCTTCCTTCACCAGTTTCCCCCTTCTCAGATTTCCTTTATTATCCTTAATTGGCTTGCTGTGCTTGTGTTGACCATCCCTCAGCCACACAGTGCCAGCATGCATATTTGTAATTCTTCCCTAGGTTCCTTTTTTGTTTTGTTTTAATATTTGTTTTATTTATTATTATTACATTAATAGCTACTTAGCAGATGTTTTCTGGGGAGTTCACTCTCTGGTTCCATTTCTCTCTCTGCAACACCACCTGTTTATTTATATACCAATTTTTGGCCCTGCCCTAGGTAGTGAAAGTAGAATTAGTTGTTTCTAAGATTATTTTATTATCCTTTACTTGGTGCATTAGTCTCCTACTAAAAGTTTAAGCAACTTACAAAAAGGCTAGAAGCCAAAAAGTCATAACATTTCAATAAAATTATTCCAACAATCCACAAGGAAAACCTCCTGATTTGCAGGAGGTGTTATTATATATTTAATTTGAAAAATGTTAAAACTGATGGGCATTTATTTCCATTTCTTCCTCCACAGCAATTTCCTCTTGCACATTTGATAGAACAAAGAAGGGGGCACCATGCCGACTGTGGTGGTGATGGATGTGTCCCTCTCAATGACCCGGCCAGTCTCAATTGAGGGCTCTGAAGAATATCAGCGGAAACATCTTGCAGCTCATGGCCTGACCATGCTGTTTGAACACATGGCAACCAACTACAAACTGGAATTCACTGCTTTGGTTGTGTTTTCATCCCTCTGGGAACTGATGGTTCCCTTCACAAGAGACTACAATACGCTCCAGGTACAAAATATAAAGGCAGAGAAATGTTTTTGTTGCATTGTAAATATGAATTAGGACTGATTGTCATTCTCAAAACTCCAACTCAGTCCTGTATAATTGAGCAGCAAGTTGCATATAGAGTATTTTTCTAACCCCAACCAACTAGTGTGTAACTTGTGTTGACAGGAAGCCCTGAGTAATATGGATGATTATGACAAAACCTGCTTGGAGTCTGCTCTGCTTGGGGTTTGCAATATTGTGCAACAGGAATGGGGGGCTGCCATTCCCTGCCAGGTAAGATTTTAGACTATTCCAGATGATGACTGCTATAAATTAGGGTTCAGGATTGAGCAGACTACATCTGCAGGAAACAATTTCACATCCTGGTAAGGTGTACTAAGCATACCCTTTTTTGTGAGCAAGGAGTATCCTGTCAGAAAGTTATCCTTGCCACTCAGTACTTTCTGTTTGCCTCTTTTGCCTCAGGAGTATTAGTTGAAGGAGCAGGTTGTATCTCTGAGGTTTCCTTTTGGCCTAAGAGCTGCTAGTTTTTCGGCCCTTATTAAACACTGTCACATCCTATATAATTCTAATGCATGGGGGCCTTCCTATAGAGGTTCACATGATGTAGTACTAGCAAAGAGAGGCCTGAAGACACATTCAAACCTCACATGGGAAAACACCCCAAGAACTTGGGAAAGAAATAATGATTTTGTAGGCTGGCCTTTCCAACAAGTCTGAGTTAAGCTGTTATAATTCCCATATTGCAGGTGGAAAACTGAGGATGTGAAATCTCAAACTGGTATTTCTATAATCAACTGACGAGTGCTTGCAGCATGGGATAGTTTTTGGAGATCAACATGTTTGTTGGGTCACTGCTTCTCTTGTTCCCTCCTTGCTAGGTTGTCCTTGTTACTGATGGCAGCTTGGGCATTGGAAGGGGCTCTCTCCGACACTCTTTGGCTACTCTTGGCCAACGAACTGAAAGCAACCGGTTCCCTCTGCCTTTTCCTTTCCCATCAAAGCTATACGTCATGTGCATGGCCAATCTGGAGGAGGTGAGTCCCCTTTGGCTTTAAACAAGGTTTGCTCTTGGTTTGTCTGCAGAAGACAAACCACAAGCCTGAGTTTGGATTTTATGATGAGCTAAATTATGGCTTAGCTCATAGCAGTGCAGCAGCAGCAAGACCAGAGAAGCAGAATGGGGCAATTGCCTCTCCAGGAAGCTGCCTGCTCACACAAAGCTATAGTTTGGCATTACATGCAACTGGGACACTGTGTGTGAAGTTGTGCTTTCTTTTGTTAAAGCTCCAGAGCTCAGATTCTTTAGATTGTCTTGAACGGCTCATAGACTTAAACAACGGAGAGGGCCAGATTTTTACTATTGATGGACCCCTTTGCTTGAAGAATGTGCAGTCCATGTTTGGGTGAGTACACCTGTGAACAGCATTGCTGTGTAAATATCCTTCAACATAGAGTCTTGCATGACATGGTGTGGGTTTGTTTCCTTCTCTTCCTACCTAGCGCAGATAAGTTATTGGGTAACTTTTCCACCAATATAATTCAGTCTTCTGATGCTAACGTGTCCTCTGCCTTTCAGTTGTGACTATTATCCCTTCTTGTTTGTCTGCAAGGTTAGTTTCCTCCACAGTCCTGCCCCCTCCCCAGTAATTACTAATATTTGGTGGTAATTATCATAGACACATAACGTTTGAAGGGACCCTGAGGGTCATTTAGTGCGCTCCCTTGAAATTCAGGAATGTTCTATAAACATTGAGTTTCAAGGTTTTTTGAGGAGAAAATCAGGAATGGTCACAGTCCAGCCACAGTTAAGTACAAAGTCTCACTAATGTTAATACTTTGATGAATTGGACTTTAAAATGCTTAACATTGGCTGGCTGGTGCTCCAGCTGCCATGTTTGCTCCAAAGTACAAGATAGATAAAGTAAATGAAATGAACAGATAAGATAAGACATAAATTTTGGGAGGAAAAGATCATGAGTTGCACACAATTCTGTTGGCAGGATAGTAATTTAATCATATGAGCATTGCTACATAAATTGGCTTCTCTATGAATCCTCCATTCCCCTTGCTTCCAAAGCAGAGCTCTCCAAATTTGACAGATAAAACTCTTGGAATTGTGGTTTTCCATGTACTGCAGGAGATTTGTTGTCGTTGGCACTCTTAGAAACTACAGTGCCTGCTTCCTTAATGGAGTCTATGGCAGCTTAAGCTAGTTTAAGACCAGTTTAACTGTGTAGCTATGTCATAGAGAACTCCTAGGATCATAAGAAACTGCCTTATCCTTACACCATCTTTGCCTATCTAGCTCAGTATTGTTTACACCAGCCTTTCCCAGCCTTTGGTCTTCCAGATGTTGGACCACAGCTCCCATAATCTCTATTAGCTGTGGTGGCTAGAGTCTTTCCCTGCCTACCTAGAAGTGCCTTGGATTGAACCTGGGAGCTTTTACCACTGACCTATCTTTTAACTGCTCTCCCGGCATCATCTACAAAGGGCCTTATTTATCACTGATCTTATGGCCGCTTTCTTAGCTCTTCTTTCTGATGAAAAGATTCCTGTTGCTTGAAAGCTCACATAATTCTTTGCAACTAGAAATGAAAGGTCAGGCAAAAGATGTCTTGTCACCAGTCTTCCCACCCATTAAACATCATCCAAACAAGCTCCTTCTTGTTTGGATTTAACTTTTGGTTTTAATGATAAGCTCTCTTGTTCTAGAAAGCTAATAGACGTGGCTTACACCCCCTTCCATGCTGTTCTGAAATGCGGCCATTTGTCTTCGGACGTGCAAGCCTTTCCAAGGCCGGAGCCTTTCATTATAGATGAGGAAATCGATCCAGTCCCTAAAACAATTAATACGGGTAAGTAGCTGCTTCTTTTCTGGCAACAACTTTGATTTAGCTCCTCCTCCTCGGCAGTTTCTTCCTCTGACTTGGGCTGTGGAATGTAGCCATCCGTCCCACTTCTGACACTTAGTATTGAAAGCTCTAAATGACTCAGGCCCCAAAGATGTGGAAGACTGCCTCCTTCCCTATAGACTCTCTCAGGGGTTGTGATAATCAGAGGGGGACTTCTTGGTTGTTCCACCACTCTCAGAAGCTTGAAGGAGGGTGGCCCAGGAGAGGGTATTCTCAGTGGCAGGCCCCAAGCCTGGGATTTGAAAGTGAGGGTAAACCACTGTGGTCTGGTTGGATTCCACTTTGGAATGGTCCTGGTCTACTTTTGAGAGGGCCAGGGGCATGTGTGAGATGGTGTGTTCCTGTTTAGACATTATGTGGGTGTGTGGAAGAAATTCCCAGCTGGCGTGTTTTTTGAAATCTGATCCCCTACCTTCTCTCTGTTTTTCCCCCTTTTAGATTTGGAAATAGTTGGTTTTATTGACATAGCGGATATCTCCAGTCCCCCCGTGCTATCTAGGCATTTGGTGTTGCCTATTGCTCTTAACAAAGGTGAGCCCTTTTGCTCTCTCCCCTCCCCACACCCAGAAGTGACAACTCTGTATTTTTAGTCTATTGAGCACTGATCTGGGCAGTGTGTGGTGTGTTGGTTAGAGTCCTGGGCTAGGACCTGGGAGACAAGGATTCAAATCCCCACTTGACCATGATGCTCCCTGAGTGACTTTGGGAGCCAGTCACGATCTCTCAACCTAGCCTACCTTGCAGGGTTGATAAAGGGATGGACTGTGGAGGGGGAGAACACAAACTTGAGTTCCTTGCAGGAAAAAAGTGGGATATAAGCATAATAAAAAATGATATCTAAGCAGTAGTAGTAGTAGCAATAACAACAACCACCACCACCCCAGTGAGAGGAGGCAAGTTCTGATAGCGTCTTATTTTCCCTTTTCCCTAGAAGGAGATGAGGTGGGTCCTGGGATTGCTGATGAGGTTGAAGACGAGAATTCGGCTAATCAGATAGCGGGCAAGATCCCAAACTTCTGTGTGTTGCTTCATGGGAGCCTGAAAGTCGAAGGCATGGTGGCTATTGTGCAGTTAGGGTATGAAAGGTCCGGGGGATTCGCGGGGGGGGCTTGTAGTTCTGGAGAACAGAGATGTTATTGGCTAGAATTGTATGTATTTGGGGCCAGTGATTGATGTTCAGTTCATTTCAGTATTGGAAAAGGGAGACTGGATTTAACTACCAGATGTCCTTTGATGGGCGACTTACGTCCGCCACAACAAGGCAGGGGTTCCAGAAGCTTCTGAAACAGGGGTGGGAAAGCCTTTGTTCTGCCTGAGGGCCACATTCACTCCAAGTAATCTTCCAGGGGCTGCATATCAGTGGTGGGCGGGGTCAAAGGCAAACAGAGGCTGGAGCAAAACAGGCAGTTCTTGCAATTAAAGACAGGTAACATGCCAGCCACAGAAAACCCAAGAGGTTTCTACACTCGCCCACATATCCCTGTAGCCAGGCAAAAGCCCTCAAGGAGGGGGTCACAGAGCAGGGCCAGCATGGGGACGAAACCTTGGTAAGAGTCACAAGGGCCATATTTGGAAACTTCCACAGCAGAGGCCCAGTCTTGGAACAAAGTGACCCTAAACATTTCCTGAAAATTAATAGAAGAAGAGGGCAGGTAGAAGTTTGTGAAATAATGCCTGGTATGGAGAAAGTAGATCGAGAAATGGTTTTCTCCCCTCTCTCATAACACCAGAATGCATGGACATCCAGTGAAGCTGAATGCTGGATGATTCAGGTCAGATAAAATAAAGCACTTCATTCAGTGCATAGTTAAGCTATGGAAATTGCTCCCCTGGGAAGCAGTGATGGCCACCAACCAAGATTGTTTTAAAAGAGGACTGGACCAATTCATGGAGGAGAAGGCTGTCAATGGCTACTAGCTATTACGTTTATGCTCCGCCTCCACGGACAGAGGCAGTAATGCTTCTGAATACCAGTTGCTGGAAACCACAGGAGGGGAGAAAGCTCTTGTACTTGGGTCCTGCTTGCAAGCTTCCCGTTGGAGCATCTGGGTGGCCACTGTGAGAACAGGACTGGATGGGCCATTGGCCTGATCCAGTAGGCTGTTCTTATGACAGATCATTTGTGACTTCTGTCTGTTCTTGTAGTAGTGAGAAGCTGCGGGGAAAGGGAATCCCCAGCCCCAGATTGGCCAGGGTGTTTTCTTTGGAGCAAGAATGGTAGAACTGCTTGTGGATGTTCTCCTTTTCTTTTCAGCCCTGAATGGTATGGGATGCTGTATTCTCAGGCTGACAGCAAGAAGAAGTCCAACCTGATGATGTCTCTCTTTGAGCCGGGTCCGGAGCCTCTTCCTTGGCTGGGGAAGATGGCCCAACTTGGCCCCATCTCAGGTAGGGGTCATGCCTGTCTGAATGGTTCTAGCAATCCCTTCAGCGTTTGAGACACTAGTCTTCCCAAGCCCATTTCCTCCCCTGTTGGGTCCATGGGTTCTACACCACAGCTTCCCTGTTCATTTCAGTGAAGGCTCCAGATGTAGTTCCTTCTTTTTGCTCACAGAACTGTCCCAACCATTGGTGTGCAAATGGTGAGGTTCTGTGCACACAGGTGTGCATGTTCCACCTTGGATCAAGGGCTCTTGTGTCCTGCGTATCTCTCCACAATTTTTTAGAGTCCCCTTTTCAAGCATCCAGTCCATATGTTCAGTTGCTTTGCTTGCTTGCTTGGAAGTAGTCTTGTTCTTCAGCGATTCGTTTTCCTTTCAGATGCTAAAGAGAACCCATATGGCGAAGACGACAATAAGAGTCCCTTTCCGTTGCAACCCAAGAATAAACGCAGCTATGCACAGAATGTAACAGTGTGGATTAAACAAAATGGCCTCCAGGTGAGCAGAGGGCTGAATTCAAAGCCCACGGCAGGCATCCACTTTCTCTTGTGCTCCCAGGTCTGTGTGTGGGAGGCGATTCTCAAGAGGCTTTCAGTTTGATAGACACTCCACAGTGGGGGGTGGGGAGCCCAGAAGGTTGGGCCCGTTTTCTTGAAAGGCCACTTTTTTGCCCCCACCCCTTCAATGTGCAGCCCCAGGGCACATGGAACAGGCTTTTACACCAACCTGCTGCTGGACAACAGCTGCGGGGAGTAGGACTTATGAGTGCTGAACCAGAACCTGAAAGACCAGGGTTCAAGTCCCTCAACATAACCTACCTCACAGACTGGTTGTGAGGATGAAATGGGAAGGGACAGAACCACATATGCCCCCTTCAGCTCCTGGGGGGGATGGGGGGGGTAGGGCTGTAAATGCAGTAAATGAAGCCTTGTGGAATTAGACCAGAGTTCAGCTCCTGGTCTACTCCTTCTCAGTAGACTCGGGCAAGGTGTACTAATCTCTCTGCCTCAGTTCTCCAGCCATAATAAAAGAATGAAGACCGTCTGGAGGTTTCTGTTGGTGCAAAAAGCGGGTGGCTTGCTTCTGGGTGTGGGCAGATCACCTTGGTGCTCACAGCATTCATCTCAGCCTGCTGTCAACTTCTGGTACAGTTCCAAGGTTTCTGAGCAGTAAAGCGTATTTTCCATTAAGAATGCTACTGTGCGGGAAGGGGGTTTGAGGGTGTGTGTTGGTGAAGTTGTCCTTTTTTGTACCTGTAAGGGTGTGGGGGATGAAGTTTCAAGCTTCAGCAAGCCAGGCATATTTTCCTTTTCCTTTCCCCGCAGACAGATGTGCAGAAGATACTTAGGAATGCAAGGAAGCTCCCTGAAAAAACACAGACCTTCTACAAGGTGAGAGCGGCAGGCTCCCGTGGCACCCTGGTCTCCAGGGGCTCTCTTGCAGAGGCGAATAAATTGCAACTCACCCAGTGCTTTTTCTTCCCTGGTAGAACAGAGAGAGCTAGTTGTGTCTTAGCAGCAGGGAGAGGTGGCATAGTTGGCTTAGAGCAGCTGTTCTCCAGCTCAGGGCTGGAGAGCCCTGGTTTGTACTTGGTTGGTTCAGAGGTTTCTCAATGGAGGAGTCAGTAGCTGGAGGCTAACTTCCCTGAAAGAGGACAATGTACACCTCCTTCCCGTGTAACGTGCAGTTGTGTGTGTTCTGAAGTGCACTCTTCGTTTACATACAAGGAAATAGCCAGTGCTCTGTTTAAATGAACTGTACACCTCCAGAGGTGCACTCCAGAATCCTTTGCAACATGCACGGATCCTTGGCAGACAACAACAGCGTGTATGCTAGTCCTACCCAGTGAGACAAAGTGTAGAAGCCTCTGGCCTTAATGCATTTAAAACAGGGATAAGGAATCTGTGGCTCTCCAGTATGATTCAACACACCCACCCAGCAACATCTGGAGAGCCACACACATACCCTATCCTTGATTTTAGAAGCACCCGTTTAGAGTGAATGATTAACTCATTCTACTTTAGTGTTGCACTAGATTTTTTATTTCCCCCCATTCAGATGACATTATAATTTTAAGACCTCCCAGTACTGCACAAGTGCTTGACTAGAGAGTGTTCTCTCTCCAGTGGAGGCTGGTCCACTAGGGAGAATGGGGAACAGTAGATCGCACTGGCTGTCAGCTTCCTCCTCCATTGTCTCAGTGTTGCACTTGTAGAAAGTTGGGGAGGAAGTCTGGGATAAAACTAGAGTTGACTCAGGCTCCACCTACTGTTGGCCTCCTGCGTTACACCCCATCAGTCTCAACTGACACCAACACTCCTGTCTCTCTTAACTCCTTTCTAGGAGCTGAATCGCTTGCGAAAGGCAGCCTTAGCCCTTGGGTTTTGGGACCTGTTGAAAGGCGTAGCAGATATACTTGAAAGGGAATGCACCCTCCTGCCAGACACAGCCCATCCAGATGCCGCCTTCCAGCTTACCCACGCTGCTCAGCAGCTCAAAATGGCAGGCAGTGGCACCTCGGAATATGCCACCTATGACCACAACATCACACCTCTGCAGACAGACTTCTCCAGCAGTGGGACAGAGCGCCTGTGATGACCCTCTAAAGCGAAATTTTGACCATCATTGATTGTTTTCTTAACTGTTGTATTCCAAGCTTGCTCTGTAAGAGCAGACTGGACTTTATTATTAAATTTGTTACATTTTCATCCCTCTTTCCTTCCTATCACAGGCCCTGAGGAAGGGAGAATTTAGAAATCCCTAAAACCAACACAGTACTCCTGAAATCCGTCATACTGTTTCAAAGGTTTCCTGAACAAGGAATGTAAAAAGACATCAACAGTGGGGATTTCTGCACCGTAGGGCTATTTAGGTAAACCACTGTCAGTTGCGGAGATAAATCTTTCCCTGCACTTTGGTTCTACAGCACTAAGATTGGACATAGCTCCCATGGCTTGAATAGTGAATCAGCTGGTGTCATTTTACGTCAGGTGATTGCCTGCTGGGCAGCCCTGCCCCCTGTCAAAACAGCTTATAGAGGATGGTCTGGAACTGCCTGGATCAAGTCCCCCACCTCTGCTCTGGAGAGAAAGTTAGGACAACTATTTTTTCTGGAAGCTGGGCTGTGTAAAGAAAAGAGAAAAAAAAACCAAAAACAAACCCTGCTGCTATTTAAACAGTGTGACTGGCATGCACTTTTGATGTACGTTTAAGAGTCTGGTTCTCAAATGGTAGCACTTTTTGAATTCCCCCCTCTAGTCATTCATTTCACATTTTCACAATGACTGAACTTTGGTATCGATGGTGAATTGCAACAGCCAGAGCTCAGAATTCTGTTTCTATTAACTGGCAGGTTGGAGGGGATCTGAGTAATGTCATATGCTGTTGAACTGACTGGAAGCGATGCCCACAAAGAGGAGTGTGAACCCCCTTGTAGATCAGGAGGTTCAAGAGATACATTATGCAGGTGTAAAGCTGTAAGGGAAAGCATTTCAATAGTGGGAAGGAGCAGAAGCACTCAAGCAGGCTCTTCTCCACTCTCTGGCCATAGGTGGGACATGAAGGGAAGGGGGTGCTGAGCCAGAGACCCGTGTTGTAAATTATTCCAGTATCACGCCAAGAGCTACTCAGGTTCTGCTTTGCTCCCCTCTGTTCTGTCAGGGTCCTTATTTATGACTAACAGACATACCAATACGCATATGTAAATAGGAGGCATAACTCATTCAAATGTTGACCATGGCAGAATATCTGCCATCGGCGTAACTTAAGCACTCTATTCACACCAAATCCTGTTTCGTTTTTTAAAGAAAAAAGAAAACGGCAATGAGTGCACGAAAGATGTTTTAAAATCTTTATTATTAGAAATACACATTCTATTTGCCTCCCGAAAGACCAGCAAATACAGATTCATGACAAAAGTGCCTGCACCCTAGACTGTAATTTTAACAGATGGAACAGCAATGGAAAGGGCTAAGTAAGGTGCCCTGTGTGCTATGGTCGAAAGTCAGTGTCACTACCAGCAGATCAGGACTTGGGTCCCCCAAACCCCACCATTTACCCACCTGGAGTAAATAAAGGTGAAATTGTAACCTCCAAACTGCCTCCGAGGAGGGTGTCTGTGCCCAGTCTGGTGGGTAAATAGTGCTTATCCCCCCCCCCCCCGCATCCCAATTCTAAAGGCAGGATGGTGCCTTTCCTAGACCCCTCAAAGACAAAGCACGTCTAGGAACCATGGAGCCACCCAAAAGCATTCTTGCACCAGAAGCAGAATTGTGATATTGGGTAGTGAGCTGGAGGAGGTCCCATCAAGCCAACTCTAGAAACAACAGGTGTCTTTCTGCAGAAGTTCTGAATCAACAGGATGTCCTTCCACATCAAGGGGTTTAGAATATAGACGTAAGAAAAGAATGAATCCAGGGATGGGGAAGCTGTGGTCCTCCAGATGTTGGGACTCCCAATTCCCATTGGTCCCTGCTTGCATGTCCAACTCACAGTAGTTGGTGTTGCAGTTCAGCAACATTTGGAGCAGTGTTTGGATCTCCAAACACTACAACTCCCATCATCCCTGGCCACTGGTCCTGCTAGCGAGGGATGATGGGAGTTGACAGCTGGGGACCCAAGTTCGGGAAACACTAATCTAGAGGGTCACAGGTGCCCCACTCCTGAAGTGTATAGTAAGGGCATGCCAGTAGCAATTCTGAGGGAGAAGGGGGCCTCTGACTTACCTCACAGCTGTCCATCTCCACTGCAGGGAGAAGGAAAGAGAGGCAGGCCTCAATAAACCACCAGCACACCACTTTTGGCTAGAGGAAAGGGTGCTTAAGGACTTTGGCTTGGGAGCCTCAGCAACAAGCAGTGACCGGCTAGCTTCCCTGCTCTAGGACCATTCCAAAGGTTTTGATACTGGGAAAACCCATAAAAATAAATAATTTTCTGCGTGGAGAAGCTCTTGCCTCCACCTGTGGACTTAGCCCGGCAAACACTGCTCAGCTCCTGGACGGCAGGGAGTTGTGTTCCCACCAAGGGGGTCAGTTTTATTTGCAGGTAGCACAGGACACAAGGGCTATGACTATTGGCTCAGCCTTTCAGGCTGACCAAAGAGTCGCTGGACATAACTGGGAGATGGGGAATGTCACCTGGATCCATCTTTGTGTGGGAGGGGAGATGCATGTTGGCTATAACTGTACAAAACTGGTTTTTCAGATCAACAGGGTAAGTAAAACCGTTAGGAGAGAGCCCTAACCCTGCCTTCAAGGTAGATTAGAAGAAGAGAAGAAAGGAACCACTCCAGGCTCCAGCCTAGTGCATTTTCCTCTTTTTGGGTCCAAGGTGTCTCTTTCGTTGCTTGTAGAGGTAGCGGAAATTCACAAATGGCCCTGGAGGAAGAAAAAAGTCTGAACTCCCAAGGCCAGCAGTGCCAAGAAAGAGAGAGAGTACTGGTACTCAAGCTCCCCAAATTATCAGTCTAACATGCTGGTAGATGGTTTTAAATTGTAATGACTGAACTATTCAATGTCTCCTGCCTTAGGTGCCGTTTGGAGAAAGGGCAGGATAGAGATTTAATAAATGAGTAACGTATCTCTGTGAATAGTGGCCTTTCACCATGCCCTTCTGGCCTTGTAAGGCCCCAAACTACCCCTCCCCCTTAAACAACTGCAGTAGGGGCTGTGTGCCAGTATTTATTCACTTGGTGTGGCTCTGTTCCTGCCTTAGTAAACAAAGATTGGAGAAGGGAGGGCAGGAAACGTCTGGACTTTGCCAGCAATTCTTTGGGGAGAAAAAGGAATGTAAAGCAAGGTGACAATTTATGATGACCCCTAACTCTGCAGAGCTTTGTGCAAAACCTTACCCTGTGAGGAGAGTTCCCTTCAGCAGGATACTATGATGATGATTACTCCTACCGCCACCACTAAGTTATCCAAGAACAATTCTAGTCCTCATGAAGTCCACCCCAATCCCACATTACCTTGTTTGCAGACTTTAATCTGAAACTCACCTAGAAACAAGAAGACAAGGTAGAACTGGAGAAAAAGGGAGAAGGGAACGGTGATGTTCAGCGGGTAGGGCAGCATGAAGCTAAATCTCCCAGTGCTGCTGAAGACGGGAATAGCCTGAATGATGGAGACAGCTGGAAACAGAAGGAAATAGGGCTTGAGGTCAAGGCATCTTGCGGGGAAGAGCAAAGGGCTACAGTTTACATGCAGCTTCGTTCAGCCTCGTCTCCAGCAAAACACGAGAACGTGAACAACAGGAGGAAGGGAGCTCAGAAAACCAGGCAAATGTACTGCAATCAAGGCTGGAAGAATTGCTTCCAATCTTCAGGCACCCAGGACTAGGGCAGCGCTGGAGAAAAGGTTATCCCTCCATTTACTGATAGACTCCAACTGCCATAAGCCTCAACCAGCACAGCCAACGATCTAGGATGACGGAAGTTGGAGCCCATTCCCATCAGCCCCAGCAAGCAGTGCCAAGGGCCGGGGATGATGGGGCTTGTAGTTCTGTGACATCTGGAGGCCCACAGGTTCCCCACATCTGGTACAGGCTGCTTCTGAGCCCTGAGTGGCGTTGGGTGGAAAGTCTGCGGTGCTACGTAACGGGTGTCGACACAGTCACCTCTGTCCCTCCAGCATACCTTCTGCTAAGATCCCCAGAGGGTAGAGGGGCATCCAGATGCTGTATCGAATCCAGGTCAGGATCTTCCATTCTATATCGAGGCACGAGAGCATGTAGAACGGATACCTGGAAGGGAAGCCCTGCAAGTCAGTGGCTCATCAGGCTTAGCCACCGAATACCCCCCAGGAGGGAAAGGAAGGAGGAACCATGAACAATGGCAGCGAGCTGAAAAGACGTAGCACAGCCAGGGTAGCGTAGCGGTTATAGTGTCGGACTAGTACCTGGGAGACCAGGGTTCAAATCCCTACCCAGCCATGAAAGCTCACTGTGTGTCCTTGGGCCAGTCATCATCTCTCAGCCTAACCTACATCCCAGACTCTGAAAAAATGAAGAGGAGAACCACGTCTGCTACTTTGAGCTCCGTGGAAGAAATGTGGGATACAAATGCAACAATAAAAAGCTTCCTCAACCTGGTGCCCTCATTAAAAAAAAAACCAAAATACATTAAGAATTTGGATGGGACTTGTGGGGGAGCACAAAAAAAATATTGTGGCCTTGAGCATCTGCTAAAACTGTATTTAGACAAGCTCTACCCAGAAGTGTAAAGTTGACGTGTTTTAATAAGTAATTGTATTTTACAATGTATACTTTTAACTGCTGATTTTCATATATTAGAATGGTAGAGTTGGAAAGGATCCCAATGTGTCTAGTCCATGTAGTCCACCCCCTGGAATGCAGGAATAATTGTTTATATAATTTATATTTTTTAATGTTATGTATATTTTATATTTACTTAGAGGTTTTTATAATTAAAGTCGTATAGACAAATTCAGTCAAATTAACTAAATTTACTAATTAACCCGGCTCGAGTCAAGTCTATCACCTCAATTTGCGGATCTTGCACTTCTGCAAGCTCCACACAATGTCTGCCTGCAAGGAGTCGTTCCTTGAGTGTGGCAGCACCTGTACTTTGGAACTCCCTGCCTATTGACACCAGGCAAGCGCCTTTGCAGTACTCTTTTGGATGCCTGCTACAAACTTTTATGATTTAGCAGGCCTACCTGGACACATGATTAAGTTAAAATGTTCTTAAAATTTGTTTTTAGGCGTCTTACTAGGCTTTTTAATTTTGGGGTATGTTTTTATTTTATTTGTATTTTTGTTACCAAGGGCTCCTTTGCGAGGAAAGGTGGGATGTAAATTTAACAAATTAAAATAATTAAATGAAAACAAACTGGAGCGTCAGATACAGCTCACGGGCCCTGGGTTAGCCACCCTGGGTCTACAACTGGCTGATCTCCTGGGTTTCAGATGGCAGCATTTCCCAGCCTGACCTGGAGATGCCAAGGATCGAACCTGGAACCTTCTGCATGCAAAGCAGATACTCTACCTCTGAGCTACAGCCCTTCACTTGCTGCAGGGAGTGGAGGGAAGCAAATGAGGGGTTAAGCCAAGCTTCCTCAAACTCAGCCCTCCAGATGTTTTTGGCCTAGAACTCCCATGATCCCTAGCTAGCAGGACCAGTGGTCAGGGATTATGGGAATTGTAGTCTCAAAACTCCTGGAAGGCTGAGTCTGAGGAAGCCTGGGTTAAGCTGAGCAGGCCACAGAACAGACAGTGGCTTCCTTTCAGCTGAGATATAAATGAAAGGGTTAAACCTGAGCTCAGCTGTGTTCTGTGTTGAGGAATGATTTGAATATGGAAGGGAGAGGCGGTATGGGGGGCGGTGTGTCACAGAGGAAACCACAGAAGGGGAAGGTGCTCTTGTGTTTGGGTCCTGCTCATGGGCTTCCCAGAGGCATCTGGCTGGCCACTGTGAGAAATTGAACAGGATGCTGGACTGGATGGGCCATTGCCTGGCTGGACAGAGCAGCCTGGGGCTGCAAAGCAAGATTCCCTGATACCTGAAGATCTCCACCATGCTCCAAATATAGAAGATGAAGAAGACGACAGCTTTGCTCTGCATTTCTTCCACACCTCCAAGAACAAGTAACAACACAAAGTTTCTCCCAAAGACCTGGGGCAGGAAGAGGGGAGAGAAAGACGTAGAAGCGTTTGGAACAGAGAAATGGTATACACGTAGCAAACTCTCTGTCTGCATCTCTCTAAGCCAGAGGGCAGGAGGGAGCTAGTACTGTATTCAGCATGCTTCCAGATCATGAGAGCAACTGATCTCCATGTGATTTAGCTCCTCTTCCCGTGAAAAGGAGAACAGAAATTAATGTGTGAAAGGCTCTGCCAGACTGCCAATTAAGGCTGCCCACATGAACACAGGCCCAAGACTGGAGACAGGCAGGATCAAACCAGGGTGGTGTAGTGGTTAGAGTGCCAGGCTAGGACCTAGGAGACCAGGGTTCTAATCCCCACTGAGCCATGAAGCTCACAGGGCAACCCTGGGCCAGTCACTCTTCTCAGCTGGACCTACCTCACAGGGTTGCTGGGGGGATAAAACTGGGGAGGGCCACATAGGCCACCTTGAGCTCCCCAGAGGAATGGTGAGGCTCAGTGTGGTGTAGTGGTTAGAGCGCTGGACTAGGACCTGGGAGACAGGGTGCAAATCCCACACATGGTCATGAAGCCCTCTGGGTGACCTTGGCACAGTCACTTCCTCTCCAGGAGAGAGAAGCTAAGGTGCACAATTGGGGAGGGCTCTGCCACAGCCTCCCCTTTCTGCTGGAACTCCAGCAGAGAAAAGAGAGAGAGAAATACAGTGATGCCTCGCAAGACGAAATTAATTCGTTCCGTGAGGCTCTTCGTATAGCGGTTTTTTCGTCTTGCGAAGCAAGCCCATTGACAGCTTAACGGATTAGCGCTATTAGCGGTTTAGCGGCTTTTGGCAATCAGCTGTTAAGCGGCTTATCAGCGGATCAGCTGATAAGCGGCTTAGCGCTTAGGAAAAGGGGGGGGGAGGGAAAAAACCCCGAAGGAACTCGCAAGACTTTTTCGTCTTGCGAAGCAAGCCCGTAGGGAAATTCGTTTTGCGAAGCGCCTCCAAAACGGAAAACCCTTTCGTCTAGCAGGTTTTCCATCTTGCGAGGCGTTCGTCTTGCGGGGCACCACTGTAAAGGGCATTTGGCCTAGATGGGAGCCAGGAGGCCCTGGTCAATTTTGGAATATGGCCCCTGGAGTCACCAGAGAGGGGTTGCTGGCTCTCTAAGTGCAATTACCTGGAGGATGACAGGCATGAAAGGAGCCCGGACCAGACCAATCAGTGTGTTCACAATTTCAATGAGAGACAGCGTCTGGCAGAAGTACATCATGTCTGCCATCGTGTGGAAAGTATCAAAGAAAGAGTCTGCAAGAAAGAGGCAGACAAGAAGGTTACTCTTTGGAACTCCTTAAAAAAAGAGAGAGTTGCACCTTGGAAATTGAAAAATGACCGGATCCAAAGAACAGGGGAACTTTGCAAGGGGAACTCTGGAGTCAGGCTTCTCAGAGAACGGTTTCTTCAGCCACTCAGTGTTTTCAAGTATGTTGGCTGGAGGCCTCTGCATAACAACTAACATGTCTGATAACAACAACAAAATTTATGGCTGTCTTATATTGAGGCAAATCACTGAGCCCCATCTTGTCTATTCCAAACAGCAGCAGCCCCCCAGGTCCTCCTTTCCAACCCCTTCTGTTCAAGATAAGAGTTGTAGCGGTCCAGAGTTTGGGGGTGGGTGGGTGTTGAAGATCTATTACTATTCTTGCAGTGCCCTTGAGTTGCCCAATCAGCATGAAAGGGAAACTATGTAAACACCAAGAAGCCTTCTAATTGCAGCCAATCAGAGTGAAAGGAAGTGAGTCAGCCACTGAGGATTGGCTCCTAGGATCACTCTGAAGAATGTGTGGGAAGATCCACGAAGAGTTGTTGTTCTGTATGCTTTAAAGCAAGAGTTTAAGAATGCTGCAAGCGACTTCCGCTTCAAAAGAACGTGCAAGTTCCATACAACAGAATTGCAAGTACAGTAGTAACCTCGGGTTACATACACTTCAGGTTACAGACTCTGCTAACCCAGAAATAGTGCTTCAGGTTAAGAACTTTGCTTCAGGATGAGAACAGAAATCATGCTCCAGCGGCGTGGCGGCAGCGGGAGGCCCCATTAGCTAAAGTGGTGCTTCAGGTTAAGAACAGTTTCAGGTTAAGAACAGACCTCCGGAACGAATTAAGTACTTAACCAGAGGTACCACTGTAAACACAACTTAAAGCCACTCTGAAAGACGACACTGGAGCACTCCAAATCATTTGCCCATGTATGTGCACAGAAAACAGCAGATCTAGCCCAAAGGCAACACATGGAGATCTGCACTGACCGCTGCAATGCATCCCCATTTATTATTATTATTGCATAACTGCAAGATTATTGTATAATCTAAGAAGGGGGCATGGCTGTATCTATTGTGAAACGGCCCTGAACTTCTGCATGTGCCGCTCTACTGCTGCTCTAGGACCTTTTAAATGAGAGCAGCCAGGGATTGAACTTGGCAGCGGAGCACCAGCCGGCAGGGACAAGAGGGCAAAGAGGGTCACTTGCCTTTCCCCAGCATGAAGAGCCGAACTGTCATGTTCACGAAAATCCATGAGTAGCCTAGGAACTGCACAAGGTTGTACATGAAGAGGTAGCCTCTCTTCAGGTGCCGGAAAGCTGCAAGGCATTGCAGAAGAACAGGGGCTAAATGGCAGAAGTCAGTGGAATACAAGATCCTGTCTGGTCGGAGGCACGACGACAAAGGCTTTCTTTTATATACATTCATTTTTCACACCGCTCATAAAACTACGTAACCATGTTGCTTAAAAATATCAAATCGAATTCTTACAGTTCACACCAAAAAACCTTTCCACATATTACTGTGAGATCTCGGTGGGTTATGAACACAATCTTCTTGACACACATAATCCAAAAACGGTTGCCACACGTTAGAGAAAAGATGGGGGTTAGAATGCCCTTTGTCACACGAATCTGGCATGCCAGCTTTTCAGCCAGGGCCATTGTCCGTGCTCTGGAGCACCACGCTTCAACGTTGAAGCCCAAGGCAGTTCGCCATCATCGCATGACTATTTCCATATGTGTTGCTGCAAGGAGGAATGTTAAAAGGTCTTTATGAGCAGCTGCTGGAGCAGACATGTCCTTTAATTCCAAGTAAATCAAGTTGGAGGGGAAGGTGCGGCTCCAGTTTGGGTATTAAACTCAACTCTTTAAATACCAGAACCCAAAATGGGGAAACAGATTTGCAAAACCACCACATATGTCTGTAGGATCCAGTCTCTCCATATTCCCTCCAACAGGTTGATGTTGCCCCTGGTATCATGTGGGTTATTCACAAGGGGGAAAGGTGCCACCTATGTAAGAGTTTCAAAGAAGATTCCCTTAATTGGGCCAAAACTGTTTTAAAATGTGTTTTCCCCGCAAAGCAGGTTTCATTACTTGAAGGTCCGTTTCCCAGAATTCCCAAATTCTACCTCTATTAATATTTTGTGTATAGTTGATACTACACCCTTTGATTTAGCAGGAACATTGACCATAAGTTTATAGAATCATAGAATTGTAGAGTTGGAAGGGACCCATGAGGGCAATCTAGTCCAGCCCCTTGCAATGCAGGAATCTTTTGCCCAGTGGAATTAAGAGTCTCATGCTCTACCGACTGAGCTATCCCAGCACTTTTCATGATTAATTGTTTAGTTGTTCTAAAGCGGCCAACTCGTGGTCTGACTGAATGGCTAGAATGGTTTTAGCAGAAAGAAAAGCAACCAATTAAAATTAAACTGTGACCCTGTTACATTTCGAATCTTAGCCAAAATCTGTGCTTCATGTAGGGAGAAAACATTTACACAAAAATCCTTAAGTCTATATAGACCTGCTTGTTCCCAGTCTTCCCAGTCCATTGTATCTCCAGCTTCACAAAATATGGGGTGGTATCTGAACAGGGAGATTGGAGGAGCGGTAAAGAAATCTTGCTGGCGCAGAAAGGTTTGCCAGACAAAAGATACTGTAGTACGACTCATGCAACACATTGGCAACTAATATACACACAATTATTACCAAAATGATTATAACAAAAGATACTGGCTACTTACGGTCTTTGGGGATGCGGTTCTCTATGCTGATTTTGTTAACCCTTTCTTCCTCCTAAAAAATGAGCAAGACGGGTTTTTAGCAAGTGTTAGTGCCACTGCGAAGCCGCCTGCTGACTTTTGGGACAGACCTTTGCCAAAAAACAAAACAGAAAAACCAACTCGACAACATCCAACGTGAGCTGATGTTGAGCCAGCGTTCTTGGGCGATGGTGTCTGTTGGACAATTCAGATGGCCTCCAGTTTCAGCTCTTTTTTTCCCCTCCAGCCCCCAACTTGCCTGGGGCATTTTCTTTCATTTTCGCTTTCATTTTAAATTGCCTCTCCTCCTCCTTTTCAAAAGTCCCTGCTAAGTATTGCCTTCCCTTTGCAGTTGCTACTTAATCACCTCGCAGTCCTGTCTGCCTTTAACAAAATCTGCCTTTGCAAAAAAACAACACTACTTAGCATTTAAAATAGAACGGTTCAAAGTGCTTCGTACACTCACTGTAATGTTTAGACAACTTATTCTACCACTTCATTACAATGGCCTCTTAGGCAGAATACAATAAACTAAATCCAATGAAAATAAAAATGACTTCGAACGAACAATTACATCCGAATTAATCAGTTAAAATGCCTGCTGGAATTTTTTTTAATAAAAAGGTTTTCAGTAGGCAGAAGTTCAACAGGGAGGGAGCCTGCCTGGCCTCAGCTGGAAGAAAGTTTCATAGAACTAGCACCACAATATTGGATGCACAGCTCCTGGTGGGCATTCTAGCCATGGGGTGCCAACAGTTATTATATTATTTATTCTATTTATATACCACCCTCTATCAAAAGATTTCAAGGCAGCGTACAACATTAAAAACACATTGCAGAACATCACTGATTAAAAACATAATTAAAAACAGAGTAAAAAGCATACTGACAGATAGCCTAATAATAAAACAATCATTCCACTCCCCCATACTTTTACAGGCCGTAGAATATTTAACAGCCATAGGCCTGGTTAAAGAGGAATATTTTTGCCTGGCACCTAAAAGACATGTAATTGCAGCGCCAGGCGAGCCTCTCTGGGGAGAGCATTCCACAATTGGGGAGCCACCACAGGAAAGGCCCCGTTCTCTTGTTGCCACATTTCTGGGATGGGGGACATGGAGAAGGGCCTCAGATGACAAGTGCAGGGTCCGGGTCGGTTTGTATGGGGAGAGGCAATCCTTAAGGTCTTGAGGTCCTGAGCCATGTAAGGCTTCATAGGTCGACACCAGCCCTTTGAACTGGGCCTGGAAACTAACAGTGACTCCCCCCAAAGACTTCAGTAGTTGGACAGAGATGCATGGACCCAAATTGTGGCGGGCCTTGTAAATATATAGTAGAGCCTTGAACCTGGCCTAGGAGAGCATAGGCAGCCAGTGCAAGCATTTGAACACTGGAGTTACGGGCTGGCAATACAGTGGCAGCTTGGTTCTCAAACACCAAAAACTCGGAAGTAAGTGTTCCAGTTTTCAAACGTTTTTCAGAAGCCGAACGTCCAATGGGGTTGTCGGCTATTGTTTCTGGGACGCCTGCACCAATCAGAAGCTGCACCTTGGTTTTCGAACCATTCAGAAATCAAACGGACTTCCGGAACGGATTAAGTTTGGCGCTTTTGTTTTTGCTATTTATTTTGCGTTTTCGTTTTTGAGGCTTTTCCGGTTAATTTGTTTTTGTGACTGTGTGGAACCCAGTTCAGCTACTGACTGAGTGATTGTGTGACTGCAGAAATGGATAAAAGCCCCCCATCCAAACAATGACTATCATCAGTGCAGTTAAGATTTTTAATTTTTATCATCTACAATACTGTCTTATTTATTTTATAGTACAGTACATTGATTATTGCTTTCATTTTATGGATCAATGGTCTCATTAAATAGTAAAATTCATATTAAATTTCTGTTTTGAGGATTGTTTTTAAAAGTCTGGAACAGCTTAATTCGTTTTGCATTACTTTCTACAGGAAAGTGCACCTTGGTTTTGGAACACTTTGGTTTTGGAAGAGACTTCCGGAACGGATTAAGTTTGAGAAGCAAGGTACCACTGTAGTCTGTTTCCATCATCAGCCAAGCAGACAGGCCCACATGTCCTCATGGAGCAAGGATAGGACAGAGCACTTTGTGGATCACTGGCTAGGCCTTACTTTGGCTTTCAGCTCCATCTCAGCATCCGACTCATCCAACCAACGATCAAAGTCCGGAGCAAGGAACAGCGGCCGCTTCTCCTGCTTGGTCAGCCGTTCCCACCACTGGCTCTCCTTCTTCGTTACGGTGATGTTCAGCTGCCTCTGTGTCATTTTATAGGCTGGCTGAAAAAAGACAACCACAGAGCACCAGTACTGAATCACACAGAACTTTGGAGTTGGAAGGGAGTCCCCAAGGCTCATCTAGTCCAAGCCCTGCAATGCAGGAATCACAGCTAAAGAGGCCCCGACAGACAGACCCCCCCAACCTCTGCTTGAAGACCTCCAACGGAGGAGAGTCCGCCGCCTTCCGAGGGAGACCGTTCCATTATCAAACAGCTCTGATCGGAAGCTTGTTCTAAGCAGTGGGCCGGAAATAACTTCACCAAAAATCACACACACACACACACACACACACACACACACACAAGCACAGTTGTGGATAACATGCAGTGCTACTCAACACAGGCTATCCTGGCCTTGCAAAGGCATCCACACCAAGCTACTAATTCGCAACTTTCAAACTGAATGTTCAGATTTGTGACCCAAGCCGTTACTGCACAGGTGAGGAAACAGCCTTGGCCCAACAGGATTCTTTTCACCTGACATCATGATGCAGGTAAGGACAAGCCTTCAAAGGTACGATCAAGAGCTGGAGGGCACTGGTGGGTGCTGGGTGCAGCGGCGGAGCATATGCCCACGCTGTGCAGGGTGGGTGCACTCCCGAGGGGAGCGTGGCACGGAGGGTGCCCTACCAGGAGCAGGATAGATAGCCGCTCGGGTGTTCAGAAAGGTGTGTGCACCCTGCAGCCGGGGGCCGAGCAAGCCGCCTATGGCGTACATTCGGTGTGCTGCCCGCCCGCGACTCCCAAGCCTCCCCCAAGCTGTCAAAACGAAGGGGGAAGGGGGGGAATGTTGCCGGCAAAGTGGCACAGCTCCCCCCTTACCCCAACGGCTCGGGGTAGGCTTGGAAGTCACAGGTGGGCAGTGTGCCAAATGTCACCCCCTTCAGTGAGGGCACCAGGGGCTCTCCTCCCCCACTGCACCCCTTCCTACGCCCCTGGCTGGGTGTGCACCTTACTCCTGGAGGAGAAAGCAGTTTCCACTGCTGAAATAGAGGGCGCTCAAATATCCATTTTAGCAGCGGTTTAAAGAGACCCTGAGCCTCAAAACGGCCCCACGATGACTGTTGCAAGTAGCATGTTCAGTGAATATTTTGCCATTCAGTGGCAAAAAATACCAAGGGCACTGCGACCTTGAATGAACTTTCAGTGGGGTGTAGCCCTGCTTCTAGGCATAAGGGGTAATACTAATGCCATTGCTGTAAGATACATTTTGACATAAGTAACGACTTTGCAAAATACCCACAACATTCATGACTATTGTGCACTCCTTGTTTGTTGATTTGGCACAGAATGTACCATATTTCCCACCAGAAGCAGCAAGGCTCTCTTCCTCTTAGGCCATCAGGATACTTTAGGCAGGTGCCTGTCAGTCTGACAGCCAACACCATTCTTTATCAGACTATGATGGTTACAACTGAACAAGGCTACACAGTCAAGAATTATGGAATCATTTCTGTGCAGATTTCTGTAGCACGTCGACGTCTGTGACTACGACTGGAAAGCCATCCCTTCTCTTGCTTCACAGTAATTTGGTGCTATCCAGGATTAGTCAAAACAAACCCATTTTTCAATGGCTCTACTTTGAGCACGACTAACTTCAGATTTCCCCCACTGTCTTTCATAACTTGTTTGGGTTACTTTGTACAACCAGTTCTGTGTGCTCGACTGGGGTGAATTTCTTATCTCTTACTTGTCAGGGTTTGGAACTCTATAGTTGTGACTGAGCTTTTGGCACAGAAATCACAATTGCTCCAGCTTCTATGGGGGCTTTGACATTTCTGTTCCCTTGCAGGCAGGAGGATTGCAGAAATTAAGATCCAGGCAGGCAGTTTCCCCCATCCAAGTGGTTAGGTGAGCACTGCAGGAAACTTGAGCCAGGTATCTGATACTTAAGTGGCTCCAAGGAACTCTCTAGGATAAAAAGAAGCAGGTAGCTCTAGGATGCTGGCATGTAGGCAGAGCAGGTTCTTGCCCGAGGAAGGAAGCATTAGCCAACTTCATTGGCTAATACCACAACCTACGCACAGGATTCTGGCTTATCACACAAACAGTGCTGACTGGAATTTCAGAGTTGCAAAAACCACTGAGCAATCCCACATGCTGATCATATCTACATAGTTGCATGGCCACACCATCATTCTCTGAAACAGCAAACTCAAGATGGGAATCACTGAGAAACAAAAGAGGTATTGCAGTGCTGGAGGAGACTCTTGAGAGTCCCATGGACTGCAAGAAGATCAAACCTATCCATTCTTAAGGAAATCAGCCCTGAGTGCTCACTGGAAGGGCAGATCCTGAAGCTGAGGCTCCAATACTTTGGCCACCTCATGAGAAGAGAAGACTTCCTGGGAAAGACCTTGATGTTGGGAAAGATGGAGGGTGCAAGGAGAAGGCGACGACAGAGGGCGAGATGGTTGGACGGTGTTCTCGAAGCTACCAGCATGAGTTTGACCAAACTGCAGGAGGCAGTGGAAGACAGGTGTGCCTGGCGTGCTTTGGACCATGGGGTCACAAAGAGTCGGACATGACTAAACAACTAAACAGCAACAACAACAGTGAAGTTGGGAAATCTTAGTATGTTAAACTTTGGTTCATTTAGGCGTGATGCATTGTGGGAGAGTTAAAACTGTGGATTTCTGGGAAATAGAGATCTGGTCTCTTTAATTGTAAAACTCCCTGTCTTTAGAAGTGTAGATCAAATTGCCTCCTGACTCTAGGCAGGATGCTATGTTATCTGGTTTGCAGATGGGCTTGAATGTGGATGGAGTGTGAAAAGTTGCAAAAGGCTATGAGGTAATTTACAGCTCAAGAGCCTGGTATGGATCAGAGAAGTCTGGGAATGAAGGGAGAGCCTTTTGATCTCAAGGTCTCTGAGAATAAACAAAGTTCAGCTGTGTGGGTCTTCTGACAATCAGGAGTTATTGTCTCATCATACAGCCATTGGCAAATTGGTAATTAACCCAAAGAAATGATTGGTTCCCAAACCTGCATTCCAAGGATAAAGGTTTGGGGAATTCAGATGCAAATTGCAGACTACCTTCCCCTGGTGTTTGGCTGAGGGCGTTTGACCAGAAGAACAGACTTTGTGACTTCTTACTTTGCTTTGAACTACTGATTCTTTGTGAGTATGTTTTAGTTAGTGATATTATGCAATGTTGTTATTTTTCTTGTTTGTAACCTTTTAAGAAATGTGCAAGCTTTTACTCTTTGAGTAGCTTTTTCAATAAATCTGGAAAAGGACTTTTGCCTTTCTGTATTCTGTGCCTTTTGCCCAGAGAAACTGAACTGGTGCTTGACCACTTAGTACACACTACCTGTTGGATTTCTGTCTGCGTCACAGTAAAGTGACACAGGGCTGGGCAACCTGGTAAATATTGAAGTGGGGTTCTCCTCCTCCTTGGACCCCATTTGAGGGTTGACCCAGGAGAGGAGGTGGTGGCACCTTACGATTTGTTTTGTGACCTCGCATAACTACCCGTCTCCCTACCAGGTCTGGCCGGCGTTTGGAGAACTGGTCAAGGAGGGATGGATAGTTGCGTGATTGCTACAGGTATAAGCACTGTTTTTTAAGTTAAAAAATGAGGTGTCAGTACTCATATCCTGATAAAAGTGCTGTTGGTCCAGCACAAAATGACTCCAATAAGCAGCAAAAAGAAGTGAGAGCCTCTGTCGTGTAATGGTTACAGTGCTGGACTGGGACCTGGGAGACCAGGGTTCAAATCCCTGCTCAGTCACTGTCTCTCTGCCTGATCTGCCTCACAGGGTTGCTGTGAGTATAAAATAGAAAGCAGAAGTCTGAGCTCCTTGGAAAAAAAGGTGGGATGTAAATGTAAGGGGGGAGGGAATAAAATTAATATTCTGTACCAGTGAGTACCGTCACAGAGGAAGTTCTGAGTATAAGCGTGCTCAGGGGAACTCTGAAGGTTGCAGAGGTATACGCAGAAAACCACCCATGAGAGACAAGACTCCAAAACACCGTCCACCTGTTGGTCAGAGCACTGGCCTTGTAATTCAGCTGAAGGAAAACACCAGAAGCCGTTACCTTCGGGTCCACTGGTGCCAGGAACTCAATTTGAAATTCATACACGTTGTCTCCCTTGGCTCCATGGCCTTGAGCTAGGAAGAAAAACAAGCAGAAGTAAAAAATCTACTTGAGAATTGCAGGAAGTGGTACAACTCTGCAACTGAATGACAGCTCTGTTTCTCAGAAGGCTTTCCAGGTTAATTGTCCGTCTGTCCTTCCTGATTTTTTTTTTTTTAAAAAGCAGGTAAAAGATAAATCAGAAACACCAGGACTTTGCCCTCTGCAGGGCATAGTGGTGCATCCAGGCACAACCCGCCACATATCAAGTCTGGTGTCAAGGAACTGCTAAAATTGACAAGAGTTCACTTCTGTCCTCATCATGGCTAGCACCTTCATTGACATCTTTCAGAACCAGGTAAAGGCTGCCCAAGCTTCTTGTCTTTGTTATGGGGGTCATTTTTGCTTTGTTTTAATTGTTTAATATAGTTATGTTTATGTTTTTAAATGTGTTGTTAGTCACTTGGAGACCTTTGGGTAACAAGCAACTAACAAGTCCAATAAATATTAACAACAACAACAACAACAACAACAACAACTAATAATAATAATAATAATAATAATAATAATAATAATAATAATAATGCTGCATTTTAATGTGGTAAGTGTGCCCCCCCAGGCCATATTCTGGAAGCTGCAGTTAGTTAAGGGTTCTGAGAATGAGTAAAGGGGTAAAGGGGTCCCTGACCATTAGGTCCAGTCGCAGACTACTCTGGGGTTGCGGCGCTCATCTCGCTTTACTGGCCGAGGGAGCCAGCGTACAGCTTCCGGGTCATGTGGCCAGCATGACAAAGCCGCTTCTGGCGAACCAGAGCAGCGCACAGAAACGCCGTTTACCTTCTCACCGGAGCGGTACCTATTTATCTACTTGCACTTTGACGTGCTTTTGAACTGCTAGGTGGGCAGGAGCAGGGACCGAGCAACGGGAGCTCACCCCGTCGTGGGGATTTGAACCGCCAACCTTCTGATCGGCAAGTCCTAGGCTCTGTGGTTTAACCCACAGCGCCACCCGGGTCCCAGGCATGCACATAAAAGGTAAAGGTAAAGGGACCCCTGACCATTAGGTCCAGTCGTGACCGACTCTGGGGTTGCAGCGCTCAACCCTTAACAAACTCCTGCTCCCAGGATTCTTGGGGAGCAGCCATTAGTGTTTAAAGTGGTATCATAGTACTTTAAATGTATGGTGTGTAAGTGGACACCCCCCCTATGTAATAATGAATTCAAAGACAGGATTTGGGTTGGGGTTTTTTGGGTTTTTTTAACTAATGCAATGCATTGCTCTTGCAAGTTTTTAGACATAAGGCAAATCCATGATGAGGAATCAGAAGATCAAAATAATAACCAAACAAACATTTGCATTGTATCCACTTATCTTTCAAATTTGAATGTCAGTTCCTTATGCAACAGCAACAGTACACAAGATGTTTTGGAAGAGAGAGACCATTATTAGCAGGGCTTACAGTCAACTCAATAGATCAGGGAAATTTCGCTGCTATATTCAAATAGGTTGAATTTTGTTTTAAATTATGGGACAGCTGTGGAAGGATGGAACGTAAGCCTCCAAAGTCATGTTAATTTTACAGATACAGTAGTGGCTTTTATGTCAAGAGCTCAGTTGTTTTAGGCCTTGTGACAAAAAAAAACGCTTTTAAAATGCAAACACGGCTTCTCCTTCCCCAGCCCCCAAAGCAAAAGTTTAACAAACATCAGAAGGAAACAGTGATTTAAAAAAAGGATATTACATATTATTTATCGATTCTAAATTGCCATCTACTGCGTAAAATCTTGCCACAGCAAGATCCCAAAGCCATTTCCTTCCAGAAAGAATCATGAAAACACAACAAAACTGACCTACCTTTGAAATGGAGCACATTGTCTGTAATTGTGATGTCAGGATCCTGCAGAGAAAGAGGAAAAAGAAAAAGAGCCGTATTGGATCTGATAAAGGTTTTCATTAGCCCATTTGCTTGTATTTAAATTACCCGAGGTGCCTTCAACAACCTTTTGTATCTTATTGCACCCCACTTTTGTAGCTCTTGCCTGTGAAGTGGCTTCATAAGCCTACAAATATATTTTAAAAAACCATTCACAGAATTGTTGTAGAAGGGGTGTTATCCGTTTGTGGTGGTTTTGTTCCTGGTTTTATCATGTATTTTGTGCTTTTATTTTGTATTTGCAGATGAAGAGTGGTATTTAATAATAACGATGATGATGATGATAATAATAATAATAAAATATAATAATAGGAGAAGCAGACTATCAGAGACAGGGATCTGCAGAGGACGGCATAATGGTAATTTTATCATGCTTTTATCCCAGCAGATTCTAAGCTTGGAGTGGGAAAGCACATACTTTTATTCAAATCCCCACTCAGCCATGAAGCTTGTGGGCATAGCTGTCAACTTTCCCCCCTTTTTAAAGGGAAATTCCCTTATTCCAAAAAGGATTCCTCGCAAGAAAAGGGAAAAGTTGACAGCTATGCTTGTGGGGTGACTTTGGGCTTGCTCTCAGAATACCCTACTTCACAGGGTTGAGCTGGCTTAACATTGTGTATTTTATGTGTATTTTAACAAACTGAAAAGTGTGAAAGAATATGAGTCACGGGGGGCATGGAAAGTGTATGTATGGACTTGTGCTTAGCGTACGTTTTTCATTAATGTTTTTAACATTGATGCATTTTGAATGATTTTACAAATATAAATTAATTACAACACCAAATACATATTCATAAAATGAGATTTCTCTGAATGGAAAGCGGCATCGAAATGCAATAAATCGAATCAAATTAAAAGTTTTTAGCAATACCCTTATAGCACCGGAGACCAGTGCAGGATTTATGGGGGAAACTTTCCTGTAGGAGAAGGGTTGTAAAAGGGAAAGGTGTGCCAAGGTGTGCAAAATCCTGAGAACTTGTAGTCTTTAGTTCCTTGCACCCTGGGGGGACACTACAATTCCCAGGATTATCTGCAGGGGAGAGGAATGTGTGTTAACTGTGTGCTGTGTCAAATGTAGGTGTGTGAAATGTAGGTGGTATGCACACATGCGCACAGGGAACCAACCAGATCGAAGAGATAATAACCTGCTTTCTCTCTTCACCTTTGCACACCCACTTGCCCCTGTGGATCCCGCCGGGCAAAACCGGCACGCACACCATGTTACTAAAGAACGATGATTGCATTATTAACTTGCATGGCCCTGAAGCCTCCTCTGCAAACAGCCTGGGGCCTGCCCATGATGATGCCCAATAAAGCACCCCCAAAACGCTCCTCGGCCAAGTGGGGATCGGTGGCGATCAAGGAGCAAGAATGCTTCGCCGTGGAAGCACCTGCGGGGGTACCTGTCGCTCTAAGGAATTTTTTTTGGGGGGTGCTTTATTGGGCATCAATAAAGCACCTGCGGCCCCCCGGGAAGTGGGGTATCTATAGGGCACCCGGGAGGGTGGGGAGAAGAGAGGCTGCCCCAGAATCCCTTGGGCAGGAGTGGGGGAGGGAAAGGCCGCAGGGGAGACTGCGTGTTGGGGGGGGCGACCGACACCTACCTAACCCACCCCCCGGCTCCGCAGCCCACCGGGCCAGGCGCTCACCTGGACGTCGCTGAGCTCCACGCGCAGGTAGAGCTGGTGGTGCCGCTGCGCCCAGTGCACCTGCGGGGTCAGGCTGGCGTCGGCGCCCGGCATCCTCTTCCTCGCGTCTTGTGCGGGAAGCGCCGGGAGGAGAAGGCAGAGAAGCAAGCGAAGGGGCGGCGCCAATGGTGCCCGCGCGGATCGGGAGCGCGCGGCCACGTGCGCGTGAGCCCTCTCCGCTTCTCGGGATGCGCGCGACCCTAACAGACTCCGCCTCGCGCAGCAGCTTCCTTTGGGGGCGGGGGGACGGGGAGGGGAGGAAGCCAGGGCCGCCCCGCGCATGCAACGGACGCGACTCCCCGCAAGGAGAAAGCTAGCAAACCAGGCAAGAAGCGCCTGGCTCTGGGGAAGAATGCTAACAGTAGGGTTACGATGCGCAGTTTGCGGGGAGGCCTTGGTGGTTTCACCGCCCCCCCCCGCCAAATATCCAATAGAGCCCAAGTTCTGTATGCTAGCTTTCTCCTTGCAGAGAGTTGAGGATAGAAGCTGGACCTCGACCATTCGGAGTCTTCTAAAACGGGCGCATGCACTGCACTGGATCCTCCTAAACTGGCTTTTTATGATAATAAAAATAATGAACTTCAATATAAAAATGATACAGTATGAGACCTTCACTTGCGGTTCTATAACTTTCTTAATGTGTTAACACGAATAGAAGTTACAAATATTGCAGCTTTTGTATAAGGGATTACTAAATGAAGGGAATGTAAATGAAATCAATTTTAGAATGCAGGAACAAAGTAAATCATCAAACCATCAATTCTAGCACGCGGGGGGCCACCTAAATTTTATAATTTGGTATTTGAATGATTTGTATTAGGAATTGTATTATAATTTGGCATTGTTATAATAAGGCTATTATTGTAATTGAAAACTAATAAAAATTATTTAAAAAGCAATCTAAAATTCAGGATTAGGAACAGTTAAAACATATTACATTCACAAGAATACTGTGGTTCCTGAAAGAAGGAAACACAATTCAAAAGAAATATTCCAGAACGTTTCCTATGTGTGGTAGAGAGAAGAGCCTTTTACCAACTGCTGCGGGTTCAACAGCAACAGCCATTCCTAGACCGAGAGACTCTTCCCACAGTAGTTCATGCTTTGGCTACTTCAAGACTGGATTACTGCAATGCGCTCTATGAGGGGCTTCCCTTGCATTTGATCTGGAAACTGCAGTTCACACAGAATGCTGCAGCACGATTGCTGACAGGAGATTCTTGATGTCCGATTTATGTCCGTTTATTCTTTGGCGTAAGGTTTGGCCTGTTTGTCCAATATAGAGAGCTGAAGGACACTGTTGGCATTTGATGGCATATACAATGTTAGACGATGAGCAATTAAATAGTCCCGAGATGGTATGTGTGATGTTGTTGGGGCCAGTAATGGTGTTGTCCGGGTGTATGTGGCAGCAAAGTTGGCATCTGGGTTTATTGCAGGCTCTGGTGCCAGTGTCCGTGTTACGTCTGGTTGTAGTATTATTGTGGGTTAGGAGTTGTTTAAGATTGGGTGGCTGTCTGTAGGCAATGAAAGGTCTTCCTCCCAGAGCTTGAGAAAGAGAACTATCATTGTCCAGGAGAGGTTGTAGATCTCTGATGATGCATTGTACTGTTTTAACTTGGGAGCTGTATGTGATGACTAGAGGTGTTCTGTTATTTTCTTTTTTGGGTCTGTCTTGCAGCAAGTTCTCTCTGGGTATCTGTCTGGCTCTGTTGATCTGTTGTCTAACTTCATCTGCTGGGTATTTTAATTCTAAAAAGGTTTGCTGTAGATCTCTTAGGTGAGAGTCTCTGTCTGTAGAATTGGAACAGATACGGCTGTAACGTAGTGCCTGGCTATATACAATGGACTGTTTGGTATGTTTGGGATGGTAGCTAGAGGCATGTAGATATGTTTGTCGGTCAGTTGGTTTACGGTATAAGGTGGTGTCTATGCGCCCATCCTGTATTTTTATAGTAGTGTCCAAAAAATGTATTTCTTGCATAGATTGATTCATTGTTAGGTTGATTGTGGGGTGAAAATCATTGAATTTCTGGTGGAAGGTGTCCAGGGTCTGTTGACCATGTGTCCAGATGATAAAAATATCATCAATGTATCGCAGGTACAAGAGAGGTTTGAGTGGGTAGGAGTTTAGGAAATGTTGTTCTAAATCTGCCATGAAGATGTTGGCATACTGTGGGGCCATGCGGGTGCCCATTGCTGTGCCACTGATCTGAATAAACCCAGATGCCAACTTTGCTGCCACATACACCCGGACAACACCATTACTGGCCCCAACAACATCACACATACCATCTAGGGACTATTTAATTGCTCATCGTCTAACATTGTATATGCCATCAAATGCCAACAGTGTCCTTCAGCTCTCTATATTGGACAAACAGGCCAAACCTTACGCCAAAGAATAAACGGACATAAATCGGACATCAAGAATCACAAGACAGAGAAACCAATAGGAGAACACTTCAATCTCCCAGGACATTCTATACAAGATCTCAAAGTAGCTGTTTTACTACAAAGGAATTTCAGAAATAGACTGGAAAGAGAAACTGCTGAATTGCAACTCATTACCAAACTTAAAACCATGGAGAGACCTGGTCTGAACAAAGACATTGGATTCTTATCTCATTATACATGACAAAGCCATTTTTCACCTTCTCACCCCTTGCTTTTTCCTGTAAGACCTATTGCAGTCGTTAAGAGTTGTCAACAGGCTCATCACAGCTATCTGCCAATCACCCATTCCCACCACCCTTCTGAGTAATACCCCTCCCCACCTTCTCACTATATAGAAGGATCTGGCAACTTCTGTTTCAGTGTATCTGAAGAAGTGTGCATGCACACGAAAGCTCATACCAAGAACTAACTTAATGGTCTTTAAGGTGCTACTGGAAGGAAAAATTTTGTTTTGTTTTGTGTGTTTTAATATTTTGTTGTAAGCTGCCCAGAGTGGCTGGGGCAACCCAGTCAGATGGGTGGCATATAAAACAACAACAATTCCTTATGGATAATTTTATTTCTTTTTTGTAAACGGCTTTGAGGTGATCAGCTCAGCTCAGAAGAATCTCTTCTTTGCATCAGCCACTAGCCACAGCAATAAAATAAAATGTACTGAAGATAAGAGGTAAAAACTTAACTATACAAAATACATTTTGGAGGTTTGCATTAATAATAAAATAATAGATCTTATTCTAAATGTCCCCACTAAAAACCTTGCAGTTTTTGCTGTCACCGGGCCTTTGAGTGTGTGTGTGTATGTGTGTGTGTGTTTGCAATCAAGCGGTGTATAAATTTTATGATTGAAATAAGATAGCATGCGCGCCCTGTATGCAAAATGCAAAATGCAAAAAAAAGCAGATGAAAGGAGTTTTATCCTGCTCTTCAGCTACCGGTGCGGAGGTGCACAGAAATAAGAAATTAAAAAAACCCTCTCTGCTGCCGCTTGGCTCTGGGTCTGTGGGGCTCGCCTTGCTCTCCTCTCCGGAGCGGTGGGCCGCAGCGTTCGCGGCTGCGCTGCGTCCGGATTGCGCACCCGTGCGCCGGTCCCTGGCTCTCTCTCGTGGGCTCCGGGGCTTCCTCCGTGCCCGGCGGGGGCGGTGTGAGGAGCGCGCGGGCTCCGGCAGGGCGTGGGGCGCCGCTCCTGCCGCCGGAGGCAGACGAGGAAGCGGAAGCGCCGCTGCAACATCAGCAAAGCAGCAGCAAGAAGAGGAGGAGGAGGAGGAGGAAGACGAGGAGGAACCGGCCAGGGACGCGCCGCCCCCGGGAGTGAGTAAGGACGGAACCCCCCCCCCAACACACACAAGCAACACCCCACCCCGGGGAGACGGGGAAGAGCAGCAGGCCTGACACCCAACCCCAACCCCGATTCGGACGCAGCGGGATCCCCCAAGAGAGGGCGCCGCGCCCTGCGCAAGGCTGGAGTAGGTTGCGCCCGCGCGCCCCTCGCCGGCCAGGCCAGCGGGTCATTTGCGCGCCCCTCACCTCCGGTACACAGAGATCTCTCCTCTCCCCCCCCCCCAGCCCTTCTGGCACAGAGAGCAGCGACGCCCCTCCGCCTCTGCCCTCCGTGGCCGGTGAAAGGGGGAGAGAGGGTGGGCAGCGGGGGCACTGGCCACCCAGGAGTAGAGGTGATCGTGTGTTTTTCCTACCCACCTCCCGGCAGGGGAAAGGCGGAAGCTCAGGAGCAGAACACCTGCTTGGCATGCAGAAGGTCCCAGGTTCAACCCCGCCACATTTCCAGGTAGGGCTGGGGGAGATTTCCGGCCTGAAACCCGGCAGATCTGCTGCCAGTCAGTGTAGGCAGCGCTGAGCTAGGCAGACCAACGATCTGACGCTCTATAAGGCATCAGTCAGTTTTTGTTAGGGGGAAGGGCTGGTGGTTCTGTGGCAAGAGCACCTGTTTGGTATGCAGAAGGTCCCGGATTCAATCACAGGCATCTGGAGGTGGGGTTGGGAGGGATCCAGAAAGCCTGAGAAACTGCTGCCCTGATGCTGAGCAAGATGGACCAGTGGTTGGTACATTCGGCTCCCTATTTCCTTATGTTCAGGACATGAGACCAGAAATCTCATTTGAGGGGAAGGGCTGTAGCTCGATGGTGGAGCATCTGCTTGGTATGTAGAAGTTTCCAGGCTCAATTTCCAGCATCCCCAGGTGGGGCTGGGAAATAACATGGAAATAACCCCTGAGAATTGTGTAAACAATGTCAAAGGAACCAGATTGACTCTTGGTCCCATTCAGGCCCTATGTGCCCAAAAACATTTAAAGCTTTACACAGTCACGGCATGACCCCTATTGCCTTCCAGAGCTACAACCCCCACAGTTCCCTGGGAAGAATGATTGACAGTCAAACTCTGTCAAATGATTGACAGAGAAATTGTAGCTGGGGGGGGGACGGGGGCGGGGGATGGGATCTCTCACTAAAACTTGGTACCCTTAACAAACTACAGCTCCCAGAATTCTTTGGGGTTATTCAAAGTAGTGTGATACAGCTTTAAATGTGCAATATAGATGGGGCATCAGCAAATAGCAGATTCCAAGGCTGAGGAAGAACTGTAGCTCAGTGGCAGAGCAAAGGATCACAGGATCATAGAATCAGAAGGGACCCTGAGGGTCATCTAGTCCAACCCCCTGCAATGCAGGAATCTCAGCTTGATAATGCATCCATCCTCTGCTTAAAAACTTCCAAGGAAGGAGAGTCCACCGCTTTCTGAGAGAGTCTGTTTCACTGTCTGACTCTAACAGCTCTTAGTGTTAGAAAGTTTTTCCTGATGTTTTGTCGGAATCTCCTTTATTGTCATTAGAATCCATTGGTTTGTGTCCTACTTTCCAGAGCAGGAGAAAGCAAGCTAGCTCCATTTTCCATGTGACAGCTCTTGAGATAGTTGAAGATGGCCATTATATCTTCTCTTTCCCAGGCTAAACATACCCAACTCCCTCAGCTGTTCCTCACAAGTCTTGGTTTCCAGACCTTTGATCATCTCAGTTGCCCTGCTCTGCAGGTAGGGCTGGAAAGGCTCCCTGTAAGTCAGCTGCAGAAGTACATAAGAGGATCTCTCTGGAGCTGGCCAATGAGCCCACCAGGTGCCTGTGGGAAGCCTTCAAGCAGGACGGGAGCCCAAGTGCCCTCTCCCCTCCTGCCGTTTCCTGCAAGTGGCATTCAGGAGCATTGCTGCCTCCAAACATGCAAGCAGAGCATAGCTAGCAGGCTTTGATAGCCGTCTCCTCCATGAATTTGCCCAATCCTTTTTGAAGGCCATCCTAGTTGGTAGCCATCATTGAGCAAGTTCCATAGTTTACCTGTGGGAGCAAGGACTTTACAGTGGTATCTTGGGTTACATACGCTTCAGGTTACAGACTCCGCTAACCCAGAAATAGTGCTTCAGGTTAAGAACTTTGCTTCAGGATGAGAACAGAAATTGTGTTCCGGCGGTGCGGCAGCAGCAGGAGGCCCCATTAGCTAAAGTAGTGCTTCAGGTTAAGAACAGTTTCAGGTTAAGTACGGACCTCCAAAACGAATCAAGTACTTAACCCGAGGTACCACTGTATTTTATCTGTCCTGAATCTTCCAACATTCACCTTCATTGGATAGCCATGAATTCCAGAGTCACGAGAGGTGGAGAAAAACTTTTCTCTATCCGTTTTCTCCTTGCCACGCATGTTTTATTTTAATAAACTATCATGTCACCTTTCAACTCTCCTTTCCTCGAAACCTAAAGGTCCCAAGCGCTGCAACATAAGGGAATCTCTCTCTACCTCCTTGATCGTTTTGGTTCCCAACCTTTTCCAGCTCTGCAATACCCCTTTTTTGAGGTGAGGTCTCAGGTTCAGTCGCCAGCATCTCCAGGTAGACTTGGAAAGTCTCCCTTCCTGAAACATGGGAGAACCTCTCCAGTCTATGTGGTGGCGCTTTGGCCCGCCTGCTGGGGAGAGGTTGCTGCAGCTCAAAGAGGTTTTGTGGGGTTTTCCCTTCCAGGAATCAACATGCAATATGGCAGCTGCAATGGAGACTGAGCAGCCAGGGCTCGAAATCTTTGAAACGGCCGAGCACAGGGAGAATGTGGCGCCTGGGGAGAAGGCCAAGCTGGAACCGTACTACGTGGAGAGGTATTCCTGGAGCCACCTGAAGAAGCTACTGAATGACACCAGGAAGGACCACGGCTGCCTGATGGCCAAGGCACCCCACGACTTCACCTTTGTGAAGAGGACGGATGCAGAGAGCCCCCACTCGGACAGGGTCTATTACCTGGGTAAGTTTTGACAGCTTCCCACGCAGCATGGAGGATTTCTGCTGTGTTTAGTGTTGCTTTCAAAGAATCTCAGCTAAGCAGTGTGTATGAACCAGGGATCCTGGTTTGCAACAAACCATGGTTAGTTTCCAAGCAACCCAGCTTTAAACCATGGGTTATAAAGCTGGCATGTGTAACCCTTAAAAGTGAGAATAAACTCATCAGACGTCCTCCTGGCCACCTATGTTGGGTTCACAGAGCAGTGAGCCATGGTTTAGTTCAAACCGAGCCTGTCTGTCTCTAAATACCAGTTATCGGGGTGGTGGAAATAATGCCATGTGAAGATTCATACTCAGTTTAAGCCAGGAAGGCTCATGTTATATTCTTATTTCCTTAAGATTTTGGGAAATGTGCAGATTTGTTTAAATTGAATTGGTTACAAGCCGAATCAGCTACTTGTTATTAACTTTATTAGCTGAATAGTGAATTGTTAAAATAATACTGTCTGAAAATGAAAATAAAAATAGAACTGCATCGAAAAGGGTTTATTTTAGAAATCATGGTAGTTTTGGGTTTTAAAGTCTCCCAACGGGATTTGGCTTCTCTCTTTCTTATCTGCTTGGTATTCAGCTAATGCAAAAATAAATAAATTGCAAACTGTGTTTTGTTTTTTAATACTCAGCAATGTCCGGTGAGAACAGAGAAAATACGCTTTTCTATTCTGAAGTTCCCAAAAACATAAACAAGGCTGCGATTCTTTTGCTCAGCTGGAAGCCACTCTTGGATCTTTTTCACGTAGGTGACTAGCCTGAATCTTACACATTTCATCCCCTCCCTTTCTCCTTTTCCAGTGAGCAGTGTTCCAGGTAATGACACGCCCTGTCTGAGAGACTGGCAGCTGTCAAAGATGAAAACCCATTAGCAAAGGGAATCTTAGCAGCTGTAATGTTTGTTCCAGCTCTCCTTCTGCCTAGCTACACTCGTTGCCAATTAAAAATTCAAAGCATTTTCCATTTCTAATATTTTTTGCTTGTATGCATTTGGTGAACTGCCCTTTGTTGAGACAGCTCCTTCTTCCATTTGCCTAAAAAGCATTTAATGTAGATTGCCTCAGCCTGGTTGCTGGAATTTTCTTAAGGAAAAAGGCATGGCAGAGGTCTTTGGGCACAATTCAGCAAGTGTTTGTTCATTATGGGAGATGTCCACTGTTACTCGTCCTCAAGAGTAAACCCACAGAAATTGTTGGGACTTCCATTGATTTCGGTGGGTCTGCTCTTGATTTAGCTGAATATCAAGATATTTAATCTATATTTAATCTGCTTAATTTTTTTTTTTTAAATCTACAAAGTAGAAACCCTAAAGTGAAACTAAATGCATCCTGTCAATATTGCAGTTTAAAAAATCGAGAATGAAAATATTGAGTAGTGCATTCTAAAAATTAACACCCCCATGTGGGTGTCTAAAACAGGTCAGTTGACTCCTCTCCAGTTGCATGGGGGAAAATCTGATCATTGTGATGTAAGCCCCCTTTGGAATCAATGAGACTTCATTCCTCATACTATGAGTATGCAGAAGCAAGCCCTCCCCCTTTACTTTGGGCACCCTCAGACATAGGAAATACTGCATTTGTTTTCCTGATTATAATGCTAGTGCTTCTGTCTTGTTTCCTAATGTTCCATTCGCATTGCAGTGGCTGTTGTGCTATGGAACTGTGTTTTTTGACCAATAATACTGGCATGTCATGCTACATTTCATACCATTGGGCCCAACAATAAATGCCATTGGACAATGACATTTTGACCCTTCCTGCACATGCGTACTTGATTCCCCCATTAAAAAGGCAGGAAGGAACTGTATGCTGGTGTAGCGCCCCAGGTTTTGTCACTTTACTCTTGCAGTTATCTGGGTTAAGGGGGCTGCAAATGGATTTTTTTCTGGAATCAAATAACATGGAAACGAGTGCTAAAAATGCACTATATTCCATTTGTTTCTCATAAGTGGCGTTTACGGTGTGTGAAGCCTCAAATGTAAGGAAGAAATGAATGGAATGAGAAACACTGGTAAAGTGGAAGAAGCTATTGCGTGAATGCAGCTTTAGTTGGATGCCATGGGATTAAACCCCACATAAGTAAACACAGGATTGTGACCTTAAGGAGGTTGCAACTGAGCCCCACTGCTTTCTGTGTCACACACATCTTGCTCCTGTGCATGTCTGAAATTTTAAAAATACACGAGTCTTTAATGGTTGTGCAGTATTTTATCCAGTTCTGGGTTACCTTATCTATTTGTATTTCCCCCTCCCCTCTTTTTGTAAGTGCTTTGGGAATTCCAGCTGGGGTTGGGTGGTGATAGGGAGGATATAGTAAACAATACAAATATATAAATGCTTAGAATTAATTCAGCAGATGTTATCCTCACGTAATTCTGCATAGGATTGCAGCCATAATCATAAATTAACTTTTGCTGAATCGAAACACAGACTCTGGATTGTAATTTTCTCCCTCTGGCTTTCTCCCGGTCAGGCCAGCCTCGATTATGGGATGTACTCTCGGGAGGAGGAGCTGCTGCGGGAAAGGAAGCGGATCGGGACGGTTGGTATCGCCTCTTACGATTATCACCAAGAAAGTGGCACCTTCCTGTTCCAAGCCGGAAGTGGGATTTACCACGTGAAAGATGGAGGTCCCCACGGGTTCACGGTAATAAAGGACGGCAAGCTAGACTTTTGTGAGCTGCTCTGTGCCCTGGGTTTTAGGTACAGCGCCCTCTGGAGGGAGGAGGCTAAAGGGAAAGTGCAGCCTGACCTCAGTGCTGGAAGTGGGTTACAATTATTTGCTAGTCGTCCAAACTTCCGGGGTTGATATTTATTTATTTATTTATTTATTTATTTAAGCATGCGTATATGTTGTCAATTCATACAGTATAGCATGGTGGGGGACAACAAAAAATAAAATAGCTGAAACATAAACCCCACAATAAAATATACAATGCAATATGCTATAAAATGCAAAACACCATGAAAACTAAGGGGGGGAAATGTCATCAAAATGATCAAAAAATGTAGACAGTTGCATAGGCCTATCTACATTGAAAAAGGTCTCTAAGAGACAACTGAAAATCAAAAGTGTGTGTGACAGTTGCTAGAAACGGCAGGGGAGAGTGCTCTTGTGCTCAGGTCCTGCTTGGAGAGTGGGAGCAGGTGGCGCTGTGGTCTAATCCACTGAGCCTCTTGGGCTTGCCGATCAGAAGGTTGGCAGTTCGAGTCTGCGCAGTTGAGGTGAGCTCCCGTTGCTCTGTCCCAGCTTCTGCCAACCTAGCAGCTTGAAAGCATACCAGCACGAGTAGATAAATAGGTACCTCTGCAGCAGGAAGCTAAACGGCGTTTCTGTGCACTTTGGCACTCGTCACAGTGTTCCGTTGTGCCAGAAGCGGTTTAGTCATGCTGGCTACTTGACCCGGAAAGCTGTCTGTGGACTAACGCTGGCTCCCTCGGCCTGAAAGCGAGATGAGCGCCGTAACTCCATAGTCGCCTTTGACTGGACTTAACTGTCCAGGGGTCCTTTACCTTTACCTGCTTGGAGGTTTCACATGAAGGCACCTGGCTGGCCAATGTGAGAACAGGATAACGGGCTAGGGGGCTCCCTTTGGCCTGATCCTGCAAGCTCTTCTGAGGCTCTTAGGTGCTTGCCACATTCTTGTTGGAAGAGTGTTCCACAATGTGTAACCAGAGGTGCCTGACTCCTAGTGGAGGCCAATTGGGCCTCTGTAACATGGGGGACAATTAGCCATGTGGTGCTGATCCTCCCCACCAACTGAGATCTTCTGGAGGAGTTTTCCTTCAGTCTCCTCTCTCATAGCACTGGAGCTCTGGACCATCCAATGAAGCTGAGTATCAGAAGATTCTTGACTGGCAAAAGGAAGGACTTCTTCACACTGTGCATCGTGTGGGATTCACTCCTAGAAGAGGTTGTGCCTCTACTTCATTGGATGACCCATTGACTTCTAATATTCTTTATTTGAAAGTAGCATGCACTATTCTAAATGAACAAATGCTGCTTTTAATTGCTGTCTGCAGCATGGCTTATTTGTGTGATTTTCTTATTGTGGCCTCTTTTGGTGAAGGAAGGGTGAGTTATACGCATTTGAAATAAATGAATAATCAAATAATATTGCGAGAGAGGGTGAGAAACATCTCCCGGTCCATTTGATGCCCCTCCCTTTACTCTCCATTTTTCCTAAGCTAATAAAGTCCGTAAGGCGATTCACTCTCGCTGACTCTCACTGCATCCCAGACACTTTCTGCAAAAATTCCTTGAGCCCCATGGGAAGGATTCACTAGTTCAAAAGGGCTGTTCTCCAGCGTTTCTCTCCCGCGGTCATTTTTTTGCAGAAACAACCCTTGCAGCCCAATTTGGTAGAGACAAGCTGTCCAAACATACGGATGGATCCCAAGCTCTGCCCAGCAGATCCAAACTGGATTGCTTTTATCCATAGCAACGACATCTGGATCTCCAATCTAGCAACCAAAGAAGAACGGAGGTTGACATTTGTACACAAAGGTATGGTTACCTTTAGCATGGGACAAAAGCAGAAGAAAGTCGAGGGCAGCACGAGTGGGGCAGTGTGAGGAGGCAAAAGTGGCTTGGGAGTTACACGTGAGCCGACTGGGTGACGCATTCCTCACGGGCAAGGATGCCCCAACAGAGTAGGAGGGCCATCTGTCTCTGGCATGGGGTCTGTAGAGAATGTGCCCACTTCAGTTTGCAGAACTGGCATTGTTACAGGTGCCACATAATACTAATTCTGCAGTTGGGAGAAATGGATCTTTTAGTGTAGTGGCACCTACACTTTGGAATTCCCTGCTTGTTGACTTCAGGAAGGTGCCTTTGCTGAACTCCTTTCAGCATCTGCTTGCAACATGTTTATTTAGGCAAGCCAGTCCATGCATACAGATGTCGACGTGTTTTAATCCAGTGGTAGACAAATAAAATTTGGCTGCCACCATCCCACTCTCTTAAAAGGGAAGCAGAGTTGCTTCAAAGAGTGCTTTTGCAAAGCACAAGTCCTTTGCCAAAGCCCTCTTTGAAGCAGCCACTCATGCTCTTTTAAATATTGGTGCACTTGGCAGGGGGCTTGTCTGTCAACCTACTCTCTCAGTCAGGTGCTTAAAGGAGAAGGAGGTCAGCTGTTTCAAAGAGTGCTTTTGCAAAGAATGTTAAGACAACTCCCCTTGCTCCTGCTTGAGCCTCTGCAGTCCCCTTTTAAACCTCCGACATTAGAAGTTTAAAGCAGGATGGTGGAGACTTGCAAAGTTATCCAATGAATTTTGATAGGTCCACTCATCATATCTGGCCCGCAAAGCTGACCATCTTAAGGGCCTGGTTCAGAGAGCCAGAGGGGTTCTCCATCCCCCCTGTGGGGTGGAGTCCTTGCCATTCCAGCTACAATAATGGGCATTTTATGAGTCACAATGCATGCTTCCAGCTTTCCATGGGCATTCTTCTCTCTGAAAAATAATGTTTCTTGACATTGCCTGCATAGAATTTGCCAACATTGAAGAGGACCCCAAGTCTGCTGGGGTTGCTACCTTTGTGCTACAGGAAGAGTTTGACAGATACTCTGGCTACTGGTGGTGTCCCGATTCAGAGATGAGTAAGTATGCAGATTAGCATTAACTCTTTTCACTGCTGCATAACACTGTTGACTCATGGTCTCCTAAGACCCCTAGATCCTTTTCACATGCCAGATGTCCCACATCTTATATTTGTGCAGCTGGTTATACCTGCCAATGCAGAACCTTGCATTTGTTCCAATTGAAATTCATTTTGCATCCATCTTTCTGGTAGCTGTAGGTGGAGGCAAAATCCTTAGAATTCTGTATGAAGAGAATGACGAGTCGGAGGTGGAGATAATTCATGTCACATCCCCCATGTTGGAGACAAGGAGGACAGATTCCTTTCGGTACCCCAAAACCGGTGAGATAGATTGTGCTATGGCTCAAATGGGGGCGGTTTAATCCTAGTGAAAGCCACCAGGAGTTCCTTTCCATTTCAGTGTGAAATTTATTTGCTTTGGGTTACAGTATATCCAACAAAGTGCTAGACCAGCTCACGTTTATGGGTCTGTGTTAGCAACGTCCGTTAATTTCAACAGGCCTACTCTGAGTAGAACTAGCATTGGGTTCACTCCTGGATTACTATTTCACTTAAAAAGTACAGTCATACCTCGGGATAAATACGCTTCAGAATAAGTATTTTCGGGTTGCGCTCCGCGGCGACCCAGAAGTAACGGAGCGCGTTACTTCCAGGTTTCGCCACTCACGCATGCGCAGACGGTCAAAATGACGTCACACGCATGTGCTGAAATGCGACACGTGCAGACGCGTAGTCGCGTCTTACGTTCTGTTCAGGATGCGAACAGGGCTCCAGAACGAATCCCATTCGCATCCTGAGGTACCACTGTGGTACCTCAGGTTAAGTACTTAATTCGTTCCGGGGGTCTGTACTTAACCTGAAACTGTTCTTAACCTGAAGCACCACTTTAGCTAATGGGGCCTCCTGCTGCTGCCGCGCTGCCAGAGCACGATTTCTGTTCTCATCCTGAAGCAAAGTTCTTAACCTGAAGCACTATTTCTGGGTTAGTGGAGTCTGTAACCTGAAGCGTATGTAACCTGAAGCGTATGTAACCTGAGGTACCACTGTATTTCCAAATCACTTCAAGATTTTAAAACAGATCAACATGAAACTCTCAAACAATATAGTAAAAAACAGAGAGGGGGGGAAGCCATACAAAATTATCAATGTTACAGGATCCAACCTTATAGAATAAGGAAAGCTTGTGCAAAAAGATACATCTTTACAAGGTGTTGGAAGCAAATAATTGAAAAGCCATTTCCATGTGTAGGGGCAGCAGCAGAAAATGCCCTGAAATGCCCAGGACACTGCCCTGAAATAATTCTTCCATTCCTTAGTGACGATTGACTGCTGTCTTTTCTTTTTTAGGTACCGCTAACCCCAAAGTAACTTTCAAGCTGTCTGAAATAACCATCAACGCTGAGGGCAGAGTAAGTCTGATGTTCTGTTTCTCCTCATTTGAATCAGTTTGGTGACTTGTCTAGCCTGGTGGCAAATGGGGCAACTGCTGGAAAGCAAATGGGGCAAGAAACATGAGGCACCCCTTCAGATAAGGGTGGCTAGCCTTTCCCGTTCCGAGGGCCACATTGTCTTGTTTCAAATCCTCTGGGGACCACATGCCCAAACGGCGGCCGGGTGGGGCAAAGGTTTGGATTCTTGCACTGCAAAACGGGAGGTACATTTCACATGGTTTGCATTATAGCCATTTCAAAATCTTTTAAAACTAGTGTGGTGTTCTGGTTAGAGTGGTGGACTAAGGAGCTGGGGGAAACCAGGGTTCAAATTCTCACTCACCCATGAAGCAGACTGGGTGACCTTGAGCCAAACACTGCCTCTCAGCCCATCCTATCTCCCAGCGTTATTGTTGGGACTAATTAAGGAGGGGGCATACATTGTTTGCCCCCTTGTGCTCCTGGAGGAGGGGGGATATCAGTGAAGCAAAATGAATGAATAAATAAATGATCATTGCAAATTGGTAGGATTAATGCCTATGTATTGTGGGGACACGGGTGGCATTGTGGTCTAAACCACTGAGCCTCTTGGGCTTGCTCATCAGAAGGCCGGCAATTCCAATCCCCGCAACGGAATGAGCTCCTGTTGCTCGGTCCCACCTTCTGCCAACCTAGCAGTTTGAAAGCACACCAGTGCAAGTAGATAAATAGGTACCGCTGTGGCGGGAAGGTAAACTGCGTTTCCGTGCGCTCTGGCTTCCGTCCTGGTGTTCCGTTGCACCAGAAGCGGTTTAGTCATGCTGGCCACATGACCCGGAAAGCTGTCTGTGGACAAACGCCGGCTCCCTCGGCCTGAAAGCGAGATGAGCGTCACAACCCCATAGTGGCCTTTGACTGGATGTAACTGTCCAGGGGTCCTTTACCTTTACCTTTTATTTTGGGGTTAATTTAATTAAGATGCATATTAACTGAAACAAGTCCATTAATGTGCAAACCATGCATTAATGAATTACAATCACAGTAATTAGTGAAATTAGTAGCTTATATTTTTATTTTATGCATTAAATGCGTATGCCACCCATCCTCCCAGAGGAGCCCGGAGGGTAGCAGACAACAATGGAGAAAACAATTTTTAAAAATTTATTTAAGACCTCTTAAAAGCAGTCCCAGAGCACACACTTTGGGAGAGCTTTTCTGAACAGTACTTCCCCACCCTTACCTCTCTTGGCAGATTTCCGATGTGGTTGACAAGGAACTCGTCCAGCCCTTCGAGATCTTGTTTGAAGGCGTGGAGTATATCACTCGAGCAGGATGGACCCGAGAGGGGAAATAGTGCGTGTTTTTATGGTTTCCTGCATTTCTCCAGCAGCTCTTGGCTGAAACTGGACTGTTCTGAGCAGGAGGCAAACTCCTTGTGTTGGAGGGCTTTGTTATTATTGGGTGTGGCGTAATGGTTAGAGGATCAGCCCAGGACCTGGGATCCCAGGGTTCGAATCCCCGCTTGGGTGTGACCTTGGGCCAGTTATTTTCTCTCAGCTTAACCTACCTTGCAGGGTTGTTATGAAGATAAAATGGGGAGTGGAGAACCATGTATGCCACCTTGAGCTCCTTGGAGGAAAGAAGGTGGTCAATAGATATAATAAACCCTTGGAGGTTCTTAAGCAGAGGTTGGATGGCCACCTATCATGGATGCTTTAGTTGTTCGATCCCTGTATGGACCAGCTACGTATTCCTGCATTGCAGGGGGTTGGACTAGATGATCCTCAGGGTCCCTTCCAACTCTACAGTTCTATGATTCTATGTGATTCCAGCATTGCAGGGGGTTGGACTAGATGATCATCGGGGTCCCTTCCAACTCTACAATGCTGTGATTCTATGAAAGAAATAAATGCTATTTTTTATTATGGTACATATGATATAGTTCCAACATATGCTTCTTTTTTTAGTTTTTATTTATTTTAATAATAACAACAACAACAACAACAACAACAATAATAAATTTTAAATACATTTTTATTTAATAATAATAGTAATAAATAGTAATAATAATAATAAATAAAAATGTGCACCCTGAGACCACTCCATTGTAACTATCCAACCTCTCAAAATTTCAACACCTCTTGCGATGCTTTGATCCCTTTCCATTAACATGCTTCTAAGCAGTTTGCTGTATTGCTTTTGAGACCTGTCAGGTGCTGGTGGTGGTTGCTCGCGAGTAACCAGGCAGGACTCCGGCCTGTCTTTTACAGGTTTTATTGGTGCAAACTATATACAGTGCAGAAACACAAAGTTCATGTCCATCCTAGTTGCTTGCAGATTCCGGGAGTGGCCCCTTCTGGTTTCTCTCCCAGCATAAGAACTTAGACACCCCAAATCTCCTCCTCCCCTCCTTATGTTTCTTTTTTTTTTAATATAATATTTTATTAGGTTTAACAATAGAAAAATAGAACAATAAAAACACAGAGAAAATATAAAACACAACAATACAAACTTTCACAATACATAAAATACAAACATTTAGCAAGGGGGGAAAAAGAACAATCGACCCACAAAAAATAGAATAAGAAAAACACAAATCACTCTTTTCTAATTATTCATCTTCAATTAACTTATTTTCCTGACCTCCTCACGCCTCCCTTTTTTATATCCCTTTTTAACAATTAGTTCAGCAAATTCGTATCCTACTACTTTATCCTTATATATTTTACCTCCCAAATTTATAATTTCAAATTTTTATCTCTTATTACTAGAACCCCTTCATTTTATTTCAATGTCATCAGCATTCATACATTTTACAATACTTCTGTAAATAAATTTTAAATTTCCTCCAATCTTCTTCCACCAACTCTTCTCCCTGGTCTCGGATTCTGCCAGTCATCTCAGCCATTTCCATATAGTCAATTACTTGCATCTGCCATTCTTCCAAGGTGGGTAATTCTTGTGTCTTCCAATACTTTGCGATGAGTATTCTTGCTGCTGCTGTAGCATACATAAAGAAAGTTCTATCCTTCTTTGGCACCAATTGGCCAACTATGCCCAGGAGAAAGGCCTCTGGTTTCCTCCCCTCCTTATGTTTCACCCCTCTGCAGACGAGGTGCTGCTGCTCAACAGCTTTGGAGGCTCTCTGTATCCCCCTGCCTCCCTCCCCTGTTCCGATGGCAGTCCCCTGACAAGACCCGATTGAGGGGCATTCCAAAATAAATAATAACATTTATAATACAACATATTTGTGATTGATATGATATGAAATCAGCCTTGTTCAGTTGTTCCAAATGACCCTTGCATAGTCTATAGCTGTTTTTTGTTGAGCACAATGTCCAAATCTCTTCCTTGGATAATGATGATGATGATAATTTATTTATACCCCGCCCATCTGACTGGGTTTTCCCAGCCACTCTGGGTGGCTCCCAACAGAATATTAGTAATAAAAATAAAAAAGCGATAAAACATCAAACATTAAAATCTTCCCGATACAGGGTTCCCTTCAGATGTCTTTTAAAAGTTGTGTAGTTCTTTATCTTCTGGACATCTGATGGGAGGGCATTCCAGTACCGAGAAGGCCCTCTGTCTGGTTCCCTGTAACTTGGCTTCTCGCAGTGAGGGAACCACCAGAAGGCCCTCGGAGCTGGACCTCAGTGTCTGGGCTGAATGATGGAGATGGAAACACTCCTTCAGCTATACTGGCCTGAGGCTGTTTAGGGCTTTAAAGCTCAGCACCAACACTTGGAACTGTGCTCGGAAACGTGGAAGGAAGCCCCACTGGCATCCACAGGGACTTGGGTTCGGATCTCTCCAGCTGGGGTTGTGGGAGGTGGGGTTTCGACTGCAGCGCTCAGCCGTAGCTCTTGCCATGTTCCGAAGCTTTCCCCCTTCCGTCCACAGTGCTTGGGCCATCTTGCTTGATCGCTCTCAAACGCGGCTTCAAATTGTGCTCCTTCCCCCCGCTTTATTTATCCCCGTGGAAGAGGACGCCATGGAGAGGCAGAAGCTGATCGACGCAGTGCCTGACTCTGTCACGCCGCTGATTGTTTACGAGGAAACAACAGACATCTGGATAAATGTAAGAATGTTATCCCCTTGAGCGAAGTCCTGCTAGCAGCCCCTAGACCAGGAGCGGGGAGACTTTTTAGGCCAAGGGCCACATTTAGCCACCTGGGCGACAGTCCGGGGGCCGCATGCTAGTGGTGGGTGGAGCAAGAGGCAAAAGTGGGCGGAGCAACAGGTGTGGCTCTTGCCTTTGTGCAACAGACTTAAGTTCAGGCCACACCCACGTCAGAGGCTTCGCCTCTGCCCCACTTCAACATGTGATTTTCTATCCAGGGAAGCAAGAAGCATTGCCACAGTCCAAGGACACATTCAAGCCAGATACAAGCAGGGCTGATGAGGGGTGTGGCCTAGTGAAGGGGTGGATCCTACAGGAAGTCCTCAGGGCCGGATAGAGAGGCCTGAAGGGCCACGTTTAATCCCTGGGTCTGAGGTTCTTCAGCCACGCCCTATTGTAATGTCATAGTTTATTGACAACGTTATAACTGCTTGGAGGGAAAGTGTCAGCTACAGAATCTCGACAACTATTGCAGCTTCTAAATGAAAGTGTGTGGTCAGTTTGCCTGCTTCTAAATGAAAGTGTGTGGTCAGATTGCCTGCCCTGCAGGAAATAGCTCACACAGGCTCCAGGGGATGGTAGGTGCTGATTATGTCATTGGTAAGAAATGACTGGACAGGCAGGGGAATTTTGGAAGGAAGGCATCTCAAAGGTGATGGAGAGAGAAGGACTGAGTTGTTCAGGGTACGCTGATTTTGCTAGTGACCATATTTCCAGGTAACACTAAACTTCTGGTCCAGAGCACTGCGCTGGCCAGCCTTAACACTTTGTGTCCAGGAGGAAGACTTTGACAGAGCTTAGGTTCAGTTTTAAAGAATCCCAGCTTAGCTTTAATTGCTTGTACTAGAGATCCTGGTTTGAAACAAACGGATAAGTTTCACAGCAAGCCACCTACAAACCTTAACTAAACAGATCTTGTGTTTTAAGCTAATTCTTCCCTGGTCTCCTCGCTGGCCTAATTTAGCCAGCTAGCCCTGGTGATCATCTAATGTTTATTGGATGGATTTCCCCCCTAAATTGATTTTTGAATTCTGAATTTATTGTTATTCACATTTTATGCTGTATTTTATGCTGTTTTTTGTTGCATCAATTAAGTGTTTTACATTCGTTGTTAGCCATCCTGAGCCCGGTTTTTTGAACCGGGAAGGGCGGGGTATAAATTAAAAAAAATTATTTATTTTTAAACCAAGATTCCTGGTTCAAACATAAAGCAGGCAAAGCTGGCGTTCCTTAAAAGTGAAAAAAGACTCTGCCATGACTGCTGTGGAAGAAGAAAGAAAGGCGTGTGGGAGGCAGACGCTTTGCTCTGCATTGACTAGGCTTGTCTGCATAATATTAAACCTCAGTTTACAGTTGCGTGCGAACGGGCCCAATCTCCAATCTTCGGTTCAACTCCCAACCCTCCTGTGTTCCAACAGGTCCACGATATCTTCCACGTTTTCCCCCAAACCAGTGAGGATGAGATAGAGTTCATCTTTGCCTCCGAGTGCAAAACGGGGTTCCGCCACCTGTACAGAATCACAACCATTTTAAAGGAGAGCCGGTACAAGCGCTCAAGTGGAGGACTCCCTGCTCCAAGTAACCAGCTTTGGCCATTTTTTGCTCCTAAGTTCAAATGAAATAGAATAAACTGCATTAGGTGGTTGAGGGAATTCATTTTCTTAGGAGATTTCTTTCAGGTTGGCATCCCAGCATTGCAGTGGCCCGTTAGGCTTGGATTGGGGCTGTAAGCACCCTGCACTTCCGCAAGTCAGCTTGTGCCCCACTTTAAAATAAAAAAATTAAGCTGCTAGTCCTTATGATTCTGAAGATGAGTTTGAAGTGTTGTAAGGAATCTCAGTAGCCCAAGAGGAAAGATATGGAAAGTGCAGGTGCTTTGCTTTGTCTAGACCCAACGTTTGTGGAATACAGTGTACCCAATGTTTGTGGAATACAGTGTGCAAACGAAGCAACAATTTGCATTTTCTCTCTGTAATCTAGACTGGAGAACTTGACAGCCGAAACTGGCTGGCTTGCCTTGTGCTGGGCAGGCAAGGATCCAAACCTCAGCTTGTAAAGCCCAGATTTCCCTTGCAGGGAGTTGGATTAGAGGAACCTTGGGGTCCCTGCCAACTCTGCAATTCTATGATTCCTTACCAGCCTTCTTGCATGTCAAGATCAGCAGAGGAGGCCCTCTGGGTTGTTCCGTCGCCCTCAGAAGTGTGTGGGGTCACAGCCTTCGCCTGCCATTGGACTACAGCTCCCATCAGCCCCTGCCACCGCGCAGACATTCCGATAATTTTGATCTTGGTTTTTGCAGGTGATTTCCTGTGTCCCATCAAAGAAGAGGTGCCAATTACCAGTGGGGAGTGGGAAGTTCTTGGCCGACACGGGTCCAATGTAAGACCCTTCAATTTTATTTTATTTTTAATCTGGCAAATGCATTCGGGATTTTTAAGTATGTTCTTGACCTCTTCCCACCCCCAAAAAGCATGAGCTGAAACATGGGTTGAGCATCAAGCCAGTCTGATCAAGGGGGGAAACTTTAATGCAACCTCAGTGAAAAACAGAACAGTCAGGGATTTGTGTGGAATTATCGTTTCGGTTCATTGTTGCCTTTGTCATTTATTGACCACGTTCCACATGCGTATCTTATGTAAAACCGCAATGTAATGTGGACGCCGATGGCAGCGACCAATTTGTCATGTTAGGAAGGCTTGTTGGCAGAGAAATGTCTTCAGTTGTTTCCAGAAACTGCAGAAAATTGGTGCCTGTCATATCTTGACTTGGCAGCTATTACACAGAACAGGGGCAGCCACACTAAAAGCCCTCCTCCGAGTTAGCTGCACAGCAGATCTCTCCAGTAACAAACAAGAGAGCGGCGTTCCTACCTGCGAAACGCCATCTTGCAGCTTGGTTCCATGGATCTGTGGCCCCTACAAAGTAACTGGGCATGAAGAAGCAGCCACAGGGGTTATGCAACCCCACTACAGGCTCTGGAATCTGTACACAGCCCCTGTTTTCACGTCCTGTTAGGCACACGCCCGTAGAAATCCAAAGTGAAAAAAATCATGCAATTGAAGTTGTGTAATGGAGGGAAAACAGGCATTGCAGCTGTCGGAATTCCCACTCCTCCCCAGAGCAGGGGCATTGGTGTCCAAAGGGATATTTCTGAGGGTGGGAGCAAACAAGACATCGAAAGGGAGGGAAGTAGGTTCATTTCCCACAAAAACAGAAAACGAGAATAGCCTTTGTGTGTTTTCCTTCATATCTCAGGTTCTGCAGATGCTAGAAGCCTCTTTAAAAAAAGAAAGTTGGCAATGCGGGTCTCAGTATTCATCCAGGGAGGGGTACACATCTTTTGAATGTTCCCCGCTAGTTGAAATCGAACGTGCGCACCGACGCCTCTCGCTCTCCAGGCTTCAGCGAAAGCCTGCATTCGCCCTATAGGACGCACTTTTCCCCCTCCAAAAATGAAGGGGAAATGTGTGTGTGTCCTATGGGGTGAATGCAGGCTTTCGCCGAAGCCTGGAGAGCGAGAGGCGTCGGTGTGCACCGACCCCTCTCGCTCTCCAGGCTTCAGGAAGCTCTCGGCAAGCCTTGGGAGCCCGCGGGAGTTCCTATTGGGCTCCCTAGGCTTGCGGATAGCAGCCTGCATCTGGAAGCCTGGGGCGCGCTGCACAGCGCGCCCCGGGCTTCAGTTCCCTGACCTGGTCTGAAGGCTGGCGGTGGGGAGAAGCGTGCTTCTCCCCGCCGCCAGCCCCACAAGCTCCGGGGAACAGCGGGGAGGCGGAGCCTTCAAACCAGGTCGGGGGAGCTTGTCCCCGGAGCTTGTGGGGCTGGTGGCGGGGAGAATCTCAGGCTTCCCCCGCCCCAGCCCCACGCTTGGGGGGGGGAAATAATATTTTTTTCTTTATCCCCCCCCCCCAAAAAAACTAGGTGCGTCCTATGGGCCGGTGCGTCCTATGGGGCGAAAAATACGGTAGTTGGCATATTTTGTGCTGACATAGGCCCCTTGTTCCTGATGTGCTAGTCTTCAGTTTGCAGGGATTTGCAGTCGGAAGTGGTATGTGCCCTGCAGTGAGTGGTATAGTCTGTCCTACCGCTTCATTCTCTGGCCAGCATCAAGATTCACCTGAGAGCTTTTTTCCTGAGCCAGGAGGCTGCAGTGGGGTGTAACTTCTTCCTTTAGGTATACCTGGGTTTTAAATTAGCTTTCCACATAGGCAGTTGAAATGAACTTAGAACTAAATCCAACCTGGGAATTGTTGATGGTACAAACTTGGGTCACTTCTGTGTTTTTTGTGTGTGTGTGTTTGTTTGTTTTATCAGATCCGGGTGGATGAAGCTAAAAAACTGGTATATTTTGAAGGTACAAAGGATTCCCCCTTGGAACATCACTTGTATGTTGTTAACTACGAGAACCCCGGGGAGATCAAGCGGCTGACAGAAGCTGGTTTCTCCTACGCCTGCTGCGTCAGTCAGGTATTTCACCTCCTTCGCTGTGGTTTTGTTCTGTGCTGAGTTCCTACATGAAGAAAGCAGGAAGGAACTGTGCGCTGATGCACAACCCCGAATTTCATCACTTTACTCCTGCAATTTTATGGGTTAATTGGTTTGCAAACTGATTATTTCTGGAACCAATTAACACAGGCATGAGCACTAAACGTCTACGAGATTCCACAACATTTCTGGAGATGGCTTTTACGTTGGGTGAAAGCTCAAATATAAAATGGAAACTAACAGGGAAATGGTATAAAGCACCTTGTAATGGCAGCATAAACCTTGAGGGAAATTGCCTGGGGGTCACTTATTTCTCCTCCTGCCCTCTAGAACTGCGACATGGTGATTTGTAAATTCAGCAACCAGAGGAACCCGCACGAGGTGTCTCTCTACAAGCTGACCGGCCTCGAAGATGACATTTCCAACAGGTCCAAGGAATTCTGGGCTACCATTTTAGATTCCGCAGGTATTTCAGATATGGCGCCAGGCTTTTAAGAATGTGAAAGGACATCTGTCCCTGAGCCTTGTTTCATCCTTGCCCTCATGCATCCTCTTCCTTTATTTGTCGGTTCGTTTCACGTGTGAAGCAATTCTTACAAAGCATCCTGAAGGAATTTTTCAGTACTTCCCCCAGGAGGAAGCCAGTTAAACGGACCCCTGACCATTAGGTCCAGTTGTGACCGGCTCTGGGGTTGCGGTGCAGGAGCAGGGACCGAGCAACAGGGGCTCACCCCGTCACGGGGATTCGAACCGCCGACCTTCTGATCGGCAAGTCTTAGGCTCTGTGTTTTAACCCACAGCGCCACCTGCATCCCATATGGAGGAAGCCAGTTGAAAACTGGTAGGACTCTGTGAGGTGGAGATGGGGAACCTTTTCCATCTCAATGGCCATATTCCCTCATGGGCAGCCTTCAGCGGGCCACATGGCCCTGGTGTGCAGAGCAACAGATGCAACTATGGCCTCTGTATGGTAGGCCAAGCCAGAGTCAGAGGTTTCTCCACACACACACACACACACACCTCCACATTCCAGGCCAGGCAAAAGCATTTGAGGAGGGTGCCATGCAGGACTGGTTTTCTGGAGAGAGGAGGGTGGCCTAGGGAGGCTCCTGAGGGCTATGAGGCTTGGAGGGCCACTTCTGGCCCATGTGACTGGGGTTCCCCCTTTCCTGGTGAGAACCAGTGTGGTGTAGTGGTTAAGAGCAGTAGAGTCGTAATCTGGGGAACCAGGTTCGCATCTCTGCTCCTCCACATGCAGCTGCTGGGTGACCTTGGGCCAGTCACACTTCTCTGAAGTCTCTCAGCCTCACTCACCTCACAGAGTGTTTGTTGTGGGGGAGGAAGGGAAAGGAGAATGTTAGCCGCTTTGAGACTCCTTCGGGTAGTGATAAAGCGGATATCAAATCCAAACTCTTCTGGTGTAAGGATTGTGGTTGTGCAGTCAGAATCTGATTTTATGCAGGGGTGTACAGACTTAAACCTAAACGGCCTCCGCCCAGTATACCTGAAGGAGCGTCTCCACCCCCATCATTCTGCCTGGACGCTGAGGTCCAGTGCCAAGGGCCTTCTGGCGATTCCCTCATTGCAAGAAGCAAAGCTACAGGGAACCAGGCAGAGGGCCTTCTTGGTAGTGGCGCCTGCCCTGTGGAACACCCTCCCATCAGATGTCAAAGAGATAAACAACTACCTGACATTTAGAAAACATTTCCTGTTCTGGGAAGTTTTTAATATGTGACAATTTGATGTATTTTTATCTTTGTTGGAAGCTGCCCAGAGTGGCTGGGGAAACCCAGCCAGATGGGCGGGCTACAGATAATAAATTATTATTATTATTATTATTATTATTATTATTATTATTATTAAAAAAAAAAATAAAATAAAGGAAGCAGTGGATAGCAGTACAGTTTTGTAGCAGAGGGCAGAAACCTTCTAGGCTTTGTCATGGGAAATACAGTCATACCTTGGATCCTGAACACCTTGCAAGTCAAACGTTTTGGCTCCCGAACACCACAAACCTGGAAGTGACTGTTCCGGTTTGCGAACGTTCTTTGAAAGCCGAACGTCCAACAGGGCTTCCGCAGCTTCCAACTGGCTGCAGGAGCTTCTTGCAGCCAATCAGAAGCTGTACTTGGGTTTCCGAACGTTTTGGAAGTCGAACAGACTTCCAGAACAGATTCCGTTTGAGTTCCAAGGTAGTACTGTACAGCACTCAAGACTGCTTATTTTTATAACTGTTTCAGGTAAAGCACCTATTGGCTAGTACTGGTGACATTCTAGATGCCAGTAGGGACACCCACACCCACATACACCTATCTGAAGCTGTTCCTAAATACGTCTTGCTTTAAATTTGAGGCTATTGAGGTTATTGAGATGGGTTGGACTGAAGGGTTTGGGAACCTGTGGATGTTCAGCGTTGGGATACAATGGCCAACTCCGCTCTGCCATGCCGAACGCAAACGACAGCTGTGCTTGCATCCTTGCAGGGCCTCTCCCTGATTACGTTCCACCCGAGATCTTCTCTTTCGAGAGCTCCTCAGGGTTTTTGCTTTATGGGATGATCTACAAGCCCCACAACCTACAACTCGGGAAGAAGTACCCCACAGTACTCTTCATATATGGGGGCCCCCAGGTCAGTTGATAACATTGTTCTTGGAAGCTGTTAATAAAAAAAAATGTTGTTTTTAATCAGCCCCTGTGTGTGCAATGTAGAAGTTTAATCTGCGCTTCCTTCCAGGTGCAACTTGTGAACAACCGGTTTAAAGGGGTCAAATACTTCCGCCTGAACACCCTAGCGTCCCTTGGTTATGTTGTGGTGGTGATTGACAACAGGGGATCTTGCCACCGCGGTCTGAAGTTTGAAGGTGCCTTTAAATATAAGATGGTAAGTTGCTCAATGGGTACAGAAGTCCTGACTCGGGTCTGCGTGCTGCGACCTTGTGTTTTTATTAAGAGATGAGATAATCTCATAGAATTCCGCCTTAGAGGCCTCATCCCTCCTTTCCCAGTTGCATTTAGGTTCAGAAAAAGCATTGCATAGGAGGTCATAGAAGGCTTTCCCCCCCAAGCCTAATTCTGATTTTTTTTTGGGGGGGGGTAACAGCTAGGGAGTGTAAGGTTAACCCTTCCCTGTGCACTTCCCCCTCCCCATTGTCCATGACGCCATTATTTTTCCAAGCCTAATATTATTTTTTGGGGGTGGGGGATGGTTTCTTCCAACAGGGACAAATTGAAATAAGTGACCAAGTGGAAGGTTTGCAGTACTTGGCTTCCCGATACGAATTCATCGACTTGGACCGGGTTGGCATTCATGGCTGGTCCTACGGGGGATACCTCTCCCTTATGGCCTTGTTGCAGAAGCCAGAGATCTTCAAGGTAGGATAATTTGCAACAAGACAGCTGGCTGTGTGTTTGTGTTGCGTGTTTCCATTTCCATCTTTTGCAAGATGTCCTGTTCATTTGACAGTGCACACGTCTTGTTAGGATTGATTGTGCCATCTGTAAATATAACACATAAGAAGACGCTTTATGCCGAGCCAGACCCGTTGGTCCATCTAGTTCAGTATTGCCAACACTGACTGGCAGCAGCTCTCCAGGGTTTCATGCAGGGAGTCTTTCCCAGCCCTACCTGGAGATGCTGCCAGGGATTGAACCTGGGACCTTCTGCAGGTGATCAACCCTTCTTGACCTATAGTCCTTCCCCCAAAGAATCCCATTTGGAAGGGGTCAAGTTTGTATGGAAAAATTCACTTTCAGCCCCCAGTCAGGAGAAGACGAGTGCCTGCCTCAAAAAATAAAAAAGTTGGTCATCTCTGCCCATGGTGACCAAAAGGTATTGGTACCACTGTATAAAGATGCATAGGACTTGGAACTGAATAACTTGAAAGGTGGTCTTTTATATACCCAGCCCATTGGCTCCAACAGATACCATCTCATCAGCTGGTCCATTCTGTACAATGTCGCAATAGGGCATGGGTAGACAAACTAAGGCCCAGGGGCCAGATCCGGCCCAGTCGCCTTCTAAATCCGGCCTGCAGTCTGGGAATCAGCGTGTTTTTACATGAGTATAATGTGTGCTTTTGGGACGCGGGTGGCGCTGTGGGTAAAACATCAGTGCCTAGGACTTGCCGATCGCATGGTCGGTGGTTCGAATCCCCGCGGCGGGGTGAGCTCCCGTCTATCGGTCCCAGCTCCTGCCCACCTAGCAGTCCGAAAGCACCTTTAAGTGCAAGTAGATAAATAGGTACCGCTTTATAGCGGGAAGGTAAACGGCGTTTCCGTGTGCTGCGCTGGTGCTGGCTCGCCAGAGCAGCTTAGTCCTGCTGGCCACGTGACCCGGAAGTGTCTCCGTACAGCGCTGGCCCCTGGCCTCTTAAGTGAGATGGGCACACAACCCTAGAGTCGGACACGACTGGCCCGTACAGGCAGGGGTACCTTTACCTTTACCTTTTTAATGTGTGCTTTAAGGGATGCGGGTGGCGCTGTGGGTTGAACCACAGAGCCTAGGATTTGCCGATCAGAAGGTCGGCGGTTCAAATCCCCGCGATGGGGTGAGCTCCCATTGCTTGGTCCCTGCTCCTGCCAACCTAGCAATTCGAAAGCACGTCAAAGTGCAAGTAGATAAATAGGTACCGCTCTGGTGGGAAGGTAAACGGCATTTCCGTGCACTGCTCTGGTTCGCCAGAAGTGGCTTTGTCATGCTGGCCACATGACCCGGAAGCTGTACGCCAGCTCCCTCGGCCAATAAAGCGAGATGAGCGCTGCAACCCCAGAGTCGGTCACGACTGGACCTAATGGTCAGGGGTCCCTTTACCTTTACCTTAGTGTGTGCTTTTATTTAAAATGCATCTCTGGGTTATTTGTGGGGCATAGGAATTTGTTCATCCCCCCCCAATATAGTCCGGCCCCCCACAAGGCCTGAGAGACAGTGGACCGGCCCCCTGCTGAAAAAGTTTGCTGACCCCTGCAGTAGGGCCTTCAGAGTGGTTGCACCTCCCTCCCCCCTTTTTAAAGAGTCAAGTCATATCCTGAGTTTATTTTTTCTGATAAAAGTCAATTTGATTTCCGTGTGGCCACAAATTCACACACAGACAGCTGCCATCAGTGGCATCAATTGTGGAAGGGAGACATAAGCTATATGTCAAGGGAAGAAGGTCACATTACAGAAAAGGTTATTTATGTATGCAGCAACTGCAGCCCGTGTTTTGTTAGCCCCAAAATGGAAAACGAGAAAGGTCACAACCAAAGAAGAATGGCAACTTAAATTGACAGAATATGCACAACTCACAGACTTAACATGTAGAATAAGAGAACAAGAAGAACATAAAGTTTAGAGAAGATTGGAAACCGTTTATTGAATATATGGAAAACAATTGTGTACGGCTGAAAACGCTGGCAGCATTAAGATAAATTCAACAAGTTTTGATGGATGCAATAACGGAAAACCGATTGGCATAGTTTTTGTAAAATATGCAGGGATATAAGATATTGATGCTTTTGAATTATGGTGCTGGAGGAGACTTTTGAGACTCCCATGGACTGCAAGAAGATCAAACCTCTCCATTCTTAAGGAAATCAGCCCTGAGTGCTCAATGGAAGGACAGATCCTGAAGCTGAGGCTCCAATACTTTGGCCACCTCATGAGAATAGAATACTCCCTGGAAAAGACCCTGATGTTGGGAAAGATGGAGGGCACAAGGAGAAGGGGGCGACAGAGGACGAGATGGTTGGACAGTGTTCTCAAAGCTACCAGCATGAGTTTGACCAAACTGCGGGAGGCAGTGGAAGACAGGAGTGCCTGGCGTGCTCTGGTCCATGGGGTCACGAAGAGTCGGACACGACTAAACAACAACAACAAGACATGTCAAATGAACCATGGAAAGAGAAGAAAGGAAGTCATTGATATCTTAAGGATGTAAAATGTCTATTTGAAATTGTAAAACAGAAAAATTAATAAAAATTATATTAAAAAAAGAAAAAGTCACATTCCTCAATAGCTACCATTGGGGTTTTCAACTTTTTCTTTTTACTGTTAATTTCATTGTTTCATTCTTTTTTGCAAACTGCTTTCACATTCCGCCCCCCAACAATCCAATGTTATATATATGTACATTTTAGGAAATAAATGCATTAATGAGAATAAGACAACACTGACCGTCTTCTTCCCCATAGGTCGCCATTGCTGGTGCCCCAGTCACCCTGTGGCTCTTCTACGATACGGGGTACACCGAGCGCTACATGGGTCACCCAGATAATAACGAACAGGGCTATTACCTCGGCTCTGTAGCTATGCAAGCGGATAAGTTTCCTTCAGAGTAAGTGTGCTCCTGCCCCCCCTCACCCCCAGCTGTGCTAAATTCCGACCTAACACTGCTGTTTCTTGCCTAATTAAATGCTTAAACGGTTGCGTGGTAGTAAAGAACCACTTAATAAACTTGAATGGGCATTTACATAATCACGGCCCATTACGAGTAATCTGCTTTTCTAGCCTTGTTGTCATTAAAGTATTAACTTTTGCCTCAAGAAATTGCAGGCGGACCTCCCCCCTGCCTCAAATCACGCAATTAGCCCCAGTGCTAATTAAGTGCATTAATTAGACATACCACCCTAGTGGCTGGCTGTAGATCAGCCACAGTTGTTGTTAACAGGGCTTGAGAGGGAAGATTGTGTCTTCTATCCTAGAGTGGGCCTGTCAGCTCCTCCATACAGACACATACACCGTCTGCTTCTTCTGACTTAGGCTGGTATTCTGCCATCCGTCCCCACCTTTTCTTATTGGCCTGGGGTTTAAATTCTGTGTTTAAATCTTCCGGGACGGTGAATGGAGAGATGGGAGGCTGAAGGAAGTGTACAGTGGTACCTTGGGTTAAGTACGTAATTCGTTCCGGAGGTCTGTTCTTAACCTGAAACTGTTCTTGACCTGAAGCACCACTTTAGCTAATGGGGCCTCCTGCTGCCGCCGCGCCGCCAGAACCTGATTTCTGTTCTTATCCTGAAGCAAAGTTCTTAACCTGAAGCACTATTTCTGGGTTAGCGGAGTGTGTAACCTGAAGCGTATGTAACCGAGGTACCACTGTATTGTTTTGGAGCTTTGGGATCAGCGATGTGGGTTTCCCAGAAAACTTAGAACACATTTATGCTGTCCTAAATCAATGAGAGATCTGATTTCACACAGTTGTTTTGATTTGCTTTTGATTTGATTTGCTTCACAGAGGTTTACCCCATATTTTATTCGTGGCATGTGTGCCAAAAAGTGGCATATTCTGTAGATATGGGAACCGTTAGCCCAATATCCGAAAGTAGTTAAATCGTTTTATTACAAGGGGGAAATCAGTTTAAGTGCATTTCAGCTGTGATCTTCTGTGCTGGGGGTGGCTGGCCTGTGGTTCTATAGTTGTTACGGTTCCCCAACATCCCTGACCATTGGTCATGCTGGCTGCAGGAGCAATTGGGAGTTGGAGTGCAGCAACTGGAAGGCCACAAGTTCCCCATCCCTCCTATATGTGTTTCCCTGGGAGTAAGTTCCATTGAACTTAATAGGACATATAAGCAGCCATCGATAGGATTGTGATATTCACATGGTTTAGATGACCTAGCTAATTCAAAACTTTGTTTGGAACTTATTTTGTTGGAACCCTAAACATGGATGAAGTGATTATTGTTTATGTATAGTGGACAGACTAAGAATGGGAAGTTCTTTAATCTCTGAATTGTATGTTTTCTATGTCCTCTTGAAAGTTCTTTTCTATCTCTTCTTATCTCTTTTTTTGTTATGTTTTTATTTTACTTAGAGTAATGTTGGACAAAAAGGATATTTGAGATTGTTTTGTATTTCTGTTTATAAACTCTATAAAAAAACCTTTTCTTTTTTAAAAAAGGAATCCCAAACATGTCAGCTTAAAGCTTCCCTTGCATTATTTAGATTTTAACTGGAGGGATGAACGAAAAAACACTGGAAAAAGTTAACACAACCCATTTAGCAGGCCTAAAGGTCTTTCTGTGTCACTTCCTTGGGATAGTCAGCTGAAAAAAGAATTGCCACTCTGATTTTCACATCCAGGTTTCTGTTGCCCAGTATGAATTGTGTTTGTGCATTTTGTTACTAATTGGTTTTATGAACCTCTCTCTATTTCTGAATGATTATAATGGACTGTCAGGAAAATAAAGCAGTGGGGGAAATTCCAACCCTGGGGGTCTGTTATTTCACGCTCCCCTTCCGGTGTTAGCTACATAGGTATCTTCAGACGATACCAGGATTCGAAGAAATTCTAATTCAAACGATCTGAAGCTTTGCTTACTGTTTCTCCCCTTGTCCTTTCAGACCCAACCGGTTGTTACTGTTGCATGGATTCCTCGATGAAAATGTTCATTTTGCACATACCAGCATTTTGCTTAGTTTTCTGGTCCGGGCTGCGAAGCCTTATGATCTACAGGTAAGATGCTCTAGAACAGCCTTCACCAACCTGGTGCCCTCCCACCCATTTTGGACTACAACTCCCATCAGCCCCAGTCAGATACAAACATGCCTTTTGGTCACATACACATCTCCTTCACAGTACAGCAAACAAACCAGGGAGTCTTCCATTAACTATAGTTTACCGTTTTGTCCCAACTGAGAAACCGTGGTTAGAGCCGTGGTTAGAGCTAGGATAAGCTTCATATCCACAAAGGCTTCATATCCTGGCCTTCTCCGAACCTCTTAACCATGGGTAGGCAAACTAAGGCCCACGGGCTGGATCAGACCCAATTGCCTTCTGGATCCAGCCCGCAGACGGTCTGGGAATCGCCGTGTGGATCGCCAGCACACACGTTCTTTCCCTCTCCTTCCCATGGTGGCGGCGGCGGCTCCTCCCTCCCTCCCTCCTCCTGGCTTCTCCCCGCCCTGCCTAGAGGAGGAAGGGGGCTGGGCTTTGTTGGTGCCAGCAGCAGCAATTGAGCGGCTGCCATTTTAAGCAGCCCCTCTCCGGAGCCCTTTCGCGCGCCGTCCCTCCGCCAGCCCTTGCCACTCGCAAGACACAGGTAAGCAGCCACCGGGGCTCATGGTGCTCTTGCATCATTCCCCACCCCAAAATATAGTCTGGCCCCCCACAAGGTCTGAGGGACAGTGGACCAGACCCCTGCTGAAAAAGTTTGCTGACCCCTGCTCTTAACCATTGTTTCTGCTGCCCACCAACTGCTCCTGGCCCTCCTAGTTTTTTAATTTTTTTATCAAATTTGGTTGGGGTGGGTGCCTACTTCTTCTTGTTGTCTGTGCTTTATTGGGCTTTTTGAGGGGTGTGTAGGTGTTTTACTTGTTTTGTTATGGTTCTGAGCATTGCAAAAAAAATAAAAACAAAAACTTTATCTTCTTAAATTACAAAATAGCAACCATAGCATTAGAACAAAGCTTACCCTTCTGGACTTTCTGAATACGTGAGGTTACATTACATCCTTGCTTAGATCTCTTAAGTTGTTTTGTTTTTAGTTATGTGGTAGTTCCAGTTACCACATGCAATCACAGTAACAAAACAAAAAAGGAATATCATGGAAAAGGATTTTCCTCTTTAGCACTGTATGTAAGAAAAGGATGCCAATTCACCCAAAATGTGTCTTTTGGTTTAATTCCCTTGGCTATATTTCGTTTAGTATTTATTTATTTTTTACCAGTGCTAATTGCGAGCGTTGCCAGTTTTTCTTCTCTTGAAATGGTTGCTTTGAGGTGCCAAGAGCAATTTCCAAATGTGCCCCCCGGGCCCAGAAAGTTTGAGGATTCCTGCTTCTTCCTCTATAAAAGCTTTTTTTTTCTTTTAAAGTTTTTATTAAAGATTTTATTGTGTAGTAAAACCAACAAATCAACAAGGGAAAGTACATAGAGCATCTCCACTTTCAATTTCTCGCGGTTCGTTTACATTTGGTATGAAACACAATTGTTAAAGACATTGTGCGTTTGGGGGAAGAAGGAGAGAGGGAGAGAGAGATCGGTTGTGGGGGGGGGGAATAATGATATTTTGTTCTGTTGCATAGTGTTTTGTGCAGGGGTTTTGTGTCAGCATCACATCGGTAGGTCCTTTATTTATACATATATATTTATTTTTATTGGCACTGCAAGAGAATGGAGGGTCCAGAGCTTGGTTGGTTGGTTGCAGTATGTTTTGTTTGCAGGGGGTGGGGTGGGCTGAGTGGGTCAGATGCTTTTGTGGGGGGCTTTAGAAGACATCTGAAGGCAACCCAGTTTAGGCAAGCTTTTATTGTTTGATGGACTACTGTATTTTAATATTTTGTTGGAAGCCACCCAGAGTGGCTGGGGAAACCCAGCCAGATGGACAGGGTATAAATAAATTATTATTATTATTAGCCATTGTCGTGTTGTGCTGTATATGTGATAAAGGGGGGCATTTAGAGAAGCATTTGTAAACCTCTTAACCAGCCTTCCTCAGACTCGGCCCTCCAGATGTTTTGAGACTCCAATTCCCATCATCCCTGACCGCTGGTCCTGCTAGCTAGGGATCATGGGAGTTGTAGGCCAAAAACATTCAGAAAGATACCTAGCAACACACGACACAAAAACAATAATATCCCTGCAATAATAATGCAGTGATAGAACTAAAAACCAGTAAAGCAGTCATATAAAAGCATATTAAAAATAAGAATTCAGACAGCGAAGGTAAGCCTGGGCAAAAAGCTAAAGGCCTTACAAGACGTCTGAAGCAGCAGATTATGTGAATACCTCAAGAAAGAAGGAAAATTGACTCCTTTCCCCCCCCCTTCTTTAGATCTATCCACAAGAGAGGCACAGCATCAGGGTCCCTGAGTCTGGAGAACACTATGAACTGCACCTCCTGTATTATCTCCAGGAGAATCTGGGCTCACACATGGCCGTGCTGAAGGCAGAGCACTGATGACACCCCCTCCCTCCCGCCCACCCTTCCAGGAACTCTCAGCACAGACAAATACAGCTGCTTAACCAAACGCCTCGGAAAGGGGCGTCATGTTGTTGGTGCCTGCTTCCCACACAGATCATTCGACACGTCCTCGGCCTTGCTTCGTTTTATTTCTCCTTATTTTTTAAAAAAAGTCAACCCGGTGCCATACAAGGAGACAACGCTGTACAGCAAATGAATACTTTTAAATGTAAATAAAGTCAACATCTGTGCTACTTGGCAGTCCAGAGGTTTTTTTCTCTTTTAAGGGTGGTTCACACACTCCAGAGTAAGTGTGCTTAACCAAAACTTTATACCATGGGTAGGCAAACTAAGGCCTGGGGGCCGGATCCGGCCCAATCGCCTTCTAAATCTGGCCCGCAGACGGTCCAGGAATCAGCGTGTTTTTACATGAGTAGAATGAGCCCTTTTATTTAAAATGCATCTCTGGGTTATTCGTGGGGCATAGGAATTCATTCATTCCCCCCCAAAAAAAATATAGTCCGGCCCCCCACAAGGTCTGAGGGACAGTGGACCCGGCCCCCTGCTGAAAAAGTTTGCTGACCCCTGCTTTATGCAGTCGCACCTTGGTTCTTGAATATAATGCGTTCCAGGAGTCCGTTCGACTCCCAGAACTGTTCGAAAACCAAGGCATGGCTTCCGATTGGCTGCAGCCAACCGGAAGCCGCGTAAGCCATGCTGGACGTTCGGTTTGCAAAGATCATTCAGAAACTGGAACACTCACTTCCAGGATTCGATCGTCTGGGAGCCGATTTGTTTGGGAGCCAAGTCGTTTGAGATCCAAGGTACGACGTTACCGCTTAATATCGTAAAGATTTCTTAAGCAGTTTACTCTGAAAAACAATGATATTACAACATTTATTATCCAGTAAAAGTTCCAAAAACAAGATAAAAACAAAAACTATGTATCACAGAAGTGCGCAGTGTGATAAGCTGTGATTCCTGCATTGCTGGCAGTTGAGCTAGATGACTCTTGGCTTCCCTTACAGCTCTACAGCTCTGTGATTCTAGAATGAGCAGCAACTGAACTCTTCTTGTCAAGTGCTGCATTTGCACAGTTATTATTACTATTTGGGTTGCTTTGGCTCTTTTCCTATTCCCAGTTTCTTTGCTCTTTAAAATACAGTAGCTTTGGACGTTCTGTCCACGTAATATGAACACTTTTATGGGTGGCTAATGGTGGGGTGGTCAGTTGAGAGCTTTGTTGGCCGAGGAAGAAGCCCATTTGGTAGGAGAAGCTGTACAGTGGTGCCTCGGGTTAAGAACTTAATTCGTTCTGGAGGTCTGTTCTTAACTTGAGGTACCACATTAGCTAATGGGGCTTCCTGTTGCTGCCGCGCCGCTGGAGCACGATTTCTGTTCTCATCCTGAAGCAAAGTTCTTAACCCAAGGTACTATTTCTGGGTTAGTGGAGTCTGTAACCTGAAGCATATGTAACCTGAAGCGTATGTAACCCGAGGTACCACTGTACATCAACGGAGCAACTACAGTAAGCCCAGAACTTACGCGAATTTAACTTGTGCTCATTCAGCTTTACATGTGTGGCACAAAATTTAAAAAAACAGAATGGGAGCGGAGTTCCGGGGGGGGGGAATGAATTGGACAATCCCACCCGCCACTGAACTATACACAAGCTACCACTGTCTTTTATAAATGGACTCGCTTTGCCGTAGTTCAGTGGCAGAGCACCCACTTAGAACTCAAAAGATCTCAGGTTGAATCCCCAGCATCTCCCAAGTAAGCTTGGGAGAGGCCCCTGCCTGAAACCCTGCCAGTCAGTGCTGACATTACTGAGCTTGATGCACCAATTTAGTGTAAGGCAGCTTCCGATGTCCCTATGAGCCACCCATTTCAAAGGGGCCAGCTGTCATCCTTCAGGCCCTGGGACCATTGCAGAGCCCGATTTTTCATGGGTGACTACCAGCCTAAGAGCTGATGGGAAGATTTCCTGATCTTTAAAAGTGTTGAGGTTCTCTTGAACGCTGCAGGTGCAGACTATAAGGCAGCTTCAAAGGTCAGCGCTTTGTGTTCCCAAAGCCCCCTGAGATTCCGTGAGCTGTTTATCTCCTTGCCGCACCTTCCTTCAACAGCTGACCAGAGAGGGGGGTCTCTTCAGCTGCAAATGGAGATTGTTCTGCATTTTCAGCTAAAGCGGGGGAGGTTGTACTAAGGTAACTCGAGCATTTTGGCTTGGAACACCCACCCACACAGACACCTAAGCTCCTGTTCGCTTGGCTAACGAAAACTCGGCAAATTCACCCTGTCTCCCTGTACATGCATCCCCACCCCCTCCCTGTCAAGGATATCTCGACGCCTTGTTCACTTTGTTCTGCACCGGTAAGTAGACGTTCGGGTTTTCAGTTTCAGAACACACCGTCCTGCTGTTTCGAAACACCTGGCTCACAGTAACCAGGCTGCGCATCTCCGGTGTCGCGTCTGCACATCGATGTTCCTGATTATGCAAAGAGGAAGCGTCTAGTTAGCTTGTGTTTTCCTTCCTTTTGGAATCATACCGAACAGCCTGGTAGCCTTTCCTAAGAAGGTCTTGCCACCTCCCTCAGAAAATTAAGCTCTACTTACTGTATTTTTTGCTCTATAAGACACACCAGACCACGAGACGCACCTAGTTTTTGGAGGAGGAAAACAAGAAAAAAAATATTCTGAATCTCAGAAGCCAGAACAGCAAGAGGGAGTGCTGCGCAGTGAAAGCAGCAATCCCTATTGCTGTTCTGGCTTCTGTGATAGCCGCGCAGCCCACATTCGCTCCATAAGACGCACACACATTTCCCCTTACTTTTTAGGAGGGAAAAAGTGAGTCTTATAGAGCAAAAAATATGGTAATTTATCGGTCCCTCTACAAACTGGGAGGGGTAGCTAATATGTCACTGAACGAAATCAGGATTCAAGAGGACCTTAACAGGTTGGAGAACTGGGTTCAAAAATGAATTTCAGTAGGGGCAAATGACAGGTTTTGCACTTAGGCAGGAAGAACCAGCTGCACAAATATGAGGTGGGGGACACCTGGCTTGACAGCAGTCTATGTAAAAAAAAGATCTAGGTGTCAGAGCAGACCACAAGCTAAACACGAATCAATTCTAGGCTGCATCAACAAAAGTAGTGTCCAAATCAAGGGAAGTAATAATACCACTCTATTCTGCCATGGTCAGATCACACCTGGAGTACTGTGTCCTGTTCTGTGCAGAGGAGGGCAACAAATATGATAAAGGGTCTGGCAACCAAGCCTCATGAAGAACAGTTGAGGGAGTTGGGTATGTTCAGCCTGGAGAAGAGGAGGACTGAGAGTTGACATGAGAGCTATTTTCGAATGTCTGAAGTGTTGCCACATGGAAGATGGAGCACACTTGCTTTCTCCTGCTCCAGAGGGTGGGACTCGAACCAATTAATTCAAATGACAGTAAGGTAAAAGGTAAAGGACCCCTGGACGGTTAAGTCCAGTCAAAGGCAACTATGGGGTTGCGGTGCTCATCTCACTTTCAGGCCGAGGGAACTGGCATTTGTCCACAAACAGCTTTTCGGGTCATGTGGCCAGCACGACTAAACCGCTTCTGGTGCAGTGGGACACCGTGACAGAAGCCAGAGCACACAGAAATGCCGTTCACCTTCCTGCCACAGTGGTACCTATTTATCTACTTGCACTGGCGTGCTTTTGAACTGCTAGGTTGGCAGGAGCTGGGACAGAACAATGGGAGCTCCCCCCATCGTGGGGATTCAAAATGCCGACCTTATCGGCAAGCCCAAGAGGCTCAGTGGTTTAGACCACAGTGCCAAACATTAGGAATATCTTCCTGATGGTAGGTATTGTTGGACAGTGAAGCAGACTACCTTTGAAGGTGGCCAATTCTCCTTCATAGGAAGTTTTTTAAGACGTTGGAGGGCCATCTGTCAGGGATTCTTTAGTTGTGATTCCTGCATTGCAGGGGGCTGGACTAGATGATCCTTGGGATCCCTTCCAGCCGTGCAGCTCAGTGAATACCCACCTACCCCAGAAAATGCATCCCAGCCAATGTCCTTATTTAACTTTTATTTCCTAGTAACAGGGTTATATCCACTGTAGTGCTAAGTTTTAGTCACTTAGTGGCATAGTTGCTCTGCTAGTAAAATATTTGTTGCCTATTGGGATCAAGCACTCTTTTCAGCACCTGCTAAAGACATTCTTGCTTAGACAAGCCTACAGAGACGCCTGTAAAGTTGAGGTAATTTTAATCTCCTTTAGTATTTTAACTATTGTATGAGTTAAAGTATGGTTGTGATTTTTCTTCTTCTTGATTTTGTGGTTTTATCTTTTTGTTAACCGCTTTGAGGTGGTTTTTGTTTTTTTAACCATCAAGCGGTATATAAATTTAATGAAATAATAAATAATAATAAGGTGCCCAAGCATGTAACTGGTGATTTTATTTTTTTGCATGGGAGATTGTGCAACCTGTCAGACAAAAGTTTTCTTGGATTCCTCTGTGGCACAGTATTAAAACTTACTCATCAGCTCACACAAGATGGACAGAGAGCATTGGATACAGAGAAGAGAAGAGAAGAGAAGAGAAGAGAAGAAAAATGCACCAAAGGAAGAAACCATTCTTATTTTACTTGCTGAGCTAAGGCAATGCACAGTGAGGGGAGAACCTCTTTATATGCGAAGTCTGTGGAATTCAAACTCAACGTCAAAGCTTACAGGGTGGGGGGGCAGAGGATTTCATATCTCAGTTCTGCTCCTTTAACTGAGTCAGGAACTGCAAGTAAGGAAGATGGGAGTGTTGTTGGCCTGCTACAATCAGAAATGGAAACTTTACATTTTTTGTCCCTTGTGGCTGTGAGGAATCATTAGATCAAATTATGCGAGGCTCTTCTACAACCAGCAGGCAGTGCTGTAACACAAGGCAACCTGCAAATTACATGTGGTTATGGAGGGAGCTGTGGGAGATCATCATCCACAGCTTCAGGCTGAGTGTGTTTAAAGATGCTGCAGCCCAAAAGACCGACTTGTTTTATTGTCCAAGATGTCACAAGGCATCTTGGTGCCTCACCTGTATGTGATATATGGATGCAAGAAGAGCCCTGCTGGAAGAAGAAGAAGAGTTTGGATTTGATATACCTCTTTATTAATACCCATAGGAGTCTCAAAGCGGCTAACATTCTCCTTTCCCTTCCTCCCGCACAACAAACACTCTGTGAGGTGAGTGGGGCTGAGAGACTTCAAAGAAGTGTGACTGGCCCAAGGTCACCCAGCAACTACATGTGGAGGTGCGGAGACGCGAACCTGGTCCCCCAGATTACGAGTCCACCGCTCTTAACCACTACACCACACTGGCTCCCCAGTGGAGCAAAGATCCAGGAAGTTCAGCATCCTGTTCTCACTGTAGCAAACCAAATACAAACCCAATATCTACGGGAAGCCCCCAACAAAGTCCAGAGCCCAACAGCACTCCTCACGCTGGTGAAAACATAACCATAGTAGCCATTGATAGCCTTAATTCCCCATGAACTTGTCTAAAATTCTTTTTAAGCCACCCCTGTTGGTGGCTGTGAAAACCTTTTGTGGGAGCAAATTCTATAGTTTAGGCATTTTGTGAATGGGTAATTTATTTCATCTGTTTGGAGTCTTCCGATATTCAGTTTCATTTAATGTCTGTGATTTGTAGCATTATTACAAGAGAGGGAGAAACACATTTTCACATTCACATTTTCTCCCCACCGTGAATGATTTTTAGACAGTTGTATCATGTCTCCCTTTCCTCTAAACTACGAAGACCCACAATGTCGCAACGTTTCCTCACTGGGGAGTTCCTCCATCCCTCTTGATATAATTTTGGCTGCCCTTTTCTGAACTTCTTCCAACTCGGCAATATCCTTCATGAGGTGAGGCCACCAGAACAGTTTGTCGTTTTCCAATTAACTGAGAACGGGCTGTCCTTTCCTGGGGCACAGCAGGGGCAACTCACCTGACATGGCTCATCTCCACCCTGCCTCAGAGTCTGTTTACTGCAGTGTGACCTTTTGTAAACAAGGCCTAATTAAAAAACCGAAAAAATAAATAAGTGGGTGGCTGTTCCCGAAAGGGAAGTGCGAGGTAGCTCCCTGGTTGCGGCACCCCACAATTATTTGAAACAGAAAGCTCTATTTGGGCAAGAATGGTAGAGCGTATAAATCAAGTGAACAAGACAGGCAGAAGATGAGCTTACAGCGAGTCTGTTTTCCTTGGCACCTGATTAATAGCTATTGCCGTTTCGACAGCGACACTGATGGAAAAATCCTGCCTTTATGTTAAAATGGATTATGAAATCAGCCTGGCTGAGAACACGAAGTGAGCTGTTTTCCAGGAAACATTTCATTTCTCATCAGTAAAGATGCATTTGCACCAGCCTTAGCCAAGCCGATGCCCTCCAGATGTTTGAGAGGGCAACTCCCACCAGGCTGAGTCCAACACATCTTGGAGGGCACTGAGTGGGCAAGGAGGGGAGTTCTTTTGAAGTTAACCCTGGGACTATCAGCCTTCGAAATGGCTGCTTCAAGGAGGATGACACTCCTGCAAGTTCTCTTCATAGGGAGGGCTTTAGCTCAGCGGCAAAGCACCTGACTTGCAGGTCCCAGGTCCAATCCTGGAAATCTCCAGGTGCTCTTGGGAAAGAACCCCTGCCTGAAATACTGTAGAACCACTGCCAGCCAGTGCAGACAATTCTGAGCTCGGTGGACCCACACTCTGATTCAGTGAAGGCAGCTGCTCAGCTCTTGGCTTCGTAGCACCTTTGCGAAGGGGAAAAAGAAGACATGATTTGGAATGGAGATGATGATAATAATTATTTGTACCCCACCCATCTGACTGGGGAACCCCAGCCACTCTGAATGGCTTCCACCAAATATAAAGGCATAATAAAACACCAGACATTAAAAACTTTCCTGTACAGGGCTACCTTCAGATGTCTTCCAAAAGATGCTGTGTATCTCCTTGACATCTGACAGGAGGGTGTTCCACAGGTCAAGCGTCACTACTGAGAATGCCCTCTGCCTGGTTCCCTGTAACTTCACTTCTTACAGTGAGGGAGCCATCAGAAGACCCTCGGAGGTGGACCTCAGTGTCTGGGCTGAACTGCCCTGAGACCTGCGGGTATAGGGTGGTATACAAATCCAACAAACAAACAAACAAATGATAGGGGAGATGATGCCCCTTCAGGTATACAGGTACAGGTCAGGTGTACTGTATAAAGAATAATACATTGCCTAAAAGAGTTGAGTAGACCAACTTGACAAAGCACCTCGTGTCTTTCAAAAGGCTGACCTTGCTCCATTCATAAAGCTCAAGTTGTGTCAGTGGGGATTTGTCAGCCTGCCGTTCTTAAACATCCAGGAGGTATGGGAGGGGATACTGGTCATGGGAGAGCATCTGCTTTGCATGCAGAAGGCCCCAGGTTTAAACCTTGGCATCTTCAGGAAGGGCTGGGAATGTTCCCTAGCCAAAACCCTGGAGAGCATGTACAATACTGAGTTAGAGGTAAAGGTAAAGGGACCCCTGACCATTAGGTCCAGTCATGACCAACTCTGGGGTTGCGCAGCTCATCTCGCTTTATTGGCTGAGGGAGCTGGCGTACAGCTTCCGGGTCATGTGGCCAGCATGACAAAGCCGCTTCTGGCGAACCAGAGCAGTGCACGGAAACACTGTTTATCTTCCCGCCGGAGTGGTACCTATTTATCTACTTGCACTTTGACGTGCTTTCGAACTGCTAGGTTGGCAGGAGTTGGGACCGAGCAACGGGAGCTCACCCCGTCGTGGGGATTTGAACCACTGACCTTCTGATCTGCAAGCCCTAGGCTCTGAGGTTTAACCCACAGCGCCCCCCACGTCCCTGAGTTAGAGGTACCAACTGCCTAATTTGGTTTAAAGCAGCTTCCTATTTAAATCTGCTCCCCCCCGCCAGAACCATGAGGACTAGAATCTTACTTTAGTTTTAGAGGACAGGACCATGGCTCTGTGGCAAAGCATCTGCCTTGCATTCAGGTTCAATCCCTGGCATCTGCAAGTAGGGCTGGGAACCTCCCCATCCGGAAAGCCTGGAAAGCTGCTACCGGTCAGTGTAGGAAATACTCAGCGAGATGGGCTAACGGTCTGACCGTGTATAAGGCAGCTCCCTACCTTCCTCTGTCGTCTCATTCTTTAATCCAGCTCAGTGCCTAAGGGGCAGTAGCCAAAATGAAGAACTTTCACAGCATGACAAAAATAAAAAGAGAGAGAAGCACTCATAACTGCCCAGGAGCTTGTGGGATCAGTTTCCCTTCCTTACTTTGCAAATGGCTTGATAAATGGTTACTTAGCAGACCTCAACTTGTTTTCAAAATCATCCAGAGTTCTCGGGAAGCTGTATAAATGCTCATTTGTCAGAGGGGCTTGGAAATGAGACAAGCCACTCCATCATTTCTGAAGCCCAAGTGAAGGAAGTGGGGAAATGGAGGGTGGGGGGAGATTTCAGCTCAGAACTCTCTAGCAATCGACTCTGCAGACAAAGCAATCATTACTCAGGAGGAGAGAGAAATGACCCCTGTTCCTTCAGAGGGAAAGTTCTCCCTCTCCTTCTCCCTCTCTTGTACAGACTGTTGTTCAACTGGAAAATTATATATTTCACTTTGGAGATATGAGGATTGTACTAAGGGCTAGGAATGCAAGAAGGCATCCTTTTCCATTCTGCAATGCATGCAGCTGTTTCCTTTCCATTGCAGTTCATCTTTCACCAAAATCTACATCCTTCGTCTTGCTGCCTGTAATGATGTGAATTGTGTTGCTCCACCCTGTTCATTTCAATGGAAAGGAAATGCAAAGTGGGGTTGTGATCAATTACACATCTGTAGACTGAAGGCTGAAATAACTAAGAACTTTAACTAAGTGCGTAAGAAAAGTCCAACCCCATGCCCCAATGCGAAGCCTGCAAGCTGTTCAAAGACTGGCGAGATATATTGTTACTGGTTGGTCTCTAAAAAGTGTCCCTGCGGCTACATTTTGAACCAAAGGAAATTTCCAAACAGTTTATGCAGTAACCCAGGTGGAAACTACACACATATTAAAAAATCGTGAAAATGTTTTTTTAAAGAAACCGTTTAGAAAAATGTATTGAATTAGCCATAGCTTACCATCGCCATCTCGTGTCACATTTGTATAATGCACTTTACAACATGCTCAAAACAGTTTATTTGCAGCTGTATAGCTGAGTCCCCAATCTGGAGGCGACCAGAGCAATTAGTACTCATCACTACAGCTTCAGAAATGGGCCCGCAACCCAGCCTACCCATGGGTATAGCCTTGGGGATGAGGAGATGCTTCGTAAAACATTATATTACATGCAGAAGGCGTGTGTGTCTGGAAGTCTTAACTATGTGGTGCGTCCATACAGTTGCCCTATTGGTTGATGGGGCCCTCTTTCTAAACAGAGGGTCAAGAACCCAGTTCTAAGAATAGGATTCCTGGACCGCCAGGGCTTGCATTTCCCGGTCATGGCCTCAGGATGACGTGTTAGAGGGGGTCAACAACAGGTAGCCCAATATCCCCAGTGAGATGGAGTGTGTAGCTGCAGGAAATATGGTCTTGCCACAAAGACAGCGAGAGCTGTCCCATCACGGGACATTTGATGCGAGCTCTGCTGCTTACCTTGTCACTAATAAACAGTGTTGATGCACATTCAGTTCACAGCTTCAACTGCCACATGTCTGGGTGGATGGTGTGAAAAGCCAAATCTAAGTTTCTTTACAAAGAGCAAAGGATCCATTATACGGAGCTATTTCAGCAAAGAAGTTTATTATGTTTTTATATGTGCTGGAAGCCACCCAGAGCGACTGGGGAAACCTAGCCAGATGGGCGGGGTATTATTATTATTATTATTATTATTATTATTATTATTATTATTATATCTTTATTATTATAATTGTATTATAATTGTATCTTTTATAATTGTATCTATTATTATTATTATCAAAGATTCAGAGGGTGAACACTCATCTTTTGCAAAAGTTGGTTGCTACACAAGGAACGGCTCTCATAAAAGAAAAGTTATAGAGCAGAAGCCCTCTTGTTTCCAGACACTTTTCTTTGCCTGCTGGCTGCTTATATTCAACAATAAATGCCTTATTCTAAAAGAAACATAGCTTATTTAATATACTGAGAGTAAGCTCAGGCTAGTGCAACTATGGAAGACAGGAGTGCCTGGCGTGCTCTGCTCCATGGGGTCACAAAGAGTCAGACACGACTAAATGACAAAACAACAACAACAAGTGCAACTGTTGCATCAGATTCCTCTTTTGCACAATACCAAAACTCACCTGTCCGCTAAAGCAAAAGCCCTTGTGCTGGTGACACAAAACTTTGGATGGAGCCCTTAATTTTTGTTTAAAAAAGCCATGGCATGGCTCAGCTTTCCGAAGCGTGTTTTCGCAAAGTACCCAGTGAGAAAAATGCATATTGTACCTCCTTAATGTGCATCCATGTTGCTGCATCTCTGTTCTCAGGTTGCTGAGTCACGATCTTGGGCAGCCAGGCAGGACAAAGGACAACAGTTTCCATTATGCTGACTTATGCGCTCTGGGAGGAGAGAAACCTAAGCCATCTCTGCCTACACAGCTTGGAAAGGTGAGGGGCTCACTTAATCTCTGCGAGGCTTTGTTGTCAAAGCCCCAGCTGACTCTCCCAGCCCAAAGGACGCTTATCACCTTGTTTTGCTTATCGGTTTGCATTGGTGTCCCAGCAGGGTGCAGGGGGGGCCTCTCAGAGACATAGTCCTGTTGGTTTGCAGGAGCAAAACCAGCAGAGAGTCCTGTGGCACCTACAAATTTATTGTGGCATAAGTTTTTTGTGGACTACAGTGCACTTCATCAGATGCATGAAAGGTTATCCTGAGTTGCAGGCACACGTATGCAAGGTGGGAGTTGTAAATGGTCAGGTCAAAGGCAAATGAAATTCAGATGCTACAGAGATGGTGATAATGACGGTATTGACAGCAGTAATTCACAAAAAGGTTGGCGATAGCACAGGCACATTGGCATTGGTGCAAGCCACTTCACCCATGTGATGTTATAAATATCCGTTGTCTCTGTTTAGTCCGCAAGCAATAGCACCAAACCTCTTGCTAGCCCTGTTGGCATCTTTATTTTGGTATTCCTTGCGTTGCCATCACACTTCCAGATGAGCCTCTAATGGTTTTTAGGCTAGAAGGTGAGCACTTTTGTGTGAAAAACCCTTACCTGCCTCAGGACCTCAATACCTTAAGGACTGCTTTTCACATTTTTCCTTTCATCAGTATTATTATTGTCACTATTGTTATACAGTTGCATTATTTTATGTTATTGTCTTTTGTCTGCATCTGCTTTAAGTTTATGTGAGTTATAACCACTTTTAATTATTAGCTTTTATCCCTCTCCCTTCTAAGACTTATGTGCTTTATTTCATTCACATGTTTGTATCTCATACTGGTCTGAGACTGTAATAAAGTTTGTTGTTGTTGTTATGTTATCGTTCTTAGCTGTCTCAAACGCTTCTGAGGAAAGGCGGGAAGGAAATATTTTAAATAAACCCCCAGGAAGGATTTAGGCCCAAACCCCACTGAAGATTAGCTACCAGCGTCTCTCTGCATCCTCTGCCACTGCTTCTCCTGCCCAAAGTGGCAGCCCATTTGTGTGAGAATGGTAGGCATTTATCTTACTGTTGGTGTATCGATTTCCTGTGCTTTTGCTGTGGGGCTGACGGATGCTTTTGGGTAAGGGCAGCTGATTTGCTTGCTCCTGCAGTATTTCGTTGAGCGCATCTCTGCAGAAAGAAACACCTTTAGAAAGGGAGAAACAATCTGAGCCAGAGGTAGCCAGCCTGGGTCCCAGGTTTGCTCTCCAATGACACCTCCAGGTAGGGCTGGGAAGGTCCTCTGCCTGAAACCCTGGAGCCACTGCCAGTTAGTGCAGACAATACTGAGTTAGATGGATCAATTGCCTGATGATATAAGGAGCCTGAGGGGACGCGGGTGGCGCTGTGGGTTAAACCACAGAGCCTAGGACTTGCCGATCAGAAGGTTGGCGGTTCGAATCCCTGTGACGGGGTGAGCTCCCATTGCTCTGTCCCAGCTCCTGCCAACTTAGCAGTTTGAAAACATGTCAAAGTGCAAGTAGATAAATAGGTACCGCTCTGGCGGGAAGGTAAACGGCGTTTCCGTGCACTGCTCTGGTTCGCCAGAAGCAGCTTAGTCATGCTGGCCACATGACCCGGAAGCTGTATGCCGGATCCCTCAGCCAATAAAGAGAGATGAGCGCCACAACCCCAGAGTCGGTCACGACTGGACCTAATGGTCAGGAGTCCCTTTACCTTTATAAGGAGCCTACAACTCCCATCATCCCTGACCGTTGGCCATACTAGCTAGGGCTGATGGGAGTTAGAGTCCAACAGCATCTGCAGGGCTGCATGATGACTAACCATGATCTGAGCAAGTCAGAAAGGTAGAGAGCCTGTGGCAGCAGGTTTTATAGAATCATCGAATTGTAGAGTTGGAAGGGACCCTGGCGGTCATCTAGTCCAACCCTTGCAATGCAGGAATCTCAACTAAAGCATCCATGACAGATGACCATTGTTGTTATTGTTTTTCTGAAAAGGGGGGATGAATAAAGCAAGATGTATTGATTGATGGTTAAGCCACTCTCAGAACCTTATTGCAGGGTATAGAACAAATGTTAAGGAATATGAATGTGCAACTGCAAGGCATGTGAATATGCATTGCAAGTTCTCAGCTCCTTGATGAAGGAGAATCACACTTGGGAGTCATATTTGCAGCACTTTGGGTTCTATGATAGAGTCATAGAACTGTTGGAAGGCTTCACAGGAGTGATCTAGTCCAAACCGGCAATGCAGGAATCATAACTAAAGAAGCCCTGACAAGTGGCCATTCAAACTATGTTTTAAAAATGCCAGTAAAGGACAGTCTGTTATAGTATTTTTATATTAAAAAACAAATTAAAAAATAAATACAAATCAAAATATTAATGCCAATGGAAGAGTACTGAAACAAGAAAATTTTGTGTGTAATAGATCAGATGGAGAGAAAGCATAATTCCAGCTCGGGATCAGTTTCTCGGCATAAAGGAGTTTGATGGTCTGTCTAAGCTGGGACCACTATTTAAGGAAGCCAGTCTATTTCAGACAGCTGTGGCAGGCCCAGAAATAAATGAGGTAATGTGAATTTATCATTGGCGGAACAAAATATCGCAATCTAAATTGGGAGCTGCTGGTCTGTATCTCGTGTCTCAGAACTCTGGCTGACCACAAACACAGCTGAGGTTTTTGTTTTTTTGGTCCTGAGCGCACCAGAGAGAGGGAGGCCCCTGGGAAAGAGAGAAGTAAGGTCACCATCCCATTCCCCCAAATTCTCTACATCCTTTTATATGAAGAGGGCTCAAACTGGAGGACTCTGATGGATCGGTAAGAGAAAGATGGAGCAGTTCAAATTATTCCACTCCAAAAAAGCAGAACACATCCCAGTGTCCACCTCCTCTAGGGATGAGTAAATCTGTCAATTTCAGTTCCTCTCAGTTTCTAATTTTTTTATGTTAGATTTGCCATATTTCCACACCAGATTGCAAATTTCTTTTTAAAAAAGAAAATTTATTGTGAAAATTCATCGTTTTCATGCAAATTTCTCCTAACATGCACATTTTATATGCATAATTACCTAAGATACGTATTATTTCCCCCTAATATTCTCTATTCTCCCTAACACAATGCATTTTTAAAAGGTTAATTTCACCAGTGTGTGAGCTTTTATGCATATATTACCTTGGTATATGCATTTTTGTGAGTCTTATTCGGCAGGAGGCCTGTGTTGCAAAATTCAGAGAAGAGCGAATTTAGATGGGCAGCTGTGCTTCAGTTCACATATTGATTCAGAAAGTGTTAATTAGGTGGGTACAAACTGAACCTAATTTCTTCCCCCATCCCTCCTGTCAGCAATAGGGCCCAAAGAGCCTGTGTGCTGAATCAGGCCAAAGGCCCAGCCCTCTGTTCCCTCAGTGGCCAACCAGATGCCTTGAGGGGAAGGTGGAAAGCAGGTCTGAGAGCAACTGCGACTCTCCCCACTGGTGATTCTCAGCAGCTTTCAAAGAAGGAGTGTGGGGTGAGGAGGAGGAGGCTGAGTTTTCCTCTCAGGAGGCTGCCAAGATGGGTAGCGACAGCAGCAGCAGCAGGCAGGCTGCAGTTCGGCCTTCCCTTTGCCAGGAGAAGCCAGCTTGCTTTTAGAGAGGCCATTCTTTCTCCCTTCACTTTGTATTCTGTGTGTGATTCACTTGCTCAGAAAGGCTTCTTGGCTCCTGTCGCCGGGTTGTTTGTGATCATTAGCTCCCTGGTTCTTTTAGATTTCCTTAGCTTTTTATTTCATGTCAAGCAGACCAGTAAACAGCACCCAAAGAAGGCCTTTTTAGGAATAGAGGGTGCTCTTTTCCTATTAGCTCCCTCCTTTTTTTATTTTTTGCTTTCTTTCTGTTGTGTTCCCATTTCTTCAGTCTGCTTTCCTCCCCGCCACCCTCCTTCCACTTGTTAATAAAAAAAAATCTGTTCCTTTCTCCCCCTCCTCCTCAGTCTTCCCCCTCCTCTCCATCCCAGCAGCTGTTGTTATCCATGAACAACCCCCCCCCCCATTTCCCCATGTGGCTCCTGTTCTCAAATCTGTTTCCATTCATCAATTTGTTGAGTGAAAACTATGACCCTCGGCTCACCAGCAACATGCAAAAGTTTGAAAACTTTTGAAAGAGGGGTGAGGTGAGGAAGCAGGCTTTAAAAAAAACCCAAAAAGCACCCCACACCCCAACAAACACACTTTTCAGCAGCTGTGAGGGGAGCTGGTCAGGGCAATAAGAACAGCCTACACACACACACATGAGTGAGTGTGAGAGAGAGAGAACCTTCCTTTTCACAAAACTGTAACCCTCCTTTTCCCATCAGGTTTTCCTCTAGCCCTTTTGGAGGCAAGATTTGTTTTGCAAGACAACTGCTTGGGGAAAGGCACAGGCCAGCCCAAAGTCCTGCCCCTGTTCCACACCAGGTGTGTCGAAGCTAATGACAGACGGATAGACAGACGTTTTCCTTCCTCTCTCACAATTCTAGGCCACATACAGTGGTACCTCGGGATGCGAACGGGATTTGTTCCAGAGCCCCGTTCGCATCCTGAATGGAATGTAAGATGTGACGGCATGTCTGCGCGGGTCGCGTTTTGCCGCTTCCGCGCATGCATGTGACATCATTTTGAGCATCTGTGCACGCAAGAGCGGTGAAACCCAGAAGTTGCCATGGAGCACAACCCAAAAGCGCTCAACCTGAAGCACATTCAACTCGAGGTATGACTGTACATTTAATAGCACTATGATACCACTTTAAATAATCATGGCTTCCCTCAAAGAATTCTGGGAGCTGTGGTTTGTGAAAGTGTTGTTTGTGAAAGAGCTGTTGGGACATCCCTGTTCTCCTTCCAGATAAGTTTAACAACCCATCCCTCTTCACAGGGAATTCTGGGAATTGTAGCTTGGGGAGGGAGTCTCCTAACAGCTCTCCAGATAACTACAACTCCCAGAATGCTTTGCAGGTAGACACGACTGTTCCAAGTGGTATCATAATGCTTTAAATGCGTGGTGTAAATATGCCTCAGGAACCCAGGGTCATCCAATGAAGCTGAATGGTTGGGAGATGCAGGGGAAGGGGCCATGGCTCAGTGGTGGAACACCTGCTTTGCATGCAGAAGGTTTCAGGTTCAATCCCCGGCATCTCCAGGTAGGGCTGAGAGAGACTCCTGCCTGAAATAGTAGAGAGCAGCTGTCAGTCAATGTAGATGACGGGTTCCCAAACTTTCTCCCACCCTACCCCCACCCACCTGGACCACTTGAAAATCGGGTCTTGGCAGACCACTTAATGATTTTTCTACCCACTGTAGCAGTTGTACTGCATGCTGCTAGATGCTTTATGGTTTGTAATTGTGCCTTTATTGCGTCTTTAATTACACATTGCATTTTCTTGTATTCCATAGAATTCAGATTAGCAATGCAATCAAATACAACGTGCGATGTAAGAGTAGCAACGAAAACGCAATTGAATTTTGTTATGGATAGTTAATGCCTTCCCCCATGGAATGAAGTTTGCAGACCGCTGGTGTTCCACAGACCACAGTTTGAGAACCCCTAGTAAAAGTCCCTGTGCGTCACAAACACACCATCTGAATGGCAATGCCCCTCACCTTGGGGGTGAGGGGTTCGTTCCTATGATCCCAAGGATTCCTTGGAGAAAGTCATGCATTTGAAATGTACAGTGTGCGCACGGTGTGTGTGTGTGTGTGTGCAGGTGTGAGCTGGAAAACCCCATCCTTCTCGTGTCATGAATTGACAAGAACTTCCCCAGGCAGACGGGACAGAGTTTACTGGAAGGGAGGCCATATCGTTCTGGTGACCCTCCCCCCTTTTTATCACAGTGCATTAGGTGGCCTTTCTCCTTGGACAATGCGCCCGCCCCTGCCTCTCTTTCTTCCTCTTGTTTGCTTTCCCACATTCTCTTCGCACCTTCATGAATATTCAGCGGCGCCTGGCTGCTTTGGAGGCTATTGAGAGCTCTTGTTAACACTTCGGCTAATGGCGGGCACCTTCAGTTGGAAACAAAAGCAGAGATAAGAGCTTGTTAGCAGGGGATCCTTGTTTCCCACCTAACAAGGTTCCCATTCACTTGGACACTTGCGGCGGCGCGCAGCTTCCTCTGAGAGGCGTCTCTTTGGACGGGGGGCTAGCTGTTCCTGAGAGGGGTCTCCTCTCTTCATAATGCTCCAACAAACACACACATACACTGCAGTCTGAAACTCATTAGCGCAGGGGACCCCAAATGGCTCTTACTGGGAACAATGAGCTAACCACAATGGGCGCACAAACCTTGGGGCAAGTGGACAGTAACAGAAGTTGCAAAGCTTTGTCTCAAATCAAAATAATAATAATAATAATTCTTTTATTATTTATTCCCCCTCCCATCTGGCTGGGTTTCCCCAGCCACTCCAGGCATCTCCCAACAGAATATTAAAAGCACGATAAAACATCAAACATTAAAAACTTCCCTAAACAGGGCTGCCTTCAGATGTCTTCTAAAAGTCAGATAGTTGTTTATTTCCTTGACATCTGATGGGAGTGCGTTCCACAGGGAGGGCGCCACTACCGAGAAGGCCCTCTGCCTAGTTCCCTGTCACCTCACTTCTCGCAGTGAGGGAACCGCCAGAAGACCCTCAGAACTGGACCTCAGTGTCCGGGCTGAACAATGTTGGTGGAGATGCTCCTTCATGAGGTTGGCCCATCAACTCTCTGGCCTCGCTGCCCCCTGAGGTTCCTGAGCTCCCATAGCATCTGAAGCCAGGTGTTCCATTTTCTAAAGGTATATAGCAAATGCAGAAGAGTTTTCCGAATTGTGCAGGGGGTGGGTGTGAAGCGCAGAGATGGAGGCAATGGCTCAGGTAAACTTGCCGTAATAAACTTTAATGTGAGAATAGGGGAGCTGTATGTAGGGATGGATGGATCTGCTAATCTCAATTCTCCCTATTTCTCCTTTTCCTGGTTTTAAACTCAGTTTCCTGCACTTTGGCAGCAATTTGCATTAAAAAAGAAGTCGTGAAAATTCACCAGTATTTAATGCATATATTGCCTAATAAGCACATGTTTGTCTGCCTTTTTGAGAACATAAGGGATAGCCTTGCAGGATCAGACCAGTGGCCCATCTTGTTCACTATCCTGATACCCAGCAACTGGGGTTCAGAGGGATACTAGCCTTCATGGCTAGTAGCCATTGCTAGCCTTATGCACTGTTAAGAGTGGCTTGGCTGCCATTTCAGCCTTAAGAAATATTCTAGCAATCCCTTCAGGATTCACAATGACGAATTTTGGCCCATCTTTTCCCCAAATCTCACAAGAAGCTTCTTGCTCATTCTTTGCAGAGACCCTGTGAATCCCAGCTTCTCAAGGATCTGACTGCATTTTTTGTCACCATCTCATCAAGGTGCCTTGGTTTCTATGGCTACAGCTTAATTATATTCCAGCTTTCCTAAGTGGCCATGCTGCCAATTAAGATGGCTGAGTGTTGAAGGAGGAACTTCAGTTTGAGGGCAAGGGCAGTCCAACACACACACACACACACACACACACACCAAACAACCTGTTCAGCCTATTGCTTGCTCTTTTATCAAAATAAACATTCACAGGCTATACCAACCTTCTCCAGCCCAGGTTCCTGAAGATATTTTTGGACCACAACCCAAGTTCTGGCCAGGAGAGCTGTATCATGCTGGGGCAGAAAGGGCACAACCACACTGGCTGGAGCCAATGGGTGTTGTTGTTTGGATTTATATTCCACTTTTCTTCCCCGGGGTGGCAAAGAGGTATACAATTTTAAAACAAAGCAAAAAATAAAATAAAATCCCAAATAGATCAAAACATTCTGAAGACAATTACAGTATAAAACCTCTCAATGCAGTTACCATCAACACCATTATTCCATCCTATGATCTCCACGCTGCCAGGAGAAGTATTCTTCAGCCACCAAATGCCCGGGTAAACAGGAATGTTTTCAAACAACTGTCCCTGAAAGTTAATAAAGATGGAGACAGGTGAACCTGCCTAGGGTGGGATTTCCACAAATGGGAAGCCAATACTGCATAAGGCCCCGTCACGAGTCAACACCAACTGGATAGTGAAACCAAGAAGTACAAAACATCTGGAGGGCACCAGTATGGCAAAGACTGAGCTGATATATCCAGAATGAAATGCAGTCCTGACTGGAGAAAGAGACAGACAGACAGACAGACAGACAGACAGAGACAGTGAGAGAGAAAGAAAGCACACACACACACCAAAGAGTAACAGGGGACTCAGCTATACAGCAGCAAATAAAATGTTTTGTGTGTTGTAAAGTGTATTATACAAATGTGACACTAGATGGTGGTGATGGGCTCTGGCAAATTCAATATATTTTTCAAAACGGTTTTTTTAAAAAAGCATTTTCACAATGTTTTTTTATATGTGTGTAGATTCCACCCAGGTCAGTGGGATATCTATCCCACAAAGGCAGGTTTTTCAAACCCACGTTAGATGCTTCTTGTTCATTTGTTTCCCACCCAGAGGCAATATTTAAAGGTCAGCCTTTCTAGCAAGGAAAAATAAAACATCCAACAGAAATTAATCAAACAATTGACAAGAGCAACAGGAAAACAAGACCCTGTAAAAATAGAGACGGGCGTAGCAGATTAAAACAAACAAAGCCAGGGGCCAAATCAGCAAAGGATTTTCTACTTGACAGGCCAAATCCCTACTGGCTAAGGAGCAAAAAGCAAAACAAGTGAGGAGGTTAAAGGGAGCTCCAGACTTTCAACATCTAGGTGCAGCCATAGAGAAGACTCTCTCTCTCCCCCTCTCAAACTTGCTGGCTGACCTTGGGCCGTCACTATCTCTCAGCCTTGCTTACCTCACAGGGCTGTTGTGAGGATAAAACAGGAAGTGAGTTCTTTAGAGGACAGAAAGGGTTTAAAATGGCATACAATGAACAAATGTGCCTCTACTCCCTGCTATGTGCCATTGAGATGTCTAAAATTGCTGGGTGTGCCTTTTAAACACACCCAGATGAGGACTCAAGTGGAGAAAGACAGAATCTCCCTCCAAGGACACCCTGCAAAAATCAATAATAAGAATAAGAGTTTGGATTTGATATCCTGCTTTATCAGTACCCTAAGGAGTCTCAAAGCGGCTAACATTCTCCTTTCCCTTCCTCCCCCACAACAAACACTCTGTGAGGTGAGTGGGGCTGAGAGACTTCAGAGAAGTGTGACTAGCCCAAGGTCACCCAGCAGCTGCATGTGGAGGAGCGGAGACGCGAACCCGGTTCACCAGATTATGAGTCCACCGCTCTTAACCACTACACCACACTGGCTTTGTATGGATTTGTGCATGGGCGTGAGTCTTTGAAATGCCCCAACCAGAACAGATTGGGCAGAAATTCAATTCAGTTCCCATTTAAAGGTGAAGCTACGTACCTAATTCACACTTTCTGGAACAATACGCAAACCAAAATACAGCTGCCCTTTGAAATTTGCACTTCTCTGAATTTTGCAATGCAGTTCTTCAGTCAGGTAATGTGTACCAAAAAGTATATATTACGGGGAAATGAATATCTCAATGAATATATGCATAAATTGCATATACAGTGGTACCTTGGGTTACATACGCTTCAGGTTACAGACTCTGCTAACCCAGAAATAGTACCTCGGGTTAAGAACTTTGCTTCAGGATGAGAACAGAAAACACATGGCGGTGGCACGGCAGCAGCAAAAGGCCCCATTAGCTAAAGTGGTACCTCAGGTTAAGAACAGTTTCAGGTTAAGAACGGACCTCTGGAACGAATTAAGTACGTAACCAGAGGTACCACTGTATTCTTGAAGATAACATGCAAAACGCATCATAGTAAGGGAAATTGCATGGCAAAACTGCATACAAAAATGGATTTCTTAGGAGAAATTTGCACTAAAATGGTGGTGAATTTTCATGAGGATTTCTTTAAAATTGCAAACTGATGTGGGAATATCAAGAACGGATCTTAAGATTGGAAAAACGAGAAACTGAGACTGCACACGCACTTACATTTAAAGCACATTACTTCCCCCAAAGAATCCTGGGATTTGTAGTTGGAGTTGGGTGCTCAGAATTGTACCCCAGTGAGCAGTAAACTACAGTTCCCAGGGTTCTTTCCAGGCTGCCATGTGCTTCTGATGCACTTTAAAGGCACGGTGCATCTGCAGCATGAGAGAAACCGAAATCCACAGATTCCTCTCTGGCTCCCAACCAGCGAATTGCTCAACGCACCATGTCCAAAGCCTTTGGGAAACTGATTGATTTACTAGCTGGGAACACCTAGTGGGACTTAAGCTGCCTCTCCCGCTCTTTCTTTGGGAGCTTAAGGACAGCTGGGTTTGTGGAACGGACTTCCCATACTCCACCTCGCAGCAGCAACTTGCAAGGGGTGGGTGGGAGAGGGAGAGCAGGGCTGGAAGGAGCAAGCATAATCTCCATGATTTACAGGCTGTCTCTCGAGTTTAAGAAACATTCAGCTCAAGCTATTAAATTACGAGGTGGTGCCACCTCCTCTTCGGCAAGAACCAGTTGGTTGCTCCTGCTAATGGCCACATTTATCTTTAGCTTTATCTGCCCCAGCTGGCAACCTGCTTTGCCAGCACTGTAGCTCAGAGGCAGAGTGCCTCCCTTGCATGCAGAAGGTCCCAGGTTCAGAAGGTCCTTCACATGCAGGAGGTCCTCTGTTTCCTCCCTGAAGCCCTGGAGAACTGCTGCAGGCCAGTGTTGGCAGCACTGGGCTGAACACACCCAATGGTCTGGCTTGGTAAAAGGGCAGCTTTCTATGTTCCTGGTGTGTGTGTGGGGGGGGGGCAGGGGGAAGCCCATAGCTCAGTGGTAGAGCATCTTCTTTCCATGCAGAAGGTTCCAGGTTCAAATCATAGCATCTCCAGGTGGGGCCTGGTAGAGCATGTTTCCTGCCTGAAACCCTGGAGAGAAATGCTGCTAGCTGGACCAGAGGTTCAGATTAAGGCAGCTTGCTCCGCTCCAAAGTCATTTTTGTCAGCCAGCCAAAAGCTCAAACCACAACAGCAGCTGCAGACCCAAGACACACGAATCTTTCCCTGTTTCCTCAGGGAATGGTGCGTTCTCCTGTTAGTTAAAGCAAAAAGTTCACTAGTGTTTGGCAACTGTCAATGGTTGCTGGAGAATTTTATTTCATAGAATCATAGAGTTGGAAGGGACCCTGAGGATCATTCAGTCGAACCCCCTGCAATGCAGGAATATGCAGGGATCATACCCTCAACCTTGGCGCTCTAACCAGCTGAGCTACCCAGACTGCTGTCTCTCTATTCCACCTTTCCACAAAGGAGCTCAAGGTGGTGTATGTGGTTCTCTTCCTCCTCGTTCTATCATCACAGCAACCCAGTGAGGTAGGCTAGGCTGAGAGACTGTGCCTGGTCCAAGGTGACTTTCATGTCCAAGCACAGAGTTGAACTCTGCTCTCCTTGGTCTCCAGCTTTCAACCTCCCCTTGCTCTCTTGAAATGCCAAGTGTGCTTAAGATGCAACCAGAGCCAGGGCTTTTTCAGCTGTGGCCCCGATCTGGTGGAATGCTCTGTCACAAGAGACTAGGGCCCTGCGGGACTTGACATCTTTCCGCAGGGCTTGCAAGACAGAGCTGTTTCACCAGGCCTTTGGCCCAAGGCACAGTCTGACCCCCGCCTTTGGCAATCCTCACAGAACTCTAGCCCAATGGTTGCCATTAATTTGATTTTGTACTGATTTTAGAATGAATTGATTTTAGAATGCTGTGTTACTTTTCTTGTTGTTAGCCGCTCTGAGCCCGGCTTTGGCTGGGGAGGGTGGGATATAAATTTTTTAAAATTATTATTATAATAATACGTATTTTATTTCAAAAGTCTGCAAAATCGGATGTGGCAACATGATGAACTGAACTTGGTTTTGGAAACAAAGCCGGAAACAGAGAAAAGCCAAAACTGACAGAGGCGTCCATCCCTTCTAACAGTGCAGTATCCGAACACCAAGACCCTTTTATCTTCTATTTCCCATGGATGGGACAAACCTGTTTTGCTGCCTTCAGGTATCTTGTTCTTCCTGATCAACCACTTTCCTTGAATTCTCTCAATAATCTTCCCGGCTCAAGTCAGTGAGAGTGAGAGGAAACGGAATGAGATCGGGGGTCCTGCAACACACAGAGAGTACGGAGAGTGAACACAAACCCCTCAGGGAGTGACGCCAGCTGCCCTGCCCCCCACGTGGATAGGTACCACCCACATCTAGGAATAGGAGAGTAATTTGAATCAGTCCACATTTAAAGGCGAATCAACTAATCCACACTTCCCAAAACACTTTGCAAACTGAAACTTTGAAAATTGCCTTTCTCAGAATGTTGCAGTGTGTGGTTCTTCCACTGTGGAGGGTAAACAAAGGTGCATATACTGGGGTAAAATGTTCCTATAATGGGGGAAATAACATACAAAATGCAATGTATTGGGGAAAATATGAATATAAGGGAAAATACGCTTTGCAAAAAGGTGTATCATAGGCAAAATGGCACACAAATTGTGATATGAGGATAAATGCGCACCAAAATGCTTTTTAGTTTTCAAGATAATTTTTTATTAAAAGGAATTCACAAGAGGATGTGGAAAAGTGGAGAAATGAACTTAAGATTCCAAAAATGAGAAACTGAGGCAAACCAAAATGCACAGATTAGTGTGTCCATAGCCACACTTAGCAATGAACAGGGTTGCTTTATTTTGAAGAGCAAAAAAGAGCACACATTGGCTGACTTCTACTTTTAACTATGGATCACTATGACGACTCTCATTTCACATATCCATAAAAAGTGGACGTGCCCTGGAAAAAGAGGACATATGGCAACCCCGGTGATGATGCTCCTCACCAGCCATGTGTTTTATGGCAATGTGAGAAGAATCCACATGCACAAGAATGTACATGCATAAAACCCCTTTGCATTGCCACCAAACATGTGGCTGATTTGTGGGGAAGGAATGGCTAGTTAGCAATGCCATGCAACTGTCTCCTGTGAACTTTCTGTGTCTGGTGGGGTTTGCATGAACTCCCCCCTCTTCCCTGAGATGATAAAACTCTGAACGAAGGCACTCCAGCTGCAGAAAGCAAAGTTTTATAGGGATATTTTGGAGACAGACACAGAAGTTAGTTTCTTGGCAGGGTCCTGGGAGTTTAGTGGAGAAGTCTGTGTGCCTATTCTGCAACTGAATTTTTCACATAGGGGAGCCCAGTGCTTGGAAAGTTCATTTTAAAAGAGAATTGCTCTGCTGAAGTTGCTCTCCTTAAGTATGAAATATATACACAAGAAGGCTAGAAAGAAATCAATACACACGCATGTTGTGATGTGAACAATTGTTTTATTTATTTTCCCCAACAATTATGATATTTAAGCTTAGATAGCATCAACATTTTCAGATAGGTAAAAATGGTAAATGCAATGGCCACAGTCAAGCACAGAGCTAAGTGCAATTATAAAAATTATATTAAAAATATAGAATTAAAATGAGAATGGAATTGAATTGAATTTGCGTTCATTTCACCCAGAAATTGTGGGAACTGTTAGCAGACTTTGCATCTTGGGTGAACTACATTGGGACGATCACTTACAGTTTCTGGAGTTCAAAGGCCTTATTCATGCAGGAACTATTTACAGGGTGAGTGGAGAGGAGTAAAAGTAGCAGACATAGCGTCTGGAGAGAGCGACAGACAAAATGGCCCCGCTTTTAAGGGTGGTGTTAACTCAGATTGCTATACAAAGAGTATCCTTGTGTGGTTCCTGAGCTGGTGCCTCCTACCACTCCAGCCAGTCCCTGACAGCATGTGTGGAAGACAGGGCTGGTCTTGCCATGCACCAGATTGAAGTGATCTGCTTCAATTGGCACCAGGTGTGCATGAAGATAGATGCAGACGGGAATGGATGTCTATTCCATGAAGCAAGCCTTTGAAAGCATTGACTTTCATGGGAGAGGGGTACCATTTGGGCAGCCAAATGTGCCATCACTCTTCAAAAGCCACAAGGCTTTTTTTTGGGAGAGAACCTATTTCTCCATCAGTTGATTGAAGCCCTTGTATACTAGAAGAAACACATTTCACAAATATGAAAACCTTTGCCGAATATATCTACAGGCATTAGAAACATCAAGCGTGTAAGTTGATATAAGATAAAACTATGTTGTTGAGTTTTGGGGGTCTCCCCCCCGCTTTGATTTCAAGAGACGTTGGCATTTAATTAGTCTGAGACAGACCTTCAATCGTTTGGTTTGAATAAGCCCTCTGATCAATGCAATTTTAAATGAACGCAGCCACAGATTAATTAATTAGAAGGAACAGTGAGCTGAGTAGTGCATGGCTGATGCCACAGTGGAGAGTTAGCATCACAAGAGAAAAGGATTGTTCAGAGGCTTTCAGATCTGCTTTGATGGCAGCAATCGGATTGGGGAATCAGGTGCGAAGGTGGGGAAGTGAGCAGACACGTTGTGTTGGCATCAGGTTCAAGAATGGCCATGGAGGTCAGGTGCTTATTGGGACTGGTAGGGCACAAGGTAGGGAGCCCAACAGTAGGTGGCGCCAGAGCCAATGACAGCCAGAGCCCACTCAATGTAGTTTTGTCCCCATCCCTTGCCAGGGAGGAGGAGGAAGTTGACAGGAAGTTCTATCCTCTGGACTGGTTCAAAGTAAGTGGGGACTGGCTGGGGCAGACGGAAGGAAGTGGGGCAGTATCCCATTTGTCCTAAGGGATCAGCCTCAACTGCCAGAGTTGAAGCAGAAACTCTGTTCTATTTACTTATGAAGGGGAGGGAAAGGTCATCACCCTCACAAAGGGGACTGTGAGTTGCTCAGAGATTTTGCAGGCACAGGAACACTATTGCATCAGCAAGCACCATGAACAAGTAGTCTGCCTTGGGGGGTTTAGATCTGCAAGACTCTCTGTGTCCAGCGCCTGGCATGGAGGTTGGAGCTGGATTCAAAGTTGTAGCTGGGGCTGAGCCAAGGATTTCTGTAGCAAGTGATTCAAGTGGTTAGAAAGGGTCTGTCAACCCAGCAAAGGTCCAGAGGAGACTGAGAGACTGAATACACCTGCAGTTAAGAGGTGTGCGAATATGTCAATTTTAGGTTCTCTCGGTTTCTCATTTTCTGAATCTAAAATTCAGTCCTCCACATTTGCATTAAAAAAAAATAAAAGTCTTCATGGAAATCTATCAGCATCTTAGCGCAAATTTCTTCTAATATACACATTTTGTACACAATTTTGCCTAATATACACTATTTTTGCAAGGCATTTCCCCCCTAATACAATGCATTTTTGTATGTTATTTTCAGAGATATAGGCATTGTTATGCACGTTTTGCTATGTGCATTTTTATAGCAGAGCATCTGCTTTGCATGCAGAAGGTTCAACCTCCGGCATCTCCAGGTAGGACTGGGAGAAATCCCCTGCATCTAAAATCCTGGTGAGCCCCTGCCAGTCATTGTAGACTGTACTGAGTTAGATAGAACAGGTGGTCTGCCAGTATCATGTTCTGATAAACAGATGCGGCAGGTTTTAATATTCAAAAGCCTACCAAATCTGTTGTATCAGCAGTAACAGTGAGGTGAAAGAGGGAGACCATTATACTGTTTGTTGTTTAGTCGTTTAGTCGTGTCCGAATCTTCGTGACCCCATGGACCAGAGCATGCCAGGCTCTCCTATCTTCCACTGCCTCCCGCAGTTTGGTCAGACTCATGTTTGTAGTTTCGAGAACACTGTCCAACCATCTCGTCCTCTGTCATTCCCCTTCTCCTTGTGCCCTCCATCTTTCCCAACATCAGGGTCTTTTCCAGGGAGTCTTCTCTTCTCATGAGGTGGCCAGAGTATTGGAGCCTCAGCTTCAGGATCTGTCCTTCCAGTGAGCACTCAGGGCTGATTTCCTTAAGAATGGAGAGGTTTGATCTTCTTGCAGTCCATGGGACTCTCAAGAGTCTCCTCCAACACCATAATTCAAAAGCATCAATTCTTCGGCGATCAGCCTTCTTTAAATCTTCATAAAGCTATCAGTCATCTCCTACCTTGCTTTTCTGGATTCTTATTCCAGTCTATAGAAGAAAACAAATGGGCTCGCAGGACTTTGGTCATGTTTTGTCTCCATGCCCCATCTTCACTGTTTCCTACAGTGATCTTCCACACCATACATTTAAAGCGCATGACTTCCCCCAAAGAATCCTGGAAACAGTCTATCCCTCACAAAACTACAATTCCCGGCACTTTTAGGAAACTATAACTCCCAGGATTTCTGGGGGGGGCGGGACATGTGTTTTAAATGTGTTTTAGCTGTAAGGTGTGGACGGTGAAATAAATTTCACGAACCCACTTACCATCACTCCCTGATTCCTTTAATCCTTTTCTTCTCTCTCTCTCCCCCCTCCTATTTTACTCTTTTTTAAAAATGTGAAGTTGTCTTCAGTTGGGAAAAGTTAAGGGGGAGTGCACAACAGACCAATTAGCAGCGATGATCTCGTTAGCAATTCTCCTCCATCACTTCCCAGGGCAAGGCAGCTGTAAGACAATAGCTTTGTTTATGACAAATTTAATTGGACAGTTCAAAGGGAAGCTGATGAGCTTCTCGTAATTGCTCGGATGCCATGGGAACTTGGAGGGTGAGAAGGGTTTTTTGTGTGTCTGTGTGTTGAAAGCCACATGAAATGTTGTTTGAAAAGCTCTGAAATTATTTAATGGTGCTGTTCTGTTGCAGTCTTAACCTCTGGCGGTATTTACTGGTTGGAACCAAATGACTGAGTGCAGCAAGGGACACTCTTTGTGGTAAGGGAATAGAAGGGCAGTACGGTATTTCACTATATCAGTGCATGAGCAGAATGACTTCCACATCTGCAGTGGGACTTCTGCCCCATCTCCTTCCAATGCATCTCCCCCTAATTTGCTCCAGAGAGTTGGGGGGGAAACCCAGAATAGATTTAGGGGCAGGGGGAAAAGGGGTGGAAATAGCCCTGTCGCACAAGCCCCATTGCACAAGTCCTTCGGCTTGGTACCTAGTGCTACTTATCATTATCTTTAATACCGACCCATCTCTTTCTGCCCTGCCAACAATGTGAGAACACCTGCTAAGTCTGAGCTCCAGCTCAGACACCATTTTAAGCGAGACTTAAGTTAAGTCTTTGTAACCGAATTACCATATTAAGCCTGCCTGAACAAAGCTGCTGTATCTGTTGCTCTTCAACATGTATTCTGAGTATACAGTGGTACCTTGGTTTTTGAACGTTTCTGTTTTTGAACATTTCAGTTTTCGGATGCTGTAAATCTGGAACTAAATGCTTTGGTTTTCGAACTTGCCTTAGAAGTTGAAATGCCATGCGGCTTCCATACTGAGTTTTCCATATTGAGTTTTCTGTATTGAGCAGGGGTCGGCAAACTAAGGTCTGTGGGCAGGATCAGACCCAATTGCCTTCAGGATCCGGCCCGCGGACTGTCCGTGGATTGGTGTGGGGATTCTGTTCATTCGGGCTGCTACATTCCCCCTGCTGCGCCATTCCGCTACTGCCTCCCTCCTCCTGGCTTCTCCTTGCCCTGCCTAGAGGAGGAAGGGGACTGGGCTGAGCTGGCTGAGCGCCATTTTAAGCAGCACCTCTCAGGAGCCAGCCCTTTCGTGCTGCTCATCTTTCCTCTGCCGCTGCCACCATGGTGTTCCTGTGGGCCAGAGAGCAGAGCGGACAAGCTTCCTCAGCCTATCCACGAGAAGCAGCAGCAACAATGGCGGTGGTGGCGGCGGTGGGGCCCGCCTCAGGGAAGGTAAGCGCAGCGGCTGGGGTGGGGGCTGGAGAGGGGGGAGGAGGACTCTTCTTCCAGCTCCCACCCCCCACCCCGGTGGCGCTTTTTCGGCTCACCACAAGGTCTGAGGGACAGTGGATCAGCCCATGGCTAAAAGATTTTGCCGACCCCTGGTATTGAGGCTTCCCTACAGAGTTTTCAGTTTTCAAATGTTTCAGAACTCGAACAGATTACGTTTGAAAGCCAAGGTACCACTGTATGTTATTTTTACCTTTTACAAGACTGTTTAGTTTTAAGGGGGAGAAAAGGGAGAGATACCAGGAGAATCCAGTCTGCCTTAAAGCACCCTGGATTGCTTCAACGAAAAGGCTAACACTAGCCTATCTAAGCTTCCCTTTAAGCTGCAAAGGGATGACACCCCGCTGGACTCACAAATGTGAGGAAGGAAGGATAATATCTTAATAAATATATCCTCTCCTAGCATCTATTCAGGGATGTGGGTGGCATTGTAGGTTAAACCACAGAGCCTAGGACTTGCCGATCAGAAGGTCAGCGGTTCGAATCCCCACGACGGGGTGAGCTCCCGTTGCTTGGTCCCTGCTCCTGCCAACCTAGCAGTTCGAAAGCACCTCAAAGTGCAAGTAGATAAATAGGGACCGCTCCGGCAGGAAGGTAAACGGCGTTTCCGTGCGCTGCTCTGGTTCGCCAGAAGCTGCTTAGTCATGCTGGCCACATAACCCGGAAGCTGTATGCCGGCTCCCTCAGCCAATAAAGCGAGATGAGTGCCATAACCCCAGAGTCAGCCACGACTGGACCTAATAGTCAGGGGTCCCTTTACCTTTACTAGCATCTATTCACATCTCACATCTGGACCTTGTGCCTGACATTCCCAACTGCTGGTTCTATCACTTTGCCAAACTGACTATGATGAAAAGCCCCACCTATCTATTTCTCAGCTTCCCATGCAGGAAAGGACAACTGTGTCTTTTTAAAGCTTGGGGCGGGTTGGGGGGGGGGCGGAGAGCGGGGAAGAAACCCAGAAGCGAGATAAGAACACTGCTTTTGACTGAAGAGCAGCGATTCACATGGAATCCCTCCAGCAGCGATGTTTCAAAACAAAATGCTCCTGTGTGTGTGTGTGAGGGAGCTGGTGGCAATGGGAACCAGGCATGCAAAATAAGGGAAAGTCCTGTTTTCGAAGCGCCAGGGGTTTGGGATGTGTTTATTTCCTCTCGTCACTGTAGGACTCTTTGCCGCTGTAAAAAGAAAGAGCTCCTCGTGTCTGGACTTCTCAACGTGCTGCTGTTTTCAAAAGCAGAACCCCAAGCACTTAACGCTGCCTGTCCTTGCCATGCCTTAATTTGAACTCTCATTTTTCTCTAATGCCAAGGTCTCAGCCTTGACATATTAAAAATCATGAGGCAGTCTCTGAGCTGGCACAGATATTCTGGTAACCTGTTATTCAGCAGTATTGTGAGCTGGTCCTACCGCAAGGCAGAGTGAGATGCTTGCTTCCAGGGGCTGATTTTGTGTATATTGTGATAGGGCATGGGTAGGCAAACTAAGGCCCGGGGGCAGGATGCGGCCCAATCACCTTCTAAATCCAGCCCGCAGATGGTCCAGGAATCAGTGTGTTTTTACATGAGTAGCATGCGTCCTTTTATTTAAAATGCATCTCTGGGTAATAATAATAATAATAATAATAATAATAATAATAATAATACCTTTATTTTCAATGTACAACCTGTGTACAATGGAATTAACAATTAATTACAATGAAATTATTTGTGGGGCATAGGAATTCATTCATTCCCCCCCCAATATAGTCCGGCCCTCCACAAGGTCTGAGGGACAGTGGACCGGCCCCCCGCTGAAAAAGTTTGCTGACCCTGTGATAGGGCACCCAACAGTTAGCTATTTAACCTGAGTATTATTGTTGTCTTTTATTTTTTTACTCCCCAAGAAAGAGGTGCTTATGGGGCTTTCTGACTCAGGTGCCAAAATAACGCGAATAGCCGTGGGTGCTGTGGGTGCTGTGCAGAAAGGGCAAGCCAAATTGTTGGGGAGGGAGAGGGGTAAAAGCACTTTCCCTTGGAGAAAAGGTTTCAACATTTCAGGGAAGGACCATACACGACAGAGCACCTGCTTGGCTCTTGGTATGGCTCCTTGTCTGAAACCCTATACAGCTGCTGCCAGTCAGATTAGACAGTACAGAGTTAGATGGATAGGAGAAAAAACTATGTCGTAGCCCTAGAACCCAGAATCACGAGGCAGAATGGTGGGAGAGTCAGGACAGGCAAAAGGAAAGACATTTAAAATCGTATACTCCATGGGAGCAGAGAGCTCTGTGTGTCCCTCTACAAGGCACCAGGCACTCCAGGCCATTCAAGAGTGGCTCAGCTCAATGGCAGAGTTTTTGCTGTGCATGGAGAAGGTCCCAGGTTAAATCTCCAGAGACTTCTGGAGAGACCTCTGCCTGAAACCCTGGAGGGCTGCTGCCAGTCAGTGCAGACAATACTGAGTTAAATGGGGCAATGGTCAGACTCAACATAAGGCAGCTTCCTATGTAGTGTATTCTTTGTTTGCTTTGGGGAAGCTGAGGGCAGTGGCACAGGGAAGCAGGGACGAATCGCCACCCCTTGTTTAATCTACTTCACCGCTATTTGCCAATCCTTTGCATGCCAAATAAGTGAGCTTTTCGCAAAGAGAAACCTACCCAATAAGCAAAGCAGAAGAAGGGGAGGTTGCATTATTTACATGCACGGCTAAAGGTTAAAACTGCCCCTTTTGTTTTTCAGAACTACCAGAAAATCAAAACGCCACAAAGTAGTGAGCAAGCTTTTGAGTCTGGCAGAACTCTTCATCATCAGGCTGGATGTTAAGCAAAGTGTGTGTGTGTGTGTGTGTGTGAGAGAGAGAGAGAGAGAGAGAGAGAGAGAGAGAGAGAGAAAAGAAGAAGAAGAAGAAGAAGAAGAAGAAGAAGAAGAAGAAGAAGAAGAAGAAGAAGACGACAGAGGATGGGCTTGGTATTGAAACCATAATGTCTTCACTGTTCATTTTGTACTACAGCTGTAGAAGGGGCATGGTTATAGGGTTGTCATAAAAAATCAGAATTCACCACCACCACTGGCCCACAGTGCAAGCCACCCTGCTTATCATAGCTGCTTTCTATCAAGTCAGACCATTGGTCCACCTACCCCAGTATTGTTGACACTGACTGGCAGCAGCTCTGCAGGGGCTCCCCTACAGGAGGCCTTTTCGCAGCCCTACTTGGAGATTCTGGGGATTGAACTTGGAACTTTCTGCACACAAAGCAGTTGCTCTACCACTGAACCTTCCCTTTAAGAGTCAGGTGCATAGGAATCATAGAAGCATTGAATCGTAGAGTTGGAAGACCTGCTGCAATGCAGGAATCTTTTGCCCAGTGTGGGGCTTGAACCCATGGCCCTGAGATTAAGCATCTCATGCTCCACTGACAGAGCTATCCATCAGGAGTCCTACACAGGAAGCTGTGTCAGACCATGAGTCAGACCATGAGTTCATCTAGATCAGTATTGCCTACACTGACTGGCAGTAGCTCTGCAGGGTTTCAGGCAGAGGAAGGTCCCAGCCCTACCTGGAGATGCTTCTGGGGTTTGAACCTGTGATCTCCTGGATTCAAAGCAGATGCTCTGCCCCTGTCCTATGGCTGTTGCCAAATAAGAATATACAATTGCTACCTTAAAGGTAAAGGTAAAGGGACCCCTGACCATTAGGTCCAGTTGTGACTGACTCTGGGGTTGCGGCACTCATCTTGCTTTATTGGCCAAGGGAGCAGGCGTACAGCTTCCGGGTCATGTGGCCAGCATGACTAAGCCGCTTCTGGTGAACCAGAGTAGCGCATGGAAATGACGTTTACTTTCCCGCCGGAGTGGTACCTATTTATCTACTTGCACTTTGACGTGCTTCCGAACTGCTAGGTTGGCAGGAGCAGGGACCGAGCAACTGGAGCTCACCCCGTTGTGGGGATTCGAACCACCGACCTTCTGATCAGCAAGTCCTAGGCTCTGTGGTTTAACCCACAACGCCACCCACGTCCCTAGATTGCTACCTTAGCTTTGGCAATTCCTTTAAACATAACACTCCATTCCTCATGGTTCTGAATAAAGGACTGGTTTAAATAGGAGTCTAGGAAGCTGCCATATCCTGGGTCAGACTGTTGGCCCATCTAGCTCAGTATTGTTGATACTGACTGGGAGCCTGCTCTCTGGGGTTTCAGATGGGAGTCCCCCCCACCCCACCTAGAGAATCTGGGGATTGGACCTGGGGCCTTCAGATGCTCTGCCGCTGAGTTAGGACCCCTTTATGGAACGGAATCTGTCTCTTGTCTTCTCCAGTTTTTGCTGCCACTCTTACCCTCTCGCTCCCATAAAGCCTCTTGTCCAAACAGACTTCTCTGCACAGCTTGCAGGGAGGCCAGACTGAGAGGGGGCTGGGCGGTGGCGGCAGAGGGAGGAGGAAACCTTCATGCCTAAGAATAATGCATCCACCACCCATCCTCAGAAGAGCAATGAGAGGTGGTTGTGCATGCAATAAATATTTATGAGAGCCAGCATAATGAAATGAACTTATTATACATAAGCTCCCGGAGGGCATGAGCATCTAAAGGGCTGCTTCCCCTCCCTTTTCGCTGTACAGAATTGCCCTGATATCTCTTGAGTTGTTGAGCAAATTGCGTATTTTGTTGTTCACTTACATTATGCCTATTAAATGCAGCCAGCTGCTGCTCTTTGGCACGGCTGATCCAGACAAGACTTGTGGCTGCTGCTTGGTGTGTGTGTGTGTTTGCCAGAAGACAGAGTCTTTGGTGGTTTGCTTCACACACACACACCCACACACCCCTGCCCATTGGACCCAGTTGGGTTGGTAGGGCAGCAAGCTGTCAGATCACACAGACATCTTCATTCAAGAGAACTTTCCTGCTATTTCAGAAAGGGCTAGTTGCACCTTCTTCACATGTGTATGTGTGCCCAATGGACCCAGTTGGGTTGGCAGAGTAACAAGCTTTCAGATCACACAGGCATCTTCCTCACTCAATAACACTTCCCTACTATTTCAGACAGGGCTGGTTCTACCTTCGTGCGTGTGTGTTTGCTTGCAGTCTGGGTCAGTGATGGCTCACTGTATCCTCTCCCTTCCTCACCATAGGTCCAGTTGTGTTGGCAAGGTGGCAGGCTTTCAGATCACACAGGCATCTTCTTCTCTCAGAACACTTGTCTGTTTCCCACCCCCCTCCATTTTCCAATAGGCTGTTAAAACTTACCAAGTTACCAATTAGCAACCAATGGAGTCCTGCTGAGCTGTATAGATTCCACATTGAGTAGACATTTACGCCAGGCACAGAACTATGCAGTTATCAGCTTCAAAACGCTTCTCTCCCTGACCTGATGTGAATTTAAAGGTGCAGTTCTTGTTAAGCCTGTGCCAATAGGCTTGGAAGCATGTGAGGAGTCTATGGCAGAATCAGAAGTCTGAGTGTCCATCGGACTTCCTAGGGCCCTACACTCTTTTCATATACTTGTGATTCCTGCATTGCAGAGGATTAAATAAGATGACCTTTAGGATCCATTCCAGACCTGCCATTATATGGTCCATATATCACTGTGCTATGTAAGAACATAAGAGCCCATTGGATCAGGCCAATGGCCTATCCAGTCCAGCATGCTGTTCTCACAGTGGGCGAACTCATGCTTAACTGGGAAACTGGCAAGCAGGACTCAAACATAACAGCCTCCTCTCCTCCTGTGTCTTCCAGCAACTGGTATTCGGAATCATAGAGCTGTAGAGTTGGGAGGTACCCCGAGGGTCATCTAGTCCAACCCCCTGCAATGCAGGAATCTTTCACTCCACTCAGTGTGGGGCTCAAACCCACAACCCTGAGATTAAGAGTTGAAGCCTTGCTGGCTGCCTCTGACTGTGGGGGCAGACGACAGTCATCGCGGGTGGAAGCCACTGGTAGCTTCGTCCTCCATGGATTTGTTCAATCCTCTGTTTAAGACTACCAAGTTGATGACCATCCCTTGCCTCTTGCGGGAGCGAGTTCCAGAGGTTAACCACGCGCTGCGTAAAGTTCTTGTCCCTGTCGCGACTCTTCCATCATGCAGCTCATGCGTTCTAGTGCTCTGAGAGAGGGAGGAAAACTTTTCTCTCTCTCCTTTCTGAATGCCCTGCATGATTTTTATCTCTGGGTGCAAAAAGAAAGCAAGGACGGGGCGAGGAGAGAGAGAGAGGGAGATTCATTCCTCCTCTCTCGCCCGGCCAGCAAAAGCAGGGGGGAAAGCAAGGCTCCCTTTTGCCTTCTCCGTCCCCTTGTTTTGCGCTGGCAGAGAGACCACCCCCTTTCCCTTCCCAGGAGAGAGAGAGAAAGAGAGAGACCCATCTGTCTGGGCTCAGCAGCCTAGAAAAGAAAGCCAAGGGGGCGCGCGCGCGCGAGGGGCAGTCCAGGGGGAGCGGCCGGCGGGAGGTGGCGCCCAGGGCGTCTCCCTCGGGCACCGAAAGGGGGACTCGGCTCGGGCCGGGCGCGCGTGGTTGCGCGTGTGTGCCTTGCAACTCCCAGAGTCACCTCTTCTCCTTTTTTTTCTTTTCCTTTTTTTTGCATTCACACAAGATGGCGATGGAGGAGGGGAGGCAGCAGCGGCAGCAGCCCTTCGCTCGCGCGCGCGTCTAACCCTCGCGCGCCAGACCCAACAGGCGAGCCGCGGAGCAGACTCCGGCCGCCGGGGTTGCTGCCTCGCTCGCTCGCCCGCCGCCACCACCTCCTCCTCCCGGCGCCCCCTTTCGCACACCCGGAGCTCCGAAGGGCTTACATGGCGCTAGAGGGACTGTTTGGCCTCGCGATTCTTGCCTTGACCTTGACCGTGGAAGGTAAAGACCCAAACCCAGGAGAGGGGTCCGGGGAGGGGGGCTGAGGGCGCTTGGCGTGGCTGGGCGCTCTTTTTTCTTCGTGGGATGGGGATTTGTGGTTGTATTTCCTACCCCCCCTCCAGCCTTGCTAGTCGGTCGGTGCAAAGAACCGGGCGCGGTGGAGCGCAGAGCGGGAGCTGGGCAGGGCGCGCGGGACCCCTCGGCCTGGGGCCACGGAAAAAGAAACGCGCAAATCATGGTTTGTGAGTATACGTGAAGAGGTCAGGGTCGCCGCTCCGTGGTTCCATCTCAGCCTCCAATCTTCGCTGGCGCGTCCACAATGGGCAACGTGGTGGTGGTGGTGGCCCTGGCGAGGGGGGAGGGTGCGCGCCGCGGGGCTCCGGCCGTCCCGTTGCTCGGCAGGGTGACGAGCGCAAACAGGTGTGTGCGCGTTTGCACGTGCAATCCGCGCGCCGAATCCCAGGGCGGCCTCGCCTCGCCTCTTGCGACTGGTCGCCGGGCTGGCGTGGCCGGAGCTGCCCGCGCCCCACGCGGGGTGGGTTTGTTTGCTGGCTTACGAGGCGTCGTGGAAGCTGGACGCGCGCGGCGGGGAAAGGCTCCGCGCAAACGGACCTTCCTCTGGAGATCGGATGGTGCCCTCTTTGCGATGGCCTTGGTTTTTCGACAGTGCCCCCCACCCCCTCCAAAAACACACACCCACCCGTCCTGCATACTGGGGTGGGGGTGTAAAGAAAGCCTTGCAAAAAATGCGAGCTGGAGAGGGGAGTTTCAGGTACTTCCATGGCGACGTTTCCAGCGTTCAATGAGATTTGCGCGGGGGGGGTGGGGGATCAACAAACAAAGACCGCCATGCTCTCCAAGCGGGCTTTGGAACGGGGTCTTCCCGGCTGTCCAACAGATAAAGGATCTGTTGGCAAGGAGAGAAAATCACACCCACATTAGCCAGCTGTCTTGTTTGCAAGATGACATTGGTGTTCACCGCCCGCCACCCTTTCCCATTCAGTCTTTGTCCAGGGTTATGATCGTGTTCGCCCTCCCCACGTCCCTCAAAAGTTCTTTTCCTAGGGAACTTCTCGCCCCTGCCTGGCAAAACTGTCTCGGGGGCTGCTGTGAGACATCTCACCAAAGATGAGTGAAGAGCCTTCCCAGGCGAGTAACTCTGAAGAACCGCTGCAATGAGCCACTTGTAAGACTTAGGGAAAAGGCAGCGGGTTGGTGGTAGCCAGGCAGCTGCTTTCCTGATACTTTCAGATAGGGCTGGGTATGTCCCCTGGCTGAAACCCGGCTGGTCAGTATGGACAGTGCTAAGCTAGATAGACCAATGGGCTGTACCAGGCAGATTCCTGTGCTCCTGAGACACGGCAGGTGCAGGCAAGCTGGCTGGCGACTTAACCCAAATCTTCCCCTGGTTTTCTACAATACTTTCATAGAGGAAGAGTTGCAACTACTGCAGCTGCTAGTTGAGTTGAGTTGGAAAGCAGAATAGAGCAGCTTTTCGTGCGATGGGTACCCTCCTTGATGTTTTCAGGCTGATGGGAGTTGCAGTCCAAGATTTCTGGAGGGCACCTTCTGCGGAAGACAATTCCTAAAGTAGTGTAGACTTTCTGGCCAGGATGGAGTGGGCAGAAGGTAGCCATGGCTGCTTCTGAAAACCTCAGGTGGCCGGCCAGTGGAGTGTCATTTGAGACACCTTTGTTCCAAAATCCATGCAGTATAGAGCACGCGGCTGGGCTCACTGGCATGAGCGGCCTGGAAAGTATTTGCTTTGCCAACGGATGAAAAGGGAACATTCTTCCGTTCCTTTTTTCCTGCTCTGTAACTGGATTAGTTTTGAAACAGATGTATTAAAAATCCAGAGAATGTAATAAAGTGTCACTTAATATTTGGTTGAACGATTCTTTCATACAATCATAGAATTGTAGAATGGGAAGGGAACCTGAGGGTCATCTAGTCCAACCCCCTGCAAGGCAGGGATCCTGCTCATAGGTGTGAGCCATCCCTGGGTGGGGTCAAACCACCAGCCTTGTGGTTAACAGCCAGATGCACTGACCCATCAAACTGTAAAGAGCAACTGATTCTTATTATTAAACAATTCCTGCAACTGACATACAGTTCAGGTAGTGGCTCCCCACCCCCCATAAGCTATCTCTGTGCTGTGAAAAAAGCCCACTACAGTATTGTTTGTTAATTTCTACCATGCCAGACTGTTGCTCAAAGGAGCAGGAGTGGTGAAAGAAGTTTGCAACCTTAATTTCATATGAAAACAGCTGTCTGGCAAACTACTTTCTGAAGCACTTTCTCCCTCTTTTGAAAGGGCTTGAGGCTTGGGCCAAGCAGGGAGGGGAGGGGCTTCAGGCAGGGAGATGGGTGAGGGACTGGGTGAGGTGCAAAAAGAGGTGGGTTTGGTCAGGTGAGCTGTGGGGGAAATGGGGTTGGGAAAGGGACTAGCGAGTGGAGCAAGCAGGGGTGGCAGCCCCTACTGTATAGGATCAGGGGCTTACATCTAGACATGCTAGGAAGTCGCTACCCCTTGGACAGTGTTGGAAATGGAGTCAGGGAACCCCTGGGAAGAAGAGATTAGGGAGTGGAGAACGGTGTGTTCTTTAGAGGCTGCTGGATCAGGCCAATGGCCCATCTAGTCCAGCATTCTGTTCTCACAGTGGCCAACCAGGTGCCTGTGGGAAACCCACAAGCAAGACCTGAGCACAAGAGCTCCTGAGTTTTCCAGCAGCTGATATTCAGGAACAATGCCAGAGCATAGCCTTTGTGGCTTGTAGCAATTAATAGCCTTCTACTCCATGAATTTGTCTTTTAAAGCCATCTACGTTGCTGGCCATCACTGCCTCCTGTCAGAGCGAGTTCCGTAGGTTAACTGTGTACTGCTTGAAGAAGTCCTTTCTTTCAGCTCTCATTTCTGGTGCACTTGCATTTAGAGTAATAAAGAGCAAATTTTCAAATGATTCTCAAACAAATGATGTTCAAATTCTCAAATGAAATACCTCCTCTCCACTGTTAAAACTTTGCTGCAGTTGCATTTAGCGGGGGGGGGGGCGACTTCAGAGATGTGATTGCCAAATGTCTCTTTGACCTCATCCCTCTATTAAACAGCTCACCTGGACCACCTGCTACCTGCTTGCTTGCTTGCCTGCCTGCCTGCCATCATACTGCTGGTGGTGTGGCCACCTATTAGCAGCCATGTGTACTGCAGCATGACAACAGCCTTACGTTTTTATGTATATAGGAAGACGTGTGCCTATAGTAGAGGGGATTTCAGGGCAGAGATGAATTGCCCCTTGTTGACATTCCCCCTTGCACACATATATGAACTGTCCAGCAGCTCTTTGGCTTCTTTTTCTGCTGCCTCTGGATTATTAAAGGGTGTTAAATGTGACCAAATGGGAGCCCCGCTTTCCAGATCAAACTGATTTGCAGCTCCCTCAAACTTTGCTCCTGCTGCTGTTTTGGTTAATGAAAAGTTCTGCTGTGGCTTTAGCTTAATGCAGGTCGGTAAATTGTTAACACGTTCTGTACATTATTCAGCTAGAGTTCCTTTAAAGAAACCCTTCTCTCATTTTCCAAGGGGTGCAGTATAAGGCTTGCAAAACAGCAGGTTTTTTTTGCTTGATTTGACTAGGCTCCATTCTTCAAGCAGATAGGAAAGAACTTTCCCCATCGAGACAGGCAACCCATCAAACACAGCATCTCACTGCTGTACCCCCCCCCCCAATTCCACTGGAGATGTACACAGTCTTTCCTCATCCAAATTTCTGTTCGTGTAGGAGTGTGCAAGTTTTTGGATGCCACAGGAGTCTTCCTCAAGCAGGATGGAAAGAGGGGCAGTAGCTTGGGGGTGTGGAGAGCAAAGCCCAGCTATAAAAGTTTCTAAGCCTCATAATTGTAGCCCATCAAACAGCCTGATTGTGCATGTGCTTAATCAGAGGCAAGCCCCAGTAATTTCAATGGGACTTTCCTTTCAATAGGACCGCAGTCATATTCCTTGCCCACCCTCTCCCCTAAACAAAATCTTGTCTTAGCGTTCTGCATCTCTGTCGCTTGGTTTGGTCGCAGTTTTTAAGGCTTGCGCACATCTCAATAAAAGAGGCAAAGGAGAAATTTTGGCAGATGTCACTTGTCATGCAATTCTTTTCTCTGTTGCACAAGAGGTCGTTAACGCAGAAGCCCATAATCTCCTTTGTGTCAGGATTATTCAGATAAAAATCAGGCAAGCCACGTTATGTGCTGAAAACGTAAAACCTATTAAGAAGTGGATGGGAAAAGGCAGCTGAGGAAATATGGCTTTCGTTGTTTTCTAAAAATGCTTTCGGGGGATGGCTTTTCACAACTTGTGTCTGGATAAATATGATGATATTAGAAATGCATTTATAAAAACTATAACGACTTGCTAATAATCGGAGCAATAGCATTACTCATATAGAGCTATATATCGTATTGCATTACAGTTTCATGCATCTTCTTTCTTTTCTTTCTTTCTTTCCATTTCTTTTACTTTCTTTGCCCACTGAACGTTTTCAATAAAATATAAATATATTTTAAAAAACTTTTCCAGGGGGAAGTGATCACTCAGAAGAAACACTATAAAAGATCATGTACCCCTTTCCCTCCCCTAAAAGTTGCCAGCGTGTTCCCCTGGCACACAGAAATTAAGCAGGTCCTCTTTCCCTCATTACTCTCCCCTCTGTACAAGGGAGGAAACCCTACTAAATTTTGCTGTGCCTCTCTTAAAAGCACAGGACTAGACCCAGTGAAAAACCTGGCAATCCTCCTTTCTCTTTTGTCATTCTTTTGTCATGTTTGCTCTCCCTAAGAGGGTCCCTCTCCACCCCCCTTGAAAGCCTGAACCATATTGCTGGAACAGACTCTGGGTGTGTATTGCAAACATATAGTATTCACCTTTTCTCTGCTCAGTGCAGACTGTTCTGACTATAGCAAGGTCTCTTCTGTTGTGGATTTTCCCTGAAGAACTTGCAGAAGCACTTTAGAAAAAGAAAAGAGAGCGACATGCCCCGTTGGTTTCTGTTATGGCAGTGCGCGTTGCTTGCTTTGTGGTGGGGCTCCCGAAAGGGACAGAACCAGCTCTGGGAACGGAGAGGTGAAAGAAAGAAGCTTTTTCCCACTAGCTCGACAATCGGATTATATAATCCTCAATTTAGGCAGTTTGTATCAGGTTCCTTTTGTGAGTTTCCTCCCTTGACTTTAAGGCTTTTTTTGTTCCCGGCGGATGCTTTTCCTCCCTTTCTCTTCACTCCCCCCCACCCCTCCCCACACCAGAAGCTGTTGGCGTCTGAATAGACTTAGGACCCTTTCCCTGAGAATTTGGGTCTCCCATTGTCTTGGCAGTCACATGCCTCTTGCTTGTTTCCCCCCGAATGGTCACCTGCATGCAGATTTCATTCAGCTCCTTGCACAATATCATTTTGCAAAGGCACACAGGCCTGCTTAAAATGCAGTTGGCTTTTTCGGGACCAAGTTTCTATAGAGAGATGGGCTGGCAGGGAGGGGGAAGTTTGAGGTTGGTGGCTTTCAGTGCCGGCTGGGAATCAAATTGGCTTGAGGTGGCAGTGGATGAAAATACTCTTTTTTAAATTATAAAAATAATTTATTATTATTGTTGTTGTTGTTGTTAGTTGTTGTTGTTGTTGTCCCCAGCCACTCTGGGTAGCTTCCAACAAATTATAAAGCCACAGCAAAACATTTTGGATGCTGTTTGTTCAGAAGAAGACAAAACGTGGGACTTCACATTCTCAGAATTAATTCATTGAATTTGCTGCCCCCCGGGGTAGGCTGATAGATTAGCCTTTCCTAACCCATTGTCCTCTCGACATTTTAGACTACACCTCCCATGTCTGGGCCTGATAGGAGTTGTAGTCCAAAACATCTCGAAGGCAGCGGGTTAGAAAAAGGTACATCAATTTTGGCTTGATGGATTCTTGAAGGCAAGATCAATATGCTTTGCTTGGTAAGTAGAGACTCCATGCTCAGAGGCAATGTACCTTGGGATACCAGTTGCTGCAGGTGATGCACCTGTGCACAGAGGAACATCCCAGGTTGCCTTACACCAAGTCAGACCTATTGGTCCAGCTAGATCAGTGTTGTCGACACTGACTGGCAGCAGCTCTTCAGGGTTTCAGACCAGGAGCTCCTCCCAGCCCTTCCTGGTGCCCTCAGTGGCCAGTGTGGTGCCTATTGAGGCAGCTCCAGCCTGCTTACAGTCTCCTTCCCTGCTCTTGACGTTTCCCACAGCAGTGAGCCCAGCCGCCCTGGTTCATATAATTAAGCAAGTATTTAATTGCACAGTAATTTGTCTCTGGCCTGCATCCCAACGTTTTTCCTTACTCCATATTTGCATTACAGAGGGAGAACGCAGCAACTTAACGAGAGCATTGTTGTTTGGGTAGCGAGTTAATTTTGTGCTTTGGGAATAGAAAGAGGCTATTTGGAGAACTGAAATGCAACTTAGGCAAAAATGCCCAGGAGAGGAGGAGACCTAGGTTGCATTTCTGCCTAAGTATTCAGTGATATACTTCCTTTGAATATGGAGGTTCTCCATGCTCACACACAAAGTACCCAAATGAATGCATCATGGATTCCCCAACCCTATTTCCTTCTCCCTTTATTTAAAGGTTTATTTTTCTTCTATTAGAACTACAATGGTACCTCGGGTTACATACGCTTCAGGTTACATACACTTCAGGTTACAGACTCCGCTAACCCAGAAATAGTACCTCGGGTTAAGAACTTTGCTTCAGGATGAGAACAGAAATCGTGCTCTGGCGGCGCGGCAGCAGCGGGAGGCCCCATTAGCTAAAGTGGTGCTTCAGGTTAAGAACAGTTTCAGGTTAAGAATGGACCTCCGGAATGAATTAAATTCTTAACCCGAGGTACCACTGTATTCCAAATCTATGTTTTTGTCCCAACAGGGGCTCCTGAGTCAGTTTGAAAATAGAGATTTCTGTCCTGCCGATATGTATGTATGTAAACAAATTTGCTAAACGCACACCCCCTGCAAAAGAAGCCCTCTAAGTAGTTTACAAAAATATATATAATAAAACATTTACATTATCAATAAAACAAGTTAAAAACAGGTGTTTAAAAACGTCCAGAAGACGATAAAAAATCAATAGCAGCAGAAAAAGAAATATATGTAACTTCTCTGTGTCTGTAGAGGCTTTCCTGAACACAAATGCTTTAAGCAGGTGATAGAAAGAGTGCATTGAAGGTGCCTCCCTGGTGTCAATAGGCGGGGAGTTCCAAAGTGTAGAGATGCTGCTGCACTAAAAGATGGATTTATTACCAGTTTTGAAAAATTCCAAGTTGGTTTAATATGAAATAGTGCCTCACAAGCACCCCTTGCACCAAATCTGCCTCTTAGCACCACCAGGTGTCCAACGCTGCTTGAAATCTTACAGAATCCTCATATAGAACTATCTAAACAGCACTATGCTTCCGGGAACTTGGCTGAAGGCACTCTGTCCAAATCACACCCAGCAGAAGGTGTGTTGGGATCTACTGGTAGAATTTTTGAATACAGTTCCTTTTCTCATTAATTGATGGAGAATGGTTAACCCTCACCCCCCAAAAAAAATATGTCGGAGAAATTTTCAGCATAGTACTAACCGGACGAGAATTATATGGAAAAGAAGACTGCCGTACAAAGGATTGGACTACAAGGAACTGTGGGAGGGATTCCCGGAGGGGTAGCTGTGCTAGCAAAAACGGCAGTCTTGCAGCACCTTAAAGACTAACACGGCATTCTTGTTGATACGCAACAGTGCTCAAAGCTTAGGCAAAAATAAGTGTAAACATGCCTGAGACAAGCGCTATGGCAGATGGCAGTAGTTCCACTTGTTTTGTGTACAGAAATGTTGTCTGTTTGAAACGGAAATAAAAGTACATTATATTTAGATGAACACTTTGATAATGGCATAAGCCTCAGCCCACCAAAGCTTATATCTTTCTATATGCATAAAAAGGTAAGGCTGTCATCACGCAGCCCACCACATTAGAGGATTCACAGTGCCTTGTGACAATCCTGGATTTGCATGAGGTCAGGTTGAGGGAGGGAGCAAAAGAGAAGGTAGTTTTTCATGCCTTCCAACATTTCTCTGATGAAAATAGGGATGTCCAGTGCTATTTTTTTTAGAAAAAGAGGTGCCAGAACTCACCATGAAACGCCTCCCTTGCTCTCTTATAATGGCAATGGTGCCCACCTGAGAGATTCTGGAGCTGAGTTCTGGCAAGTTCTAGCTGAAAAAAAAGCCCTGGGGATGTCCTGTTCCATACCCTCCAACATTTCTCCGATGAAAATAGGGACATCATATAGACCAGTTCTAGTTGTTTTGTACTGTCCCCCCACCATCCCTGACCATTGGCCATGCTTGCTGGGACCACTGGGACCTGGAGTTCAGCAACATCTGCACAGCCACAGCTTACCAACCTGACTGTGACTTATCTAAGATCTTTCTCTCTCTCCTTTGCATAGTTGTATCATTTAAAAAACAAAACAAATTACTTTTTAAAGAAAACAACCCCCCAGGATTCTCCTGCAGACCTTGGACTTCTGCTACGTCTCCAGGGACCCCTATCCCTGCTCCTTCCCCAGATGATTTAAAGGCACATCACAACTGTGCAGTAAGTTTAGTAACAGTGCATGGAGCATACTGGGGGGGGGGATCTTTTCTGTGGCTTTTAGACACCTTTGGAAGGCAGGTGTGCCTGTGTGCAGCTCTGTGCTATTTCTCCCACGCCTAGGGGATTTCCGCCTTCTAGCTGATCTTTAAATAGGCAGTCAATAAATAATTAAGTTAATTGGTGTGGCCAAACAGGCCATTAGCTGCCTTAGCAGATTGTTTATTTTTATTTATTTGCAAACCGGCTCTTGAGATTTCGTGTGCAGAGAGTAAAGGGCACGAATTGGGGGTGGCGAAGGAGATGTGCCCTTATGACAAGCTGTGGGAGGCAGGGCACCTGCTTGGCATGCAGAAGGCCCCAGGTTCAATCCCCAATATCTCCGGAAAGGCTCCTTTTCTGAAATCCCAGAGAGCCTCTGCCAGTCCTTGTGGACAATACCGAGCTAGATGGAAAAGGGTTCTCTCTCTGGTTCCAAGCAATGATTAGATGACGCTGGCACCAATTTGAAATTCACTTTGTTGCATTACTTTCATGGTGTTTCGGTTGGATTTAGAGTCCTCAGCCAGATGACTTTGTCTGTTGCCAAAGTGGCCTGTACGGCAAGCGAACCAAACACAGCCCACTAGCCAGGCATGGGAAGAACCACTGTGCCTCTTCTGAGGCTTCAGAGTGAAGCTGATTGCTCAGAGATATAGTGGTACCTCAGGTTACAAAACTTTGGGTTACAAACTCCACTAACCTGGAAGTAGTACCTCGGGTTGAGAACTTTGCCCCAGGATGAGAATGGAAATTGTGCAGCAGGCCCCATTAGCAAAAGTGCAACTCAGGTTAAGAACAGTTTTGGGTTAAGAACGGACCTCTGGAATGAATTAAGTTTGTAACCCGAGGTATCACTGTACTGCTTGTAAAAGCAGTGGTGGAGGGGAGAGTCTGGCTTTTTAAAAGAGCTCTCAGGCCTCTCCCAGGCAGAATTGTCACTCACGTTCCTACTTGTTTCTCAAATCGATTTATTATCCCTTTATTGGTGCCCGTTTCTGTTTGCCTTCCGCAGTAAGAAGATCCTAATATGTTGGAGAAGGTGGTGCTTTGGATTTCCTAACTGGGGGTGGGGACCCTGAAGTCTACAGATCACTCCCTCCCTCCATTTGCTGCAAGTTCCTTCATCCGGAGCAGGGCTTTCCAAACTTGGGTCTCCAGCTGTTTTTGGACTACAACTCCCATCATCCATAGCTAGCAGGACCAGTGGCCAGGAATGATGGGAATTGTAGTCCAAAAACAGCTGGCAACCCAAGTTTGGAAAACACTGGTCTGGATGGTTTGAAAACATGGGCGCAGCCAGGATTTTTGTTAAGGGGGCAGGACTTTTGTGGGGGGTGGCAGAGCTGACGTGATTGGTCAGTTTGTTAAGTATTTCTGTTGTTTAACTTGATCAGGGGGACAGCTGCCCCCCATGGCTAAAACCTTGAATTGCCAGATCAAACCCCAAGACCTGATGGTGTGGATAGTGTCATTTTATGGTTTAGTCACTAGGTGGCAGTGGACTCAATTGTGTTTGGGTGGAGTCAGGACTTGCCTGTTTGGTTTTGTTAGGGAGACACCATAAAGTTGTTGTCTAGGTTATTGTCTGTTGTTCTTCAACCTAGGATCCCCAGCTGTGGTTAAACTCCAACTCCCATCATCCCCAGCCAAGCTTAGTGCAGTTGTCAAGGGAGATGGGAGTTGGAGTCCACCAACATCTTCAGGGCCAGAGGTTCCCCACCCTTGCCTTTGAGAGATGTAAATTTTGAAGCAAAACAAACCAACTTGTGTGCATTTTTACATTTCAGACACATGCAGTACTGTAGTGTGCCAGAAAACAGATCCAATGGAGCTTGGTAGGGGCTTCAAATTTCACAGTATCATTTTTTTTTATGGCATTGGCAAAGCTGAACTAATAGGATATTTGGGAAAGAGCAGAGGATTGGTTGTGGGGGTTGTTTTTTTGCATGAAGAATTTGCAAGAAAGAAAAAAGAAGATGTGATTTGGATTGTCCCGGTGATCTGAGCAAGACTTGTAATTCTCTCAGTTTTGGAAAACGAGAGTGATTATACACCAGCAAATAAGAAATAATCTGGAGCTAATAAACTGTAAGCTCAATTAATGGTAATCCCTTTCCAGCGGCAGTGACAGTCTGATGAGCTCAGGGCATCCCCCAAATCTTGTTTGGATGGGGCAGGGACTAAGTAGTCACTAAAGCTCCAGGAAGGGAAGCAGTTTGGATGTCTATTTATTTATTAAAATGTATACTACTATTGATTTAAAAAAGATCAGAGCATCTTACAACAGTTGTACATCAAACCATACAATAAGTTAAAATCAGAAATTGGCTGTTATGGAATTTTTTTTTACTTGCCTTAATAAGCCTAATGGGGATATAAAAGTTATCAGCAAGTGTTTAAAAGTTGGCATGGGAGGCCTCTGCTAATCTCTGTTGGCAGAATCTTCCACAAGTCTGGCCTGATGACACAACAGGCTCAGTTTCTTGTTGTTGTCAAGTGAGCCTTGTCCACTTCGAGGATGACCCATGAAACTCCTGCAGATGATGTCAGTGACTGAGCTGGGGTAAGAGGGTCAAAGAAGATCAAATGCATCCATTCTGAAGGAAATTAGCCCTGAGTGCTCACTGGAAGGACAGATCCCGAAGCTGAGGCTCCAATACTTTGGCCACCTCATGAGAAGAGAAGACTCCTGGAAAAGACCCTGATATTGGGAAAGATTGAGAGCACAAGGAGAAGGGGACGACAGAGGACGAGATGGTTGGACAGTGTTCTCGAAGCTACAAACATGAGTCTGAATAACTGTGGGAGACAGTGGAAGACAGAAGTGCCTGGCGTGCTCTGGTCCATGGGGTCATGAAGAGTTGGACACGACTAAACGACTAAACAACAACAAGAGGGTCAGGCAGTCCCTGAGGTCCTCTGGACGTATGTCTACTTCATCCTATGTGGTCATTGGTAACAGATTCAAAATGGCCATGGAGCAGTTTTCCCGTGGGGGATGGTTAGGGAATGAATTCTTAATTCAAACCCCTGTCAAGTTGTTCAGTCACTCTGGGTGTGGAGCCTCAGGGCACGGCAGGGGATCACAGAATTTTAGAGATGGAAGAGACCACAAGGATATAATCTAGTCCAACTCCCTGCAAAGCAGGAATCTTTCACCCAAAGTGGGGCTCAAACCCACAACCCTGAGATTAAGAGCTTCCTCATCTACCAACTGAGCTATCTGGCTAGAATGGAGTATGAGTGTTGGGGTGGGGGTGACGAATCTTAGCATTGCACAGGTTACTGCTGAAATTTGAGACCTGCTTAAGGAAGCTGGATGGGCCAGCCAGGTGGAGATATCAGATGCCAACCAGACCTCCAGAGATCTCCATGTGGTCACAATTGGACCCGCGCCAGTTGCAGAACATGCATGGTGCCTGGGGGATTTTGAATGCTGGTTCAAGGTTCTTGTGTACCCAAAGGCCTAAATAACTTGGCTGCAGGATACCTGCACATAACACCAGTCCTGAAAGACCTACATTGGCTCCCAGTACATTTCTGAGCACAATTCAAAGTGTTGGTGCTGAGCTTTAAAGCCCTAAACGGCCTCGGCCCAGTATACCTAAAGGAGCATCTCCATCCCCATTCTTCAGCCCAGACACTGAGATCCAGTGCCGAGGGCCTTCTGGCGGTTCCCTCACTGCAAGAAGTGAGGTTACAGGGAACCAGACAGAGGGCCTTTTTGGTAGTGGCACCCGCCCTGTGGAATGCCCTCCCATCAGATGTCAACAAGATAAAGAACTATCTGACTTTTAGAAGACATCTGAAGGCAACCTTGTTTAGGGAAGCTTTTAACGTGTGATGTTTTATCATGTTTTTAATATTCTGTTGGGAGCCGCCCAGAGTGGCTGGGGAAACCCAGCCAGAAGGGCAGGTATAAATAATAAGTTATTATTCTTATTACCTCAAGGAAGGCCTGAGTCTTCATGTCCCAGCCCTATTGTGGAGAACATGGAGAGGAGTGCTGTTTGTTGTCCCCGTGTTACAGATACCCAACTGGACTCAACGAAAAATCAGGCTTTTAGCGTCACCAGTCCTATGCCTGTGGAACACTCTTCCTGCAGAGTTGCAGCAGGCACCTCTTCGCTTTTGACTTTTGAGTGTTTCCTCAAAAAGTTGAGCCTTTTTATACTTTGCGGCTTTTAGATCCCCCCTTTTCAATTATCCAGACACCTTAACGATTATCTGCAATTATTTTTTTAAAATGGTGTTTGATGCCTTACCATTCTACACCCCCTGATATTTTATGACCAAGAAATGCTTTTTAAATATAAATAAATAAAAATGCCCCTGTGTGTCCCTAGTAAAAAACAACAACACACCAAATCTCCAAATTCTTAAATGTAGGCAACATATTGGTCCGAAGGGAGGCTTCCTTAGTTTATAATGCAGGTTCTTTTGCAGAGCTGAGTAGTGTGTATTGCATAGACTTATTTTCATGGGTTGTCAAGGGTGTGTGTGTGTGGGGGGCGTTTCCCAGCAAGGAAGAGATTAGGATCTCACGAAATCAGGCCTTGGGAGCTCCAGGGAGGGAAGTAAAAATAGCCTTATCTCTGTTCTGCAATTGGAGCTGGAAGAGGCAAAAGTCAGCTTTTGGGAGATTCACAAGGCCACAAGATGTGCTTGGTGGAAATGGCTGGGATGGGAGTGAATGCTCCTCTTTGGTCAAGTCACCTGCCTTCGCCCTGTAGTTGCTGATTAATGAGGACTTGGCAGATTTCACTCTGTGCCCTTGATGGCATGTTCCATGACCTGGAATGACCTGGAGAATCTCGACGGCTGAGCTTCCGGAAGGAATGGGGAAGAGGGAATGCCTGTGACTCAGAGGCAGAGCAGCTGCTTTGCATGCAGAAGGACCCGGGTTCAAACCCCAATGGCACCTCCAGGTAGGACTGGGAAAAAGCTCCAGCCTGAAACCCTGGAGACCTTGATTGAACCTTGGACCTTCTGCATGCCAAGCAGGTGCTTCGCCACTGAGTTCTGCTCCAGAGGTTACTCTGCAGTTTCTCATCAGGTGGGCAATCCATTGTAAGATGAATGTGAATAGCTTCTTAAAATAATCAGGTTGCCAATGGGCTGGATTTGCCATTTCTTGTGCTGCCTGCCTGAGATGGCAACAACAAGGTCTTTGTCCCCAACTGGGGGCTTCCGCACGGCTGTCATGTAGGTCAGAAGTTGCTGTTATTGTTATCATGGTTCATTTGGTTTTTATCCTGCCCAAAGGAACCCAGGATGGGCATAAGGCATATTTTTTTTTTATTTTGTTCTATGATTTTGAACAGAATTTGTATACTCCTTAAGGACTCCTGACCATTAGGTCCAGTTGTGACCGACTCTGGGGTTGCGGCGCTCATCTCGCTTTATTGGCCGAGGGAGCCGGCGTACAGCTTCCAGGTCATGTGGCCAGCATGGCTAAGCCGCTTTTGAGGAACCAGAGCAGCACATGGAAACGCCGTTTACCTTCCCGCCGGAGCGGTACCTATTTATCTACTTGCACTTTGATGTGCTTTTGAACTGCTAGGTTAGCAGGAGCAGGGACTGAGCAACGGGAGCTCACCCCGTCGCGGGGATTCAAACCGCCAACCTTCTGATCGGCAAGTCCTAGGCTCTGTGGTTTAACCCACAGCGCCACCCACGTCCCTTTGTATACTCCTTAGCTGTGAGTAAAACCTCGAAGCATTTGACAAAAAACAAACAATAAAATGTGCGTTAAAATGATAATTAACAGTCAAAGTTAAGAGGAAGTTTTTAAAACATCAAGATGTAATTAAAATCAGCATAATTAAAATTTCAGATCAAAACGCCTGCTAGTGTTTACATAGATTCCTAGGATTTGTTGCAAAAATGTTTTTAGCAGGTTTCATAAAATGCACAACAGAGGTGCCAGTCTGTTGTCAATAGGCTGGGAGTTCCGGGATGTAGGTGCTGCCACACCAAAAACTGTGGCACGAATATTAATAGCGTGGAATGAATATTATGTGGTGTGTGTAAAAGTGCCGCAGATCAAAGCGGTCAAGTTGGCATATATGGGGTAAGATGATCCCGCAAGTAAACTGGTCCCAAGCTGCTTTATGTATATTAACAGCAACACATTGAACTTGGCCCAGTAAGAGATTTGCAACCAGTGCACGGGCAGGGGTGTCGTATGTTGACAAGGTCTCACTTCTGTCGGCAACCTTGCTGCAGCATTCTGCACTACCTGCAGCTTCCACATCAAGCGCAAGGCAAGCCCCACAAAATAAACAATGCTACATAATTAAAAACCTTGCAAAAATGTAACACCAATTAAAAACACATTTTCAGTGTTGTTCACAACAACTTAGGGAACTGTAGCCTGCCTCTTCCTAAAGGCAAATCTGCTGCTGAGCCAGCAGCCTTTGAAGGTAGTGGCGGAAGTTTCCTCCGGCAGGTAAGTAGCCACAGCCCAGCAGCAACGCTGACCGAACCCCTCCAGGCTTTGAAGTCATAAGCAACTGGTTAATTTTTTAAAAGCCTTCAATGCCTGCTAATCCAAATCAATTTTCATTTCTTTCATAAAGCTCAGGCTTTTGCGTTGGGCACCCGCAAATAATTGCAGCTAATTTGTTTTATTTTTATAACACCCATAATTGGGGGCGGGGGGGCGTGATTTTGATGTCCTGGCAGCCATGTTCCCTTTAGTGAGTTCTTAATGGAAAGATCCATTAAAGTCGAAATGGTTCTGGGCACCAGTTCAAAAGCCAGATGTCTCTGTGTGTTGTAGAAGAGGGTTTCAGGCCATCTGCCGATCTCAGATATGTCACCCAAACAAGTGATACTGTCATTGGATTGGGGGAAAGGCTTGAGCTGCCCCCACCCAGCATATATTTTCTGTGCCTGCCAGACCCCCTGGGAATTCACGTACAGACCAACATGACAAAAGCTCGCTTGCCTCACCCCAATTCCAACTATTTAGAGTAAGGTTTCCCAAACTTAAGGGACACGGGTGGTGCTGTGGGTTAAACCACACAGCCCAGGGCTCGCTGATCAGAAGGTTGGCAGTTCGAATCCCCGCGACGGGGTGAGCTCCCATTGCTTGGTCCCTGCTCCTGCCAACCTAGCAGTTAGAAAGCATGTCAAAGTGCAAGTAGATAAATAGGTACCGCTCCGGCGGGAAGGTAAACAGCGTTTCCGTGCGCTGCTCTGGTTTGGTCCTGCTGGCCACATGACCCGGAAGCTGTATGCCAGCTCCCTCAGCCAATAAAGTGAGATGAACTCCGCAATCCCATAGTCATCCGCAACTGGATCTAATGGTCAGGGGTCCTTTTAAACTTTACTTTTCCCCAAACTTGGGTTTCCAGTTGTTTTTGGATTAGTTTCCACCATCCCTGAACACTGGTCCTGCTAGCTAGGGATGATGGGAGTTGCAGTCCAAAAACAGCTGGAGACCCAAGTTTGGGAAACCCTGATTTAGAGTCACGGACCCCTCCACAAAGTGCAGGCAGGCACACGTGGTTTCGCTGGCTGGGGCTGATGGGATTTGTAGTCCTGCTACATCTGGAGGGCAGCAGGTTGGCAAACGGCTTCTTTAGGGTCTCTGGCAGAGAGGGTGACTGAAGGGTGGAGTTAGCTTGCTCACCCTGCCCCCTTCATGTTGTTTTAACTCAGAACTTGGCTATGGAATGTGCAAGCAATATCCAGCCCATTATTCAGCAGAAGACACACTGGCACTCTCAGTTCTCCCGTGCATTATGTAACTCATTTGACCTTTGCACCACAGAGGCTTCTGCAGAGCTCTGGTTTGAAAAATTAGCCACACGGCATGTAAGGAGTACAGTGATTAAATGCCCCCAGTGCTCATCTGTAAGCGTGAGGTGTCATTTCACACCACTGAATCAACACAAGCTGAAATACCTCATGGCTGCGCATGCGGTAAGAGAAAATCCATGGGCCTCTGACATGCCTGAAGGCACTTTGTGGCCAGGGGTGGCCGGACCAGAAGGCCTCCCGAGGAATCCCCATGCAGCACAAGAATTTGGGTCATCAGTTGAGGCCATGAAACTCCTTAGCAAATGAGGCTTTTAACAATGCGTTCATGCGCTGTCGCATCAGATGTTTATAAGAGCACGATTCACTTGACGGGTCTTTGGTCTTTAATGTCATTGGCATCATTTGCAGGCATTTGAGGCTTGGCCCACTTGATCCTTGTAGATGATTGGTGCCTATTAACACACTGGCTTCCTGATCTGCTGCTGTTTTGGTTATGGGCATCACTGGGTGCATAACTTTTGGCTACCGGGCACCATCTCTTTGCCAAAATCGCAGAGTCCAGTGCTGATGTCTGTGCTCCTCTGAATGCACACAGTCCTGCCTAAAATGATCTGATCCAGGCTTCTGAATAAGCTGCACACCTGTCTGTCTGTGGTGAATGAGAGTCACTGCCAGTCAGAACCTTCGTGTCCTGTGCATGTTCTTATGCTGTCTTGGAGTGGCGAGGCAAACTGGTGAGATTAGGGCACATTATGTGGTGGACAAAATCTGTAGTCAGTCCCTTAGTTGGATCCCAGATACACTACTTGAAGTATCTTCATCTTACCTTGGAATTGGGTCATTTATTGAGCATTTGTCCTGATTGGTTTGCAGAGAGGTTAGATGATGGTTGCTATTTCATGAGCATTTATTCTGATTTGTTGGAAAGTGTTATCCCACACTCCCCAGCGCATTTTCCCATCAGTTCCCTTATGGGAAAATGTCCAGACTTTTGGGGGTAGCAGGTTTGTTGCAGGATAACTCCCAATCAACTATAATTGTGCAACCATAATTAGCTGGTGTGTGATTCAGTCCCACCCCTCAAAATAAGCACAAAAAATTAGTCCCATAGCTCTAATTTTTGGGATGTTCTGTCAGGGCTGGTGATGCTGTGAAGAGGAAATCCAGTTTGGGGAAGATGAGGGTTGTGTGTGTGTGTGTGTTGCACAGGATGCTGGGAAGTGTCATAGCAGCTTCAATTCCTGGCATCTCCTGGTGGGACTGGGAATGTTCGGATTCTGGAAAGGTCTGGCTCTGTTTAAGGCAGCTTCCTATTTTTATTATTTTTCTACCTTCACAAAGGTGACCCAAAGCAACACACAAAAACAGCAAAACACTAAAACCCAAGTATAGCAAGTGACTGGCATTAGTCTCCTATGTCCCTTTTTGCACCTACTGCTAGCTATTAGTCACAAAGTGGATGGAATTAAATGAGGGTTGGACAAATTCATGGAGAAGAAGGCTACCCATGACTGCTGGCCACAATGGCTATGCTCTGCCTCCACGGTTAGAGACAGTAATCTTTCTGCAGGAGGGGAGAAGCGCTCTGGTGCTCAGGTCCCACTTGCGAGTAACTGAGTAACTGCCTTGCATGCAGAAGGCCTCGAGGACAATTTTCAACAGCAACTCCAGGTAGAGCTGGGAACATCCCTTGTCTGAAACCCTGGAGAGCTGCTGCCAATCTGTGTAGACAACACTAAGCTAGAAGACCAAGTGGTAGATACCATGGCTTGTTATAAGGCAACTGCTCACAACAGCACAGGAAATTAACTTTCCAAGTGGTTGAATGTATGAAACTGTCCTATTGAGACAGGCTACTGGTCCATCTAAGTGTGTCTTGCTCTGGCTGTTCCAACTACCAGAGGAGATCTTTCCTGTTCCATCCTTGCTGCCTCATCCATCTCTAACCAGGACTCGACCTGGGACCTCCTGTAGGCTGAGCTTGTGCTCAGTGTTCAAAATCAGGCCACTTGCACCCAAGTGAAGATGCCTGGGTGGCAGGATGAATGCCTGACGTCTCCACCATCTGGAGGTGCATGCCTGGGGACGCTTGGATATTGACTGTTTTCACATACTAGCAACACATCCTTTATAATTCTATCCATTATATTTTATCTGCACAATCAGAATGAATTTCGGGAACCAAAAAGTTGCATTGTCTGGCTCAAAAATGGCAACTAGGCCTTCTGTTTTGGAGACTATAACCCTGGTTTAAGGAGCCATTTGGCACCTAGCTTATGTATCTTGAATTTCTAACACTGCTTGCGCTCTGCACCTGTGCTGAAATTTCTCCTAGCATTAAAATGGTCCCCTGTCCTCGCCTCCTCTTTAGCTGGGCTGTTTCCCTTCTGCTTTCTGAAAAACTCCCCTTGTTCCAGAGGCGTTTGTTGTTGGGTTCTGCAAGGTGCACATACGTGGTTTTCTCCAGGGAGGCTGACGTGCCCAGAAGCAGGAATGGAGCTGGCTGGCTGGCTGGCATCCAGGCCCAGCGAGAGGGACCTGCCTGCGCAGTAGCAGCAGGAGCTGTCCAGGAAAACTCCTTGACTGGTGCCAAGGACTGGAAAGTGATGTCAGCGTTGGAAGGAGGACAGGCTAGCCAGCCCTTCTGCTTCTGCTTTCTGTGGAGTGCAAAGTGTCTGAGGGGGCCTGCTTAGTCTCTGCCCCTCTTTTTTGTTCCTTTTTGCTGAGTAGATATTCCAGGCTCGATGGGTTGCTTCTCTCAGCTGCAGAAGAATGCCTTGGTGCTGGATTTTGCAAGCACTGTGAGGAGCACGGATTAGTCAGCTTTTATATACATTGGATGCCTTTACATATATGTAGGTCAATTGTACAGTTGGAAGGGATTCCTAAGGGTAATCTAGTACAACCGCCTGCAACACAGGAAAAGGTTTTCCCCCATTTTTTTTATTTATTGGATTTATATACCACAAGGACCCTGTCAGGTAGGTTAGGCTGAACAAATGGGACTGGTCCAAGACCACCCATTTATACCCCCATCTTCCTTCAAGGTGCTCACAGTGGCATTTGTCGTTCTCCCACTCCTAATATCGTCTTCACAACAGCCCTGCGATGTAGGACAGGCTGAGAGATGGTGACTGGCGGTCCAAGGTCTGAGTGGGGATTTGAATCCTGGTCTCCCAGGTCCTCCTAAAGCAGAGACCTCACCTTGCCAACAAAGGTCCGTATAGTTAAAGCTATGGTTTTCCCAGTAGTGATGTATGGAAGTGAGAGCTGGACCATAAAGAAGGCTGATCGCCGAAGAATTGATGCTTTTGAATTATGGTGCTGGAGGAGACTCTTGAGAGTCCCATGGACTACAAGAAGATCAAACCTATCCATTCTTAAGGACATCAGCCCTGAGTGCTCACTGGAAGGACAGATCCTGAAACTGAGGCTCCAATACTTTGGCCACCTCATGAGAAGAGAAGACTCCCTTGAAAAGACCCTGATGTTGGGAAAGATGGAGGGCACAAGGAGAAGGGGACGACAGAGGACGGGATGGTTGGACAGTATTCTCGAAGCTACCAGCATGAGTTTGACCAAACTGCGGGAGGCAGTGGAAGACAGGAGTGCCTGGCGTGCTCTCATCCATGGGGTCACGAAGAGTCGGACACAACTAAATGACTAAACAACAACTCCCAGATCCCCCTAGTCTAGCACTCTGACCGCTACACCATACTGCCTATGTTTGGTTTAGACCTTTGTGATCAGATGGAATAGATTCTAGGGATGGGGCAGAAAGAGGGTAAGGATTTTTTTGTGAAGTGCAGCACAGCTTCTCACATCAAAAGTCTGCAGCAAGAAGATTGCAACACTCACCTCTGAAATAATGGCCGCTATGATGGATTGCAGGCCGAGGAAGGAGGGTGAATTAAATTAACTGACCATTTAGCCATTTCACTTGCCAAGAATGCAATTTTTTCCCAGCTTTCTTTGCACGTCTTTGAAGAATGCAATTTAACAGTGTTAATGTTGGGCATCGCTGCAGTTAATTGCATGCTCTGGAGTGAGCTCTTCTCCACCCCCACCCCCGAGAAAGGTGGCCCTTTTTATCATCCGTAGGTAGCAGAAGGTTTAATTGGGTGCTTGAATAGCTATAAAATTAATCTGCGATAGGCACTGGGCACCCAGCCATGTGGTTCCCAGCCCGTGCTGATAAACTTGTTATGGAACCAGGAAACATTTTCAGTTGGAATGGTAACAAAATTATTTGGCGCAGGGTTGTGGAGGGTTTCCTCACGGAGGAGGCTGAGATAGCCGTGCAAATTCATGTTGGCCACCGTGTTTCTCAAGGACATTTGCAGATAATGGCCAAACGCTTTCAGGAAATGCTGTGGCTCTCTTGCAAGTGGGCACTTTGGAGGTTAGTGTGGCCCACGTCAGGCTCTCTATGCACATGCTCAAGAAACCACCAAACATCAGCGCTTGTTGTTATTGTATGTTGGTTGTCCTGCCCTTTTTGTCAATGATGATGACAACTTTGGGTGCACAGACTAGTAGGAAGGGCCGGGTTCTGACTCTCACTCAGCCATGACACTCACTAGGTGGCCTTAGGGCCTGTCCCCCTCTCTCTTTCGGCCTAACCTACCTCAGACGGTTGTTGTGGGGATAAAATGGGTGGGGGGAGAGAACCACGTACGCAGCCTTGAGCTCCTTGGAGAAAAGGCAGGATAGAAATGTAATAAATAAATAGTTGTATTAGTGTGTGAAATTGTCAGACCCTCCAAGTGTCCCTATTTTCCAGGGACAGTCCCGGATTTACAGAAGCCATCCCAATTTCTGATTTGATCCCAGAATGTCCTTTTCCTTAGGATGTCCCTATTTTCATCAGAGAAATGTTGGAAGGTAGGGAGTTATGCAAACCCTGAGCCAAGGAGATAAGTAACTATGCAACCTTTAGAAGACATCTGAAGGCAGCCCTGTATAGGGAAGTTTTTAAATGTTTAATGTTTCATTGTTTTTATATATGTTGGAAGCTGCCCAGAGTGACTGGGGCAACCTAGTCAGATGTGTGGGGTATAAATGTTGTTGTTGTTGTTGTTGTTGTTTATAAATGTTGTAGTAGTAGTAGTAGTAGTAGTAGTAGTGGTTGTTATCAGAGTACAGTGGTACCTCGGGTTACACACGCTTCAGGTTACAGATGCTTCAGGTTACAGACTCCGCTAACCCAGAAATAGTGCTTCAGGTTAAGAACTTTGCTTAAGGATGAGAACAGAAATCGTACAGCAGCGGCGCAGCAGCAGTGGGAGGCCCCATTAGCTAAAGTGGTGCTTCATGTTAAGAACAGTTTCAGGTTAAGAACGGAACCTCCAGAATGAATTAAGTACTTAACCCGAGGTACCACTGTAATGTTGTGGGGTTTGTATTGTTCTTGTTATATTCCTGTGGTTGATATGACCATGATTTGTGAAAACAACAACAATAGAAAAGTTGCATAAGTAAATAAAATAATTTTAAAGGAGTCCTACCGTAGTTCCTCCAACAAGCCAACCTTCTGTTTTGCTTTGCTGCAGGGGAACCATCTCCAAGGCCTTCTCTGGAGCTGACCTGCGGGCCGGGCCCAGGCCGAGTGACCTTAGAGCCAAACCAAACCCTGGAGCTGCGCTGCAACTTGGCTCCCGTTGAGGAGCTCCTCAACATTACCTGGAAGAAGAATGGGCTCCCACTAGCAGAAAAGGACAACTTCCGCCTCCTCCCCAATGGATCTTTGCTCATTTCGTCACCAGGGGCGTCACCTTCAGTGGAGGGAACCTTTCCAGGAGGGTCCAGCGCAGAGGGAAATTACTCCTGCGTTTCCCATGGAACTTTCGGCTCAGTCGCTGGCCAGACCGTTGTACTTCGTGCACCAAGTGAGTATCCGGGTGTTTGTGCCCACCTTCTTTTAGCATTAAAAACAACTCCTTCTGAAAACAAGGGGAAGAAGCAGGTTTTATTTACTGTTTTCTAAAAATAATTTCAAGTAGGCAAGTTCTGTATTGCTTTTAAAGGGGTGTTGTTTTAACACCGCAGTACTTAATGTTTTGTGAGAGGGCTCAGAATATAGATAAATAAATTGAAATAAGCAATGCCAGTAAATATGAAAGCCCTCTCATTGATGAATCCCAGTCAGGGAATCTTTAAAAAAAATCTTTTAAAAGATTCCCTGACTGAGATTTAAAGAGTATTTAAGTAAAAAGGTAAAGGTAAAGGTACCCCTGCCCGTACGGGCCAGTCTTGCCAGACTCTAGGGTTGTGCGCTCATCTCACTCTATAGGCCGGGAGCCAGCGCTGTCCGCAGACATTTCCGGGTCACGTGGCCAGCGTGACAAGCTGCATCTGGCGAGCCAGCGCAGCACACGGAACGCCGTTTACCTTCCCGCTAGTAAGCGGTCCCTATTTATCTACTTGCACCCGGGGATGCTTTCGAACTGCTAGGTTGGCAGGCGCTGGGACCGAGCGACAGGAGCGCACCCCGCCGCGGGGATTCGAACCGCCGACCTTTCGATCGGCAAGTCCTAGGCGCTGAGGCTTTTACCCACAGCGCCACCCACGTCCCTAGTATTTAAGTAGCTCTTTCTTAAAACAAGAGGAAGAAGCAAGTTTTATTTACTGTTTTCTAAAAAAAGAGAAATGGGGTAGGCAAGACATTTTTATGATTGTTTTGTATTGGTTTTCAAGGTGTGTTTTTTTAATGCAAACATCGCTGTACTTGATGTTTTGTGAGAGGGGTCAGTATATAGATAAATAAATTTAAATAAGCATTGCCAGTTAAAATTAAATCCCAGTCACTGATGAACCAGGGAATATCTTGTTTGAACCTTGCCTCTGCCACAGACTTCACTCACTGTTCTTTGGCAAACCTCTCTCTCTTTTTCTCTGCCCCAACCTTCCTATCTTAGGCTTGCCGTATTTCAAAAAGTGAAAATCCAGACAAAAAAGTTGATGAGCTTCTTTTGGCCAAGTTGTTGTTGTTTGGCCAAATTTTTGAGCTATTTTTAAAAGGAAATTAGCAAAAAAAAAAAAAAAATCAACACTTCCGACATGGGTTGCCATACGCATTTTTACCGATCTTCAGAAATTCTGCCTGGACCCTGTTTCTGACAGATGACTCCTGGATATTTCTGGGAAATTCCGGACGTATGGCAATATCTGCAATATTGAGAGAGTAACATTGACCTACCTTGTAAGGTCGTTGTAATGGCTGTGGGAAAAAAGAAGGGAAAAGTCCATAAAGCACTTTGAGTCATCTAAGAAGGCTGCATGGCTCCTAAAGATTATTTGATGGCTCATGCAGAAGAGGCAGGATATCTCCCTGATGAGCTTTCGCTCCTGGTGCAGCTTAGCATCTTCTGAACGAGAGGGGGAAATATGCCCATTGTGATGGATGAAAGTCGCCTGCTGGGTTGTTTTGACCATGAGCTCTTTGTGTGCTCCATTTAGCATTCAGCCTGTGTGAGCGCAGGAAGGATCCCAGAGAAATCCATCTTGCAGCAAGTGGGACGTAATGTTGTGTTCGATCAGAGGACTTGTTTACACGCAGAAGGGTTCATTCCTCATGCTGGGGGTAGGGAGGGCTGATTAATATTTGGCAATATATCATTAGTGTCTGCGGAGGTGTATATAATAAAATATATGGAGAATGGCCCTGCATTTTGCAAGCAAAAGGTCCCAGGTTCAAGACCCAGCTCAGTGGGCAAATATGCTCACCTGGTTTGAGGCAGCTTCCTTTGTTGGGGAGAGCCTGTATCTCAGCGGTAGAGCACCTGCTTGGCTTGCAGAAAGACCCAGGTTCAATCCCTGTTAGCTCCTAATATGCGTGGGAATGTCCCTGTAGGGCTGCTGCCAATCAGTGTAGATGTACCAAGGGTCCGGCTTTGTGTAGGGTAGCTTCTTCTGTTCCAGGGGCTGTAGCTGAGAGGTGGAGCATGTTCTTTGTAAAGTCCCTTGTGATACAGGTTCAGTCCCTGATGTCTCCACTTAGGGTTGGGGAAGACCCACCAGTCAGTGTTGACACTACTCCGCTTAGGTGGACAAGACTGTGTTTAAGGCAACTTCCTCCATTCCAGGAGAAGGGTCAGCAGCAGAAGGTGCAGGCAGAAGGTCCAGGTTCATCCAGCATTTCCAGGGCAGGTGGGAAGGACTTCAAGCATCCCGTCCTGAAACCGTGCAGATCTGCTCCCAGGATTGATCTAGATAGACCAGTAAAGCAGCTTTTCATGTTTTTTGGGGGGAAGGACTCAGCATCAGGGCCTTTGCTTTGCATGCACAAGGTCTGAGGTTGAATCCTAGGCATCTCCAGGTAGAGCTGCTTTTTTTTTGTCTGCACAGTTGGAAATCAATCCATGCAGGCAAGGCACAGCCTGTAAGGCACTGGTGGTCAGCAGAGTGCTAAGCACCAGGCAGTAATCAGCTGATTGCCAGGCCTTGCACAGCACTTTGCAAGGCCCGCCCATTTGCTGAGCAGCTCTGCAACCCCTGACAATCAGCTGGTTGCCAGAGCTTGCAAAGCTATTTGCACAGCACGGCCCCTTTGGACCGACCTGCATCTTTACCTGTTCCATACCTGACATCATGAATGGTATCAGGTGCTCAATAGGTGGGGGAAACCAGGTGGGCCTCACAAAGCCCATAGACTGGAGGCACCCTACTACAAGCAATGTAGTTCCACTTCACCACCAAGACCTTGGCATTGATGCCCATGGGGCAGAGTGAGGAGAAAAATTGAGCAGGCTTTATTGTACAATGGACATGATTCTTTGGGAGGGAGTTCCCAGACTGGCCCATTCCCTGGGGGCACACCTTTGTTTGGGATGACCCCTAGCTGGATGGTAGAGCACAGACTCGGAAAGTATAAAGCCCCAAATCCAAATCTCCAGCTCTCAAAACAGCAGGATGGAAAAGAACGCTTTCTGACAAGACCCTAGACAGCCACTTCAGTAGTCAGTGGTTGGGCTCTGACATTACCCTAACTGGTTTAGCATCAGATGCATGTCCTGTTTCAGTCGATTTCCAGAACCCATGGGGAAAGCACCAAGGCTGGTCCAGTGTTGCTGGACCATGGACAGCTCCAAGTGAGAAAATTACTCTGATAAAGGTTGTGATCAGGCTGAGGCCTTTTAGGTCTCTGTCTTTGGACTACCTCCTCCAGACTTTGTCCCAGGCAACCAATGCTCCTCCCTTCCACAGCCTTTGTTCTAGTGCACTCTCAGCACTGCTGGGATGATGATGATGATGATGATGATGTGCAGTGGGAACAAGCATCTTGCTTCTTCTGGCTTAGGAGGTGTCCTTGACAGGCTCTGACCCTAACACCTGGGAGTTGCTCTGGGAGTTCTTGCCCAACTCACAGTGGTCTTTATGCTTTCCGTGGTCAGCTTTGAGTCTTGACCCAGACCTGGCTCCCCTTCTGGTGCCTCTGCAGCCTCTGACTCTGTGTCCAGATCAGTGCTGGATAAACAGATCATGGTAGTGCATGGGCCTTGGGCTCACAAGCTCCCTTTCCCTTCTCCATTGAAGTTGCGTCAAGGAGATGGGAAGCGTCTGCTTCTGTTTTTCGCTAACCATGATTTGCTGACATGTGCAAACTCAGAACGGTGTTTAGTCTTGACTACAGTTCAGGGGAAAGAGCCGGGATCAGAAACCGTGGTTTGAAGTTGGCTGGTTTCTCTGAACCATGGTTAAGAATAAACACTGCAGTTTGTTGAAAATGGGGATGACAGCTTCTAATCTCCTTGTGGCTGTGTCGAAGGGAGGGAGAGCTCACCAGTCTGTTCACATAATGCTAAACTATGGATTAGTGTCACCTCCAAACACAGCCAATTCTGGGAAGGGCCACAGCTCAGTGGCAGAGCATCTATTTTGTGTCCCAGGTTCAATCCTTGGCAGCACCTGTCCCCTGAAACCCTTGAGCGTCATTGTCAATCAGTGTCAACGATAGTGAACTGGATAGTGAATGGTCTGACTCAGTATTAGGCTTCTGTGGGCTAGATAGACCGGCGGACAGATTTGGCAGAAGGTAGTTTTCTATGTTACGTAGGAATAATAACGCTCAGATCTTTCTTTGTTGGCCCCTGTTGGCCACTACGGAATCAATGGAGTAAAACTTAGAGGAAATTATCCAGCAATTGCTCCAACTTTTCCTTGAGCACAGATGTTCCCTCTTCTGTCCTTGTTTGCCATTCAGGCTGCAGAGGCAGAACTGGCTCTTAGATGTGCTCACCCTCCCTCTCAGGCCTTGCCTCTTGGCCTTTGGACAAAAGAACGTGGTCTCTAGAAGCCATCCGGGAGGTTTAGAAATTCCTTTCCCCCTCTCTCTGGAAGCAGATCTGTTCACACTTTCAGCTGAGCCAAGGAAGGGGAGTCATGTTGACACCTGTTATGATGTGCAAATGGGGTTTTTGTGTGTGTGTGTGTGTGTGCTGTTCATGTGATGTTGACATGAAATAAGACATGTATGATTAATTGTTAAAATAATATTTAATTATCTTACCTGGCTTTTCCTCTAATCAGCTCAGGGCTGCAAGGAGTACAGGGAAGTTGTCCCATTTTATTGTCACTAGAGGTGGATAGATCCGCTTGTTTCTTCTCTTTGCCAGTTTCACACACAATCATTTGTGAGTCCATTCAGTTCCACATTAAACTGAATTTTTGAGTGTATTTTCTTACAAAGTGACCCTCAGGGATCCTTCCAGCTCGACAATTCTATGAAAATGCACACTCCTTTCTTTCAGAGTATGCATTTCTAAACATATTTTATCCTAAAATACACACATTATATGCCTTCAGGTACTTTTTTTAAGCTGAAAACTGCATTACAACATTTAGGAAGAAGTGTGGAGGGTGGCAGCATTCGCACCTGCACACTCATCCAGGAGTAGCAGATCAGATCAGTTCATATGAGAATTCAGGAAGAGTAAACTCTTCAAGCACCCCTAATCCTTACAGCAACTCTTCAAGGTAGACTAGGCTGAAAGAGAGGTGCTTGAGCAACATCACCCAGTGGCCAGTTAAGAGATCCAAGTGCGCGTTGTGCCTGGCTAGCCTGTCTGGTCAAATATTGCCTAATTTGTCATCTGTTGACTGTGATCAAATATTACCCAGTTGTTTCTGAAACCAAACACTATTTTGTAGGTGGCAGTTTGCCTTTCTCCTTTCTTAGTAAGGGCAGGAGTGAGGGGGATTGCCTTCCCTGTACTTTTGCCCCAGTCATGGGCAAACCAAGCAGCATAGCAAAGAATTTCCTCTGTCCTCCAAGCCACCGACTGCATGAATACCAACGGAAGCAGCCATTAGTAGCCCAAATCACTGCCCAGGACTACCCAGGACTCCGCTTTGCTTGCTGCAGGCAACTAGGAGTGCCTGCTCCATATCTTATCTGTCTACCTGTGCTCTAAAGCACCTGTGAAGGACTCTAGCGGTGACTAGGAACCCATGGTGCTCCAGATGTTGTTGGACTACAACTCCCATGATCCCTGGTAATCCTGGCTGTGGATGATGGGAAAGGGAGTCCAACGACACTTGGGGGACCACAGATTCGCCATGCCTGGATTTTAGATTCAGATACAGAAACTTAATTCCCCCCCCCAAAGTTAATCTTGTTGCACAATAACTATTCCATAATTTTGGTTTTTGTGCATGATTCGCATATGTGGCATCAAACATATGTGCATCAAAACATGTTGATGATTAAAGTACCCCCTTGGTTCTAATAAAATGAATGTTTTAACCAGGGTTTCCCAAACTTGGGTCTCCAGCTGTTTTTGGACTACAAATCCCATCATCCCTAGCTAGCAGGACCAGTGCTCAGGGATGATGGGGGCTGTAGTCCAAAACCATCTGGAGGCTGAAAGCTTAACGGGTCATTGATCAGATTTGTTAACAACCAGTTCGGTACCTAATCCAAGACCCCATCCTTGACCAAACACAAAACTCCTTCCACTGTTTTAAAATACAAAATTTTGCCACTTTTACTTATGCGCACAATTGAACACATGTGTTGGTAAATAAACAGCACAGCTGGCACTTTTTAGTATTATTTCATCCTTTGGGGGGGAAAACCCCTCCCAAGTGCTCCCACGAGCTTTGATATAACCGAAGAAGAGAGAAATTGTAAGGAACTAAAACTTCTTCTGTTTCTCTGCCCCCTTTCCTGCCTCTCTTCCACTGCCACCCTTGACCTCCCACCTCCAGCTTTGTCTCAATTTTTTCAACATCCAGAGTCCCAGACGGTGAAAGAAAATGGGATGGCCCGCTTTGAGTGTCGGATCAAAGGGCTGCCTCCTCCAGTGATCACCTGGGAGAAGGACCATGTGGCTGTGCCTTCAGAGGCCAGGTGAGCTGGGCTGGAGTTTGCAGCCTCCAGGTGGATAAAGACTGTTTTTTGGAGACATCAGCTCACATTGGCAATATAGATAATTCATCAGTCCAAATACAAATATTATCCTTATTGGCAATTATGACCTGCCCTTCACCCTAAGGTCTCAGGGTGGGTTACAACAGTAAGGAAACTGATAGAAACAGTTTAAACAACCTAAAATCACATCAATAATCTGGGTCCTAAAAATGTTAACAGTCCAGAAGATGTTATCCCAATGGTTGGGGAAGGGCTAAAGCTTAGTAGTGGAACGTCTGCTTTGGATGAAGGTTCAGTCCTTGGCTGCATCTCCAGGTGGGGCTGGGAGAAACCCCCTCCCTGAAATCCTGGAGAACTGCTGCAAGCCAGTGTAGGCAACACTAGCTGGACCAATGATATGATGCAGTATAAGGCAGCTTCCTATGTTCCTAAGCAATAACAGCTGAGAGGCCGCTCCTGCTTTTAAAGAGAGGGGTGCGGGGCAGGACCAGAAGCATAGAATAGTAGAATTGGAAGGGACCCTGAGGCTCATTTAGTCCACCCCCTGCAAGGCAAGAATATGCAGCTGTCCCATAGAGGGATCGAACTTACAACCTTGGCATTATCAGCACTATGCTCTAACCAACTGAGCTATCCAGGCCCTGTGTGGTTCTAGGGCGCAGGGGGTGGCACATCCTGAGCTCAACTCTTCAACCCTCTTTCCACCCCCAACCTAGCCGGCTCTACTAATTGACCAGCTGCATCTTTGGTAACCCCGGGAGTCAACGCAGGATCTGGCCCAGCCAACTCCCACTCCAGCACAGAGGTGTCCAGCCAAAACAGTGTGGGACTCTCTCTCTCTCTCCCCACTCTCTGTGCTTTCCCCTGTCTTGGAGGTCCTCCTGCTCTGACAGATCCTGACATTCCCACCCCCATAACACCGAGAGATAACGCATTGTTACACGTGCATGTGAATCAGCCCCATGAGCTGTGCTATGTGGCTGATGTATTGGCTCAACCTAGCATGGCAGTCTATCTATATATCTATATATCTATATATCTATATATCTATATATCTATATATCTATATATCTAACTATATATCTATATATCCCCCTGTCCTTTGATTCCCACAGGTTCATTGAACTCCCCAACGGGGTCCTCCAGATCATAGACGTGCAGGAGAGCGATGCTGGAATGTACCATTGTGTGGCAACCAACTGGGCAGGGCAACGCTACAGCTCTGGAGCAGTTCTCAGCATCTCGAAAGGTAGGGGTTATATGAGCTAAATCTTCTCTGTTCTTTTAATATCTAGATCTGTCAGCCTTAGTGACATGTGATTCTTTCTTCCATCCTTTTTTTATGGCCCAGCACCAATAAGAGTTAGGACGCAGGTGGCGCTGTGGGTTAAACCACAGAGCCTAGGACTTGCCGATCAGAAGATCAGTGGTTTGAATCCCCACAATGGGGTGAGGTCCCATTGCTCGGTCCCTGCTCCTGCCAACCTAGCAGTTCGAAAGCACGTCAAAGTGCAAGTAGAAATGAAAAAAAGACAAAAACAAAATACAATTATAAACTTGGAAGTGGAAGGAAGGAATGTACAGAACCCAGCTGAGATCAGAAATTGTTTCCAGAGGTATTTTAAACAACTATATACACAAGGGCCACAGAGAGAAATTGATTTAGACCAATTTTTGAAGAAAAATGGACTACAAAAAAATCTCTCAAGAAAATAAATTAATGTTGAGTGATAAAATAACTGAACAGGAGATAGAAGGTGCCATCCAGAATATGCAATTGGGTAAATCTCCAGGACTGGATGGACTGACTTCTAGATATTACAGATCTTTGAAGGAATGGCTAGTGCAACCTTTGAAAGAAGTCTGCAATGAGATAATGCAGGGGAGAGTGGCACCAGAGTCGTGGAAGGAAGTATATATCACACTTGTACCGAAAATAGAGACTGAAAAGACTCAGCTCAAGAACTACCGTCCCATATCACTGCTTAATGTGGATTATAAAATTTTTGCCGACATTTTAGCTAAAAGGTTAAAAAGAGTACTAGTGGAAGAGATACATAAAGACCAAGCGGGTTTTCTCCCAGGAAGACACCTTTCTGATAATGTGAGAAACATAATTAACATTATAGAGAAACTGCAAGAGAATATAAACACTAAGGCAGTTTTAATATTTGTGGATGCAGAGAAAGCCTTTGACAATATTTCTTGGACTTTTATGAAAAAGAATTTACAGGGTATGGGGGTAGGCCAAGGCTTTGAAAATGGTATAAGTGCAATATATTCAGAACAAAAGGCAAAACTAATTGTGAACAATGTGGTGACGGAAGAATTTAAAATAGAAAAAGGGACACGACAAGGTTGCCCAATTTCCCCATTGCTTTTTATATAGGTTCTGGAGGTTTTGCTGAACATGATCAGAAGGGACCAGTTGGTTAAAGGCATACAGGTCGGAGCTAGACAGTACAAATTGAGAGCATTTGCAGATGACTTAGTTTTGACGTTACAGGAGCCAGAATCTAGTACTAAAAGGGTGTTAGAACTAATTCAAGAATTTGGTCAGGTCGCTGGGTTTAAACTAAACAAATTTAAAACCAAGGTTTTAGAGAAAAATTTAACACAAACTGAGAGAGAGAGGTTTCAGAATATGACAGGTTTAATGGTGGTTAAGAAAGTTAAATACTTGGGGATCAATTTGACAGCAAAAAATGGGAATTTATTTAAAGATAACTATGAAAAATGCTGGGGTGAAGTGAAAAAGGATCTAGAAATATGGTCAAATTTGAAACTTTCTTTGTTGGGACGTATTGCTGCTATAAAAATGAATGTATTGCCTAGAATGCTGTTTTTATTTCAGACATTGCAAATTGTGGACAAGATGGATTGTTTCAAGAAGTGGCAGAGAGATATTTCAAGATTTGTCTGGCAGGGCAAGAAGCCTAGAATAAAATTTAAAATATTAACAGATGCAAAGGAAAGAGGTGGGTTTGCCTTGCCAGACTTTAAACTTTATTATGAATCAGCAGCTTTCTGCTGGCTTAAGGACTGGCTACTTCTTGAAAACACAGACATTTTGGATTTGGAAGGTTTTAACAATGTATTTGGATGGCATGCATACTTGTGGTATGATAAGATTAAAGCGCATAAAGCATTTAAAAACCATATTGTTAGGAAAGCATTATTTAATGTTTGGATAAGATACAAGGATTTATTGGAAAATAAAACCCTAAGGTGGCTGTCACCGATGGAAGCGAAAGCTCAGAAAAAGCTCAATATGGAGGCCAAATGGCCGAAATATTGGGAAATTTTAGAACAAGATGGAGATAGACTTAAATTGCAGAGTTTTGAGAAATTAAAGAATAAAGTGCGAGATTGGCTCCATTACTATCAGATAATGGAGGCATACAATTTGGATAAGAAAATTGGCTTCCAGGTGGAAAAATCAAAATTAGAAACAGAATTGTTAGAACCTAAAACAAAGAATTTGTCAAGAATGTATAACTTGCTGTTGAAATGGAATACTCAGGATGAAACGGTTAAAATGGGCACAAGATGTTGGACATAATATCATGTTTGCAGACTGGGAAAAGTTGTGGAACACCGGTATGAAATTCACGGCATGTAATGCCCTAAGTGAGAATATTATGAAAATGATTTACAGGTGGTACATGACCCCAGTCAAGCTTGCAAAAATCTATCACTTGCCCGATAATAAATGTTGGAAATGTAAGGAAAATGAAGGCACATTTTTTCACCTTTGGTGGACGTGCCCAAGGATTAAGGCTTTCTGGGAAATGATATATAATGAATTGAAAAAGGTATTTAAATATACCCTACTGAAGAAACCAGAGGCCTTTCTCCTGGGCATAGTTGACCAATCGGTGTTAAAGAAGGATAGAACTTTTTTTATGTACACCACAACAGCAGCAAGAATACTTATTGCAAAATATTGGAAGACACAAGATTTACCCACTTTGGAAGAATGGCAGATGAAGGTGATGGACTATATGGAATTGGCGGAAATGACCGGCAGGATTCGAGACCAGGGAGAAGAGTCAGTGGAGGAAGATTGGAAGAAATTTAAAGATTATTTACAGAGATATTGTAAAATTAAGGAATTTTAGAATAATGTTGGATTGGAACTAAGTGGTTTCTAGCTGTGATGGGCTAAAAGAATATGAAAAAATGGGTTTATATAAGTAAAAATCTAAGAGCGTAATAATTTAAGAATGAGACCTGGGTAGCAAAAAGAGGGAAAGAAATTGTTGAATTAATAACTTGAACTTGGAATGCAAAAAAAGGGTGGTATGAGGAGGTCCTAGAAACAAGTAAATGAAAAATAAGGAGATGGAAAGATTGATTGTTTTTAACAATTTTCGTTGGATATTTTTTCTTTTTTGTTGTTTTTTCTTTTTGTTTTTTGTAATGTAAAATCCTTAATAAAAATTATTATATATATAAAAAAAAAAAATAGGTACTGCTCCGGCGGGAAGGTAAACGGTGTTTCTGTGCGCTGCTCTGGTTCTCCAGAAGCGGCTTAGTCATGCTGGCCACATGACCCGGAAGCTGTACGCCGGCTCCCTCGGCCAATAAAGAGAGATGAGCGCCGCAACCCCAGAGTTGGCTACGACTGGACCTAATGGTCAGGGGTCCCTTTACCTTTACCAATAAGAGTAACTCTGAGCTGGGTGTCTGCAGCCACCACAGTCTTTTACATCACTTCCAGTGACATCACCTAAGCAATTCTACATTTGGGCCCAGAGGCATTGTGGGAAAATAAAGATGGCGACAGATACAGTCACTTGACTTTGCATTTTGCCTGCTGTTTTTTTTTAAAATGCTGCCACCTGCAATTAACAATCCCTGCCACTACCAGATAGGCTTGTAGTGAGGAGGGGAATGGGGACCAACTCTTAGGATGGTGCTAGGAGAGTCACTAGGGCAGCGCTGAGGAACTTTATGGAAAATGCAATTTAAGTCACTCAGAAAGAAAATACTAGAACACTCAAAATCATTTGTACATGCATAGAAATGAGTAGATTTAGCTGAAAGGCAGCACATAGAGATCTGCATTGATGGTTGCAATGCATCCAGTATTATTCTTATTCTTATTCTTATTTTGTGAAATTATTGCATAATCTAAGAAGGGTGTGTGTCTGTGACTGTCATGAAGGTACCTTGCACTTCTGGGTTTGCCACTACACTGTTGAGGAGTACTCTTATGCGCAAAGGGCAAACTTCTCTGTCAGTGGAGCTTTTCTATTATTACTTGAGCCTTACATTGATGAATCCTAAGAATGCTCTCGATAAAAACTGAGGTTCTCCTAGGAACACTGTGTGGCATTCAGCATGGTTTTCAACAGTGAAATTAATGAATATGATTAAGTTCGGTCCATCAATTTAAGTAAGTCTACTCTAACTTCGAGTTACATACCACTCAGAGTTTGAAAACCACTGTTTTCAAGCAGTTGCCAGGCTATTTTTCTTCTCTTTTCTGAGGAGAATAAAACTCCCCACCCTGAGGCAGACAAAAGGCAGACATTACTGTGGGTGACAAAAACTCTTCTGTGGATGATGAATACGATGTTTTGTTTTTAATAAGAAACACCGCCCTCTGAAAGATCATTGACATCTCTGGCAGGTGGCTGATCCTTTGCTTCTCTCCTTATTTCCAAAGCAGTCAAGGAAGGCAAGTGGCGTCTGGTCAGAAACCATTTCTGTTGCTGTTGTTAAACAAAGCTTTATACATACATGCACTGGCAGCCTCATACCTGAAGCTGCTCAGGAATTCTATGAAACCTAAAAAAATTAGTGCAGCATAGAAACGTTCAGCCTGCCATCTTGATTCAAAAGAGCACCCAATCATATCCAAACATAGGCAAAAACTTGCTCCTCTATCTCAGGAACCATCAGGCAAAATTTGTTTGCAGTATCTAAAGAGGTGTCTAAATGCATAGGAAACAAACCACTTTTCAAAACACATATGCTTGCCTCTGGGAACTACAATCCCCAGAGTTCGCTCTGAAGAGGGATTGATTGTTAAACTGCTCTGGGAATTGGAAGTTCTGTGAGAGGGGAATAGGAGTCTTCTAAAAAATTCCAGTTTTTCTGTCCCTGGATGGAGAGGGGACCCCACCCCCTTGGCTATTTCAAAGGCGAGCTCATCTCCATCGAAGGTCACCGAAAGGGGTTTGCTACCCTGTTGGTGGCAGAGATGCAGGCAGCAACTGTGAGTTGGGGCTGTTGCCGTGCGAGCGGCAGATGTTTCAGGCCGGGCAGACGTCACGGTGTAAATTTCCAGACGCTCCTTGGGGAACTGCATTCCAAACGGGGAGAAGGATCTGGGGGCCTTTTACAAGCAGATCTCTTTCATGGCCCTGAAATGGAGAAGTTGTCGTCACTTAGAGGAAATATCTCCACAAAGAGAGAGAGAGAGAGAGAGAGAGAAGAAAGGAGAGAAAGAGAAATAGCACAGCCCTGGTCATTTAAGTCCCTGTCCAGACCTCAGAGAGGGTGACCAAGAACTCCCCACCTTCTGCCCTCTCCAAAGTGGGATGCCAAATATAGTGGTACCTTGGGTTAAGAACTTAATTCGTTCTGGAGGTCCATTCTTAAGCTGAAACTGTTCTTAACCTGAGGTACCACTTTAGCTAATGGGGCCTCCTGCTGCCGCTGCTCTGGCACCGCACGATTTCTGTTCTCATCCTGAAGCAAAGTTCTTAACTTGAGGTACTATTTCTGGGTTAGCGGAATCTGTAACCTGAAGCGTCTGTAACCTGAAGCGCCTGTAACCTGAGGTACCACTGTATGAGCCAGCCACAGAATCTCTTCTGAAAAGAAAACTGGTGAGCCAGTGTGGTGTAGTGGTTAAGAGCGATAGACTCGTAATCTGGTGAACCGGGTTTGCTTCTCGGCTCCTCCACATGCAGCTGCTGGGTGATCTTGGGCTAGTCACACTTCTTTGAAGTCTCTCAGCCCCACTCACCTCACAGAGTGTTTCTTGTGGGGGAGGAAGGGAAAGGAGAATGTTAGCCACTTTGAGACTCCTTCAGGTAGTGATAAAGCAGGATATCAAATCCAAACTCTTCTTCTTCTTCTTGTGTCGGACCCCAACTCAATAGGAAAGTGTGCATGTGTGGATTCAGCATAGGAACAAAGAGAGCAGGGGTAGGGATTGTGGCCCTCCAGTCTTCTCTGCCTGGCCCTTAGCCACACCCCTTACCGGTCCTGCTTGAAGTGTTTTTGCCTGACCAGAATGTGTCTTTGAACTCTGATAGCACCTCTCACTTGCCTGGGATAGAGGGGGGAGTGTTTTGAGCGCGTGTAGAAACTAGCTGACTGTACAAAGGTAGCATTTGTTTGTTGTCCCGCCCACTTTGGCCTCTGGCCACGCCCACCACTGGCATGTGCCCCCTCATCCCAGGGTTGCCCAGAAGGAACCTTGACCCTCGCATCCTCCTCCCCCCCCCCTGCCTTCTCCTCAATCTGCTGCCGCTTTGCTTTGTCCTGAGGGAGGAGAAGCTCTGCTGGGCTGATGCTGCTGGCTCTCTACCCTGCTGCTCATATCTTGTACAAATATTTGATGTTGGAAGCACGTTTTCAGTGGTGACAGAGCCACAGGAAGCGATTCTGCCAGCAGCAGCCTCCCAGCATCTTCTCCAGTAATGGCAGGCTTACCCAGTTCTTTAGCTGCAAAGCCTTGGCACCCAGCCAACCCCAATTGTTGCATCAGGGGGCCTACACCTCGGTAGTGGCACCCACCCTGTGGAATGCCTTTCCATCAGGTGTCAAGGAGAGGAGTATCTACATAACCTTTAGAAGACATCTGAAGGCAGCCCTGTATAGGGAAGCCTTTCAATGTGTAACGTTTTATTATGTTTTATATATGTTGGAAGCCTCCCAGAGTGGCTGGGGCAGCCCAGTCAGGTGGGTAGGGTACAAATAAAATTATTATTATTATTATTATTATTATTATTATTATTATTATTATTATTAGAGGATGGGGGAGACCCATGTATAACACCTTAAGCTCCTCAGAGATACAGGTGAGATATAAATTAAGTAAGTAAGTAAGTAAGTAAATAAATAAGTAAGTAAGTAAGTAAGTAAGTAAATAAATAAATAAGCAAATAAATAAATAAATAAATAGCACACAAGAAGGAATTGAGCACAACATTCTCCTCATTTGCAAATCCCAGCAGCTGGCATTCAGAAGAGTTCTGCCTCCAGATCATTGCACCTTTTCTTCATATCAAACAGGGAGCTGTCCATAACTGCAAGCCAGAAATATAGGAATTTGCCTTATACTAAACCAGACAGTTGGCTTAGTATTTGTCTGCACTGAGGACTTAGCCGCACTTACCTTTTCCTTTGAGCTTTCTAGGCACAGCTCTCCTGGACCCCATCCCCCGCACCGCTTTTCACTGGAAAACCCGATCTTTACCACTAAGCAAATGGCAATTCGGGTTTTCTGTGAATTGCTGTTTGCTCCAGTCCAGCAGTAAAGAGCAGGAATTCTCTCTGAGAATTCAGACAGGAGTCAATTCCCAGTCCTGTTTGGAGGTGCTGTCAATTCAACCCAGGACCTTCTGCATGCAAGGCAGATGCTCTGTCACTGGGCCACGGACCTTCCCCAATAAAGCTCCTACCTGCACCTGTTTTGTAATTCCACCAATACAAACATCTTCATTCCACCCTTCTTCCACAGAGCTCAAGGCAGTTTGCAAGATATTCCCCCAGTCCTCACTTTATCCTCAACATCAACCCTGTGAGGTAGGTTAGGCTGAGGTCACTTACTGAGCTTCATAGCTGAGTTGGGGATCTGAAACCCTTTTATAAGTCAAGGCCGAAATTCTGTGAAAGGTAATCTGTTGGGAATTGCAGGCTTGGACAAAAGTGGACATTGTCTCTCTCCCTGCTGCCCTCTTCTCTCTCTTTCTCTGTTGCCCCCCTTTATCCCCCATTTTTTCATGAAACCAGGGTTGCCCTCAGGTTCCTCCCTTCTTCCAACAACCCCACAGCACAGATGAATCTTGGGGTGGCCTTAAGAGTCAGTTTTGAGAAACTAGCCCCAGCAGAGGCCTGCCCAGGCAGAGACGGATGGCTGCTGCCATTGCCTCTGCCCCCCAACCCCCACATTTTGCAAATGCTCAGCCCCACACCACTTGCGTTCCAACATGGCTCGCTTGCTGGTGGGGAGGCCGGCGACCGGCTTGGATCTCAGCTGTCAGCAGCAGCCTGAGAGGGCGAGATATCAGACAACTGAGCCCTGCTCTGCTGTTTTGCCGTGAACTTTCTCACCCTTTTCCAGAGGAGGAGCTTGAAGTTTTATTCAGCCCCCGAGAACCTCCCCTGAGAATAGATTCAGGCTTTTGGAGCAGCTGTTCAATGGAGGGAAGGGGAGGGAAAAGGATCCGTCCGTGATTTTCTACCATTCTTCTGCAGATAGCGAGAGACCCATTTTGCGGTTGCTGCAGAGGAGCTTTCAAAACTCAGCCTTTCTCCACCCACCCTTTTCCAAGGGAGGGGGCACACTGTGCAGTCCTTGTCCGTTGGGAAACAAAAGGAGGTTTTACAGAAACCTTCATTCTTTATCACATAATTAGTTTTGCAAGTTTTAACCTGTTTAACCAGAAGATTAAGCAATGGAAACATGGGTGGGAGGGAGCGATTTTGATCAACGAGAGGACGCTCTCAATTGGTGAGCCTGAGAATTAAGTGTTTGCTTCTCAAAGTAATGTTGACTCTGAATGGTCACTGTAGTAAGGAAAATGAGACGGGGGGGGCAGCTTTTGTTGCTGGAAGGGTAAACCGTCTCACATGTCTCCTGGTATCTCAAACAAGACGCCAGCGTTGAGCTTGAGGTGACGGGCTGATTTGTTTAAATTGAGGTGAGTCTTGAATTAGGAGGGACGCAGGTGGCGCTGTGGTCTAAACCACTGAGCCTCTTGGGCTTGCCAATCGGAAGGTCGGCGGTTAGAATCCCCGTGATGGGGTGAGCTCCTGTTGTTCAGTCCCAGCTCCTGCCCACCTAGCAGTTCAAAAGCACACCAGTGCAAGTAAATAAATAGGTACCACTCCGGCGGGAAGGTAAACGGCGTTTCCGTGCGCTGCTCTGGTTCTCCAGAAGCGGCTTAGTCATGCTGGCCACATGACCCAGAAGCTGTCTGTGGACAAACGCTGGCTCCCTCAGCCTATAGAGCGAGATGAGCGCCGCAACTCCAGAGTATCCGCAACTGGACCTAACGGTCAGGGGTAGCTTTACCTTTACTGAATTAGGAACCAAAGGAGAGTTTTGCTGGATCAGGCCAATGGCCCATCTAGTCCAACATCCTGTTCTCACAGTGGTTGAGGCCTCGTAACAGAGTAAGCACGCCGGTTTCTGTAACTTGGAAGGGTAAGCTGCTATCCTATTGTTTGGTGCTTAAGGTAAAAAGGGGAGTGGAGCAGGCAGAATAAGGGCAACAGGCTCTTGGATCAGCAGCAGAGCTAATGTTTATATGCAGAAAGTCCCAGGTTTGATCCTTGGTACCGCAGATTAAAACTCTCTCTCTCTCTGTGTGTGTGTGTGTGTGTGGTGAAGCCTTCCAGATTGCTGTACTCCAGCTCCCATCATTCCTGACCATGCTGATGGGAGCTGGAGCCCAACAACATCAGGAAGGCAACAGTATTGTCCACACTGACTGTCAGCAGCTCTCTGGGGTTCCAGACAAGAGTCTTTCCCAGCCCTGCCAGGAGATGCAGCCAGGGATTGAACCTGGCACCTTCTGCATTCCAAGCAGATGCTCTGCCACTGAGCTGCAGTCCCTTATCCTAAAAAATAAATCAATATTCCGGTTCTCATGATTTTGAATAACAGGATGATTCAATTAGGAACATAGGAAACTGCCTTGCACTGAGTCAGAGCGTTGGTCCATCTAACTCAGTATTGCCTACACTGACTGGCAGTGATCCTCCAGGATTTCAGACAGGACACTGTCGCAGCCCTACCTGGAGAAGCCAAGGATTGAATTTAGGAGCTTATGCATGCAGGTGCTCTGCTGTGGAGCTACAGTCCTTTGCCATGAACAGGATAGTACTTCTCCCAATTGTGCTGTAGTCACTATACAAGCACCTCCTTCGCTCGTAGGCATCAAATTGAAATCAGCTCTGGGCCTGGAAGAACCAGATTATTTTCCTGAAAGCTTGGCTTGCTTAGATTTATAATTTTTTTTTATTTACAGATATATACATTTCACTGATTTTACAATCATTTTGACATTTTAAAACTTGACTTCCTTCCCCCTCTTTCTGCGGTTCCTTAAATTTATTTTTAATACCTTCTGCGTATCCAAATTCACTTAACTTACTCATTTATTTTTATCTTCCTTAAATATATACTCTTTAAATATATGACCCTGCCAGTGTTTTTATCTGTTTACAATTGATCTGTAAATATTCAATAAACCATTTCCACTCTTATAATAAAAAGTTTGTTATCTTGATTTCTTATTCTTCCGGTAAGTTTCGCCATTTCTGCATATTCCATAAGTTTTTGTATCCATTCTTCCTTTGCTGGGACCTCTTCTTCTTCTTCTTCTTCCCTTGAAAGTTTGGCTTGCTTAGAATGCCTCGACTCCTTAATCTCATTTTTTTGGAAAGACTAAAAACCTGTACTTTATTCTGCTAGGGAACCAGCTGCCTGCGACAGGGGATGTTGCCATCGTCGCCGTGCCAGAGAACGCCACCGTCGTGGTTGGAGAGAGCGCCGTGATGGAGTGCATGGCATCTGCAAACCCCACGCCATTTGTTTCTTGGATACGGGATGGTAAGTGAAGACCGCCAGCCCTTTTGATGCCAAGAGGCGACGGTGGGACCCTTTGGTTTCTGAAAAACCCATCAGGAGAGGAATGCGCCCCGAGAAGCTTTGCAAAGTGCAACTGAATACAAGGCGGCCGAGCTCTCCGTGGCCGGGGAATGGCTCCTGAGTCGAGCTCGCCCATTAACGTGAACGCGATGCAAAAGCATGCGGTTCATTTATGTTGTTTGATCTGTAAAAGATACGGAATTCTAGTTGCTGGATGCCTTTTGATCTAAATTGGACACGGCCAATATCGAATGACGCCCCCCAGCTCGAAAGGGCAGGGCAGGAGGGTCGGGCCTTTTGTAGACGTTTCATGGGGCTGGGCACATCTGTTGCTGCTTTGCAAAAATAACTCTCGGGTTATTTTTAGGATTATAAAAACGTGATAAAGATCACTGAAGGCGCTGAGGATGGGGCAGGGCTGGGGCATGCGCCTCTTTTTAAGAAATGCGGCATTTCCCTGTGGGAGTGAAGGTGGTGTGTGAAAGTCACCAAAGCCCCAAATGCGATGCAGATCAAAGGATGCCCAAGCAAGAGCCAACCCACCTAATTTTGCAGGATTGGAGATTAGCAGGGCCTTTAACGTCAACCAACCGCCCTGCCCCCAAAATGACCAACATACAAGGCTGGGGGATTCTCAGGCCCAGGGTCCAAATGTGGCCCTCCAGGTCTCTCTGCCTGGCCCTCTGGCCCTCCCCCAGGCAACACCCCTCTCCAGTCACCCTCTTCGTTGTGCCCAAGCCACACCCCACACCGATGCCACTTCACAGCTTCCTAGAGTGTTTCTGCCTGGGTTGAATGTGGCATTGGGCAATGGATGCTTGCCTGGGTGTAGGAAGATGCAGTGTTTATTGTGTGCAATGGGACTCCTTGGTCCAGAGTATTGACACCTCTTTTTGGGGGGGCTGCCCATGCCAGGCATTATGAGCTGGCACCCACAGCCCTTTAAACAGTACCTCTTTGTGCAGTGCACAGTTCAGCTATGGAACTCCCTCCTGTTGGGTTGCGTCCGGGGAGACCCACCGGCCGGCAGCCAGGCAAACTCTGGTTCTCAGAACAGCATCAAAACTGCAACTCAAGCCTCAGAGACCTTTAGAGACTGAGCACGCAAGCTAGCAGAGATAAGAACTCTTTGCAACAGAAGTAGCGGACAGAGGCATATGTAAGCATATTTACAAGCATTTATTCAGCATCAGGACAAAGCAAACACATGTCTGCTTCCCTTCGTGTCCAAGCAAACAGCATAGGCAAAAGCTATATACAACGGAAGTTCCCAGCAAACTGTGCTGGAAGTAAACAGATGTGTGACATACAACAACTCCACATGCCTGTTCTAAAGGTGGAACGGAACTATATCCTAACACCTCCCACAGGAGGCAGTGATGGCCACCAACTTGGATGGCTTCTGAAGAGGATTGGGCAAATTCATAAAGGAGAGGGCTGTTGATGCCTTCTAGCCATGATGGCTATGCTCTGCCTCTATGATCAGAGGCAGTAATGCTTCTGAATGCCAGTTCCTGGAAACCATGGGAGGGGAGAGCTCAGGTCCCACTTGAGGTTTTCTCACAGGCATCTGGTTGAGAAACAGGATGCTGTACAAAGAGGTAGAGGGATCATTCTTTCATATGTGGTGGACTTGTGAGAGGGTAAAAGAGTATTGGGAAATGATCCATAATGAATTGAACAAAAATGTTTAAAAGTACAGTGGTACCTCGGGTTAAGAACTTAATTCATTCTGGAGGTCCGTTCTTAACCTGAAACTGTTCTTAACCTGAGGTACCACTTTAGCTAATGGGGCCTCCTGCTGCTGCCGTGCCACCACCACGCGATTCCTGTTCTCAACCTGAAGCAAAGTTCTTAACCCGAGGTACTATTTCTGGGTTAGCAGAGTCTGTAACCTGAAGTGTCTGTTACCTGAAGCATCTGTAACCTGAGGTACCACTGAACTTCCCTCCCCAAACCCCCCAGAGTCCTTTCTGTTGGGGATAATTCTGACTGAAATTCCCAGGTGTCAAAAAAGGTTATTTATGTATGTCTGTCTTTTGTTAGCCCCAAAATGGAAAATGGGCGAGATCCCAACCAAAGAAGAATGGCAACTTAAGTTGGTTGAATATGCACAGCTTGCAGACATAACTTACAGAATAAGAGAACAAGAAGAACTTGCGTTTAGAGAAGATTGGAAAACATTTATTGAATATATGGGAATATATGGGAAATAACTCTGTACAGCTGAAAACACTGTCTGCATTAAGATAAATTCAACAGTGCAAATAAGTTTTAATGGATGTAATAACGGAATACTGAATGGTATATTTTTTTGTAAAATATGGAGGAATTTATGGTATGTAAAATGAACCATGGAAGTCATTGATATCTTAAGGATGTTAAAAGGAGTACTTTAACTAAAGTACTAAAACAGAAAATTTAATAAAAATTATATTTTTAAAAAAGAGAAACAGGATGCTGTACTAGATAGACCTTTGGTCTGATCCAGGAGGCTCTTCTTCCATTCCTAACAAGGCATGAGTACTGGCACCTCATTTTTTAACCAAAAAAGCACTGAAGATATAGATGTGTGTACGTAGAAGCTAGCCAACTCTACAAAGGTAAAGTTTGCATTCACTGTTCTGATCCCTTTCGCTCTGGCCCTGTCCACCTCTGGCAGGTACCCCACACCAAAAGTTGACCAGAAGAAAATGTGGACCTTGCCCTGAAAAAGGTTCCCCCCTCTGCCTCCGTGCCATAAGAGAAACCAGTTTTGATGTAAAATTGCAACACCCCTCCCTTTTCTTCTAATTCATCAAGGACACAAGCATACATCCACTGGTCTCCATACATTCCAGTGCTGTGTGTCCCCTGATTCAGTAGGGGACACGACTGTACAGTCTTTCTTTGGCTGCTCTAAGCAATCGGTTGGAAATTAGAATGACTCCTTGCAAACTTGGTGCTTAATTATAGCAGAAACGTTAGGTTCTCAAAACTGAGTGCGAAAAGTCTGCCCTAAGGTCTGAAATATTAAGATCGTGATCCTGCCAGAGCGATGCACTTTTAAGATGATTATGTGCAGGGTTTCTCTCCCTCCCCCCATTATCTTCCTTAAGAATTTGATACCTTGTTGTTCCTTTGCAGATGGGGACCCTATTTCCACAGATGTGATTGTGCTGGGACGGACCAACCTCCTGATTCCTCATGCCCAGCTCCATCACTCAGGGATCTATGTCTGCCGTGCCAATAAACCCCAGACCAGGCAGTTTGTAACAGCTGCGGCTGAGCTCAGAGTTCTTGGTGAGAATTAATTATTATTATTATTATTATTATTATTATTATTATTATTATTAAAAAATTGTATACTGCCCTTCATCTGAAGATCTCAGGGTGGCTCACAGCATAAAAATACAAGATAAAAACACAAAATACATAATAAAAAGCTTTCTTCAAATAAATTTCAACACTGCACTGTAAAGGACTTAGAAGCTCAAAGCTGTAAGTTCCACCTTCCTGTGCTCTTTATGTTGTAAAAACTGCCTCAATATTTGGGGGCTATTATTTCTGGGTCCTTGCAAAGCTGAATGCTGGGTATCTGCATGAACCAAGGTCTCCCCTGCTTGCTATGGGGCCCACTCATCACTTCCAGGCCCCCCTATCTATTCCAGCAGGAAGGACTAGAAGAAATGGTTTTGGTTAGCCTTCACTTTGTCGAAGGGAAGGTACACGTTGCTCCTGCCTCAAAGACTGGGATAGAACAACTTTCCCCAACTGGGTGTTCTCCTGATGTTTTGGGCTACAACTCTCACGAGCCTCAGTCAACCTATCTTAAGAGAAGCCCTTAAGCAAGTCTCAAATGCAACGCTCTCTCCCTACTTGGGATTCGCAGCAGCCGATACTGAGAGGCATACTGACTCTGACAGTGAAGGGAGAACAAGTAGCAACTCCTTATCTTTAAGGTAAAGGTAAAGGGACCCTTGACCATTAGGGCCAGTTGTGGCCGACTCTGGGGTTGCAGCGCTCATCTCGCTTTATTGGCCGAGGGAGCCGGCGTACAGCTTCCAGGTCATGTGGCCAGCATAACTAAGCTGCTTCTGGCGAGCCAGAGCAGCACACAGAAATGCCATTTACCTTCCCGCTGGAGCAGTACCTATTTATCTACTTGCATTCTGATGTGCTTTCGAACTGCTAGGTGGGCAGGAGCAGGGACTGAGCAACGGGAACTCACCCCGTCGCAGGGATTCGAACCGCCGACCTTCTGATCGGCAAGTCCTAGGCTCTGTGGTTTAACCCACAGCACCACCCTTATCCTTATCCTTATCCTCCATTAATTTGCCTGCCCTGAGTCTTCCAACATTCAGCTTCATTGGCTGTCCCTGGGTTCTAGTGTTATCCATCACCATTCATGATTTTATGCTGCTCTATCGTGTCACTTCTTCCTTGCCTTTCCTCTGAATGAAATAGCCCCTTTCCTAACCTTTAGAAGCTAATTTTCTTCTTCTGCCTCTTAAGCTCCCCCTGTCATCTCCCAGGCTCCGGAGACCATTTCTCGGACCCGTGCCAGTACCGCCAGGTTTGTGTGCAAAGCAGAAGGAGAGCCGTCCCCCAGCATCCACTGGATGAAGAACGGAGAGCCTCTCTTGTCCAAAGGGCGGGTGAAGATGCAAAGTAGCGGCACCCTGGTGATCAACCAGATTGGGCTGGACGACGCCGGCTATTACCAATGCGTGGCAGAGAATCACCTGGGCATGGCGTGTGCTGGGGCCAGGCTGGTGGTGATCGTGCGGGAAGGTTTGCCCAGTGCCCCTAAGAGGGTGTCTGCCAGTTCTCTCTCCAGCACGACTGTCTTGGTATCCTGGGAACGTCCAGAGTTCAACAGCGAGCGGATCATTGGCTTCTCACTCCATTACCAGAAGGCTTCAGGTATGTCCCTTGAATGGTTGTTTTGTCATCATAGTTTGTATCGTGGCATATCGACTTTGTATCGACTTTTAGAAGACATCCGAAGGCAGCACTATTTAGGGAAGTTTTTAATGTTTGAAGTTTTATTCTGTTTTTAATGTTCTGTTGAAAGCTGCCCAGAGTTGCTGGGGAAACCCAGCCAGATGGGTGGGGTAGAAATAACAATAACAAATTATTATTATTATTATTGGGCAGGTGGCCTCCTGGCCTTCTCCGACTTGAAGGTCAAACTAGCTAGCCTTCTAATGCTGTTTGGGCCTCTCTTAAAAGTCTGAGTTTCTGTTTCAGCTGTAAGTTAATTGGTGCAGAATTGACTACCCTGTTGTTCTTTAGGCCACACCTGCACCATAAATTTAAAGCACATGTATTCCACTTCAAGAAGTCATGGCTCCCTCCCCAAGAATTATGGGAGCTATAGTTTGTTAAGGCTCCTGAGAGTTCTTCACAGACCCCTGTTCCCTTCACAGAGCTACAATTTTCAGAGTTTAACAGTCAGTCCCTCTTTGCACAGAACTTTTGGGAATTGTAGCTCTGGGAGGAGGTCACTGCTGAGGTCAAAGCTCAGTATGAAGTCCTTCCCTCCTCCCCCCCTTCTCCTGAAGGACTTGCTCACAAATTTATTGACAGCTGCACGAATTATGATATCTAGGAAGTGGAAGGGGCAAGCAGAATATAAAATGGAAGAATGGTATAAAAAGGTGTAGGATATAACGATCAATGATAAATTAACATGTGCCATTAAGCTAAGATGGGGAATATACAGGAGAAATGATTTTAAGGAGATATGGAGGGTGTTTGTAGAATTTGTACTGTTAAAATGGAAAGGGGTCAACCCATCACAAGAGATGTTGACATTTTGGGAGGTTGGATAGTTGCAATGGAATGGTCTTGGTGGTGGGGTGCACATTTTTATTCTTATTTATTTATGATTATGACTTTGTCAAAATAAAAATAAAAAAGAAATAAAAAGCACAGTACGAAGGATATATGAAGGGGGTGGATGTAGCCCTGAAAAGAGGGAATTCTTGCTAAAAACCACTATGGGAACTGTAGCGCTATGAGAGGAGTAGCTGTCTCGTAACAACTCTCTTAACATATTCTTAAAACTCTCAACACACTGCAAGTCCCAGGAGTCTTTGGGAGAAGCCATGACTGTGTAATAGTGCTTTCAATGTTTGGTGCAGATGTCACCTAACTCGTTGCCAGAAATGTGAGTTTGAAACCCTGATTGTGTTGAAAAGGTGGGAACAGCCCCAGCATTTTCACTGCGTGCCATGAAAGGTGCACTGGACCTTTTCTGTGAGCTGCTTGCAAGAAGCCGCTCTGAAGAAAGGACAAAACACGTTCTTCTTTTTCTTTTCTTCTTTTTCGTCTGACAGCGTTGTGTACCCTCTCTAGGCGCTGACAACGTGGAGTACCAGTTCGCGGTGAACAACGACACGACAGAGTTCCAGGTCAAAGATCTGGAGCCCAGCACCAACTATGTTTTCTATGTGGTGGCGTATTCGCAACTCGGAGCCAGCCGAACCTCCTCTTCCATCAATGTACAGACACTGGAGGATGGTTCGTAGACCTGGAGGGGAAGGGACTATTCCCCACCCCCATGCTTCCTGGAAGAAATAAATCACATAGCGGGCCCCTTTATGTTTGTGTGCGTGTGCGTGTGTGTGTGCGTGCGTGCGTGCGCAGCAGTGAAAAGTATTTTGAACTGAAGGGGTGACCTTCATTTGTGTTTGTAATTAGATGAGGTTAACACAATTTGCTGACTCAAGCCTTCCCTTCCCCCCTTGCAAAAGCTGCGTCAGGGAGATCTGGGTTTAAGGCGAGTTCACACACTCTGCTGGACCCCTAGAGTCCCCACATGCCTGTGGGGTTTTTTTGGGGGGTCGCCTAGCCCTGACGTTTACCCCCAGAGCCCTGAAAGCCAGAACTGTATCGTCCTTTACTTGGATGACACGGAGGGTGTCGCCATTCCCTCCACAGCAGACCGGAAGACAAAATAATTTTAAAGAAGACAAATTTGTTCAGCAATCGTCCCTTCTTTGCCAGGTACAACAGTGAGACATTTAATTTCTAAATGGCCTGTCTGGTCAGCATTCTGTTCTCACAGGAAGCCCAAAAGCAGGATATTGAGTGCGACAACACTCTTCCCATTTGTGGTTCCTAACAATTGGTATTTAGAGGCATGCTGCCATGGTTTAACTTAGGCATTGTGGCTAGTAGCCATCCCTGTGCCATTTAGGCACCCTGCTGATATGACACAGCATGCAGGTGCATTATCAAAAATAAAGAAATTGCCCTGAGATCAGTTCAGCTTGGCGGTTCTCATGCTGTGTAGTCCTGGTGTTCTGATATCTCCACCCTTCCCCCTTGGAAATGTCTCTTTGCATTGGTGTTAGAAAACACTTCTGCATGAAAGAAAAATAGCCAGATTTCTTTTCCTAGAGGAAATAGGTTGGCTAAGTGAATTGCATAGTGTGTTTCCAAATCTTCTCTTATTTATTATCTTTATTATTTATTATTACAGTTACCAAAATGTCTCAAAGAAACTTACAGTTATAAAAGCGGGCATAAAACAAAATTTGAAATAAATAAATAAAAGAACATAAATTAACGAAAAGTGCTTATCTTGCAATAACATAAAATGGTCAGCCCCTATCCTGCGCTACTGAAGATGAACATCAATACAGACTTGGGTATAAATCATACCCTATCATCCAGTTAAGACCCAAATTATTGGGTGAACAGGAATGTCTTTGTCTGGTGCCTAGAAGTTTGTAATGATGGTGCCAGGCATATCTCTTTGGGGACAGTGTTTCATAGTTGGGGAGCCACCACTACAAAGGCCTGTCCTTGTGTTGCTTCCCTGTGAGGGGGCACACAAAGAAGACCCTCAGGTGATGAACACAGGGTCCATGTAGGTTCATGTGGGGAGAGGTGGTTCCTAAGGTACTGTGGGGTTCTGGGCCATTTAAGGCTTTAAAGGTCAAAACAAACACTTCAAATTGAGCCTGGAAACCTATCTGCAGCCAATCAATGAAGCCCTCCAGCTTCAAATGTGTGTGTGTGTGTGTGTGTGTGTGTTTTCACCCACCAAATGGGTGTTTTGCTCGTTTCCTTTGTGGCGAGGTGGAGTCATCTCTTTTATTGTTTCACTCCCCAGTTCCCAGCGCAGCTCCTCAGCTGTCTCTTTCCAGCACAACACCGATGGACATCAAGGTGACTTGGCTGCCTCTCCTTCCGGAACTCAGCAATGGCAGAATCACCAAGTACAAAATTGACTACGCTCCCCTCAAGGAAGGTAAGGAAGAGATGGTTCTGGTTCCAGAAACTGGGGCACGGTTAGGGATGTAGCGAAGCAGTGATTTTCACCCTGTCCTGGGTTCATCGCAATCAGTTCTGTTTCCATTCTGCTACAGTTCAACTTCCAGCAAAACTGGTGTTGTTTACTCACTCTAAGCTTTGACCAAAACCAGTGCTTTTTTTTCAGGGGGTACTGAGTACCAGCACCTATTTTTCGAGAAAAATAGCACTGACCAAAACTAATGTAATTAATTTCACAATCAAATTCAGTGGAAGGGAAACATCAAAAACAGTGCAGAAAGTAACGTAATTATTTATGTAAAACAATAGCTTGTACCCACTGGTGTTCTTTCTGTTTCTGACCTCAGATGTAAATGTGAACTGTGGCAATTTCTGCTCCCATTTCTGTTTCTGATGGAATTCTCTAGCACCCACCAGCATGTTAGATTCAGCATGTTGGGCTCTGTTTTTCTAACAGATCTGATTTCCTCAACCGAGGTTGGTGCAAATGAGACCCAACTCACTCTTCATGGCCTGCACCCTAATAAAGTCTACAAAGTGCGCATTGCTGCGAGTACAAGCGTGGGCTATGGGGCCCCTTCAGAATGGACACAGCACCGTACCCCGGATAGAGACAACCAAACTCATGGTAGGTCAGCCCACTGCCCACGAGGATCATGTCCGCTGCTCTCAGGGCATAGTAGGACATGGAGAGTTTTGTGACTGCAAATGGAATTCGGATCCAAGATAAGTATGTGGAAGCTTTAATCAAAGATAGGAAGCATAATAGTCAAGGAGAGCAAGCCTGAGATCAAGGTGGCAATGAAATGCTGATTCCTTTACTTGATTTTTAATGTATATGTAGCACCCTTCATCAGAATGGATCCAGAGTGTTTTCTTCCTATATAAATAAAAATGTAAGGCTGTCATCACGCAGCAGTTCATGACCACACCAACTCCAGCAGGAACAGGTGGCAAGTGAGTGAGGAAGCAGCGTGGGTGGCAGTTGGCCCAGGCAAACTGTTTAACAGAGTGGGGGAGGCACTGGGAAACCTGGTGCCCCCCAGTGTTGTTGGGCTCTGGCTCCCATTGGCTCCAGCCATCTTGGTCAATGGTTGGGGATGAGGAAAGTTGTTTTCCAAAACATCTGGAGAGTACCGCACTGCTTACCCTGATTTAGTACAACCCTGTATGGTACCTTCTTGTATTTTTATCCTTCTCTTCCTCCAAGGAGCCGAGAATAGTACATTTATTATTATTTTATTTTACACCCTGTGAAATATACTCAGAGTCAAGAGTGGATTTCATGCTCTTTATTCAGTTCACAGTGGTGAGGAGGGATGGAAGTTCCCCCAGAATGTCTGCTTTATATACATTATTTACACAATGGGTCCCATGTGATTGGTTAATTCCGGGATTCACCTGTAGGCCAATCAGGTTGCGGATTCACTTCCACCTGGAGCTGGATTGGGTGGCTCCTGTGGACGAATCAGACTACTGCATTCTGAATCCTATTGTTCTAGGACCAATCAGACTGCTGCCTTTTGGATCCTATTCAGCTCAGTACATAACACCCTGCCTTCCTCTCAAAGGAGCCATGGGCAGCAAACAAAAAGCTGATAAAACAACAACAAAAGCAATTAAAACAATTCCAGTACAGATACAGACTGGGCGAGAGCTCTGCTTAAAAGGCTTGTCGAAGGAGGAAGGTTTTCGGCAGGAACCAAAAAAGACAACAGAGTCTGTGCCTTTCTAATGTGTAAAGGGAGAGAATTCCAAAGGTGCCACAACGCTTAAGACCCAATTCCTGTATTGTGTGGAGTGGGCCTTCTGATAAGACGGTATCTACACGAGGTCCTCACCTGCAGAGCAGCTGGGGTGTATAAGGGGTGAGACAATCCTTCAGGTTTCCTGGTCCCAAGTTGAGTAGGGCTTTATACACCAAAAACAAACAAACAAACAAAAGCTAGCACCTTGATTCTTGAGGCAACCACTGTTGATGTTTCTTCCTTGCTTCCCCTAGTTCCATTTGCCCCGACTGAGTTAAAAGTCCGAGCGAAAATGGAGTCCCTACTGGTGAGCTGGCAACCTCCAGCAAACCACGCCCAGATTTCAGGCTACAAACTTTACTACCGCGAAGTGGCCACAGAGGAGACGAGTGAGGAGAACCTCTCCGAAGGTCCTGGGGATGGCGCTTGGGATTTTGGGCCGATAAAGCTGAAGAAGAAGGTCAAGCAGCATGAACTGACAGAGTTAAGTAAGTTCATTTGTTTGTTGAATTTATATCCCACCTTTTTTTGTCCAAGGATGTTAAGGTGGTCTCCATGGTTCTCCTCCTCCTTCCTTTAATCCTCAGAACAACCATGTGAGGTAGGTTAGGTAAGGAGGCAGGGACTGGCCCAAGGTCGCCCAGTGAGCTTCATGATCAAGTGGGGATTTGAATCCAGGTCTCTGACACTCTAACCACTACACCACGTTGGATCTCGGAAAAGGTTTCCTGTGCCCTGCTTGTTCCCGTGAACTGGCCATGGAGGTTGTCTGTGGCAAGGAGCCCACCAATGAGAACATTCTCCCATCTGTGTGGATCCAAACTTTCTAAAACTTGGGTGATCAGCCTGCATCCTGAAGGCCGTGGTTCTCAACCTGATTTCGTGTGGGTAGCAAGGAAGGAGAACACAGAGATGCGGGATGAGAGAGATAAGCAAGTGCCTCATTGGCTCCACCCTCTGCTGGCTTGCTGCCCTCAACAGATTACCCTGAAAGGAATGTGGCCCTCAACCTCATTCTAAATGCCATGCCAAAGAAATACAGCTTTTCCAGCTGGGATAAATGTTGCTACTTAAGCCAACTTTTGCAAACTTCCAGACACATAGAAGTTAAAACTGTTTCATTTCTTCTTAGTTCCTGCTGATTTTAACCATCTTGAATGTTCTTAAATACCCTTAAATAAACATGGTGCAAATGTGGCGTTAGTTGGATACAACCTCAGTTTGTCATGCTATGGATTGGGTAGGTAGAAATCCATGCCTGAAAGAGGAGGAAGTTGAGTTGGCGGTTGTCTAACAACCATAGAACATTTATTCTATGCGCTGTTGCCTGAACCAGGCCTGAGGTCTACCTCCATTACATTTGGGCTGTGACTGGAGAGAGAGGGCACCCTGTGTGGGGAGATGTTTGGCTGTGGGTCCCTCTTTTAAGCCTTTGCTCTATGCTGAGACACTCCTCAGCCAACACACACACACAGCCACTCTGCAGTTTGGACCATCTCCAGGCCGACTCTGTTCTGCCTGCTGTTCTGCCTGATTTTCAGAACAGACAAAAAAACCTTTTTGCTGTGGCGTTCTTAGGGAGGCTGGCAAAAAAAAAAGGAGCTAAAATGTTTTCTCTCTCTTCTAGATGCAAATGTGTGTTGCACAAGTGTAAGGCTTTTCTGATCCTTGCCATCCATTTGCTTTTCCTTGTGGGGGGGGGGAGTGGCACCACTCTCCCCCCCCCCTCCTACACACTTGCACAATCAAAAGAAGAGTGATACACAGGCACAGCCAAAAAGTGCTTTTGTACAGGCCGTATTGTGGTGGCGAAAGGAGCTGGCCATCTTCTCCACAGCAGGCCCTGAATAGGCACATCCTTAATTAGCAGAGCTTCGTCAATGAAACCAACAAGAAGTGGGGGGAGGGAGGCCATTCGGGGAGGAACAAGGAGCTGGGTGTCCAGAGAGAGAATTGCCCCATTTTCCCTCTATTTGTAAACTTTGAGATGCTCAAGCAGTTCCCTTGAATAAGCAGATCTTACAAAAGAGGGGCGAAGAAAGAAGCAGGCGAGCTTTAGAACAGCCCTCTTGGCTTGCTCTCTCTGGAGCTTGGCTTGGATTGCAGCGCAGCCAGAAAGGGTGGCTGCATCTAGCGGTAGCACAGAATTCACATTGCTGGAAAGCTCCACTTTGGTTGCAAGGCCATGGTCTGCCCTGGATGGCATTCAACAATACAGCAGCACTCATTTAATGGGTTAAAAAAATGCCCTATTTATATTTTGGCAGCATCCAATAAAAATGCTTAAACAGCCTGTTCCTGGTTCGCTCTATTCAAGAGGTGGGGTCAATGGGAGCGTGGAGTAGAGTCGCTGTACAACCCCCCATAGTGATGAAATGCCAAAGGACAATTGCCTGGAGGAGGTTACTAAAGACTCACCCGGCACTTGATTCTAGTTGGGCAAAGGGAGATGGAATTGGGATGCCAAGTTTTTCTCTTAATTTTAAATGTATTCATTACATTTATATCCCACTTTTCTTCTAAGGAACTCAAGGGGGCATACACACTTACCCCCCGTGCCCTTTTTATCCTCACAACAACCCTGTGAAGTAGGTTATGGTCTGAGGGTTGCGTTCAACTTAACTTTTACTCAGAATGGACCCATTGAGATTCAAAATTAATGGGCCTAAGTCAGCTTTTACTTAGAATACAGTGGTACCTCGGGTTAAGTACTTAATTCGTTCCGGAGGTCCGTACTTAACCTGAAACTGTTCTTAACCTGAAGCACCACTTTAGCTAATGGGGCCTCCTGCTGCTGCTGCGCCGCCGGAGCACAATTTCTGTTCTCATCCTGAAGCAAAGTTCTTAACCTGAAGCACTGTTTCTGGGTTAGTGAAGTCTGTAACCTGGACGGGCAGAATCCGTGACCAAGGGAAAGAGACGGTGGAAGAAGATTGGAAGAAATTCAAATTTTATCTTAAAAATTGTTGTAAAATTAGTGAGTGTTAAAATGTCATGGGTAAAGCATAGCAGATTTGCAGAGATAAATGATTGGATAAGAGGAGAGAAAAGGGTCAAAGAAAGGAATTTATAAGCAATTCAGATCAGGGGTTGCTGAAAAAGTTTAAAATAGGGATGCAGAAAAGGGAGGCATGGGGAAGTCGTTGAAATTGGGTATAAGAAAAAAATTTCATGAAATTATACATGTTTATATGTTCGTTTGTTTGTGTTTGTTGTGTGTAATGTCTTATAATATATGTTGAAAAGCCAATAAAATTTTTTTTTAAAAAAATAGTGAAGTCTGTAACCTGAAGCATATGTAACCTGAAGCGTATGTAACCTGAGGTACCACTATATACCCATTGAAATTAATGGGCTTAAGTTAGAGTCATTTATTTCAATGGGTCTCCTATAAGTAAAAGTTAGTTGAATACAATTCTGAGAGACTGTGATTGGCCCAAGGCCCCTCAGTGAACTTCATGGCTAACTGGGTATTTGAACCTTCATCTTAGTCCGGCGCTCTGACCATTAAACCAAACTAAATCATCCAGATTTTTGCTGCTAATTGCCCTTGCTTTTCAGTTTTTGGAGTTTTCTCTGATTTATTCTCTTCTTTGTTTTAAAAAGACACACCTGTTAATTATAGAACTCATGATCACCAAAATAAGTCCACGGGACACAAGGTACAGGTGGTTTAAGAAAGGGTAATAGGAGGTGTTGTCCAAAACATCTAGAGAACAACAGGCTGGGGAAGTCTGGACTAGAACAGCAGAATGCCACTAAAAACTATGCCAAATGAGAGAGAAGAGAGTTTGCCTTCTCGCTCTTCTTCCCAGACTTGTTTGTCTCTCCATTGTTGGAAACAGAGATGCTGGACTAGGCAGAACTTTTGCCTCATCTTGCAAACCTCTTACTATGTGAGGCACACATTTAATTATTATGAATGGGTTGTATCTGGTGCAGTGCTAAGTTGAAGTCACTTAGCAGCATACTTGTGCTGGTTCATTACCACAGATGGTTGTGTAATGGATTGTGCGGCATGAACCAGCTGTTGTGCAACAAGCTTCCACTAGTGCAATTGTTGCATTGGTTTCCTTCAAACCCTTCCATCTGCTAGCCCAAGGGTTCCTCCACTGGCGGAGAGAGAACGTTGGATACGGCCCTTTGCTGAAATGGAGATGGTAGCCATGATTTTGCTCTTCTAAGCCATGCTGCTCTTTTTGTTGCTTGACCCACTCTTCCATTCCTCTGCTTATTCTCTCCAGTTCCTGGGAGACTCTACGAAGTGAAGCTGGTGGCGTTCAACAAGCATGAAGATGGCTACGCGGCAGTTTGGAAGGGAAGGACCGAGAGGGCGCCTGTAACCGTAGCAGGTAGATGCTGCTGCTGCTGCTGCAAGGCCTTGACTCCTGGCTCATGTTTGTGGATGGCTTTCCCACAAAGCAATATGATAAGGCAGCCTTTGCCAACCTGGTGCCTCCAGGTGTTAAGACAAAGGCAGCCAAAATGATCAAGGGAATGCAGTGCCGGATTCACGTATAAGCTAAACAAGCTTGGGGGCCCCAAAAATTTTTAGAGGGAAAAAACTGGATGTACATTTCCAAAATATAAGATAAAAAACAAATAAAATAAAACCTACATACAGCAAAAGTGTTTTGAGTTGTTTATGGACCTATTAGGTCCATAAATTACCATATAGCATATATTCAACACAAGAAACAGCGACAATTTGTTGTTGACAAAGGACAGCTGGACATATAAAGGGCCCCATTACCTTCAGTAGCTTAGGGCCTCATCAAACCTAAATCCGGCCCTGAGGGGATGGGAAAACTCCCCTATGAGGAAACGTTGCAGTATTGGGGACTTTTAGATGAGAGAAAAGATGGGTAAAAGGTGACACGATGGAAGTTGTTTAACAACAACAACAATTCATTATGTATATGCCAACCATCTAACTGGGTTGCTCCCAACAGAATACAGTGGAACCTCGGTTGTCGAACGTAATCCGTTCCAGAAGGCCGTTCGACTTCCAAAACGTTCAACAACTGAAGCTCAATGGACGCTTGGCAAAATCCATTGAAAAAATGGAGAAACACACCTTGGAAGCCGAGGCATGTTCGAAAATGGGAGCATTCACTTCTGGGTTGTCGGCATTCGAAAGCCGAAACATCTGACAATCGAGGTTCCACTGTATTTAAAAACAAGAAGAAGAAGACATCAAATATTTTAATAATTCCCTTTAGATGCAGTTTGCACGGCATGGAAAAAGGAGAGAGAAAAGTTCTCCTTCTTTCCTAACCCTAGAACTTGTGGACATCCAGTGAAGCCAAATGTTGGACAACCCAGGACCGTTAAAAGAAAAGACTTCTTCAAGCAGAGCGTAGACTATGAAAGGTGCTTCCATAGGAGGCAGTGGTGGCCCCAAACTTGAATGGCTTTAAAAGAGGGTTGGACAAGTTCATGAAGGAGAAGGCTGTGTTCTGCTTCCATGGTTGGAGGCAGTCATGCTCCTGAATGCCAGTTGCCGGACACCACAGGAGGGGAAAGAGCTCTTGTGCTCAGGTCCTGCTTCTTTGATTCATAGGCTTTTTGGGCTGGCAGCTGGGAGAACAGGATGCTGAATTAGATGGGCTGTTGGCCTGATCCAGCAGGTTCCGCTGAGGTTCTTATGGACCACAGCTCCAGTCATCCCCATTTGACTTCTTCCACATTCTGTGGCTCATCTGACCACAACATTTCACCCTGCCTTGTTCCTCTGAAATTTCCGCTGTTGTTCCTTTGCAAGCTGGTCCAGGAGTCATCCTCCATGTGCCTGATTCTGCATTTCTTCTCTTCTCTTGATCACCCTTTCAGACCCTCCACTTCAGAAGGGCCCACCACTGCCCCCAGCCCATGTCTACGTGGAATCCAACAGCTCCACGTCAATTTGGTTGAGGTGGAAGAAGCCGGATTTCACCACGGTGAAGATCGTCAATTACACCGTGCGGTTCAGTCCCTGGGGGCTGAAAAACGCCTCGCTTGTGACTTACTACACAAGGTAAGAGGGTGACTAGCAAAGCTAATGGAAAAAGTAAGAGGAGCCTTAAACCAGAAAACCCAAGAAGAATGGAAAATATTTAAGGGATATATAAGATTATATTGTAAAAGTGATACCATCTTAGCAGAAGTGGAATGATACTTGTGAACAATAAATAAGAATCTCAAATATCAAGTGAAGCACTATGAAACCACAAGACCTGCCATCTCTTCTGTTTTGACAGCTGCCAGTCTTCTTATGGGGGTACACAGATTGCAGATGGCATCGTAATATTTTCTCTCTTGTGGGCATTCTTCCTTCCATAGCTCTGACGAAGACATCCTCATCAGTGGGCTGAAGCCGTTCACCAGATACGAATTTGCCGTGCAGTCGAATGGCGTCGGTGTCGATGGGCCATTCGGGAATGCGGTGGAATGGTTCACCCTTCCGGACAGTGAGTACACAACAGAGTGCTTGATAAATAAATGTCTGCAGGTTTGGGGTGAAAGATTTGGATGGGGGAGTGCAGGCTACCTTACCTAACTGAACAATAGCACATGTGCTCCATGAAGGGCCGGCCCTATCGTTAGGCAGAGCAAGGCAGCGTTAGGCAGAGTCTCAGACAGCAGATGAGGGATGGAGGCATTGACGGAAAAGGTGTTGGGCAGAACAGAGCTGGGTGTATCACCTGCTAAGACTGATGGCTGCTTCTCTCCCAACCCTAGGACCAGTGGCTTCTTCACACAGCTCATAGTTAAATTGTGGCTCTCTCTCCCACAGGTGATAGTGATAGCCACTAACTTAGTTGGCTTTAAAAGAGGATTAGACAAACTGAAGGCTACTGCTGCATTCTAGCTCCACTGTCACATTCAGCTGCCATTTCCTTGGCTTCTACATGTGGAATGATGGGAACAGAGGAGGCTCCAACCTTTCCCTTTGCCTCAAGTAGCAAAATGGCTTGGGTTCTTACCCAGGTTCTTGCAGAGCTTAGTTTTCAGAATGAGAGTTTTAAATGTAAGTTTTTAGCCCCTATAACTGCTTATTCAAAAATATTCTGCTGTTCATGTTAAAAAATTCTCAGTAAAGATACAAATCTCCAACACAGGCAAAAGCAAATAAAATTTTACGACAATAACTAATATTTGCTCTGCAAAGAAATCAATTTTTCAGTGTGTTAGCACTCATACTTTGGAACTCCCTGCCTATTGACAACAGGCAGGTAACATCGCTGTACTCTTTTTGATGCCTGCTTGTAACATTTAAAAATTTTTTTTTTTGCAAGCCTATCCACACATGCAGAACGTTGACATGTGTTTTAATCTGGTTTTTAGCTTATTGTTGATTTTAATTATTCTTAAAGGTTTTTAAATAGTTGTTTATTGTTTTATTCTTTTTGTTAACCACTTTGAGAGGTTTGGCTTTTTTAATAAAATCCTGCAGAATATAAATTTTGTGAAATAAATAAAAATAAAAAACGAAGATGCAGCAGCAGCCTCGACCAGAAAAAAATCCAAATTAAGAGCTCCCGTGGGCCTTGTCATCGGACAGCCATGCTGGCTGGCGGTGCTGATGGCACTTGAAGTCCCAGACATCCAGGGGGGCACCAGGTTGGGGAAGGCTGGAGTAAGCCATACAAAGTTGGTTTTCTACTGAGTCTCACAGGAAGCTGCCTTATACCAACAGACTGTTGATCCACTTAGCTCTGTAATGTCTGCACTGACATTAAAGCCCTACCAGGAGGCACCAGGGATTGAACCTGGAACCTAGTGCATACAAAGTACCATATTTTTCACTCTATAAGACACACCCGACCATAGGACGCACCTTGTTTTAGAGGGGGAGAACAAGAAAAAAAAACTCCCCCTCTCTGCTCAGCGCCCCTTCAGCGAAGCGGCAGGAGAAACGGAGCCCCTTCCATTTCTCCTCCTGCTTGGCTGAAGGGGCGCTGTGCAGCTCTCCCTCTCTGCTGAAGCCAGGAGAGTCTTGCTCTCCTGGCTTCAGCAAAAGGAACCTGAAGCCTATGGAGCACAGTGGGAACTCACGCTGTGCTCCAAAGGCTTCAGGTGGATATCCCTGCAGCCTGGAGAGCGAGAGGGGTTGGTGCGCACTGACCCCTATCGATCTCCAGGCTTCAGCGAAAGCAACGCAAAGCCTCCGGAGTGCGGAGGGAGCGCTCCCTCTGCACTTCGGAGGCTTCGCATTGCTATCGCTGAAGCCAAGGAGCCTGCATTCGCTCCATAGGACACACACACTTTGCCCCTTAATTTTTGGAGGGGAAAAAGTACGTCCTATAGAGCGAAAAATACGGTACATGTTTTGCCATTGATCATTGGTCCTTCTAGCTGAGCATTATCTGCACAGGTACCCTTCTTCAACCTTGAAGTCCCTCGTGATTGTTGGAGTCCAACTCCCAACATCTGCAGGCAGCTTAGCTAAAGGTCAGGGAAGACAGGAGTTATAGCCCATCAACATCTGAGGATCCAAGGTTCAAGAAGACCACTGCGGCAGTGGCTCCCCAGGTTTCTAGACGAGGGACATAGCAGGTTGGTGTCAGGCAGCACAGGATCCAACCCCCCACAGCAGGTTGCCAGGAATAAGACAAGGAAAAGTTCTTACCAACTGCTTTTTATTCAATATTCAGAGAGAGGCTGAGAAATCCAGCCTCTTGGAATAATGGCTTTGCTCCGCGTGAGTCTCCACCCCTCCCTCCCTCCCCCCTTCATGTGTCATCACAAGCGCCCTCTGCCTTTGAGCACTTTGCTCTCTTACTTTCAAGGCTCACCGGGTGTGGGGGGGGGGTCTGGAATGCTTTGTAAAGACGCTGTGTCTGTCAGCTGTCGCCCCCTAGTGCTTCTTCTTTCTCCTCTCCCATTATTTCCCAGCTTTCCCCCTCATCCGCCTCTGAGCTGTGATCTCCCTCACACCCCTGTTGTAATTCTGAACTGTTTTCTTCTTCTCTGGAAGGGTCAGGCTGGGGAGGTGGTCTCTACCGTACCTCTTCTGCCCAGTCCCTGACATCTGGAGACGGCTGCCTTAACGGTTGCTCGATAAACCCCCTTCTCCCTTTTTGCGTTCTGTCCTCCCCTTCCCGCAGGGCCGTCAACGCCTCCCTCCGACTTGCGGCTGCACCCCATCAACCCATATGCCGTCCAGGTCCACTGGTGCCCCCCCTCTGAGCCAAACGGCATCATCGTGGAGTACCTCATCCTCTACAACGCCAACCACACTCAACCTGATGAGATGTGGACTCTACTGACAAAAGAAGGTAAAAAAATGCACAGAGGAAACTTTTGTGCAGGAGTATGGGAGTCGTTTCATTTTTCAACTTTCCCCCAGGGGTCATCTGCCAGAGCCAACATGCCAGGGTGAGCAGATGTGGTGGTGAATAGGTCTTTCTCTTCTTCTGCTACCCTCTCTCCCCCTCTTTGCCACCCACATGAAATTTGACTGAGGGTTTCCCCACCCCGTTTGTGTTTGAAGAAGAAGCAGTCTTCCTTGGCCTCAGCCCAGTATACCTGAAGGAGCGTCTCCACCCCCATTGTTCAGCCTGGACACTGAGGTCCAGCGCCAAGGACCTTCTGGCTGTTCCCTCACTGCGAGAAGCAAAGTTACAGGGAACCAGGCAGAGGGCCTTCTCAGTGGTGGCGCCCGCCCTGTGGAACGCCCTCCCATCCTATGTCAAAGAAATAAACAGCTACCTGACATTTAGAAGACATCTGAAGGCAGCCCTGTTTAGGGAAGTTTTTAATGACTGATGTTTTGATGTATTGTTAATCTTTTGTTGGAAGCCACCCAGAGTGTGCGGGGTATAAATAATATATTGTTATTATTATTACTACTACATGGGAGTCACAGAACATCCGCTGTGTTTTTTAACCAGTCTGCAACACTTGAGCACCTGCTGGGTTTGCTCTCTTGCTTAGGCAATACGTTCAGCACCGAAGTCCACGGGCTGGAGAGCGACACCCGGTATTTCTTCAAGATGGGAGCCAAGACGGTGGTTGGGTCAGGGCCGTACTCCAACGTCAAGGACGTGCAGACCTTGCAGGAGAAGTTCTCAGGTACACACAGCAGCGCACACAGTGCAAGGTGGGGTTCGCCTTGGCAGGCCGCGGCATCACCCAAAGGGCATCACCCTTTGACTGCTCTCCTGTGTCCCTCAGATATGCTGGACGTTCACTCTGTCACGGGGATCATCGTGGGAATCTGCCTAGGCTTGCTGTGTGTCCTCTTCTGCATGTGCGCCAGCTTTCGCAACAACAAGCCAAGGTAGGTTTCTGCCTCGCCTTGGCCCAAAGTACATCAGACCAAACTGAAGCCTGTCCATTCGGCTATGAGCCTGCCATATCAGTATCGCAGCCTCTGTTCTGTGTCTTTTGTCCGAAGCCCTGGAAGACCACTGCTAGTCAGTGCAGATAGCAGTGAGCGAGATGTGCCAATAGTCCGACTCAGTCAAAGACTGTTTCCTATGGTGCTAGAGAAAGCATCGTCACGGACACACGTAGCAGGATAATTTCAGTATAATACAAAAGTAGCTACAACCCTAAAGTGTACCGTAGCATATGTTTTTTGTATTGGCTGACTAACACAGCTGCCTTGCTGCAATTAGGAAGGCAGTGTCGCAGTTTTTGAAAGTAAAGGTCTCAGGTGCTGTCCCTGGCTGCATCTAGCTAGGGATGATGGGAGTTGTAGTCCAAAAACAGCTGACCTAGATGGACCAGGGGTCAAACTCTGTATAAGGTAGCTTTCTGTTCTGTATATCATCCCGCAGCAAATAAATCAGCAATTGGTTACTTAATAACTTGCTGCTATTGGCCAAGAATGAGTCCTGTGCCCAGCACTGGTTCAGTCTGCTGGGAAATCTCCAGCATTCATTGAGCTGCGGGGGAAGTTTCGTTACTGGTTGGTGAGCGCTTAGTCTTTTGTTCATTCACTCCTGCAGGGAGTCTGTGGCAGGCCTGGTTTCCCAAGCAGCCGGGAACCACACCTACTATCACCGGAGCCGGCAAACACCGTCCCTTCCTGTGGCCCCCTCCAACTCTCACGAACTGGAATCCCTGATGACCCCGCTTTCTGATGATGCTCCCTCACCACCAGCGGACATCATGGAGCTGACTGAAGTGCAGGGCCTTATTCGTGGTTGCCCCCTGGATGACAGCACAGGCCACATCAAAAGAAAGGTATTTTATTAGGTCCTGTGATCCCCTTTCATGGGGATCCCCTTGCCACTTTGAAGGGGAACAAGCAGTCCTCAGATAACCTGTTCCCAAGGTGGGTTGGATATTTTGGGGGAGGTTACATCTTACAGTTTGAATTGCGCCTCAAAATGTTGAAGGCAGTGAAGATATTTTAATGCTGGCAGATTGTGTTCCTGGCGATCCTGAAAGCCCAAATTAGATTGCTTGGAAGGGAAGGGGGCATGAAAGACAGGACCTTCAAGGTGGCTTTCTCTGAAACGCTACCTGTTCCACACGCAGGGCCAGCTAGACAATGCATGGATGAGATGTTGGGAAGAGGGGGTTTGGATTTGTTAGGCACTGGGAGACATTTTGGGACATGCTGAGAATGTGCAAAAGGGCCCAGGCACCACTTCCGCCAGGATGGAAGCAGGTTGCTAGAGCTTAAAATAATAATAATAATTAATGTGATTGCTGGGGGTGGGGTGGAGAACTGAAAGGAGCCAAGAAGTGTCTGGTTTGGGGTGAAAATGATTATGACTATCCAGATGGGGCCGGATCAGTTCTGCAAAGAAAGTACAGGAGCACATGATAGCCAATTGCAAGGAACATTTTGATTTTTTTGGCTGAGTGCAGTAAGCATCTCTTCACCCACCCTCATTCAGTTCTCTCCCATGGATCAGGCCCCACTGCCTTGCACCGCCAATAGCGAAAACGTTTGCTGGGATCACAGGATCTGGGCAAAAGTGAGCTTAAGCAAAAATAACCTGAACCTTGAAGAGCACATAGAGCTGAAGGAGGAAGTGGGGAAGAGAGTCGCTTTTCCAGCGTCCTCCTTCAGCTGTATGTACTTTGCAAGGGAGGAAAAGGGAGCAGTGAAGAGGAGCAGGAGGAGGCTGGTTCACAGACACCCTTGGAAGACCTCAGTGGAGGACTTGCTGGCAACCAGTGCCCTCGGGCTTAGAAAACGCAGCGGTCCCCTGAGCTAAGCCATCCCTGTGCTAAGGTAGTGTAAAATAATAATTGCTAAACCTGGAGTACCAGAGAGAACTTCTGCAGTACAGAACCAAGCCAAATCATGTGTCTTAAGAGATGTCAGTGACTCCCACTTATTGCTTCCCAAGATGTTCTGCATGTGTATTTAGCCCATTCCCCTTTCCTGGTTGGGGCTTGGTGTCAGCAAACTGCATGCCAGAGTGCAAGATATGGTCATGGATTTGAGCACCATTCTTCTTCCTCTGAGGGACGTGGGTGGCGCTGTGGGTTAAACCACAAAGCCTAGGACTTGCCGATCAGAAGGTCAGCAGTTTGAATCCCTGCGACGGGGTGAGCTCCCATTGTTCGGTTCCTGCTCCTGCCAACCTAGCAGTTCGAAAGCACGTCAAAGCGCAAGTAGATAAATAGGTACCGCTCTGGCGGGAAGGTAAACGGCATTTCCGTGCGCTGCTCTGATTCGCCAGAAGCGGATTAGTCATGCTGGCCACATGACCCGGAAGCTGTACGCCGGCTCCCTTGGCCAATAAAGCGAGATGAGCACCGCAACCCCAGAGTCGGTCATGACTGGACCTAATGGTCAGGGGTCCCTTTACCTTTACCTTTACCTTCTTCCTCTGACTCCTTCTGTGGCCAGATGTTACCCCATGCACAGATTTGCATCATAAGGTTCTGGAGGTTGGTGTGTTTTATGGACAGGCAGAAGGGGGGGGGGCTGCACCCGTGCGTCGTCCACACTCCCACTCCACCCCCCCAAGTCTTGCTGTCATGGCAGTTTCTGCTCCAAGATCCCTTTATAACTTTTTCTTTCTTTCGCGGCAACTTATTTTGCCTGCCAATTGTGCTGCCTTTGCTTTTCCTCCCCACTTCACTTGCTCCTCCCCACCCACCCTTTTGCTTTAAAGCTTCCCAGAGTTTGTCTGGAGCATTTCATTTCATTAGGGAATGTTTAATTGGCCTAATTTAGCTAATCAGTTTATGCCTGTCTTTGTAGCCTGTGGAGAATGTGTAAGGTAATTAGGAGATTGACTGAAACAAGTGTGTGGCGAGCGCGTGGGATTTCGCGTTGGCGTCAATCATGACATTTCTTGCGGGTCCCCAGCCCTGAAGAGAAAGCAGCCATCAAACTGGAGATGGGGAGGAGGGCAAAGTGCAGTCGGGTGGCAAGAGCTTTAGCTGGGCAGGGTAGAGTTTCTTTACAGCCAGAGGTTTTACCAGTGCGGCTCTTTGCGGGTGGAGAAATGGCGGTGGACCTGGGTTCATGTTCTCTGCCTCCACCAAGGACTCACCACATGGCCCTGAGGCAATTCACCCTCTCTTATCTTCCATTCCCTGTACAGTGGTACCTCGGGTTACATATGCTTCAGGTTACAGACTCCGCTAACCCAGAAATAGTGCTTCAGGTTAAGAACTTTGCTTCAGGATCAGAACAGAAATTTTGCTCCGGCGGCGCGGTGGCAGCAGGAGGCCCCATTAGCTAAAGTGGTGCTTCAGGTTAAGAACAGAAATTGTGCTCCGGTGGCGCGGCAGAGAAATGGTGCTTCAGTTTAAGAACAGTCTCAGGTTAAGAACAGACCTCCAGAACGAATTAAGTACTTAACCTGAGGTACCACTGTATTTAAAAAGGGAATAATAGCTCCAGCTCAGCTACTTGTAAACTGCTTACATAAGAACATAAAAAGAGCCTGGCTGCAGGATCAGGCCAAAGGGAGCCCATCTAGCTCAGCGTCCTGTTCTCATAGTGGCTATCCTGATGCCTCTGGGAAGCCCAGGAGGAGGACCCCAGCCCAGCAGCGCTCGTCCTGTGATTCCCAGCGGCTGGTATTCATAAGCTTCTGGTGGCAAAGGCAAAACACCACCTTCTTGGCAAGTAGCCACTGATAGCCCTCTCCTCCATGACTTCGTCCAGTCATCACTCCCTCTTGTGGGATTGATTTCCGTAGTTTGTTGGGGCTGCCATATGTCCGGAATTTCCCGGACATAGCTGGGATTCGGTCCTCATAAACAGCGCCCATGTCGGAAGTGTAGATTGAGCTATTAAAAATAGCTCAGAACGTCACATTTAAGCTCAATGAGTTTGGCCAAAAATTATTTTATTTTATTTGTGTCCAGGATTTTCACTTTTTGAAATATGGCAGCCTTAAACTATATGTTGCGTGAAGAAGTATGCGTCCTGAATTTTCGACCATTCGGCTTCAGTGGATGTCCGGAGTGACAATCTGACAAGAGAGGGAGAAAAAGGCTCTATCTACTATGTCCCCCTTTACACACCTGTACAGCAGGTCAGGTGGCCAGGAGGAGTCATATGTGAGACCTTGTGAGGCTTGTCTGAGGAAGCAGAATTATAAGATCTCCTAAGAAATGCAACACATTTCTTTTCAAACTCGATATTATCTTCAGTAGGCAAATGCAGACTCTAAACATGAGAGCCAGCCCTGCCACTTGCCAGAGTGGGGCAGCTGCCTCAGATGCCAGATGCTGGAGGTGTAACACACCCCATCCTCCTGAGTCCCCAAAGCTAGTCTGTGCCCCTAAGCTAGCCTTCTGCCCTCTAGTATTGCGGGACGGAGGGGGAAGTTGTCCCACAACCACTGTTGAAAGAGGATTCAGGGGCCAGTCTGGTCAGATTTGGTTTATCGGGGCCACTTACCATTTTGGGGGGGGGGGGTTGAGGGCTGCAATCAGCCCTCTAGGGGGTCACATAACACCCCACACTCTCATGCACCCATTCACATACATATACAGGAAAGCATGGAGATTCACAACCCTCCTTCAGTGGTTGTGTGCAGATTTGCTGAGGAAAGGTGGAGAGTTGCCACCTCTGCTTCACTCATCAAACAATCTACCTGATGACTGGGAAAGGGGTGATTTGCACCCCCACCACTGGTCTCTGCCCACCCTAGCACCCTGTTTGCTTAATTTCTCCCCTCCTTGCCACCACTGCCAAAATCAGACAAGCTGAATTTTTAAAATCGTCCTTCAAGGGCAGCCCCACCGAGAGCGTATTGCAGTAGTCCAGTCTGGAGAGCATGAAGTACAGTGGCCAAGTCCTCCCATGACAGCCCTGCTAGAAAGGAAAGGGACAACCCAGAGCCCCGCAGGGCCTTTGCCAGGCAGGGAGGGACCTGGGCATGAGTGCCCTGAGCACAGCAGCTGCGAGTGTTTTGTTTCAGCCTTGAGTTGGGCAGGGAGACATCTTCCGCCTGGTCTCCACGCCCCTGGCTGGCCGCTAGAGGGGAGCAAAGACAATCTATGTTGAAGCCTGCCCTGCAGAGGGGTGTGTGTGTTCTGCCACTACTGTCAGCATTTGGTGGGGCAAGGAAAGAGGCCTGCCCTCCTTCGAAGAGTCTCCATGTAAGAGAGTCTCCATGTGGCTTCATCATCCATTGAGAACCTGAGTTATCTTGGAAAACGTGGATGAATGCAACTCTTCTTCGCAGTTCCATCTGAGCTGTTTGGGGTTTGAGCAAGTGATGGGGAAGGGGTGTTTATCCATTTATCTCGAAGTCCTCACCCACCCCCCTCTTTTCACACCCACTGAGAGGCCCCTGCTGGCTAATCCTGCTGCTGCAAACTCATTTCCTTTGTCCTGGTGGCTTTGATGTCTGTGCTAACCCACCAACCCAGCCTGGGTTAGGTTTTTAATGTAGCTGCTGGTCAGTTTCAGCTACAAGGAACAGCTGAAACTCCACAGTTTTCTGGTTTTCCAACCATCAGTGGGCCCAGTAAAAAGATGCAGCTTTCATCTTTGTCTTTCATTTTCTTCTACGCAAACCATTATTGACAGGTGCCAGTTGTTCCCCGACCTTATTTTGGGACAGATTTTGGGGTGTGATTTCCACTTTATATCTCTACAAAAAAGGGGGGAGGGTTGGGAAGCTCAGGGTCTGTGTTGTTATTTTTCTGAAAGCAAATCTATGAGGTGGGGGGGGGGGGGAGGAAATGTGGCTGCCTAACCAAGATCTGGCCCATACAGTCAAACCTTGGTTTCCGAACGCCTCCGTTTTGGAACGTTTTGGTTCCTGGATGCTGAAAACCCAGAAGTAACTGCTCTGGTTCTTGAACGATTTTCGGAAGCCAAATGGCTTCTGAGCCATGTTTTTAATCCCCCCCCCCCAATTGACTTTGCAGCCAGCCCATTGATCCTCGGTTTTCTAACTTTCTGGAAGCCGAACGGTCTTCTGGAACGGATTAAGTAGTAGCATCTGATCCAAACTCAGCCTGCCCTCAGCCAGCCCCAATCGGCCTACCTTCTTATTCCTGCCCCCTCCTGTGAAGCTTCCCTTTACAGCTGAGAGATCCCTGCCCCGCTCCTGCTTGCACGCAAGTAGTAGTCGGGAGACTGCTCCGATAGGCATCATGAAGCCTCTCTTCACAGCTTAGTTGCTGGGGTCAGGGAAGGTGGAGGCAGCCCGGAAGCTGCGTCTTAGAGCCCCTGCACCACCATCATATGGGGACTTCAGAGCAGCTCCTGAAGCCAGCCAGAGCCAACTGTTCCGGGCTGCCACTGCTGCGTTTCCCGGGGACATTAGATGAAATCCGGGGACATTCCGGGGATGGAATTTGTCCAGGGACTCATTCACAAATTCAAGGACTGTCCCTGAGAAACGGGGATGTCTGGTAACCCTAATTTAGCGATGCAGGCACCCAGGCCTCCCCTCCAAGGTGAGAAGTATTTATATTAAATGTTTAGCAATCGTTTCTAAATTTGCCTCCATGCCTATAAATCTGGATATGTTTACTTGTGTCCCCTTTTCCCTACTTTTTGGTGGCGTATTTTTGGTGGGCGTTGTGCAGAGTTAGCCATACTGTGAGTTGAAGAGTGAGAAGGACCCTGAGGGGCTCGTCTTAAGAGTCTTAGGCGCACTGATTTAATCTTGGCTTGGAAGGTGTCCTTGCCCAAGGGATTGGCCCAGCTGCCCTGGCCATAAGATTGGCACAAGGAGGCTCTTTAACGTGCCCAGCTCACCCTTCCTTGTCCCTTCGCATCTGGATTATTGACAACGGCATGCCATGGAAAGGTCACGGCACGAGAGAAACACACAACATCTGGTGTGCTCCCCTCCACATTTTGACGTAGAAACAGGGTCAGCTCGACTTGAGCCAAGGTCAGCCTCATGTTAGGAAGCATCACACTCTGATTTCTCACCCGCTCCACTGTTTCCGTGCCAGAACAGCAGCATGCTAAACAGATGTCAGGGAAGGTCCCTCTACTCTAATCCTTCCTCCTGTTTCATCTTCTCTTTTTTCCCCCAGAGGAAAAACATGATTGCATTTCTCTTTATAATCCAGTGTTAGAATCTGAAGGTCTGTACCTCAGTGGCTAGAACACAGGTCCTGAGTTCAATGTACAGCATCTTCAGGCAGGACTGGGAGAGCATCCCTGTCTGAGAGCTGCTGCCAGTCAGTGTAGACAGCTCTGAGATTATTGTTATTATTATTATTATTATTATTATTATTATTATTATTATTAATACCCCGCCCTTCCTGGTTCAGGAAACCAGGCTCAGGGCAGCTAATAACAAAATTGAAAACACTTAATTGATGCTAAAAAAAATCACAACAGCATAAAATATGGTATAAAGTGTAAATAACAATAAAATCAAAAATCAAAAATCAATTTAAGGGGGAAATCCATCCAATAAACATTAGATGATCACCAGGGCTAGCTGGCTAAATTAGTCCCACTTGGGCCAGCGAGGAGACCAGGGGAGAAGCAGCTGTGGGATCCCAGAGCAGGCAATCTTGACAAAAAGGGGAGGGGGAGGGAAGGAAGGGGAACAAAAGATCAGGCCAGGTTCAAATTGAAAGCCAGGCAGAATAGTTCTGTCTTACAGGCCCTGTGGAAGAAAGTTAAATTCTGCAGGGCTCTGGTCTCATGGGAGAGAGCATTCCACCAGGTCGGAGCCATCACTGAGAAGGCCCTGGACCTTAGATAGATGGACCAAGGCTCTAACTTGGTATAAGGCAGCTTCAGACTAAGGATCATAGGTCAGCTTTAGAGCACCTGCCCCAGGTTCAGTCCCCAATGGCTGGGGGAATCTCCTTCCCAGAATCCCTGAAGAGAAGCTGCTGCCAGTCCGTGTAGACCATTTTGAGTTCAATAGACCAATGGTCTGACTTTGGATAAGACAGATTCCTATGGTCCTCCTCTAAGATATGAAATAGGGCTGGGGGTACTGAGAGCAGGACCTGACATGCTTTGAGGTGGGAGGGAAGGCGAGACAACACCCTGGCATTTCCAGTGGATATGGAGGCCTCCCTTGGTCCTCCTTGCAAGAGTGGGAGGGCTGTGGTATGCCATTTTCAATTTCCAGTTCATGGGAAGTTTGGGGAGTGGGTGGGTGGGAACAGCAGCCTCTGTACCTTTCGAAACACCTGAGAGCAAGTCCTTTTGCCCCAGCTGGGGGCCTCCAGCACCCAGAAAAACTGTCCCACTCTGGGATCTGGAAAAGGCCAACTTGAGAGCTAACCAGCTCAAGCTCTGAAAGGCCAGGCAAAGGCCCAAAGTGTTGTGCGTGGTAGTTTTTATGGCAAACCGGAAAGGAGGAGGAGGAGAGGATAAAGGAGCCTGGACAAGTTCTCTTCTAGCTGTATAATTTAATTAGACTTGCAAACAGGCTAACACTTGTGGCCCACGGGATTGGAGAACGCCGCAGAGGAGCAGGTTTTGGCCTGCTTTATGAAGCAATAGTTTTTGAATCTGGGATCAGGGGCTGGGGGGAGTGAGCAGGATTTGGCCATGCAGCTGAAACCTCTTGAAGGAAATCATCCAATGCAAGATAAACCACAGGACTGTCAGCCTCCCATTTTAAAATGTCGCAGCATCACTGCTGCCTGTTTCTTTCTCTCACATGCCTGTGGTTCGTTCTCTCTCTCTCCTGCCATGTTAACAGCCCAATTCGCAAAGCCAATTCGCTTTTTTATTTCCCATCTTGCTGCCTTCCTCTTCCTCCTCCTCTAGTCAGGTTTTGGCTGTGTCTCCACACAAGGGAACCTCTTTGCAAAGACAGGGGCCCATCCCTAGCTGACGTTGTTATCCTTTTGGCAATTTTGACAGGGGAAGAAAACCCATGGCCTTTTGAAACACATGCATCATATATCAACCCTGCTTATGAATCAATTTACTTGGTCCAAACTAGTCCAAAGCTGAGCACCTAGAGGCAGAAAGACAAGAAACTCCTTCTTCCATCCTGCCCGCTCCCACAAACAAACAAGCAAGTTAGTTCCCTTAAGTCTGCAAAGGCAGACTTGAAACATGTGAGCCAAAGCCAGAGAAATTCAGAACCTAGCAGGGGAAGAAATGATGTAAAGCTGAATAAATTTGTCTAACTTCAGAAGACTGCAAAATTCTGTTTCTGTTTTTTTTTTAAAAAGCTATTAACCCAGCTCTCTTTAATATTTTTATTTTGTTACAGGTCACTAAGCGGTAAGAAACTCATTAAAGAGTAGAACGCTTTGCAAGAGTTCATATACACTTTGTTGAGGCCCTTTTTGCCCTCATTCTCACTAGAGTGCTAGACTGCAGATGAGGGCTCACATCACTGAATACTCCTCTGTACCAAAAAAACAAGTTTTAATCCCCTCACCTAGAAAGCTAGCATGTCATGCAGCTGTTGACTACCTTTCTCCCTGACATACTAATTATGGGCTGGGATTAAGTCCTTATTGCATTTGGCTACCTTAAGTCCAAAGTGGCTCAGCCAAGACTCACCTGAGTGGAAACAAAGCCTTTATTTGATTATTTCACCATGGCTTCAAACTGGTTGGAGAAGAGCAGCCTTACGGGTTCCCTCCAGATGTTTTAGACAGCTGTGCTGGCTGGGACTGACAGGAGTTGCGGTCTGAAACATCTGGGAAAGGCTGGTGAGGAACAGCCTTTTCCTTTTTTACATTATTAGAAAGTTCATTTTGTTTACCTTTGTTTATTCCCACTGCTTCCATTTGCCTTGCAAATCCCAGCAGCAAAGTGTCCCCAAAACCCTTAGGCTTTATTTCCACCCACAGACCTTGGATCTTCCTGTGTGGCACCAGAGATAATGTACCTTCCTTTCCTTACAATTCTGTAGCCTCCCTGGGAGAAATCGCTGAGCAGCTGGGCAAACAGCATCGCTGGCTATGGAGACACAGCTCCCAAAGATCCCACCATGGCTTTGAACGGATCGTTGAAGATGGCGTCCAATGGAGGGCAAAAGGTCTTGCTGCAAGCGCTGGTCTATGAGGTTGTTACGGTGTGTATTCCCAGCAGGGGGGTTCTTGCTGTTTGGAACAAGAAGGAAAAGATTTGTTTGCAGGGCTCACATAACACTGGGGACTGCAAAGTTACATTTAAATTCCTGGCTTCTCTTCAGAATGCCTGGTTGACTAGTTTACCAGGATAAAGTGCATTCTGTCAACAGAGCACCTATAGGAATTTCCCCAGGTTGGTGCCAGGGGTCAGCATAATTTGGCTGGATAGCTACTCAGACTCTAGTGACTTCCCTTGATCTGGACATTATACTTTTGTGTGTGTGTGGACATCACCAGATCTTAACCTATTACAGTATTTGTAAGACTGGATTCCAGATATCATTGAATTTGCCCATTGCAACTGTGTTTATATGCAAGTTGTTCATATGTTTGTATAAGTTTTCAATCTAATCGTAGAAGGGAGCCACATTTTTATTTTTCCAACTTATCAGTATCAGTCTTCTTGCTGTGGTAAGGGCACAGAGAGCCCACCCCCATTGTCCTTCTGCAAGGTTCCATGTGCTGCAAATATAATTCAAGAGGATATTTTGCTCTGTAAATGCAAGGTTGTTCCATACAGTTCTGTTGATAGTTTCAGTTATCTTCTGCCAAAAATCTTTCAATATAGGACAATGAAAAAACACATATTTAATTTTTTTTATAAGATATTTATTAAGATTTTACAAAAAGCAAAAGTTAACAAGATAAGAAAAGAAAGACAAAAAAAGAAAAGAATCAATACAAAAAATACAAAAATACATAGAAAAAAAAATACAAAATAGAAATAAATAGAAAAAGTTAAAAACAAATCCATTTTTTCCATATCTTTAAACTCATTTACTTGTTTCCTTGACCTCCTCACACCTCCCTTTTTTGTATTCCCGTTCACATAGTCAGTTCAGCAAATCCTTACCCTCTTTCATTTATCTTAACTCTATATCTTAACATATTGTAACTGTATATTTTCATCCATTATCAGTCCATTTTAACATATTCTTATTAACCTTGTTGCTAATGCCACTTAATTTCAATCCAACATCATTTTAACATTCATTAATTTTACAATACTTCTGCAGATAGTCTTTAAATTTCTTCCAATCTTCTTCCACCGACTCTTCTCCCTGGTCTCGGATTCTGCCAGTCATTTCCGCCAGTTCCATATAGTCCATCACCTTCATCTGCCACTCTTCCAGGGTGGGTAAATCTTGTGTCTTCCAATACTTTGCCATAAGTATTCTTGCTGCTGTTGTAGCATACATAAAGAAAGTTCTGTCCCTCTTTGGCACCAATTGGCCGACTATGCCCAGGAGAAAGGCCTCTGGTTTCTTCAAGAAGGAATATTTAAATACCTTTTTCATTTCATTATATATCATCTCCCAGAACGCCTTAATCTTTGGGCATGTCCACCAAAGGTGAAAGAATGTACCTTCATTTTCTTTACATTTCCAACATTTATTATCGGGCAAATGATATATTTTCGCAAGCTTGACTGGTGTCATGTACCACCTGTATATCATTTTCATAATATTCTCTCTTAAGGCATTACATGCCGTAAATTTCATACCTGTGGTCCACAACTGTTCCCAGTCAGCAAACATAATGTTATGTCCAACATCTTGTGCCCATTTAATCGTAGCAGATTTAACCGTTTCATCCTGAGTGTTCCATTTTAACAGCAAGTTATACATTCTTGAAAGTATCTTTGTTTTGGGATCTAGCAGTTCTGTTTCCAATTTTGATTTTTCCACCTGGAAGCCAATTTTTTTGTCCAAATTATAAGCCTCTCTTATTTGGTAATAGTGAAGCCAGTCTCGCACTTTGTCTTTTAATTTCTCAAAACTCTGCAATTTCAATTTGTCTCCTTCTTGCTCCAAAATTTCCCAATATTTCGGCCACTTGGCCTCCATATTGAGCTTTTTCTGAGCCTTTGCTTCCATCGGTGACAACCACCTTGGGGTTTTATTTTCAAGTAAGTCTTTATATCTTATCCAATGCTTTCCTAACAATATGGTTTTTAAATGCTTTATGTGCTTTAACCTTGTCGTACCACAAATATGCATGCCACCCAAAAACATTATTAAAACCTTCTAAATCCAAGATGTCTGTGTTCTCAAGAAGCAGCCATTCTTTCAACCAGCAGAATGCTGCTGATTCATAATAAAGTTTAAGGTCTGGCAGGGCAAATCCACCTCTTTCCTTTGCATCAGTTAGTATTTTAAATTTTATTCTGGGCTTCTTGCCCTGCCAGACAAATCTAGAAATATCTCTCTGCCACTTCTTGAAACAGTCCATTTTGTCCAAGATTTGCAATGATTGAAACAAAAATAACATTCTTGGCAATACATTCATCTTTATAACAGCAATTCAACCCAACAAGGAAAGCTTCAAATTTGACCATATTTCTAAGTCCTTTTTCACTTCTGACCAACATTTCTCATAATTGTCTTTAAATAAGTTTAAGTTCTTAGCAGTCATATTAACCCCCAGGTATTTAACTTTCTTAACCAGTGTTAGGCCTGTCTCCTGAAACCTCTCTTTCTCAATTGGTGTTAAATTTTTCTCGAGAACTTTAGTTTTTAACTTGTTCAACTTGAATCCTGCCACATGACCAAATTCTTGAATCAGTTCTAATACTCTTTTAGTACTAGATTCTGGCTCCTGTAACGTCACTACTAAGTCATCTGCAAAAGCTTTCAGTTTATATTGTTTGGCTCTGACCTGTATACCTTTAATCAGACGGTCCCTTCTAATCATATTTAGCAAAACCTCCAGGACCGAAATAAAAAGCAATGGGGAAATTGGGCAGCCTTGTCGTGTACCTTTCTCTATCTTAAGTTCCTCTGTCACCACGTTATTAACTATTAATTTAGCCTTTTGTTCTGAGTAAATTGCACTTATACCATTTTCAAACCCTTGACCAACCCCCATCCCTTGAAGATTTTTCTTCATAAAACCCCAAGAAATATTATCAAAGGCTTTCTCCGCATCTACAAAAATTAAAACTGCTTTAGTATTAATGTTCACTTGCAACTTCTCCAAAATGTTAATTATATTCCTCGTATTGTCAGACAAGTGTCTACCTGGGAGAAAGCCGGCTTGGTCCTTATGTATCTCTTCCACTAATACTTTCTTTAATCTTTTAGCCAAAATATCAGCAAATATTTTGTAATCCACATTAAGCAGGGATCTGGGGCGGTAATTCTTAAGTTGTGTCTTTTCAGACTCAATTTTCGGTATAAGCGTAATATAGGCTTCCTTCCAAGACTCTTGCGCTCCCCCCCCCTCCAAAATTTCATTACAAACCTCCTTTAGTGGTTGAATTATCCAGTCCTTCAGGGATCTATAATATTTTGAGGTTAGGCCATCCGGCCCTGGAGATTTGCCCAACTGCATATTCTGGATGGCACCTTCTACCTCCTGTTCAGTAATTTTATGGTTCAACGTTAACTTGTTTTCTTGAGAGATTTTTTTGTAGTCCATTTGTTTTTAAGAATTGGTCTATATCAAACTCTTTCTGTGGCCCCTGTGTATATAGCTGTTTAAAATACCTCTGGAAGCATTTTCTAATTTCCGCTGGATTCTGAATGTTCTTTCCTTCCACTTCCAAATTGGTAATAGTATTGAGCTTTTGTCTTTTTTTCATTTGCCAAGCTAACAATTTTCCACATTTATTAGCCGATTCAAATGTCTTTTGTCTCATTTGTTTAATTTTCCATTCAATTTCCTGATTCATCATCTTCATATATTGCACTTGAAATAACTTTATATCTCTCAGAATCTCTTGTGACTTTGGTTTCGCTCTCAGTTTCTTTTCACCCTCTTTTATTTTTTTCCAAAATTTTATCTTTTTTCTCATTTTGAGCTCTCTTCTTTATTGCATTCTGCTGAATCAGAAACCCCCTCATAACTGCTTTACTTGCGTCCCAGATTACTCTTTTTTCAGTAGTAGTGTTCAAATTTATCTCAAAATAATCTCTCAAGGTTTTTTGGGCCTTCTTGATAACCTCTTGATCTCTGAACAAGGTGTCATTCATCCTCCATCTGAAAGAACCGGTTGGTGTTAGTTTCATCTCCATTTTCACAGCATTATGGTCGGAGCAAGTTTTAGGGCAAATTTCCACTTTTCGAGTCTTAGGTGCCAGTCCTCTAGATATCCAAATTTGGTCAATTCTTGTCCATGTCATTTTGGCTTCAGAGAAGAATGTTCCCTCTCTACCCAAGGGATTCTTAGTTCTCCAAATGTCAATCAAATCCATATTGTCAGTCAATTCAAAAAATGTTTTTGGTAGTCTGCCATCTTTTGTAACTACCTGTCTCTGCGACTTATCCATGTTTGTAGATACCACTCCGTTCATATCTCCCATCATGATAATGTTGTAATCCATATAGTCTAACAATGTCTCATGCAACTTCTTAAAAAATTCAGATTTCCCCTCATTCGGTGCATATACTCCTACTATCAAAATTTTTTCTCCTTGTGTCTGAATTTCAATTGCCACAAATCTTCCTTGATCATCTTTAAAAACAAATTTCGGTGATAGGCTCTCTTTTGCATAAATAACTACTCCTCTCTTTTTGACCTTGTCCGATGAGATAAACTCTTGACCCAATCTTTTATTAATCAATACTTTCCTATGTAGCCTTATCACATGTGTTTCCTGTAAACAAATCAAGTCCAATTGTTCCTTTTTCAATAAATAAAAGACTTTCTTCCTTTTCTCCGGGGAGTTAAATCCATGAATGTTCCAACTTAATAGTTGCAGAGACATGGTGTATTTATTTTGCTTCTCCTCCGACTGCTCCCAATAATTGTTCTTTTTCTGACGGTGGTATCACTTTCTCTAGCTTGTCCAATCCCAAAGGTGGTGGTACTACGTTTTGTATTCCTGGTTTTAAAGCTCTTAGCTCTTCTTCAGCTTCTTTTTGCAGGTCTTCTTCGTGGTCTCTCAGAAATCTTTCTTTATCTTCCACTGATCTTATTTTAAACTTTTTCCCTTTAAAGGTAAAAGATAGGCCTTGGGGGAATTCCTACCTATAAATGATTCTGTTTCTTCTCAACAGGGCCACCAAATCTCCGTAGTTAGACCTAAGGTCCAAAAGATGTTTCGGGATGTCCTTAAATATCTCCACTCTTGATTCGTTTATTTCCAGGGTATTCTGGAAGTGCAGACTCAATATTTTATCTCTCTCCTCTTTTGATCGGAGGGTGATCAAACAGTCTCTCACCCTGTTCTTTTCCCCTCCTCTTCCAAGTCTGAAAGCACTTACTATCTTGAAGTCTTGTTTATCATTCAGGTTCCAAAAGTCTGCAAATTCCTGTGTAAGAAAATCACTTAGGCTGTCTTTTTCAAGTTCAGGTACCGACCTGATCCTCAGATTAGTCTGTTTCTCCTTCAGTTCAATCATAGACAAAAGCGAGTGGTGGTCCCCAAGCTGTTTACATATCGGTGTTATCTTTTCCTCTACAGCCGCTGCTTTTTCCTTTGCTTCCTCAGCTGTCTTTCGATTTAAAGTAGATTCTTGCAGCAGTTTTTCAATGGATTCTGTATTTGAGTTCACCTTCTGCCCCAAGTTGTTGATGCTAGTAGTATTTTGGTCAATTTTAGTTGTTGCTTCAGTCACTTGTTTGCTTAATTTTTCCAAGGTTTCATAAATTTTACTTAAAACTGAAGTAAATCTGACTTCCGGAGGCGGCGCCACCAGCAATGGCTGATTCCCTCTAGACTTGAGGGAGTGGCTCAGCGGAAATCGGGTCTTGCCGCTACGGCGAAGCGGGGACCCCTTCGAAAACCACAGGCGGGAGAAGCCTGTGACGGTGGGACTCGGCGGGCACCCTCAGCGCCCCCCCAATTTGCGCGGGAACCCTGCAAGAAAAAACACATATTTTAGAGAAGCATTATCCCTGCTGCATCTCCAGCAGTTAGATATTTAGATAGCGCTTTTTTAAACAAACGCTGCTCTGGTTCGTCAGAAGCAGCTTAGTCAGCTGGCCACATGACCCGGTTGCTGTACGCCGGCTCCCTTGGCCAATAAAGCGAGATGAGTGCCGCAACCCCAGAGTCGGTCGCGACTGGACCTAATGGTCAGGAGTCCCTTTACCTTTCCTTTAATGGGGTCCAGTATATTCCAAATATTATTTTTTGTTATATGAGCCTCAATTTAAGGCCCAGAGACATTATACAGTGGTACCTTGGGTTGACATGCTTCAGGTTACAGACTTTGCTAACCCAGAAATAGTACCTCGGATTAAGAACTTTGCTTCAGGATGAGAACAGAAATTGTGCTCTGGCAGCACAGCAGCAGGAGGCCCCATTAGCTAAAGTGGTGCTTCAGGTTAAGACCTCCAGAACGAATTAAGTACTTAACCTGAGGTACCACTGTACTTCAGTTGATGCAGCCTAGAATAGCATTCACCTTTTTTCCTCTTGCATCACACTGTTGACTCATGTTAAGCTTGTGTTCACTAAGACCTGCAGATCCTTTTCATATGTTCTGCTGTCAAGCCAGGTGTTCCTCATCCTACGTTTGTTCAAGACGCACCTCCTGCTTTTCGATAAACACACCTTGCAGTATTTCACCGCTGTTCCTACTCTCCGCTTGTCTCTTTCATAATACAGAACGACGCGGACAAGGAACACGCCCCCAGCAGCCTCAACCAGATGGAAGCAGAAGTCATAGTCCACTCCGACTTCTCAGCCTCTGACCGAGATTTTGACTCCCAGCTTTGTGTGCTGGACGGGGAACCTGTTCTCTCTGAGGACTGCGAACGGGAACACCTCCATGCGAAGGACTCGTCACGGCAGGCGTCCCCGAGCCTGAGCCTCACCAAAGTGTCCCAGGACCAAGAAAACGAGAGTGACCCTGAGGCCCACAGTGTGTTGCTCAGCATAGATGGGCAGGCCCACAAGATGGCCGCTGAATTTCTTGAGACAGACACTGGCTTCCCAAGGCCTTGCCAAAGCCTGGACTCGGCCGAGAGCGGGGACTCTGACTCCCTTCCAGAAGGGGGAGAAGATGCGCAAGCCAACCTGCGCAAGGCTTTCCCCACAGGCCAGTCGCAGGCCCTCTTGTGTAGCAGCCTCTCTAGTATAATCAATTCACCCTCAGTGTTTGAGAGTGTGGCCTGCGTCCACCATCTTTGAAGACGGCGTTGACTATAAACCTTTGACCAGAGCAGAGCTTAGAAGTAACGTAATACCTATTAAATAAGGCTTAGCCCTCGATGGTACTAAATAGCCTCACAGTTCCTGGTTTGGAGGAGGAGGAGGGCCTGGAAACCCCCAGAGAGCCACTGCTGCCAGACAGAGTAGACAATACCAAGCTAGATGGACTCGTATAAGGCAGCTTCCTGTGTTCCTGTAAGAAGGTACAGCAGTGCCTCCCAAACATTTTTACTATGGAGACCTCCTCCCAACCCCACAAGTATTTTGCCTTTGCGTTAGGACCCCAGAAGCTGCTGCCTGTCTTATTTTGTGAGCAGTTCTCCTGCAGCACCCACTTTGGAAACGTTTATGTAGCTGCTGGGGACGTGGGTGGTGCTGTGGGTTAAATCACAGAGCCTAGGACTTGCTGATCAGAAGGTTGGCGGTTCAAATCCCTGCGACCGGGTGAGAGCCTGTTGTTCGGTCCCTGCTCCTGCCAACAAAGCAGTTCAAAAGCACGTCAAAGTTCAAGTAGATAAATAAGTACCACTCCAGCGGGAAGGTAAATGGTGTTTCCATGCGCTGCTCTGGTTTGCCAGAAGCGGCTTAGTCATGCTGGCCACATGACCCGGAAGCTGTATGCCGGCTCCCTCAGCCAATAAAGCAAGATGAGCGCCGCAACCCCAGAGTCGTCTGCGACTGGACCTAATGGTCAGGGGTCCCTTTACCTTTATGTGGCTGCTGAGGGTTAAGAAGGTGCCATGGACCGGTATTCTGGGGTCACAAAGGGCCAGTGTGGGCCACACAAGGCCCTCAGGGTGTTTTCATCCCATCAGGATTTTCCCCCTCCAGCCCACACAACCCCGTAGTGCCACCTTATGGTGGTTGCCATGCAGCCCGGAGGAGCCTTGGCGCAATGGAATGAGCGCTGCTCCCTTCTGATGTTGGCACCAGTGTCAGGTTTGCACCTCTGTAGGGCACAGAGTAAGACATTTGGGTCCAGCTTTTACGAGGCCTTTTGGCAATCTGGCCTTGCAGAGGAGCAGTAGGTTGTGTGACTTGTGAAACCGACCCAGAATCTCTTGTGTCAACACAGGGCCCTATGGAAGGGTCTCCCTTTGCTGATATAGGGCCTAAACAGGTGGGGTGCACTGCCTCTCATCTGGCTGAGCCGTTCCCTCAACCCCCCACCCTGTGCAAGGATGGTTGTATTGGTTTGTAGCTGCTGAGCCCTTTAACTGGGGGTCAGGGATACCTTTGCCAACCCCTGGCACCAATTCAGCTTATTTCATATGCAAGATTAGGAGGAAAGGGGCACTTTCCAAATTCAGCCTCGAGGGGGATGCTTTTTACAAGTCTTAAAGACTTATGTGATGAGGTATTTTTTTTACCCCAATAGAAATATTTTAATTACATTAAATATCAACTATCCAGAATTAATGCTTTTACCCCTGCTTTTAAAAACAGGAAAGAGAACCCCCATGCCTAATGGCATCCGTAACTGGAAATGCCAAAAATGAATTTGCATTAGCATAACATACCATATTTTTCGCTCTATAAGGCGCACCAGACCACAAGACGCACCTAGTTTTTGGAGGAGGAAAACAAGAGAAAAAAATTCTGAATCTCAGAAGCCAGAACAGCAAGAGGGATCGCTGCGCAAGGAAAGCAGCAATCCCTCTTGCTGTTCTGGCTTCTGGGATAGCTGCGCAGCCTGCATGCGCTCCATAAGATGCACACACATTTCCCCTTACTTTTTAGGAGAGAAAAAGTGAGTCTTATAGAGCAAAAAATACGGTAAATGCACATTTTGTTCAAACAGATCTCAGTTGAAATAACACAGTTAGAGAAATCCGACCGCCTCCCTCCATGTGCACCTCTTGTTTTGAACTCTACTTAAAAACACAGGTAGAGAGAAGTCACCACTGCAGACAGAGGGATGAGAGCTGATTCAGTATGGAAGGCCGTTCGAATGGTCGCCTCTCTCAACCCACTTTCAGCTTAAAACTTTTGTCTGTCTCCAGTCTAACATCGAACCAGGTGACACTTTCCAAGTGTGTGATACACAGCAATCAGGATGGTTAAAGCTGCAGTCCTGCAGTTTCTGAAAGGCTGTTGGATCTCCCTCTCTGAAGTAGGAGCGGAAACTGTGTTGTGCATCAAGTGTGCATGAGATGCTAAAGATATTCCTTTATCAACCCCCTGCCCCAAAAGCAGAATAAAAGTTTACCACCTTTGTAAAAAGGGCCTGTAAAAGGGCCCAGGGAACAATATGGCGATCCTTTCCCTGTTGCCATTGGTCCAAGGACTCCAGTAACATATTTCTACTACCAGCACGCAGAATTCAGCCTGCAGGTATTCCAAGTGCACTGCAGCTCATCTGGTGTTCTTCTGGTGCTTAAAAGGAGCCCCAACCAACCTGGCCCTCAACATCCAGCAGCAGGAAAGCATTGGGGTGGGGACACAGTGGGGCTGTGGAACTGTTCCGAAACGCTCAACCTATTCCTTGAAATTTCCCTCCACCTCCCAGGCAGGCACCCTATTGGGTTGCGTCCTCTACCGATGCTGACTTTTCTGATTGAGTAGAGAGGGTCACCCCTTCCCCCCTTGCAATGCTGCTGTGACATCCCTGCTCCCTCACCTTATGTGAGAGCTGCAGTATTTAGGGCCGGTTTATACGTTCAGCCGAATCAAGCAGTATGAAGGTTTTATTGGCCCGGACAACAGTTTCACTTTAGCCTTCACCGTGATGTGCTCACAACCACAGGTCAGTTTTTCCTCCCTTGCAATGAAAGCCTTTCTTTATGGGTGGAGTGCCTCAGTCCTGGGGGGTCAAAGATGCACACACCTCCATGGACCTCTTGATCTGGCAATGCAGCCCTCCTAGGTGCTTTTGCCCAGCTGGGCTGTGTCCCTGAACTGCAATACTGCCTCCTGTTTGTCTCATGGAGAATGTGGAGGGGCAGGTGGGTCTGTAGGAACCTCTTAAGTTGGCACACCTCTAAATCTAGCCTACTGTACCTCCATTGCTTTTGCCTCTGGCCTCCATGCAGCACTGGCCTGCGGCCCCTGGGAGGTTACCCACAGGGGAATGTGGCCCTGGGGCTGAGAAAGCACCCCTCCTCCCATCCTTTCCCTATGTTTTCTGTGTTCATCATCATCAGGAAAGCAGCCTTCCCCCTGCCCCCATGTTTCTGATGGATGCTGGCCCTTTCCTTGCAGGCAGGTGTTGCTGCCACTTATTACACACTCTGCGAGTGCTTCTAACAACTTGTTCCGAAAATAGAGAACCATCTCCAGCAACTGGGTCACCTCACTAGCCTGGATGTTTGTGTTAACACAGGCCGCTTTCCAGGCAGGAAGCCCTCCTGCCTCAGCCCCACTGAAAGGAATGAGGGTCCATTTAGGGCTCTTCTTAATTTCATTGCGGGCTCGGTGAGGGATTCCTGCTGCGATGGGGCCCTCTAGGTTCTTGTACCTAATATTTTAGGTATTGGCCTTTCTCTTTTTTCTCCTTTTTAATGTATGACAATGTATTTTTTATTTCCTCAGAGCATCTTTATATTATTTAATTTTTATATGAAAAAGGAAAAAAAAATCTAGTAGTGTGTGTCTCTAGTGTAGCATTTGTACTGCAATTTCTCTATGGTGTTCCCCCCCTCCTTAACACAACAACTACCTCATGCTTGGTTTTTTTTATTAAAAAGAAAAGGAAGAATAAAAGCAGTAGATTTTTGCTCCTTTGCGGTGTTTGTTCTTCTTGTTTTGTAAAAAATATAAGTAAACTCAGTATCTATGAGTCATATCCAAGGCTTAACCCACTCAGAACAGGTGCATTGAACATGGCTACTTTTCTTTTCAATGGGTGGGTAGGATTAGCACTGGACACTGAGGTCCAGCTCTGAGGGCCTTCTGGCGGTTCCCTCCCTGCGAGAAGTGAAGCTACAGGGAACCAGGCAGAGGGCCTTCTCGGGAGTGGTGCCCTCCCTGTGGAACGCCCTCCCATCAGATGTCAAGGAAATAAACAACTATCTGACTTTTAGAAGACATCTGAATGTAGCTGACTGACTATTCAGAATTGGACAGACTAACCGGAAAAATTAGATATCTTCGAGACCAAAAGTTCATCGAGGACTGGGGGAAATTTGTTGAGTATCTGGAAAGAATATGTGATGTGCAAACAACACTGGCGGGATTTCAAGAAGCACTGTGAAAGTTGAGATATATTGTTAAAAAGAAACAGGAGTGGGAGGGAAGTTTAATGGCAATATAAACAGAGGAATGCGTAATTGAGAGGTAAATATGGATGACTGCCAGAGAAGCCGAAGGAAGTCCAAAAAGAACCAAATTTGTGGAAATTTTGATAAAATTGTATATTTGTGTTGGAAAATTAATAAAAATTATTTATGGGAATAGAAAAAAAAGAAGACATCTGAATGCAGCCCTGTTTAGGGAAGTTTTTAATGTTTGATGTTTTATTGCATTATTGTTGTTGTTGTTGTTGTTATTATTATTATTATTATGATGATGATGATGATGATGTTGGGAGCCACCCAGAGTGGCAATTCACTTTTACAAAGTGTGCCAGCAGCGTTGCCAACAGCATACAAATCAATATGGCTAACCTGATCCAAAACACCCACCCACCTCACTCACACACGAAAACAAAGATCACCACAGCCAATCACAAGCAAACAATCACACCCTAGGCCAACCCCAACCTCTCTCACCACCAAAGGAACACAAGTGAACAACACAAGCAACGCTGACACCAAACTCTACATACATTAAACATAATAGAAACACCGCCACCCGACCCCACCCCCATCCATCTTCCCTCTCTCCACCCCCCCTTTCTTTTTTCTTTCCTTTTTCTTCTCCCCCTAATGCCTCAACAAATGAAACGGATTTGTAAAAATGTTACATGGAAGAAGGAAAAAAAATACGAGGCACTACACTTCTGTAAAACAAGAAAATCCTTAATAAAAAATATTAAAAACAAAACAAAACAAAGTGTGCCAGCAGCTACCCACTTGGAGGTTTTAAAAAGGGTTAGGACAAAGCCACAGTGCCCTCGGGCCCCTGCCATTGACCAAGGGACCGTGGCCCCTGGAGGGTTCCACCCTCTGCCTCCCAGAAAGAACATGGCAAGGAGGAGACTCAACCTGGTATCACTTTCTCTGCCTTCTTCTTTGCTTTCCCCTGTCTCTTGCTTGAAGGGGAAATAAGCAAAAGCAGAGACTTGGTGGGTTTCATTATATCTGGGGATATTAAATCAGGTCTGGCTTTAGAAGCCGCCCCTCCACCCTGTCGCCGGACCTGCCAATCACAGATTAATGAACTCCATCATGCCCATTGGTTATTTACATACATGTTGATAGGTTTTAAATGAACTGGAACCACTCAGGAAACAGATTTACATGCTGGTGTGGCCATCAGGATGAAAACATCTGCTCTGTGTGCAGCAACAGTTAGGGAAGAAAGTAAACCAGATGTTGGACTTAATTACAAAAAGCAGAGCGAGAAAGTGGGAGCATTCTACTGAGAGTTCCTGGGGTGGTGAGGGGGTGTCACAGGATGTACTCCTCTTCGAAATGGCCAGGTCCGATTTCCTGCCAGCATTAGACATGGTCAGGGAGGTATAAATTCCAGGGGGGGGGACGGGGACAGCAGGAGGGTAGGGTGCTACATCCTTCTCCTGACCACCACCTCCCCCCTGGAAATCTCACATCTCAACCTATTTTTAATATTTCTTCTTTCCCAGATGGGCTCCCAAATTGGAAGTCTTGGGAGAAGCATCAGTGGCAGTTGTGCAGTGTTCTGGGTGAAAGCAGGTGGTGGAGAGGGGCTGGTGTTTCAGTTTTTTTTTTAAAGTAATATTTATTAAAAGTTTAAGAATTACAGAAAGAAGAAAGAAAACAAAGTTAAACAAAACAAAACAATACACTACAATACATAAAAAAACAACAAAAAACACTACTTAACAAAACAGAAACAAAAACAGAAAAAAACTAAAAACACATCCAATATTTCCATGTCTCATCCTTCATTTACTTGTTTCATCGACCTCCTCGCACCTCCCTTTTTTGTATTCTAGTTCAGTTAGCTATTTCAGCAAATCCTTTCCATCGTTCTCAGTTTTTGTCCTATAATTTATCTTAACACAATCTAACCTTACTTTTTTCCCCTTTGACCCATTAACAATCTATTTTTTACTTAATTCTTTATAACATTTCTGCTAAAGCCATATAACTTCATTCCAGCATCCTTCTAACATTCATTAATTTTACAATGTTTCTGTAAATAGTCTTTAAATTTTTTCCAGTCTTCTTCCACCGACTCTTCTCCCTGGTCTCGGATTCTGGTGTTTCTGCAGCAAGGTCTCGGAGGTTGGTGTTTCTGCAACAAGGTTCTTTGCAGAGTCCCCGTCTTCAGTGTCCTAGTCATTAAAAATGGCATTAAATATTTATATATCTAAAAGACAATCCTATTTTAAAAAAGCTAGATGAAAACATTCCACCCACACAAAAAGACCAAAGGGCTGATGAAAAAGAAGTTTTTGCCTGGCACCTAAAAGATGTATAAGGATGGCGCCAGGTGAGCCTCTTTGGGGAGAGCATTCCACTAATTGGGGGCCATCACTGAAAAGGTGTGTTCTTGTGTTGCCACCCTCCAGACCTCCATGAAGGGGGCCCATCTACAGATGACAATCACAGGGTCCAAGCTGGTTCGTATGGGGAGAGGCGGCCCTTGAGACATTGGGGTACTGAGCTGCACAAGACTTTATCAGTCAAAACCAGCACTTTGAATTGCGTCCAGATGTTGCAAAGCGAAGGAACACTGAAAACACAACGTGCTTCCTTTTCAAGAGAATGATGTGCAACTTCTGCTACATGCAATGGAACTTGATGGAAAACACAACTTAAGTCACTCCTCCCCCCCCCCCAAAAGGGAGCTCTCGTATACCCACGTATGCGCACAGAAAAGAGCAGAGCTAGTTGAAAGGCAACACATGGAGATCTGCACTGATCCTTGCAATGCATCCCTAGTTATTATTACTGTATAATTATAAGATCTTTGTATAATCGTGGATGGCTGCATAATTTTAGAGGGGAATTGGCGGTGACTATCATGGAGCAACCCTGCACCTCTGAATTTGCAACTACACTAGGGATCAGTGGGGATGATTTGATGGGACAGGTTGGCAGCCACCGGCATGTGCCCCCCCGAAGGTTCCCCACCAAGGAAAGTGGCCCTCGCATTGAACAACAGCAGCAAAAGGTTTGCAATATGTCTCTGCGCGATGCAGTTTTGGCCTTGCCAAAGACGCAGACCCCCAAACACTGGTCTTTTCCCCAGAACAGTGAAAGCCTCGTTTCGCCCGCGTCTCCCTCCCTCTTTTCTCCTCCTAATTATCCACGAAAGTGCGATTGCTCCCGATGCAGCTGGGATTGTTTTTGCAAGCGCCGGTCTAATCTGCTCGCGACGGCTGTGGAATTCAGTAGCTGCTCCGGCGAAGTGAGAGCCGGCCTGGTCTGCTCTTCCCTCGCAAGGGGCTCCCGCTCACTGTTTGGTAATACAATCTAGTCCGGCTAGAGGTGATTCAGAGGAACTGGAGAGAGGGGGGGGACGGGGGACGGGACAGGGTGGCATATAGGGAGCCGGAGCCCAGCTTGGGTACGTTCCCCAGGCTCCGCAGCTCGGGCGCTTCTGGCTCCGGAGGAGAAAGGAGATCTTTCTTACAGCGCAGCAGTAAAACTATTTGCACGCTTGCGAAGCTAAGCAGGGTCAGGCACGGTTTCAAATTGGATGGGATACCATGTATCACAGGGAGTTGGACTAGATGACCCTTGGGGTTCCTCCCAGCAATACAATCCTATGAAAATAGCGCTGGAGGTTTCTGAAACTTAGGGGTGTCTAGAAAGAAGCATGCCTGCCTCTCTCATCAGGCAAGGAGTCGGGATCAGCCGATTTAAGTGGCAGACGACCCCAGACTTCATTAGGAATAAGGGGCGCGGCCTGCCCTGCAGGGATGTTGTTAGCGGGCGTTACAAGCAGTCCCAGGTCTTTTGCACAGGAACTCCGGCATCTGTCTCCCCACCCCGCTTTAAAACTTAGTTTTATATATTTGTTGACTTTGCTTCGATGGCAGCTTTCCCTTTGAAAACGACATACAATATTGGCACGTGAGCACATGCAACATTTTTGTAGCTGACATGACTCCTAGCCCTGACCTGGTAACTGTCGCCGAGTCCTCACAGAATCATAGCACTCTAGAGTTGGAAGAGACCCCAAGGGTCATCTAGTCCAACCCCCTGCAATGCAGGAATCTCAACTAAAGCATCCATGACAGGTGGCCATCCAACCTCTGCTTAAAAACCTTCCGTGAAAGAGAACCCACAACCTTCCAATGTAGTCTGTTTCACCGTCGAACAGCTCTTACTGTCAGAAAATTCTTCCAGATGCTTAGTTGGAATATCCTCTTTTGTCATTAGAATCCGTTGGTTCTGGGTCCTATCTTCCGGAGCAAGAGAGAAGAAGCTTGCTCCCTCTTCCATGTGACAGCCCTTGAAATATTTTAAGAAGGCTATCAGATCTCCTCACAGTCTCCTCTGTTCCAGGCTAAGCATACCCAACTCCCTCAACTGTTCTTCACAAGGCTTGGTTTCCAGAGCCTTGATCATATTGGTCACCCTCCTCTGCACACGTTCCACTTTGTCAATATCCTTCTTAAATTATGCTGCCCAGAACTGGACACAATACTCCTAGTACTGGGACATTTTAGCCCCCGAGAGCGCCCCCCGTAGGCTGCCATGGAACCTGACTTTTTAGGCTGTAAGTAACGCCTCTGTTGCCTTTACACTGTCAGACTGTTGGTACTTCTGCACTGACCTGAAGTGACTCTTCAGGTTTCTGAACGGGAGCGAGGGAGATCATAAACAGGACAGGGGTTCTCTAGGACGGAACCTGGGACCTTCTGCACGCCAAACATGTGCTCTGCCAGTGAACCACAGTTTGCCCCCGCTCCAAACAGAGTCTTCGGCAAAGGCGGGCCTTCGGTCCATTTGGCTTAGCATTGCCTGCACTGACTGGCAGCAGCTCTCCAGGGGCTCAGTCTAGAGCTTTTTTCCCAGCCTTACTTGAAGATGGGGACTGAAGGAGATGCTCTGCTACTGAGCTGTGGTCCTTCTTAAAGATAAAAGGCTCCAGACCTCATGAATGTAAAAGAGGAGCTGATTTAAACACGGGAAGCGGCCTTCGTTCTGTTCAGTATTGAACAGTGTACGGGGGCGGGGGGGGGGCAACCAGCATGCAAAAGTACCCCTACTTTACAGCCCCGCGACAACCATCTTCTTTCTCAAGCCGGGCTGCTGCGCAACGTCTGAATGTCAAGCGATCATCTTTTGTTTCTCTCGCGCTCTCTCAACCCCCCGAATCCCAACTCAGCACCTGCTCTCCGTCCCCTGACCGCTACTCTACTCTCGCCCGTCTCTAGTACCAGGCCTTGTGGGACGCCCGGGCTCAGTTTTCGGGGCGCAGAGGTCCTCGTCTGCCCCGGCCCGTGGGAGGAGCGTATGGGAGTCCCTGGGAAACTGTAGAAGGGTTTTCATCCTTTATCAAGCCCTCTGTCTTTGCAACCCCCCTGCCCGGCCACACCTCTTCAGCGGTGTGCATTTTTTGCCACCGTCCAGTTCCCAACACCACCGCAGTTGCTACTTTCGACAGCGCTGCTGATCCGGAGGAGAAATTTCCCCCCTTAAGGGAATCTCCAACCCAGCGCAACTCATCGCCGCCGCCACCCCCTGGTGCAAAATCTCCTCGACCGCCCCAACTAACTTTTCCACCCCAAAATAATCATCTCTCTCCCCTCCCCACCTCAAACAAAAACCCCACTGCCTCACATTTGCACCGCGGGCCACGAAATCCCTGCGTGTGTTTTCACGGGGCCGGGGGTGGAATCTGTGCATTTATTTAGGGGTGGGCTCTTTTTTGAGGGGAGGGGGCGCAGACATTGCAGACCCGCAAAGAGGGGCAACCCCATTATCGGTCGTAGCTTTTTCTTTGCAACGGGAGGGGGGGAGAGAAAGGCTTTTCAAGCCTTTGCAAAGCTGCGCTGGGGAGGGCAGAGACCCTCACCCCCCCAACCCCCCCACCGTCTGACCTGCTTTGATTCCTAGCTGCATTTAAAGGAAACCCCCTCCCTCGGCCAAAAAAAAGGGAAGTCATTGGGGGCGCTTCATTTGGCCGTGAGCGCTGGCCGGCGGGGTCCGTCCCGTCGCAGGAGCCAGGGAAGCCGGAGCGCGCCGGCCGGCCGGCCGTTGGCTCGCCTTTTGTTCTGCCCCCTTTGCTGGGGACTCCCAGGGGAGGGGAGGGGCGGGGCGGGAGGAGGAGGAGGGTTGGGGGGCTCGAAGGCGGCGGCGCTGCTGTTGCTGCTACTGCTGGGGCGCCGCCTGGCAGGCAGGAGAGGCGAGCCGGGCGCCGGGAGAGCCGCCGCGCCAGAGCGCACGCCGGCGAAGAGGCAGGCAGGCAGGCCGGCTGCCCGTCCGGCAAGATGGCGCAAGGCGGCCCTCGCCGCCGCGCAGGCTCCTCCCGTCCTCGCTGCCGCCGCTACTGCTTCTCCTCGAGGCGAAGGTTGAGGCGTTAGGCTCGGCCTGCCCCACGGACGGACGGTCGGATCCCCGCACCCATCGTCGGCCCGGCCTGGCTCCGAGGGCGCTCGTATTTGGGCCCGGCGGCGGGCGCACGTGCGCGGCCGCTGCTTTGTGCAGCTCCGTGGGCTCCTCGCCACGCCTGCTTCGCCCAGGAGAGAAGCGAGGCAGCCGCGCCGGACGGGGCTTCGTCGCCGAGAGAAGGGTTCGGGGGAACCCGCCCGCGGGGAAAAGAAAGAGGACCTCTCCAATCTTCCCGGAGCCAATGGCTCCCCGCGGCTGGCCCTTGCCGCCGCTTTGCTCGCTCGCCTGCCTCCTGGTCGCCGCCGCCCTGGCAGCAGGTAGGCACGCGGGGTTCCCTTCGGAGGGGCAGGGGGACGAGGGGGGCACCGATTCTCCAGGAAGGGTAGGGAACCCCCTCCTCTGACTAGCTGAGATTTCAACTTTGGGGCGTGCGCCCTTTTCAGACTTTGTTTTTCTTCGACGGGACGGGGGAGCCCTTTTCTCGGGGTGTGTATTATGTGTGTGTGTGGAAATGGCAATCGCACCCCGAAGCTCCGGACTGGGCTGTTGCCGCGCGATCCCCTCCCCGGCTTCTCTCCGGCTGCGTTTGGGTGCGCGCGTGGTTCTCCCCTTCTTTCCTCCCCTTCTCTGGAAAGCACATGGGTCTGTCAACAAGTCCTCTTCCAAGGAGGGAAACGTGCCAAGTCGCAATAAATAAACCGACGACCGCGATCCGCCTGTTCTCTCCGCCTCCCTCGCCTCCTTCAGAGGCACAACGGAGAGGCTGAGAGAGAGGCGCTTCTGGGCGAAGCACCAGCTCTTGCAGGGAAGGAGCTGCGCTCGCCCTTCTGCCTCGGATAAAGGCTTCTGCACATGATAAAATCATTCTCGCCTTCCTCCGCACCCTCTTTGTTTAAGAGCATCAGGAGCGCTGTGCTTCGGACCAGACCGAAATCGCGCCCTGGTGCTCTGATTCCAGCGCTGCCTAACGAGCGAGAGATGCTTCTGCAAAGCTCAGAAAGGCATCTTTCCCCAGCGCCTGGGCTCCAGGGGTCTAGTTCCTCTTCGCAGTGACTGGTAGCTATTGCCTGACCCGTCTTTGGTGTATTTATTTAATCTCCTTTACCAAAAAAAAAAAAAAATAGTGGTTGTAGTAGCTCAGTACAGTACAGCTCAGTACAGTACAGTACAGTACAGTTCAGTGATCATCTGTTTTGCGTGCAGAAGGATCCCAGATTCAAATCCTGGTTACCTCTCCAGGTAGGGCAGGGAGAACCTTTCTCTAGGGTTTCAGCTGGGACGCTGCCAGCCGGTGTAGGCAGTACAGACCCAGGTGGAGCAATGGTCTGACTCACTGTAAGTTCCCTTTCTCTGTTCCTAGGTCCTGTTGGGTCTTATGGTAAGGAGCAGTGTACATTGCTAATGCAGGGTTGAGCCACGGTTTTGCAGTTGCTTCCATTTGTTGTGTGTTAAGAATAGGCCATGTGGAGAGTGAGATTTCCCTCCGCACCAGTGCTGTGGTGAGGCAGGACGCCTCTGATTCCCAGAGACAGGGTGCCTCTGATTGCCACCAGGTCTTGGGGTTCGGCAGTTGGGGGTGGCTCTCTCTCTCTTGTCCCGGTGGGCGTTCCCAGCATGTTGGGGACAGATTAAATGGACATTTGGTATGGTCCGATTTTGGTCAGTTCTTACGGTCATGGGCTGGAAGGGGTTTGTGGAGTATGGAGGTTGAGATACCCTTTCAGTATGAAGTGGGGTGCAAGAAGGGGTGCGTGTTTTCAGTTTGCTGGAGGGAAAGTCCAGAGAACCCGATGGGTATGGAGGAGTCAGTGGGTCTCGCGTGTCCCACTCTCCCTGCTCCTTTCAAAACACAGAATTGCTGAAATGGTTGTGGGACCGACTCTTGGGTTTCAGGGACAAAGCAGGCGTCAATGGGGATGTGCTGGCTTTTTCTCCTTCTTACTGTTCTTATCTGGGATGGCAATATCCCGGTACAAATTGGGAGGTATCCATAGGAGTGCAATGGATGGTTAATGTTAAAGGCATAAAGGAAACTTCAAATGTACAAGGGGCAAATGCACCAAGAGCGTTTCCTGGGAAAGGAAAGTGGCTTGAGACAGCAGAACTGGAAGAGGAAGCAAGGTGACCTCTTGAGATTACCCCAGCGTGGACCTTCATAAAGCCTCTTAGCTGGACTTTCAAGCTTGCCATCTAAACAGGGTACTTCTCTCACTCCAGCTAATGTATATGGGTAATAGCAAACGTAGCGAGCTGGGCATGCTTTTGTTTATGTAAACGGTATTGGTCATGAGAACTCCCATGTTCATATGCTGAGCTGAACTATTTTCCCTTATGTTTGTTATATCCCACATCTCTCCTCCAAGGCTTGTAAGGTGGTGCACATGGTTCTCCCCCCTCTCCTGTTTTATCCTTACAACAATCCTGTGAGTTGGATTTGGCGGAGAGGCAGTGACTGGCCCAAGGTCATGCAGCGAGCTTCATGGCCAAATGCGGGATTTGAACCCTGGTTTCTCAGGCCCTAGACCTGCACTCTTACCACTGTGCCACATTGGCATGCATGGAGAGAGGGGCTGTTGTCTTTGTGTGCTGCTCTAGGTCTCTGGTTGGTTACTCTTGGAAAGATGTTAGGCTGTGCTGGCCTTTTTCTGGAGTCAGGAAGACCTTTTCTCAGTCGAAGTTGATGTGCTTGAAAAGATGCTGATGAGAAGACTAGGCATCTTGGAGAAAAGCCTCTACTACACATAATAGGACTTTAAAATGTTTTTTTTCCTACCAGTTTCCACAAGGATGTTCACTAACGTGTCTGCAGAAAAGCCACCTTTAAATTCACATTTTAAAAAAACAAAGTTGCAAAATGTTCTCCCAAGTGGGCCATGGGGGATAAAAATGCCTTGCCTGCTCAGATGCACTCTCTTTCTGCGTTGTTCCTTTGCATGCACCAGGGACGGGAAGGAAGATGCAGGCTGCAATTTTTTGCATGCTTACCTGCGATTAAATCCATTGGACTTGGAGGGGCTTTCTTCTGAGCCAAGCAGGCATGGCACAGAGCCACTGATAGAGAAGGCAGCAAAATCACAAGCCGTTGCACAAACGTGATTGGGAGAAACAGCCTTCTTAAAACAGCCGCAAGGGAAGCAGGATGGAAAGTTGGGCATGAGATTAGTGTTCTTTTCCTGATCCTCGAAAGCAGGAGGCTTTATTGCAATGTGTGGTTTTTACCTTTCAAGAAATGCAGGAACTTGTTAGTTAACACCACCCACCGGATTGAAGCAGAACAGCAAAAACATTACAGGGATTTCCCCCTTGGAACTACTGAGCTGAAACCTTTGCCAATGATTGCAAGCATTTGCTCCTCCTGTTTGCCATCATTCCCCCCCCCCCACTTTTTTTTTTATGCCCAGCTTCCAAATTTATGTGAATTGAATAGCCAGGAGGAAGGGGGCATTTAGGTCAGAAACGGGGAAAGTGGGAGGTTGCTGTGTCCCTTCTCCAACCCCACCCCACCCCACAGCTTCTTTTGGGAACTCCTACAGCAGAATCAGGATGTGGGTGGCCCTGTGGGTTAAACCACAGAGCCTAGGACTTGCCGATCAGAAGGTCAGCGGTTCGAATCCCTGCGACGGGGTGAGCTCCCGTTGCTCGGTCCCTGCTCCTGCCAACCTAGCAGTTCGAAAGCACATCAAAGTGCAAGTAGAAAAATAGGTACCGCTCTGGTGGGAAGGTAAACGGTGTTTCCGTGCGCTGCTCTGGTTCGCCAGAAGCAGCTTAGTCATGCTGGCCACATGACCTGGAAGCTGTACGCCGGCTCCCTCGGCCAATAAAGCGAGATGAGCGCTGCAACCCCAGAGTCGGTCACGACTGGACCTAATGGTCAGGGTCCCTTTACCTTTTCCAGCACAATCATCACATGCTCCATTGTTGCTGGTGGCTGTTCATACAGGAGGACAAGGCTACCAGTGGCTACTAGTCACCTTGGCCACTAGCCACAATGGCAATGTTCTTCCTCCACTGCCAGAGGCATTATGCAGGAGATCACACGTGGGCAGAGTGCCCTTGTGCTCAGGTTCTGCTTGCAGGCTTCCCAAAGGCCTCTGGTCAGCCACTATGGGAACAAGATGCTGGACTAGATGGGCCAGTGGCCTGATCCAGCAGGCTCTTAACTTTCCGAGAGCATGATCTGTGTACATGGACAGTTGTTCACACTGCAGATCAGGGGCAGAGCAGATGCTTAGCATGCGCAAGCTCTGGATTCACGCTCTGGGATCTGTAGTTAAAAGGGTCACAGCTGCTGCCTGCTGGAGTCTGCAATACTAGCCTAGGTGGGCAAATCGACTGAGCAGTTTCCTCTGGTCTCCTGTAATGCTTTCCATGGTCTTTGCCTGCAAGCAGCTGGCAATCTAAATTCAAACAGTAGTAGTTGGGGGGGTGGAATGGGGAAGAGCAGAAGAAAGGAAGAGGCAAGGGATGCCTTGCTTCGAACAGGAGTGGAGAGCCTTTTCCAGCCTAAGGGCCGCATTCCCCCCTGAATAGCCTTCCAAGGGCCACATACTTATTGATGGGGAGGCCAAAGTGTGCATTGAATGTGAATATTACTACTGTAGAGCAAGCTAGTTCCTACACACAAGGAGCATGATCAAAGGACAAATTCCAGCCAGGCAAAGACTCTGGGGGTGCAGGGCAGGGCCAGTGAGGGGTGTGGCCTGGGAAGAGTTCAAAGGGCTAGATAGAGAGGCCCAGAGGAGAGCTGCCTTTGACCTCTGAGTTCCCACTGCTGGTCTCAAAGAGACCAAGAGGGAAAGGAGGGTATTTTGTTCACTAGAGGTGAGATGCCTCTTAGGAACCGAATAATGAGAGGGATGAGGCTGTGGGTTTCAGCAAACGAAGGTCCCTAACACTTGCCCCTCCAGCAGTCAGAGGTGAGCAGAGTGTGTATTGTGGCCCTTGTGAAGTACAAAGCGCTGATTAACTAAATGCAATTAGGGAGCTCTGCTTATTAGCCCGTGCCTGTCATGATGTCAGCGCGGATAATAGTATGCAATTAAGATGATTGAAATAATGCTGATTCTTTTCTCTCTCCCCCCCCATCTGACAATCTCTTGAAAGCTGAACCCTTCATAAATGCAAACCACCAGACAGCTAGATGGGTATTAGGAAGAGCAGAAAAACAACAGACAAACAATCCTGATTTTTGCAGGGCATGGTTTTGCTTTCTGATCTTCCTGAAGATTGTATCTCTTGTGGCTTAAAGGAATCAAGGTATCCCTGGAGCTCACCTCCCAGTCCTCTTTGTATGAAATATTATTAATTTGTTGTGTGAAACTTAAAACACCAATGCCAGTTATACTCAAAGCAGTTACTGTGGAAGTTAAATGGGTGTTACTAACCTGCTTCTACTAGTTTTAACGGGTCTACTCTTGAGTAAAATGTGGTCTAGCCAACTAAAAGGTGCACTTTTAGCACTCCTCTTTCCAACAGCTTGTGAAAGTAGATCTTTAATGACCCCATTTTGCAGAAGAGACTGAACACTTGTCCATTGCATATTCTTGTGAATGCAGCATTTAAATGTCCTGTGTCCTGATCAAGCTTTAACACTTGCCTTCACTGGTTGTTGTGGCACTGAACTGGTATCTGTGCCTGAAGGAGGGAAATCTGTGTGGTTGGATTGCATTATTCTCCTCCCACATTTGATCTGTGATTCATGCAGGGTCTCAGAACCCCACTGGTGGCTGCTCTAAGGTATTCCAAGTTGTTCCACCAGTGAACCAAGTTGTTTCATTCGTGATTTTATTTGCATGCCATTTTTTCCTGCAAAAAAGAATCCTGCTCAAAGCGGCTTCCAACAAAGAAAACAGGAATGCATCTCAAAATCAACTATTGTGAGAAAGATTTCATGATAACGTAATAAAACAACAACGTCACGGCAAATATAACAATATACAAAACCTCCCAGCATTTCAGTACTGGAAATATAACAATATTGCATTAACAGCATTTCACCCCCTTGGTGAAAAGGAAACATTAACAGGGAAGTGTTTCCGGTCTGCTGTTGCTCACAGCCCTTCTCCTGCAATGACTTACAAGGCTTCCAAAGGCTGGATCAGAGTCTGGCATCCTGCTGTCACAGCTGCAAACCAGATCCCTGTGGATCCTAGCAGCTGGTATTCAAATTTGGAAGGGAACTGGGAGCCATTTTGTGGTTCGCCTCAGGTGTCAACATGTTTTGGGTTGGCCCTGCTGCTGAGTCTCCACTGGCAGTGAGTTCCACAGGACAGGGCCTGCCATGCAAAAGACTCAGTCCCTAGTAAAGGTTGATCAAATCTCAGGGGCCTTGTGAGGAGCCACCAGAAGTGCCCCATCGGAGGATCTCAGTAATTGAGTTGAAGGATAAAGGATCAGGAACGGGTAACTTGAAACACTAGGTTTACAACAGCTTGCAAGCCTTGACGCTATATATCTAAAAAATAAATCCGAAAAATTGTCTTTGTCTTGAGTGATGGACAGCTTTTGTCTGCTGCCACAGAGCCCAGTTTTCAGGGACCAGAACAGGATATGAGCTGCAGACCCTGCTTGGTCAGAGCCCTAGAATTAAATCTTGTCATTTATATTTAACCAGGGCTTCACTTTTTAAATTATTCAAGGGTCTAAGCTTTCATTAATTCCTCTGCCTACATGGGTTTAGTTTTGTTTTTGATGTGGAATGGGATTGCTTTCACCTAAATTGGTGTAATACCCCCATATATATCTCCCCTTCTCCCTGCTTAAACCGCACGCCGGGTATCATTTAACGAATAAAAAACGTGGACATGATATATGAAATTAAAGCTGGCGTTGGGCATAGAAATGCATTTGAAAGTGCCGAGATTGGATCCGCTCTCATTTCTAATCAAAACAGCCAGCTTAACAAAAGGAAGGAGCAGATTGGTTCTCCGGCGTGTGAACCGAGCTGTGCTGGAAGTGAAAGAAAGGTGGATGGGAATGGGGTCAGGGGGATCAGCTGATTATTTACAGCAGCTGTCCCCCAACCTGGTGCCCTCTGGATGTTTTAGGCTACAGCTTCCAATGGCTGGGGCCATGGGAGTTGTACTTCAAAACCTCCTGAGGGTACATGGTTGAGGGAAGACTGATTTACACGTTAACATTCCTGGGTTCGAGTGCAGCTCTCTGTTAGGTGCAGCTGCTCTGCTGACTTCCTGGAAACAGATCTAGTCCTCCTTTGGGTCTGAATATGTGGGCATGCTTTTGAATTATGGTGCTGGAGGAGACTCTTGAGAGTCCCATGGACTGCAAGAAGATCAAACCTATCCATTCTGAAGGAAATCAGCCCTGAGTGCTCACTGGAAGGACAGGTCCTGAAGCTGAGGCTCCAATACTTTGGCCACCTCATGAGAAGAGAAGACTCCCTGGAAAAGACCCTGATGTTGGGAAAGATGAAGGGCACAAGGAGAAGGGGACGACAGAGGACAGCATGGTTGGACAGTGTTCTCGAAGCTATCAGCATGAGTTTGACCAAACTGTGGGAGGCAGTGGAAGACAGAAGTGCCTGGCGTGCTCTGGTCCAGGGGGTCACGAAGAGTTGGACACGACTAATGTGGGCATGCAGTGAATGAGTGAGCCAAAGTGCTGCTTTTGGGGTTGCTTTTCTGGTGCATCTTGGAGGAACAAAATTCCCATTCTGCGTTTCTCTCTTTCTAGTCTTTCTTTACTCCTGCTTTTGTTCTCATGAGCCCCTTTTGTCCTTTCCCCTTGGAACCCAAAGTCAACTCACCTGTCCTCCATGCTGCCTTTGGAAGTGGCTGTCCATCAAGACTCTCTTCTTTTATGCCATCCCCACCAGGCTTTCTGATCCACACCAGCTCCTTTGTGTGGCATGGAGAGATCAAGGGAAGCTGGCTTTATTGCCATGGCGCAGTGGCTGCTGTTGGGATGGTCTGGCTCTTGTTCCCATGGTAGCCACTGCTGGGTTGGGCCTCCCCCATTCTACCAGCTCCCAGGAACAGCTTGTCCAAGCAGATCCACGTGCCGGATTTTCCTTGAGCGAAGCCCCTGGCGTCCAGCGAAGTTGAAGGTTGGAAGCTTCAGGTCAGATGTTCAAGAAAGCCTGCGAAAGAGAACCATAAAAGAAATACCGGTATAAAACAGACCAGAAACATCAGAAATGAAAGCAATTATTGTAGCAACAGTAAAACTAGCAGTAGATATAAAATCAGTCAGCAGGATGCGAGGCTGACTGCTAAGTCTGGCAGCTTTAACAGAGGATTAGATTAATTCTTGAAGGACATGGCTATCAGTGGCTACTAGCCACAATCATTATTCTCTGTTACCTCTACTCTCGGAGATACTAGGCCTCTGAATATCAGTTGCTGGGAATCTCAGGTGGGGAGAGCAGCATTTGAAGTTCACCAGGCACATTTTGCACCTGACGATGGACCACTTGCAACCAAGGGAAGATGCCTGGGTGGCAGGATGACGTGGGACGTCTCCACCGTCTGGAGGTGCATGCCTGGGGATCCTTGGATCTTGACTGTTTTCACACACGTGCAACACATCTTGTAGAATCCTAGCCAATACGTTTTATCTGCACAATCAGAATGAATTTCAGGAACCCAAAAAGTCTTATTGAAAAATATGACTTTTGAACCGTCTGGACCCAACATGTCAATGAAGAATTCCCTCTTGGTGGCTGTAACCCTGGTTTAAGGAGCCGTTTGGTGCCTAGTTTATATATCTGAGCTTCTAACACTGGTCCGGGAGAGTGGCCTGCATATCTCTGCAGATACATTGGGATGGTCATTGTGAGAATAGGACTCTGGGCCGTTGGCCTGATTTCGCAGCCAGCTCACCTTATGTTCTTCCCATCTTTCCAGTCTCTAGTAGGACTTTCCTAGTGTGTTTGGTGTTTCCACTGCAACTTGAAGTTAATTATTGGACTGGTTGTTGGGGTGTGTGTATGATGGTGCCTTTTAAATACATAGTGTAGTGGTTAGAGTGTCTGACTAGGACCCGGGAGACCAGGGATCAAATGACTGCTTGGTCACAAAGTTCGCTGGGTGACCTTGGGCCTGTCACTGCGTCTCAGCCTCACCTACCTCACAGGGTTGTTGTGGCGATTAAATGAGGAGGGGGAGAACCATGTATGTTGCCCTGAGCAACTTGGAGGAAAAGGTGGTATATAAATGCAAGCAATATACGGTGGTACCTCGGGTTAAGAACTTAATTTGTTCTGGAGGTCTGTTCTTAACCTGAAACTGTTCTTAACCTGAAGCACCACTTGAGCTAATGGGGCCTCCTGCTGCCGCTGCGCCGCCAGAGCACGATTTCTGTACTCATCCTGAAGCAAAGTTCTTAACCTGAGGTAATATTTCTGGGTTAGCGGAGTCTGTAACCTGAAGCATCTGTAACCTGAAGCGTATGTAACCCGAGGTACCACTGTATAAGCTTTAGTTTGGAAGGGGACAGAACTATTCAAGCCCTAACTGCTATTTCCTCTTCACACTATTATTTCCATTTTCTGAACAATCCCATTGTTCGTATCCTGTAGCAAGTCAAGTTCTCTATGGACTATAAACATCTGTTAAGTCCAAATGATTAGGGGGTTTGTGCATGAAAGAGTCAGTTCGGAATTACTTCAGTCTCACGAACTGGTCTGAACTTTACTGGAGTTCTTTTTTTCTTCCTTAAAAAACTTTACAGAGTTTTAAAAAAACCAATAAATTATGTAGCATGGCTCATGAAAAAGCCTGTCCTTGGCCAGTCAACCCAAAAGAGTCTAGAAAGTTTGGGTTTTGCAGGAGGATAAAAATAATTGTTTTCATGTGTTTCGCGAGCCCGTAAAAGCAACAGGGCAGGAAGTGAGCGGACCCATAATTGCACTTTCAAAGAAAGAGAGGCAGAGAGGGACTGGCCAATGGCCCCTCGTGGAGGAGGCTCAGCCATGCTCCCCAGGGCAGCCTCAGCCTAAGAGAGCTCCGTGGTAGCTTCAGTGCAGGTTTCCAACAGAATATCTTGGGAAGCATTAATGCTATGCAGCTTAGTGCTAGTGTGTCCTTTGTTTGGAGTGTGGAAGGGTCTTTGATGCAGCCCTTTGAGCGCAAAAATTCTCTGGTTGAATCCTTGGTCTCTCCAAGTAGGAAAGACCCCTTCCCCAAACCTTGGAGATTCAGGAAGGGGTTTAGGTTGCGGCCATCTGCTAAAATGGAGTTTCTCTTCCATTGTTTCCATCGAAACTTGCTATGGATTCCCTGCTAACAAACCTCCTCCCTTTTATCCTGATGCACACCCCTTCCTGGATCAGGAAGGGCTGTGCATTGGAATCCCCTGCTAAAGGGGAGCATTTCCCTCCCCCATTATAATTTTAGCAGAGAATCCTTGCAACCCACTGCCAAATCAAGGAGAGAAACTCTCTCCTTTAGAAGCCCCAGCTTCAGGACTTCAAAGTACCTTACATGTAATGTCACCGTGATGTCATGGAACCGATAGGTGGGCAGCCTCACCCACCTGTCCGATTTGGCCCCACAAGGCTGATCCTGATGAAGATGTGGCCCTCGCAGATGAAAAAGTTTCCTACTTGTACTGTAAAGCAAGGCCCTCGAAGAGGGTTGCTCACAGCAAACCCAACCCCAAAGGCCTTCAAGCGTGTCTTCAGAACATGGATTAGATAGTAGACCAAGGATGGCAGACTTCAGGCATGCAGGATCTCCTTGGTTTGCTTGTTTCTCACTAGAATCCGGAGGCCACCGATCACAGCCAGGTGCAAAAAGGCCAATGTGGTATAGTGGTTAAGAGTGTTTTGTGACTACGACCTGGGAGACCAGAATTCAAATTCCCACTTGGCCATCAAGCTGGCTGGGTGACCTTTGGCTGGGCACGCCTCTTAGTCTGAGCTCCCTCATAGGGTGGTTGTGAGAGTAAAAGAGGGGATGGGGAGAGCCATGAACACTATCTTGAGCTCCTAGGTGGAAAGTAAATGTAGTAATAAGGAAAGAAAGAAAGAAAGAAAGAAAGAAAGTGGTTTAGTTAAGAATTAAGGAGTTTGTGACGGTGATGATGATAATTTTATTATTTATATGCCATCCACCTGAATGGGTTGCCCCAGCCATTCTGGGTGGCTCCCAACAAAATATTAAAAACACTATAAAACCACAAACGTTAAAAACGTCCCCGTACAGGGCTGCCTTCAGATGTCTTCTAAAAGTCATACAGCTGTGTATTTCTTTGACATCTGATGGGAGGGCGTTCCATAGGATGGGATAATGATATAATAACAGTTATTATGACCAGAACCAAGCACACAGGTCCTTTTGAACCTAAACTCATGTTCTTCTCCCTCTCCTCACCACCCTGTGCTTTTTGAAAAGAAATAAAGAAGCTTTCTAGTTGCAATCGCTAGAAGATTAGGAGTCAGAACCACATGCCGATCTACTGTGAATCATTCGGCGATCTCCCAGTAGATCCCAATATGCTCCCTGCTCATTCCCCACCTCCCCATGTTAGACAGTGCAAGGACTGATCCCTTACGGTAGCTGTAAATAGATTTCATATGACCAAACCTCTCACGGTGCCCCTCTGTGGAATCCCTGATTGAGCCTCCTGTAGCTTTGCAGAAAAAAAAGAGAAAGGGTCAGAGCTAGTTTGATCTCTTTCTGGCTGTCTCCTTAGAGGCCCCCCCCCACAAATTCCTTCCTGTTTCCCCTTAGCAATTGTATTTGGAGTGCTAACACCTGGGAAGGCTTCAGTTTAGTTTTGGAGCATCTGAAAAATATTAGGAGGGGTTGTTTTTTAAAAAATGCAGTGGTGGGTTCTGCATTTACGGTGGCTTCCCTCCTGAAGCAAAACCCCCATTGTCATTGTGGGGGAGGAGATAAGATTCCGGGAGTCTGGGAACCCATTCACAACACAACCCTTGGCAAGTTTACTCAGAAGTAAGCCCCTACCATTTTCAATGGGGCTTACTCCCAGATGTGGGTACACAGACTGCAACCTTGATACTGTGCAATGGTAGTTCAGGTTGTGGAAAGGAACGGCAGATGCCCAGTTAAAAGCGAGGGTTGGAAGATGGGGAAAACAATAATTAAATCAACTTCAGAGTGCATTGAAAAGCTCTCATTCACCCCCCAAGCCTCCTCCCCCCTCTTTCCCTCTCTCTGCAAGATAAATCTGGGAGTTCAGCCTTTCCCCTGCTAATTGTTTTCCTCTCTGATCAAATATTGGGTGATATTTTTTGGTTAAATAACTGTTTTTGTCGCCACACATCATATTGTTGGGGAAGATATGAAATGTTTCTCGTAGGAGAACTGGCAGAGAGGGGGAGTTTTCTGTCTTGAAGTTTTCCCTCCTCCATTGTGACATTGTCAATTACATTTTCCTCGCTCCCACCCTCCTTTCCTTTGCCATAATAAAAGGTAAAAGTGATTTAAAAGGAGGGAGAGAAAATTCCCCTGACAAAGCCCCAGCTGGAGTGGAGATGAGCAAGCACTTAATTGACTGATGAAGAATCTCCCAGTTATTTAAGAAGCTAACTTGGCATAGGAGACTACAGCCCTGGGTCAGAGTTAGACCCATTTAAACTTGCTTGGGCTTACCTCTGAGCCCAGCTGTGTTGGGCTCAGAAGTATATAGCACAACTGTATGATATTATTGCAGTGTTGCACATCCTGATGTGAAAAGGCTTCCTTCAAATCTGTCTTCCCACCCACTGGCCTCAGGGTTCTGGCACCATGATATTAGATTTGATAGGCATCCAAGATGTGAATAGGGCTATATTAGGAAATTAGCCGCAATTATTACCTTTCCCCCTCCAGCGAAGTGAATGGAGGCTTTTTCCTCCCTCTCCATTAATTGTGTAATCTTATTTACAATTGCCTTAAACAAAGAAGAAGAAGAAAATGGAGTTGAAATCCACCTCCCAAACCACTTTTAACCTTTTGCCTCTGGCCTGGGGTGGTATTTCAGTTCTTCAAGGGCAAAAGATGAAACATCTCATCCATATCCGAAATTGCCTTCATTTCAATTGAGGCCACTCTTTTGCCAGCGAATCCAAGCTGATCTCTAAACCAAACATTCCTTATTTTATTTTTTTAATAGTTTTTTTTTAGAGTTTGGTTCAATGCTTGGAGGTGCCCTCTAGTTGCGCGCCCACATTGCCTCATTGCCAAACCTACAAATAGTGGCAGGGGATGTTTGGCAGCTGATGAGACAAGTGACCACTCTTCCCCCTCTGTGGCTACCTCCAGAGCTTAGCGAAGTGTCGCTCAGTGACAGAGCAACTGCCTTGCGCTCAGAAGACCTGAGGTTCAAACTCCTGCACCTCCAGGAAGGGTTGCCAATTTCCCCTGCCTGAAACTCTGGAGAGCTGCTGCCAGCCAGGGTAGGCAGTACTGAGCTAGATGAACCAATAGGCCTGACTTGGTGTAAGGTGTTCCCGTCCCTTGCTCAGTGATCAGAATCTCAGAAGCCAGAACAGCAAGCGGGATCGCTGCGCAGTGAAAGTAGCAATCCCTCTTGCTGTTCTGGCTTCTGGGATAGCTGCGCAGCCTGCATTCGCTCCATAAGAAGCACACACATTTCCCCTTACTTTTTAGGAGGGAAAAAGTGAGTCTTATAGAGCAAAAAATATGGTACTTTGAGGCTTCAAAGCACATACATTTCAGTAATCCTTGAGTGTCAGCCAGGTGCAAAAAAATGGCACCCAGACTTATTTAGGTTCTCGCAAATGGAGAATCTTTAAGCGCAAAATGCGCCTGGTTCCCAGCTAATTTCGAACCCTGGTAGGAAGAGGCTAAAATAGATGTAGATGTCCCTGGATCAAGTGACTTTTCTTCTACAAGTTCTTGAAGTTCTTAATCTAGCTCAAGGTTATCATCTGAACTAGCCAGATGTTTAATTAAGAATCCATCGCAGCCGGTCCATCGTTTGACAAATAAAATTTTAGAGCAGTCTTGCTCAAAAACGGCAGCTAGATATTCAGTTTTGGCGACTATAACCTTGGTTTGAGGAGTCATTCGGCGCCTGGCTAATTTCAAACACTTTTAAGTGGTGACTAAGGTAGCAGGGAGGGACCCGGGTGGCACTGTGGGTTGAACCACAGAGCCTAGGACTTGTTGATCAGAAGGTCGGCGGTTCGAATCGCACGACGGGGTGAGCTCCCGTTGCTCAGTCCCTGCTCCTGCCAACCTAGCAGTTCGAAAGCATGTCAAAGTGCAAGTAAATAAATAGGTACCACTCCGGCGGGAACGTAAATGGCGTTTCCGTGCACTGCTTTGGTTCGCCAGAAGCGGCTTTGTCATGCTGGCCACATGACCCGGAAGCTGTACACCGGCTCCCTCGGCCAATAAAGCAAGATGAGCGCCGCAACCCCAGAGTCAGTCACAACTGGACCTAATGATCAGGGGTCCCTTTACCTTTAAGGTAGCAGGACCTGGGTCCTTTCTGGTTTTGACAGTACTCCCTGTGTCAGCAGTAATGCCCCGCCCTTGGCACTCAACTGAGCCTGAGCACCTCTGTTGGCAGAGGCAGACTTTGGTCTTTCAAATTTCAGCGGCGCCCTGTGCCAGCCCCAAATTCAGCACCCCCACCTTCCATTCTGCTCAATTCACTGTGTCATAGTTTTGGCGCCCAGTGTGGCAGAACTGGTCACGCTGCCCAAATCCACCTCTGCCTTTGGTCCGTGCTGACTAAGGCCTGGCTGCTCCAGAGCCCTCAACTTAGCCTGCTTGGCAAAGGATGGAATTGCTCGCACCTTTCCCCACAAACACTATTCTGCTTTGAAAGGAGCTAATCGCTTCTCTTTTGCAAAAAGGAGAACCCGTCTACTTTGGGAGACTTGGGCACTTTCAGAATTCCCCCTCTCGCCTTATATATGGCAACTTAAATTGGATTATGAGGGGATCAGCATGGAGTGAAACCTGAGATGAGGCAGATGGACTTGGGCAGACAAAGAGGCGGGTTTGGGTTACTGAGCTGCATGTCAGAGGTGAGGCTGCAGGAACTTTTCCAAATGGCGACTCCATTTGAGCAGTGGAGGCTGAGAATAAACATGGCCTTTGTCCGCCTCCTTTTATTAACCCATTAAGCATCTTAAAACATCAGGCTTCATCCTGTCGTGGAAAGACACATCTAAGATTTCCCTCCCTCCCTCTGCTCCCCCTCTTTAAAGAGCTGCCTGTCTTGTAAACAGGAAGGTTAGTACTTCTAAACATCGAGGCAGATAGGTGCTATGGAGCAGGGCTGTATTGATCCAAGGGAACCGTATTTCTTGCTGGGATATTGGGAATTACCGTAAGCTTGGATTCCATTTAAAGGGGAATCCATCTAATTTGCACTTTCTGAAACTTAATGCGAACCCCAATACAGCCATCCTTTCAAATTTGCCTTACTCAGCATCTTGCAATGCAGTTCTCTGTGTGTACAAAAATGCATCTACTGAGGTAAAGTTTGCACATATTGGTGAAACCGACAGTAAAAAATGCTTTATATCAGTCAAAGTTACATATGCAAATGGCCAAACTGTATACTTGAATGAATTTGCACTGAATTCATGCTGCTGGATTTTTACAAGGACTCTTGGAAACAAAAATTGACATGGAAATGTGGAAAACTGAATTTAAAGATGGGGAAAATGTGGGAAACGGAAACTGACCCATCTCTAACCTAGAGGAGGGAAGCCTGGGGGTGGTTGTAATAGCACTCTTTCCAAACTTGAGGGGTTCCCCACAGGAGAGCATAAAAATGTGTTCTCTGCTCTTGTGAAGGACTGGGCTAGACCGACTGGATTTAAGCTACAAGAGGGCAGGTTTCAATTGAACATTAGGAGGAAATCTCTAACTCTGGATTTCCTGCCTCAAGCAGGTGATTGAACTAGATGAACTCTCCCTCCCAGCTGCAGGATTCTGTGTCCTGTGATCTGCAGGTCACATACACATTTTTAGCATTCCCAGGTGCAAACCTTGAAAGTTGGCTTTCCGGCTTCCTTGAAGTTAGTCCCACGACAGACCTGAGTTACCTGTGCATCTTATTCCATTTATAGACAGCACTGAGCTAGGTGGACCAATGGGTGAATCAATGATCACGTAGCTTCCAGTATTTGAAATTAGCCAGGGGCCAGGCACATTTTGTGACTAACATGGGTCCAGTTGCGACCATGTGGAGATCTTTGGATGCCAGGTTGGCGACTGACATCTCCATCTGGCTGGCTCCTCCAGCTTTCTTAAGCAGGTAAACAGAACAGCTTACTTATTGCATTGATATCCCACCTTTTTCTCCAAGGAGTACATGGTTCACCCCCCTCCTCAGTTAATCCCTACAACGACCCTGTGAGGTAGGTTAAGAGGCTGTGACTGACTCCAAGTGAGCTTCCTGACTTGAGTGGGGATTTGAACCCTGATCTCCCAAGTCCTAGCCCAAACACTCTCACCACTACACCACACTGGCTTCCTAGAATACTTCTGCTGTGGGGGAGCTATATATATTAAGCAGGTAACAAAATATGGGGAAAGCTTAGAGTCACTTAGAGAAGAGTATGAAATATTGTCCTTGAAGTCTGAATTTGTATTATTCTGGATTGTTCTATTTTTAATGTTTTAATGTGTTGTAAACCACTTTGAGATATTTTCTTTAAAATAGAAAGGAGTATAGAAATGAAAATAATAAGAAATAATAAGAAATCTTGGAAAAAAGGTGCCTAGAGACTCCGTTGTGGTGACTGTAACCAAGGCTTAAGGTGCCATTTGGCGATTAGCTTATATATCTGAGTTGCTAACACTGTTCTAGCTTCCTATGTTGACATTTAAATTAGCTCTCCATTATGAACCATGAGGAATCTTTATCACTAACAGAAGGGCCACAGCTTGATGGCTCCATCTTCAATCCTTTGGTGTTTCCAACTAGGTTTGGGGAAGACACTGCCTGAGATCTTTGGAGTACCGCACAGCCAATCACTGTAGTTGATGCTAAGCAAGATAGACCAGTGGTCTGACCCACTTGACAAGGCAGCTTCCTGGTTGGTGATCCCTGCCATGGCAGGAAGACTGTGTCTCTGTGGCCCTGGAGATGACCTCTCCTTCCCCTTCCCTCCTCTCTGTGTTTCAGACTTGAGCCGCTCCACGGAACTCTCCTTTGCCATCGAGCCCAGTGACCACATAGCTGTGCAGGAGCAGCCGCTGGTTCTGTACTGCCAGGTGGAAGGGATCCAGCCCATCAGCATCACGTGGCGCAAGAACGGGGTGCTGGTGGTGGACAAAGAGGACTCCTTCACACTCGCCAACGGCTCGCTGTACTTCTCCCACTTCCAGAAACTGAAGGGCGATGGGTCCTCGGACGAAGGCGAGTACGACTGCATGGCTCGGAATCGCTTTGGGATGGTGGTGAGCCGCAAAGCCAGGATTCAAGCAGCAAGTAAGTTGAGGAGGTTCCTCCATCTTGCAAATCCTTTATTTTGCCTTTGTTGACTGTTTGACATTTAATGGATGTGCAGTAGCTAAGTTGGCTGGAAGGTGTTGATGGAGAACAGGTTATAACTGGTAGAATGGGCAGGTTTTTAAATGGTGATCAGAATATTTCTAAGTATTTGGGTGACAGTAAGCAGGATGATGTGGGTGGCGCTGTGGGTTAAACCACAGAGCGTAGGACTTGCCGATCAGAAGGTCGACGGTTTGAATCCCTGCGACGGGGTGAGCTCCCATTGTTCGGTCCCTGCTCCTGCCAACCTAGCAGTTCGAAAGCACGCCAGAGCAAGTAGATAAATAGGTACCGCTCCAGGGGGGAAGATAATTGGCGTTTCCCTGCGCTGCTCTGGTTCACCAGAAGTGGCTTAGTCATGCTGGCCACATGACCCGGAAGCTGTATGCCGGCTCCCTCGGCCAATAAAGCGAGATGAGCGCCATAACCCCAGAGTCAGGCACGACTGGAACTAATGGTCAGGGGTCCCTTTACCTTTAAGCATGATGAGGGGCTCTGCACCTGAAGCTCCTTTTTCTTTCTCAAAGATTGGAGTGGGGAATCCCATAGTCTGCAGTTAGGGCTGCAGTACAGAAGGAAAGTTGCTTTTTCTTATTCATTTTATTTTGCAGGATATATATTTTTTAAAAAATGGAAGAAAATCTACATTTAAATGTGTGTTTTAAAAGAAAGTATTTTATGTCAATACAGTGGTACCTCGGTTTAAGAACAGTCCTGTTTAAGAACGATTCGGTTTACAAACTCCCCCAAACCAGAAGTAGTGTCCTGGTTTGAGAACTTTACCTCGGTCTAAGAATGGAATCTGAACGGTGGGAGGGCACTTGCGGTGGGAGGCCTCATTAGAGAAAGCACGGCTCGGTTTAAGAACAGTTTCGATTTAAGAACTGACTTCCGGAATGGATTAAGTTTGTAAACCGAGGTACCACTGTACACATTTTTAGATAATGTTTTTATTGGTGAGAACTGTGTTGGAACATTGGGGAAGTCCAAAGGTCCGCAGATGCCACATTCACAGATACATTTAAATCCTTTTGAAAATTATAGCTCTGTGCAGGGGGTGGGGTAAGATATCTCCTAGAGCTCTCAGCGTCCTTGACAAACTACAGCTCCCAGAATTATTTGGAGCAAGCAATGACTTTTTAAAGCGATGGATACTGTTTTGTCTGTGTTGTGTTTAAATATGCCTTAAATATGCCCCGCTGTGTTCAGATTTGCACATTAAACGCAGGGATCCGGTCAGTTTTCTATTGCATTTCTCAATGACTGGATTCCTTGACTGTTCCTAAATGAAGGGATTCCCTCTTTCTCATTCCCCTCCCCGCCTTTAATATGTGTTGTATCTCTGGACTGAATGGGTTGATAGTGGTGGTGAGAGAAACAGATCACAGTGGATTGCAGGAAAGCCACATGCTGTAATAAACATTGTCCAGCCACAGTGATTTTCTAAAAAAATTTTATCTTCATGGTAAAAGAGGGGAGGAGGGAGGGTGTGAGAAGCTGGGGTGGTTACTAGACTGGAATTTTGCCCTGGAAAAAGACTCTGGAGAAGTATGCCATTGGGTGAGATCAGTGTGAATGACCTGATCTTGATCTTGATTTGAATCAGGCTGCTTGAAGAAGGCCAGGTTGGGTCAGGATCAAAGGGGTACTGGCCCAGGGTTGCAGGGGGCAGAAGATCCATTACTGTTTCTGCAGCTGGGTCCATGCAAGGCCCCTATCCCCAGTGTCCTAGAGCCACCACATCACACTGAAAGGGGAGGGTTCTTTTAGTCACTGCGCTCCAGAGTATTTAGGAAGACCAAAAACAAGAGGTGCTTCAATTTCAAGAGAATGGGGTGCACATTCTGTTATGTGCATTGGAACTACAACTAATCCAGAATGCGGCAGCTAGACTGGTGACTGGGAGTGGCCGCCAAGACCACATAACACCAGTCCTGAAAGACCTACATTGGCTCCCAGTACGTTTCTGAGCACAATTCAAAGTGTTGGTGCTGACCTTTAAAGCCCTAAATGGCCTCAGTCTAGTATACCTAAAGGAGTGTCTCCACCCCCATCGTACTGCCTGGACACTGAGGTCCAGCTCTGAGGGCCTTCTGGCAGTTCCCTCACTGCGAGAAGCGGGGCTCCAGGGAACCAGGCAGAGGGCCTTCTCGGTAGTGGCACCTGCCCTGTGGAACGCCTCCCACCAGATGTCAAGGAAATAAACAACTATCTGACTTTTAGAAGACATCTGAAGGCAACCCTGTTTAGGGAAGTTTTTCATTTCTGATGTTTCATTCTGTTTTTAGTGTTCTGTTGGGAGCCGCCCAGAATGGCTGGGGAAACCCAGCCAGATGGGCGGGGTATAAATAATAATAAAATTACTACTACTACTACTGCTTCATGGAAAACACACCTTTGGTCATTCCAAAAGAAGATACATACTAGAGAGCACGCCAAATGATTTCTCAGGTACGTGGACAGAAAATAGTAGATCTCGCTGAAAGGCAAGACATGGAAATCTGCACTGATCATTGCAATGCATCCCTGATTGTTATTGTATAATTATAAGATTACTGTATAATCTTGGAAGGTTGTATTATCTTAGAGGGATTCCATACTCAAACACAGCCAGCTGCACTGCATGGGCCCTGGGACTGCAATCATGCCAGGTATGTTAAAAATTGACCTCCCTCTCTTACGCGATGGGGATAAGCTGCTTGCTGGCTTTTCCTATTCGCCTGCTGCAGGTAGGAGCATCACCCAGTGGTGTGCAGGAGGCTCAGGGGAAATTTATCCAAGGCGTTGCACTAATGGCGAATCCTGTTGAGCAATTTATCATCTTTAACTTGTCTTGCAAAACCGAGAAGGCTTCGGCATTGTTACAGCCATCAAGTCTCAGCACATAGAAATCGTAAGGGGGTTCCTAGCAATTGCCCAAGGACATCTTCGGAATAATTGTATGTTTGCATTGTAAGGATGTAGGAAGAGCCAGTGGCCCAGAGAGCCCAGTGGCCAACCAAATGCCTGTGTGAAACCCACAAGCAGGACCTGAATGCAATAACACTTCCCCCCCCTCCAGAGGTTTTCAGCAACTGGTCTTCAGCAGCATTGCTGCCTCTTGTGGCTAGTGTTGTTGTTGTGTAGTCGTTTAGTCGTGTCCGACTCTTCGTGACCCCATGGACCAGAGCACGCCAGGCACTCCTGTCTTCCACCGCCTCCTGCAGTTTGGTCAGGCTCATGTTTGTAGCTTCGAGAACACTGTCCAACCCCCTCGTCCTCTGTCGTCCCCTTCTCCTTGTGCCCTCCATCTTTCCCAACATCAGGCCTTTTCCAGGGAGTCTTCTCTTCTCATGAGGTGGCCAAAGTATTGGAGCCTCAGCTTCAGGATCTGTCCTTCCAGTGAGCACTCAGGGCTGATTTCCTTCAGAATGGAGAGGTTTGATCTTCTTGCAGTCCATGGTACTCTCAAGAGTCTCCTCCAGCACCATAATTCAAAAGCATCAAAACTTATGGCTAGTAGCCATTCATTTATGTGTCCCGAATCTCCAGCATTCACCTTCGTTGGATGTCTATGAGTTTTAGCATTGTAAGAAATGGAGAAAAACTTTTCTCTATCCACTTCATCTGTGCCATGTGTAATTTTATAAATTTCTTTCATGTCACCGTCTATCATCTTGCATGGTTCTCTGGATTGGACGTGCTGCATGTATAGTTTATCTCTCTGGGTGTTTTCTTCACGGCAGGCTCCAGGTTGTTGGCCAATCCTTTGCCGTCCCCAGGGTCAGGGTGGCTGAACCTGCCAATTCCAGTTTCTCAATCTTCCATTCTTAAGCTCAGCTTGCCACATTTCTGCACCAGTTTGCGATTTTCAAGAAGCCCTCATGACATTCACCAGCAGGTTAATGCAATTTTGCTGAATGGACACGTTTTCCCAAGCCACTTTTGCATAGCAGTAAAGTAGCAGCAACAGCAGCAGCAAACAACATTATGGGGAAACCTGGCGCATTAAACGAGTTTTAGCCAGAAACTAAAACTCAGCAAGGTGGATGCCAGACAGGCATCTCTCCAGAGGATGCTTCAAACCCAGAGAGTTATCTAGGAAAAAGGCCCTCTCTCCTAATTTGGAAAAGGGCTTCTGTATATTATTTAGCCATCAGGCAAGGTAACCCAGAAGGTGGGGAACCTAACTGGCCCTTTGAATTCTCCCCAAGCCTTCCCACTGGCCCTGCCTAATATCAGGAGTATTTTTGCCTTGCTGGGACATGTCCTCTTGCTTGCCTGTATGCAGGATAGAGAAGGGGGTGTGACTGTGTGCAGAAACCAGCCAGCTGAAATTGACAGCTGTCGCTCTGCCCACTTTCACCACCTACCAGTGACATGCGGCCCTCGGAAGGTTGCCCAGAGTGGCATGTGGCCCTTGGGTTGGAAATGCAGTAGGCATTTCTGTCTTCCTGGCCGCTCATCCCCAGATGTAGCATCTTGGTTTTTTAAAGGGAGGCTCCTTCTTTAAACTTGATTTTCAGCAGCTGGCTTGGCGGCGGCAAAGGCGGGGTCAGCCGACTTTGCCTAAGGACCGCTTGCGAAGTGGCTGGGATGAAGGCCGAACCTGGGAGCTTCCCTGGTTCCCAGCCTTGGCCGTGACGTCTGGAGCAGATGGCCTCTTGAATGCAGCTCAAAGACGGCCACCCTTTCCCCTCCGCCTATTGTCCCTCATTGTTCGGAGCTGAATGGGGCGCTGCTGAAAGCGAAAGTCTGCTTGCTTTGCGGAGCCTGGGAGATGCGGCCCAAGCGATGTGGATTCTCGAGAGGGATTGAAAAAGAGGCCTCCTTCCTCGCTGGGCTTGCATCCTTAAGAGGACTGGGAACTGTTCTCAGAGCACACACAACTGCCACCTTCTTTCACATCTACCTCTCAGATTTTTTGGGGAGGGGGTGTGAGTAGGAGAGGACTCTTTCCCCCTCCTCTCTTTTCTTCTGCCACCTCCTCACAATTTTCCTGCTTGGAGAGGGTGCTCAGCCACAGACAATTGGCCATTTTAATTCTTTGCTCTTTCCCAGGGCGTTGAATACTTGCACACTGCTAGATGTAGGCAGGAGGAGGGCCATGGGCGAGCTCAAGTGCAGGCAGCTCCTTCCCCTCCTGCCTTGGGAGAAGGCGGCAGAACAGACAAAGCCCCGTCCCTGGTAAACAGCTCCAGAGACAGGAATGGTCCCAGCAAGAAAGATGAACAGGTGTAGCCCAAAAGGCTAGCGGCCTTTTATCTGCATAATGCATTCTTAGCTAAGTTGCGGTGGGAAAGAGGCTGAGCTCTGCACTTGAGTTCCTTGCAGAGCGGACCGACTTTCAAATGCCATATGGCTGGGGGGGGGGGCAAAGAGAAACCCGTTGGGGGAAAGTGCTGGAGCCCCTTCCCAGGGAGGGACAGCTACAGAGTTGTTGTTGGGGGGTTAGTTTAGAAAGGCTAAGGTTGCCTTCTCCCCATTGGGTGCTATGTGATCCCCACTGGCCATCAGTCTCTTCCAATGATCAGGGATGGTGGGAGTTATAGTCCATTTGGGGGGGGATCAGGGTGGAGACGGTTGTGATAGGGAGGGCTCTATGCTATTTTGCTGTAGTTCGGTGGCAGAGCATCTGCTTGGCATGCAGAAGGTCCCGGGTTCGATTCCCAACAGCTCCAGGTCAGACTTTGAAACCCTGGAGAGCCTCTTCCAGAAGGTGTAGACCAGAGCTTTCCAAACTGTGTTTTGCAACACGTTAGTGTGTTGGCTGCAGTGTGTAGCTGTCCCCGTACTCCTCCAGGGGCTGGAAAGAGGTTCATTTAACCTCCAGTTTCCTAGCAAAACTGAATTAATGTGTCGCGAAACGTTGCATTTCCAACAAGTGTCACCAACAGGAAAAGTTTGGAAAGCTCTGGTGTAGACAGTACTGAACTAGAGGGACTAACGCAGAGGTCAGCAAACTTTTTAAGCAGAGGGCCAATCCATTGTCCCTCAGACCTTGTGGGGGGCTGGAATATATTTTTTGGGGAAAAAAGAACGAATTCCTATAGCCCACAAATAACCCAGAGATGCATTTTAAATAAAAGGACACATTCTACTCATGTAAAAACACGCTGATTCCCAGACCGTCTGCAGGCCAGATTGAGAAGGCGATTGGGCCAGATCCGGCCCCTGGGCCTTAGTTTGCCTACCCATGGATTAATGGTTTGACATAACTTTGGTTTAACATAGCTAGCACTGCAGGAGCAAGGGCAGTGCAGGAGGGGGAGAAGTGAAACTCACAGGAAGAACTCTAACTCTCTTTCCCAGCTTCCTAAACAATGAATGCAGCCAGGCACCAGAGTTTAACACAATCAGGATTGTAGCATCGAATCCAGCAAAAACAGAGGTTGTCTGGGTGCTTGTTCCTGGCTCGATAAAATTAGGGTTGCTTATGCTTGGAATGTGTGTCTGAATTGACCATTAGTCTGGAGCCTAAAAGGTTTCTGCTGATCATCTTATGGCATCTCCCCTTCTCGGTTTGGGAGCAGCCGCTTGGCCTCTCGACTCTCTTCCCCCGCCCCCCAATCCTTTCTGAAGAGGAGCCACAGCTAAATAAGCTGGCACCTCCTTGAGCTCTCGCTTGATTAACAGCAGCGCTTTGTCAAGGCCAAGATCAGGCCCCAGCCCCCTCCTCTGCTAGCGTCCCTTTGATGCCGTCTCTTGCGCCCACCACCCTCGCTGAGCTCAGTGGCTCGGCTTTCACAGGTCACAGGAAGGGAACAATGGAGGCAAGAGGCCTTGCTGGAAAGAAGGCAGGAGGAGCAGCAAGCGGGATTTTGCTGCGAGGCGAGGCTCCAGAAAGGAAGCAAGGACCGCCTTCTGATGCACAGAGGGGGCAAAGGGCTGGTGGCAGCATCCAGGTGGCATGCAGAGGAGTGGTGGTGCTCAGTCCTGCCTCCACTGTCGGAGGCAAGAATGCTTCTGATTGCCCTTTGCTGGAAATGGCAGGAGGGGAGAGGGCTCTTGTGTTTGGGTCCCACATGCGGGCTTCCCACAGGCGTCTGGTTGGCCACTGTGAGAACAAGATGCTGGACTAGATGGGCCTTTGGCCTGGTGTAGTGGTTAAGAGCAGTGGACTCATAATCTGGTGAACCAGGTTCGATTCCCTGCTCCTCCACATGCAGCTGCTGGGTGACCTTGGGCTAATCAAACTTCTTTGAAGTCTCTCAGCCTCACTCACCTCACAGAGTGTTTGTTGGGGGGGAGGAAGGGAAAGGAGAATGTTAGCCGCTTTGAGACTCCTTAGGGTAGTGATAAAGCGGGATATCAAATCCAAACTCCTCCTCCTCCTCTTCTTCTTCTTTATAAAATAATAAATTTTATTAGTGTTTTCCACACAACAAACAACACGAAAAATATCAAAAAATAACAATACACAAAACACAAAAACCAGCATACAAAAAAATCCATATCTTTCAATTTAATAATATAAACACTAACAACAACAACAACATTGACTTCCACCAATCCCACATCACCGCCATTACCTCTCATTGTATCTTCCTGTTTTCTTGTTTTCCTTATCATCTCTATCCTAGCACCTAGATATAAATCCCTCTTTCTTATACTTTCACTTCACAAGGTTATTCCAGACTCAGCCAGATTTCTGTCCTTGAACCTTGGCTTTTAAGGTATTCATTTAAGCACTCCCATTCCTTTTTCACTTCACTTTTTGATTTTTGTCTTATTATATCTGTCAATTTGGCTAATTCTAAACATTCTGAAAGCTTACATAACCATTCTCCCCTAGTGGGTAACTGATTCCCTTTCCAGTACTTGGCCACCAGGATTCTTGCTGCAGACGTCGCGTATAAGAAGTCTATAAGCAGGGTTTCTTCTAATGTTCTTATGGACTAGAACAACTCCTGTGGATGATTTAGGACAAATCAAGCCACAGGCCCTTCTAGCTCAGGATGGCCTCTGAACCCATTGCCAAGAATTGCAAGTGGGGAGACGGCTGTTGTTTTCCGGCCCTTCTTTGGGGCTTCACATTGAGGCATCTGGTTGGCTGCTGTGAGAACAGGTCTAGATGGGTCCCCTTTGACCATCAGGTTCTTTTAATGCTCCTTGCCAAAGGCTGGAGGTGGGTTGGGGAATCTTTAGTCCTCCAGATATGGCTGGACTCCCAATTCCTATGGTCCTTGTGGTCAGGGATGGTGGGGGGTGGGGTCCAATGACACCTGGAGAGCATGTGGTTGCCTCCCCTGGTGCACAGAATGCTGAGCTAGTTGGATCAGTGACAGCATCCTTTGTTTGTAGGAGCTCAAAGTGCCTGAGTCTCTGTGTTGTCAGTTTCTCCTTCCACTCAGCGTCTGCTGCTGCGGCCAGCAGTTCTTCCATGTCTTGGCAGTGGGTGGGGTTGGTTCATTCCATCACCCCCAGTACAGAATCTTGACTGCCTTTGGAGCCTCTGAATGAGTTTTCTGGGAGGAAACTTGCTTAATATTTTATTTCATTTCAAGATTCAAAGTTATACTTTGCCACTCAACGGTAATAATCCTATTCTGGAATACTAATGACTTCCTGCTCACCCATCCTCGGTATTTATAATCATGATTACACACAATTGCGTTTTTAAATTCCATCGCATCCAGTTTCATCTTTAACAGGTTTCTTAACTATGCTCTGCTATTTCTTTTTCATAAACTTCAAACCCCACTGTGGACTTTGCATATGAAAAGGTATTTTTAAATAGATGAGAAAAGGTTTCCAGTCCTTGAAAGATACTAAACTCGTGCCTCTTATCAGTGCCGTCAGTTTTGCCATCTCTGCGTATTCCATGATTTTCATCAGGTATTTTTCCTTTGAGGGTATTTGTTCCTCCTTCTGTTTCCATGCATAGTGATTCATTGCCGCTGTGGTTAAATAAACATAAATACAGTTGAAGCTTTCTTTGGAATTTCTCTGTCCAGAAAACTCCAGGTGCTAAGAAATAATGTTTATTTTTCTGAGCCCAATGCGTTTCAGGGCACCGGCAGCGGGAGTGGGGTGGGCGGAAGGGAAGAAATCTTTTTGCAAAGGTACCAACCCCCTTCGCATCAGGGATACTGCAGCAAGTCCCACAATATCTTCTGGTGCGTTAGAAAAATGTTGCTAAAAGGTGGCCTCTGGGAACAGGCTGGGCTTACAGTAAAAAGAGTTTTGTAGTACAGTGGTACCTCAGGTTAAGAACTTAATTCGTTCTGGAGGTCCGTTCTTAACCTGAAACCGTTCTTAACCTGAGGTACCACTTTAGCTAATGGGGCCTCCCGCTGCCACCACCGCGTGATTTCTGTTCTCATCCTGAAGCAAAGTTCTTAACCCAAGGTACTATTTCTGGGTTAGCGGAGTCTGTAACCTGAAGCGTCTGTAACCTGAAGCGTCTGTAACCCGAGGTACCACTGTACTTGGGAATTCCCTCTCCCTCCTCTTTTTAACTGCTTGGGGCTTCTACCCATTTTTGTGCTTGGATTTTATGCTCTGGAGGGTGCTATGGACCTCACTCAGACCTCACATGGGCAAGGGAGGTTCTCTTACTCTCCTGTCTGCTTTAAAAGGAAACTCCCCCCCCCCCAGACCGAGGAAAGCCTGGGGTGGGGAGGGGAAGTTTGAGTGTGTGCTGGGCAGTCGGTAATTTGAGAAAGAGTGATTTAAGGCTTCCAGACATCCCGAGGCAGACTTAGCCGGATGTTGGGCCCGATCCCTGGCCATGGCGAGCATGAGGCCATCCACAAGAATCTCCAGGAGAAGTGGGCAGAGCTCAGCGCTTCTGCCGCTGCCTGTCCATTCAGAGCTGGGCTGTGCGCATTTGAGCTCCTGCCATGGCAACAAGTTCATCCTCAGGCCAACGCAACGGTGGATGGCAGTGAGGGGTGTGAGCAAAGCAGTATTATGAGGAGGCAGGCGGTGGAGGATGTGTTTGTGTGCTCTAGCTGCCGGAGCAAGTGAGAGGACCATCCATCCCGGGAGACCCGGTGGAAGGCAAAATGCAATTACTGAGCCCGAGATCCTCTTCTCCTCTTCCTGGTATGCTTTGCAATTGGCAAAGAGGCCCAGGGCCATCGTCTCAAGAGGCCACGGCTTTGCAGAAAAGCATGAACTTTGGGCAGGAGTGGGGAATCTAGCTTAGCCCAAGGCCCGCATTTCCCCATGGGGAACTTTCCAAGGTCTGCAAGCCAGTGGGGGCTAGAGGTGAAGGTGGATGGGGCAGCAGGTGTGCTTCTTACCTTGTACAGTAGTTTGTGTTCCAGGCTTGTGAAAGTCAGGAGTTTCCACCACTTCCCCACCCAAAACACATTTCTCCAACTCTACCCAGCTTATTCATATATTTGAAGGGGCTATAGCAGGGGTGGGCAAACTATAGCTCCCAGGCTGGATCAGGCCTACCTGGGTCCTAAATCCGTCCCGCACCATGAAGCTGGAACCCGCCACAAAGCCGAGACTCCTGGCAATGGCAACAAAAGGAAGAGGCTGAATGGCGGAGGCTCTGCCACTCAAACGTTGCGCCTGGTTTACCTCAGTGGCGTTTGATGGGTAGAGATGTCTCTGCGCCACACTGAGGTAAACCAGGGGTGGCGTTTGATTGGTAGAGCTGCCGCCGCTTGGCCTCTTCCTTCCGTTGCCGCTTGGCCTCTTCCTCCCACCACCGTCGCCACCCTGGTGCTCCTGTGGCCCAGAGAGCAGAGTGGACGAGCTTGCTGGGGAGGAGGACTACTTTCCTCCCTCACCTCTTCTTCCAGCTCCCCCCCCCGTGCTGTTTCTCTGGCCCACCACAAGGTCTGAGGGACAGTGGGCCGGCCCACTGTTAAAATTTTTTGCCAACCCCTGGGCTATAGCATTGCCTCTTAGGAGCATAGGAAGCTGCCTTAAACTGACTCAGACAATTGGCCCATTTGGTTCAGTATTGTCTACACTGACTGGCAGCAGCTCTCCGGGGCTTCAGGGAGGGGGATCTCTCCCAGCCATAGGTAGATGTCAGAGATTGGGCCTGGGGCCTCCTGCATGTATTACTTCAGGCACAGAGATCTCACAGAGGGACAGTTCCCAGAGTGGTTTAGCTGTCAATCCCTCTTCCTAGGGAGCTCTGGGTATTGTGGCTGCGTGAGGAGAAGGGGGGTGTATTAACAACTCTCAGCACCCTTAACAAATCATGCTTCTCAGGATACTGTGTTCCTGCTACAAATTGTGTAGTGCGAATGGTGCCTTAGCTGTGTGATGCAGCTCCCTCGCTCTGCCTCATGGGAAGGCGGGTGCCTGCCCTGTGCCCCTAAATACATGGGGATGACATGATGCTGGGGAGCAGCCAATCACAGTTAGGGATCAGAGGCACTGCCTGCTTTGCATAGTTTACATGTCCGTTGAGGGAACCAGCAGTGCCATCTTGTTGCCTCATAACCTGTGAAAAATCTATTAAGGGGGTGGGGAGGGAGCCCTAGAAGTAAGGAGCATCTGCTAAGGGTTCAGCTATGTGGGTGCTTTCCTTTTTGAAAGATGGAAGCCCCTTGGCATTGTCTTACTTGGGCCTGATGCTGGATCTCATTGGACAAAGTGGGTCAGGCGTTTCAGGACCACGGAGAACTCCAGGTGAGCCTCTGTGCTCTGAGGAAAGCTGAGGAAGACTGAGCCTTTTAAAACTACTCCTAAGCTCTGCACCCCCATGTGGATAGCTTCAGCTTCTTAAAGGGCCAACTCTCTCACCTGAAGATGGGCTGGCCTCCTCTATTCCATAACCCACCACCTGGTGAGCTACCTTTGCTGCCCGGTCAATGAGGTCCTGTGGGAGGTGAAGGTGCCCAAGACGACCTGAGCTCTGAATCTACTGGTCCTGGAGGTATGAGAGTTTTTTATCCTCTTGCCCAAAGCTTTGCCCAAAGCTTTGAACCTGGCCTCAGACTCTGAAGTCTTGCTTGATGCTGGGTTCTGAGATCATGACAAGGCCAGCAGCTGCGATGCAGCAGAAAGATGGAAATATAATATACTTCAAGAAAGAAAGCCATCTAAGAGAGGGCCTTGAACTTAGAATAGCTCAGTCAGTAGAGCACGAGACGCTTTTTCTTAGGGTCATGGGTTCAAGCAAAAGATTCCTGCTTGGCAGGGGGTTGGACTAGATGACCCTTGTGGTCCCTTCCAGCTCTACAATTCTATGATTCTCTGGTAGTGGTCAATAGTCTGCCTCATAGAAATAAGGCATGTACCAGCATCAACACAGTTTTGGTGCTTGCGGGGGGTGGGGGGTGCAATTCTCCTCACTGTGGCTTTTGCTGGCTCTTGATGTCTGTCGCTGTAGAACTTTTAAGGATTATTTTTGGATTGTTGATTGATGGTTGTTTGTTGTATTTTGGTGATTTTTGATCGCATTGGAGGGTTTTATATCGTGTTTGCTGTACATTGCCATGAGACGCCCACATAACAGATGGGGTATAAATATTTCAATAAAGCAAATAATAAGGAGAAATCTGCACATATATATTTTTTCCCTGCAAGGTTTTGTGTTTAGAATTTTTATTTATTTATTTAATGGATCTGGCAGCAGTACATCAACGAAAACTCTGGCACAAAATTGTTGCAAAGTTTGGCTCCTTGCCAGGGACGATAATGGCCCGGGTGCTGGATTTAGCAGACAAATAACACTTTCTTAACCACTGCCGCATAATTATGAGACACTCTTTTAATGCAGCTCTTTCTCTCCAATCTCTCCCCCCCCGCCGCCTTCGGCAAGGCCACCCCCCCAAAAGCTGCCGAGTGAGCTGGGTGGTGGTGTTTTAAGGAAAACAAGAGTGACGTTTTGACAGCGTGACTCCAGGTACTTTTGGCAAATGTAAAATACTTCATTTAAATCTAATTTAGACAAACCAGACCACTTACAGTTGAAAAAAAAGGAAGGAGGATGGCTTAATGGTGGCTTTTTTATTTTTATTGTGAAGTGTTAAGTGGTTCCCAGTTTCTGAAAGCTCATTGTCGTCATCTCCCACCTCCCAAAAAGGAAATTAGTTTGGGTGAAGCTGGAATACTCCATTAAAGGACCAACGTTGTTCACACTACTAACTGTGTCTAACAGGCGGTTTGCAAAACATTTTTGTACATTAAAATACACATATAGTATAAAACTTTTAAAACAAGTAGACATGATTCCCCCCTTCCCAAGTATAGATTAAAACCTTTCAAGGACACGTACATGTCTGGGTAAGATAAAGGTAAAGGGGTCTCTGACCATTAGGTCCAGTCGTGGCCGACTCTGGGGTTGCGGTGCTCATCTCGCTTTATTGGCTGAGGGAGCCGGCGTACAGCTTCTGGGTCATGTGGCCAGCATGATTAAGCCGCTTCTGGCGAACCAGAGCAATGCATGGAAATGCTGTTTACCTTCCCGCCAGAGCGGTACCTATTTATCTACTTGCACTTCATGCTTTCGAACTGCTAGGTTGGCAGGAGCAGGGACCGAACAACGGGAGCTCACCCCGTTGTGGGGATTCGAACCGCCCACCTTCTGATTGGCAAGTCCTAGGCTCTGTGGTTTAACCCACAGTGCCACCCACGTCCTGACATGTCTGGGTAGGCTCCCCTAAAAAAAGTTTTTAATAGATGTGGAAAACAGCACAATGAAGGTGCCTGCCTAATACTAGTAAGCTGCAAGTTCAGGAAGTAGATCATAGAATCATAGAGCTGTCGTGGTGGAAGGGACCCCAAGGATCATCTAGTTGAACGCCCTGCAATGCAGGAATCTCAACTATATTGTACATGACAGATGGCCATCCAACCTCTGCATCCAAAAACCTCCAGGGAAGGAGAGTCCACCACCTCTTGTGAGAGTCTGTTCCACTGCCAAACAGCTCTTCCTGTCAGTGGTTTCTTCCTAATGTTTAGTCGGAATCTCACTTCTTGTAACTGGAAGCCGTTGGTTTGAGTCCTGCTTTCCAGAGCAGGAGAAAACAAGCTTGGTCCCTCTTCCCTGTAAAAGCCCTTGAGATATTTGAGGATGGCCATCATATCTCCTTTCGGTTGCCTCTTTTCCAGGCTGAACATACCCAGCTCCTTCAACCATTCCTCATAAGATCCACTTCACTCTAGCAGTCTAGATGCTGCTAGACTCAAGCACTTGCAAGTCCTCTAAAATGTTGTTTTTTTTTTAAAGCAGAACCTATCACTCTGCATGTAGAAACATAGCACATTAGGGGGGAAATGAAGCCAAACCTTTTTCCGGCGAGTTAGCTGGATCAGGGGCCAGTCAGTGTCCCTAGTAAAGGTAAAAAGATAAAGGTAAAGGACCCCTGGATGGTTAAGTCCAGTCAAAGGCGACTATGGGGTTGCAGCGCTCATCTTGCTTTCAGGCCGATGGAGCTGGCGTTTGTCCGCAGACAGCTTTCCGGCTCATGTGGCCAGCATGACTAAACCACTTCTGCTGCAACAGGACACCGGGACGGAAACCTGAGCGCAAAGAAACACCGTTTACCTTCCCACCGCAGCGGTACCTATTTATCTACTTGCACTGGCTTGCTTTCAAACTGCTGGGTTGGCAGGAGCTGGGACAGAGCAACGGGAGCTCACTTCATCATGGGGGTTCGAACTGCCGACCTTCTGATTGGCAAGCCCAAGAAGCTCAGTGGTTTAGACCACTGCCCCACCCGTGTCCCAATTGCATCTAGTAGCCACTGATGGCCTTGTCCTCCATGAATTTGTCCAATCCTTTTTTAAAATCCATCCAAATCTATCACTGCTTCTATGGGAGTGAGTTCCCTAGTTTAACTATGTGCTCTATGAAGAAGTCCTTTTATCTACGCTGAATCTTCCAACATGCAGTTTCATTGAAATTCTTTTTTTTTTTTTTTGGAAAAGGAAATGAACCCAACAACTTGCAGAAAACATTTTGAATAGTGGAATATTGGTTAAGCAAACCCACTGGAAGTTTGTTTAAAAATTGTATCATGCATACTCCCCTCCCTGCATTAAAAATCTCCTTACCACCCACAGCTTCTAGTTCTCACAGAATTAAAGATTTTCAAACGTCTTTCATCCATTGTTGGCCACCTCTCCCTCCCTTCCACCCTCCCTCCTTCCTGCCATCTTCTTTCAGGGCTTCCACTTTGGGGGGGGGGGGAGCACCAGGAAGCAGATGTCCAAAAAGAGCATTTTTTCTTTCTTTTTTCCTCCTCCCCAAGTTCTCACACCACTAGAAACCTTCTCAAGAGGGGAGCACTTCATTTTTATAATGTAGATGAATCCTTTTCCACCCCACCCCAGTCTTATACTGCCTTGAAATCCTGGGCTGGGAACATGCTAAGCCAGCAAATTCACAAAGCTTATTAGAGTCCTCTGGCCTTCAGGAACAAGAGGGGGATTTGCAATTTTAAGCTGAGAGGGATAATTATGATAATCATCATAATTTTGGGAATGGGGGCAGAAAGAGTCCTTTCCTCACCAATGAATTCTGGGGTTGCTTTTTTTGTAGGGGGTGGGAGAGGGAGTGGGGGAAGGGTCCGGATGTCGCAGACCACCCTGCCCTGAGCAAACAAATGATTTTGAAGGTCCATAATTGCAAGCCTGTCTTTTAAGGAATCCTCTGGAGGATTCCTGAGTAATGGAGGTCACGCAAGGTCAGCGAGGAGCACAGGAGGATAAATCTGAAAGCATGAAGTCTCTCTCCCCCTTTTAAAGCCCATGCATAAAGGATTTATTTTCTAGAAAGGACAACTTGGGAACAATACCCTGCTGTGTGTGTGCTTGCACGTGCACGCACACACATCCACACCAACACACATGCACACACCTCACCTAAAGGCTGAAGAATACATAACAGAGCCCAGGCTAGCTCCCCTGTAAAGCATCCTTGTCATTACAGGAGGGGTGGGAAGAAAGAAACGCTTCTTTGAAGAAAGAGCCCCCCAAGCCTGTGGGCAGATTCTTAAGCCAAAGCGTATCTTAAGTCAGCGGTTGGTTCATGAGATCAGGGTTTTAGAGATGAGCAAAGCAGAGGTGAGAAAATCAGAAAGTCAGATTTGGATTCATGGTACAAAATGTTCTCTCAGCAGTTGCCCAGTAGAAGTCAGTTGTGTGGACTCATCTGGCAAATTGGCATCTTAACATCCCTCAAAACATGCTCGCCAGACTGCTCCAAAGCTTGCAAAACCACCAAATGGAAAGTCGACCCAAATTGTGGATTTGCACAAACAGATCTCTTCCTTCTACACCCTCAGCAGCTATCTTTAACAAAACTCTCCATTAACAAAACAGCTCTGAAGTTTGGTCTGGAAAGGGTTAGGCCATAAAAAGCCGAGGAATATTGATGACTGATGAAAAAGGTGAAACGCCAGCAGTTGCTAAACAGTCTCAAAATAAACTGTGCTACCACCGTTCAAAGATCTTTTTGCCTTTTTAAAATCAAAAATCCAACCCACATTCATTCACATCACAGGCAGATTATATTCACCAGGTGAAATCCAGCCCACTGGTGGCTATTAAACTCGACAGTGTAATAAGTCCAATATGTATTTCAATTTACTTTGCAGCAACTACATTTAATTTACTCACTGCGGGGTTTGGAATGTAATCTTCTCCATTCCTAGTATTTGTCGAATGCATTATACATAAAGTCGGAAGAGGAACAGAGCACAGCTACCTCATGATTTGCTGCCTGGATGAGATGGCGAATGTGAGCCAATTAACGATGAAATCTTAGCAGTGCATAGTTTAATTATATTTGCAGATGAATTAAATGCATTTCCTCCCATTCCAGGTTTCCTGTGAAGCTTGATTAAAGTGGTTTAAAAAAAAAGTGTTGAAAACATCACACTCGGCAATCTTGGAGAAGATCTGGAGTTCTGCCGCTTGAATAAAAAAGTAGCTTGTTGAACTGTGCTGATACTGAATACTATTTTCCAAAAAATGGCACATTTCTGCTTCCAAATTGAAATTAGAGAGATACTTCTCTCTGACACCCCCAAATATTTCCTTACTAGGGCAGGGGAAACTGAGAGCAGCTATGATGTTTCCCCCTGTGGTTCCTGATTATAAGGAAGCCAAGCCAGACCTCATGATTCATGCAGAGACACAACAGCCAACATCTTTCAAGCATGGATGTCTTTGCCTCAGGAGTGACTGAGCGATCAAGTCACCTCCAGTGCAGGGAGGCAGCAGAATGACTTGCCTCCAGCCGAGGCCCATTGGTAGGTGAAGCTAAAGCAGTGAAACATACAGAGGCACAGCAGGGAGACTCTTCTCCAACACTTAGGTTTAGGTAAAGGGACCCCTGACCGTTAGGTCCAGTCGTGGACGACTCTGGGGTTTCGGCGCTCATCTTGCTCTATAGGCTGAGGGAGCCAGCGTTTGTCCGCAGACAGCTTCCGGGTCATGTGGCCTCATGACTAAGCCACTTCTGGGGAACCAGAGCAGTACATGGAAACACCGATTACCTTCCCGCTGGAGTAGTACCTATTTATCTACTTGTACTTTGACGGGCTTTTGAACTGCTAGGTTGGCAGGAGCAGGGACTGAGCAATGGGAGCTCACCCCGTCACGGGGTTTTGAACCGCTGATCTTCTGATCGGCAAGCCCTAGGCTCTGTGTTTTAGACCACAGCGCCACCCACACCCCTACACTCAGGTTTACTAACGTCATCTTATTCATTTCTGTTTTCTGGTAGATTCCTGTTAAGTCACTACATTTTATTTTTTGCATGTTCTCTTTTCAGCAAATAGTGTGTATGTATGTCAGCTGCAAAGGCTGTGTTGTGCATTTGGAAATTGTGCTTTTGGAGTTAGGCACAAAATTTGTTGTGCTGAGGATCTCAGTCACCTCTTGTTGTTGTTTAGTCGTTTAGTCGTGTCCGACTCTTCGTGACCCCATGGACCAGAGCACGCCAGGCACACCTGTCTTCCACTGCCTCCTGATGTTTGGTCAAACTCATGCTGATAGCTTCGAGAACACTGTCCAACCATCTCGTCCTCTGTCATTCCCCTTCTCCTTGTGCCCTCAATCTTTCTCAACATCAGGGTCTTTTCCAGGGAGTCTTCTCTTCTCACGAGGTGGCCAAAGTATTGGAGCCTCAGCTTCAGGATCTGTCCTTCCAGTGAGCACTCAGGGCTGATTTCTTTAAGAAGGGATAGGTTTGATCTTCTTGCAGTCCATGGGACTCTCAAGAGTCTCCTCCAACACCATAATTCAGAAGCATCAATTCTTCGGCGATCAGCCTTCTTTATGGTCCAGCTCTCACTTCCATACATCACTACTGGGAAAACCATAGCTTTAACTATACGGACCTTTGTTGGCAAGGTGATGTCTCTGCTTTTTAAGATGCTGTCTAGGTTTGTCATTGCTTTTCTCCCAAGCGGTCACCCCTTAAAGCCTGGTAAATCTGCATAATGCTGAGTGAAATCTCAAGGCCTTAGTGGGAGAGCATCTTGGTTTTGGACACCCGAGTTACATATTTTTAGGACTTGCCCTATTTCTCTGACTGTTTTAAACTGTTGTGTTTAAATTGTTGTAAACACAATTGTTGTAGGGGGAGGCGGGGCTTAGGGCAAAAGGCGAGAAACTAATAATGTTAAGTTTTTCATACCCAGTCACACTCCCCTTCTTGATGGCAGCAGGCCTCTTCCTATGACTCAAGTAACTTAAGGCCATTCCTTTCAAGGGTTTTGCTTTGAGTCTGCCTAATATCAGATATCACACATTGTGTTTGATTGCCCTGTGTAAGCTGCCTTGGGAATCCTTCTGGACTGAAAGATGGGCTAGAAATGAAAAACAAATCAATTTTGATGAAAAGTAAAATGCCGCTTGAGAATGGCCGGCTGTCTGCTTTCTGAAAACAGTCTGATACGCGGGGTGAACCTCTGATCTGAAATCAGCCTGGTTCAAGGTTCTTATCTTAACTCACAAAGACTCAAACAATTTAGGCCCCAAAGTGCATTAAGGATCACCCTTCTGCTTCACCTCAGTCACAGAGATCCTCTGATGGGGCACTTCTGTGGTTCCCCACCAGGCCTCTGAGGTTCAGTCAGCCTCTACTAGGGATAGACCTTTTGGTGCGGTAGCCGCTGCCTGTGGAACTCCCTGCCACTAGAGGCACCAGCAGGAGCCCTCCCTGCCTGCTTTTAGACATCTGCCAAAAGCCTTGAAACGTGACTTTCTTTCATCAATGCTTTTGATGTAGCTGTCATTTTGTATACTGTGCTTTTATAATAAGTGCTGTCCATAAATATATCAAGAAAGAAAAAAACCCAGCAGGGCAGCTGCTTCACCATACATTGAAAACACATGTATATAAAGAATCCTGCGCCCTGCAGTTTTTAAAGGGTGTTGGGAGTTGTTATGAGATTCCCCCCTGTCCCCCTTCGCAGAGCTACAATTCCCAAAGTTTTCCAGGGAAAAGGGATTGGTTGCTAAACCATTCTGGAAACCGTAGCTCTGTGAGGGGAAAGGGGGGAGGGTCAACTCTCTGCACCCTTAGCAAACTACAAACCCCGTGAGGGGAGCCCATGGCTGTTCAAAGTGGTATAAAAGTACAGTGGTACTTTGGGTTAAGTACTTAATTCGTTCCGGAGGTCCGTTCTTAACCTGAAACTGTTCTTAACCTGAAGCACCACTTCAGCTAATGGGGCCTCCTGCTGCCGGTGCACCGCCAGAGCACGATTTCTGTTCTCATCCTGAAGCAAAGTTCTTAACCCGAGGTACTATTTCTGGGTTAGCAGAGTCTGTAACCTGAAGCGTATGTAACCCGAGGTACCACTGTACTTTAAATGTCTGGTCTCTGAGAGAAGAAGGTGAGATTAAAAGTAAAAAAAAAGTATCTAATCCCTTCAGTTCTGGTGGAATTCAGTTTTAAAGAAAGGGAAGCTTTTAAAGCAGCGCTGCACCTTTAAGAGTGTGGCGCTCCCGGCTGTTTCCACTTAGTCTCCTCTGGCCAGCTTGTCTCCGTGCATCAGGGCTTGGCTTTCATCATGCTTATCTCCCCCCTCCCCACCTCCCTTCGGGGGCCCTGGGAGCCAAAGGCTAGAGGGGCTGTGTGACAGGGAGCAATGACCTCTGCATAAGTAGTCCAGCAGATGGCCACACCCCCTTCCTTCGCTGGCTTTTCTCTCATAGCCCCTGGGGGCACAGGCCCCTGACCTCTGCCTCCGCAGAATACCAGAGACCTTCGAACGTGACTCTGGTATGCTCAGTAACAGGCATAACATTATCCTCCCCTTCCATGGGGCGGGGGGGGGGCGGTTGGTGTTGGTGGCAGAGGCGAGGCATGCCGGCAAGCGGGCGGAAATTCGTTATGGCGGCCTCTTCGGGGCACCCGCCGCCAGCCTGCTCCCTGCACCCTTCCCCACATGTTTTGGGACTGATTCCACAAGAACAGCCTCCCTGGGTCAGACTCATTGAGCTCAGCATCCTGGTCTTGCAGTAGCCAACCACTGGGAAGCCCATAAGCAGGTTCTGAGCACAGGAGCCCCTCTCCCCTCCTGTGGCTTCCAGCAGCTGGCATTCGGAGGTAATCCTGAGCTAGATTGACTAATAATAATAATAATAATAATAATAATAATAATAATAATAATTTGTTATTTGTACCCCGCCTATCTGACTGGGTTTCCCCAGCCACTCTGGGCAGCTTCCAACAAAGATTAAAAATGCATTAAAATGTCACACATTAAAAGCTTCCCTAAACAGGGCTGCCTTCAGATGTCTTCTGAAAGTCTGGTAGTTGTTTTTCTCTTTGACATCTGATGGGAGGGCCTTCCACAGGGCAGGTGCCACTACCGAGAAGGCCCTCTGCATGGTTCCCAGTAGCTTTGCTTCTCGCAGTGAGGGAACCGCCAGAAGGCCCTCAGCGCTGGACCTCAGCGTCCAGGCAGAACGATGGGGGTGGAGATGCTCCTTCAGGTATACTGGGCTGAGGCCGTTTAGGGCTTTAAAGGCCAACACCAACACTTTGAATTGTGCTCGGAAACGTAATGGCTTGACTCGGCGCAAGGCCGTTTCCATAGGCCTATGTCAGCCTTTCTTTCCCATGGCAGTTATTGTAGTCGATAAGAACATTAGAGTTTCCCTGCTGGATCGTGGATAGCTCAGTCGGTTAGGGCATGCTGCTAATAACGCCAAGGTTGCAGGTTTGATTCCTATATGGGACAGCTGCATATTCCTGCATTGCAAGGCGGGTTGGGATAGATGATCCTTAGGCCCTTTTCCAACTCTACGATTTTGTGGTTCATCTGGTCCAGAAGCCGGTCTAGTCTAGGACAATCCCAGAAGCAGGAGCTGAGCACAACATCGCTCTCCTTTCCAGAAACTAGAATTCAGAGCATGTGATCTCCCAACAGTGGAGGGGTTAGCAACCTTTTTCAGCCGTGGGCCGGTCCACCGTCCCTCAGACCATGTTGTCAGCAGGACTATATTTTGAAAAAAAAAATGAACGAATACCTATGCCCCACAAATAACCCAGAGATGCATTTTAAATAAAAACACACATTCTACTCATGTAAAAACACCAGGCAGGCCCCACAAATAACCCAGAGATGCATTTTAAATAAAAGGGCACATTCTACTCACGTAAAAACACGCTGATTCCCAGACCGTCTGTGGGCCGGATTTAGACGGTGATTGGGCCGCATTCGGCCCACGGGCCTTAGGTTGCCTACCCCTAAGGTAGAGCATAGTTATGTGGCAGAATAGGGGCTGATTTGCAAGACAGTGGCAAGCCCAGCCCAGCTGTGTCTCCAGTAAAAGGACAGTTGGCTCACCTGCTCTTACCTGTGTTCCTCGTTTATCCTCCAGAGGGAATCTGCCAGGCCCATCCTGCCACAGTCCTTGCAAAGCAATAAGGTTGCTTGCGGGCTGCCGTGCTGTTAATTACGTTCCCCTCTGTTTAAAAGAGGATGCATTTGTGAATGAATTGGCCCATCAGTTGGTTAATAACACCTCCTTATCAAGCCTGCTTATCGGTATTAGTTATGCCCTATAAAATTCATACAAGGCCCCTTGGGGGAAATCACTTAAATTGTGGGCCGTGAGGGTGGAGGGACTGAAACCCTGCTGTGTATGTATGGCTGTGTTTTGCAAAACTGTAGAGACACGTGGAGGCAAGCTGGCATCCAGAGCAGCGAAACAAGGGCTAAGACGACCTACCAGCTTGTGTTTTAATAATTCTGGATTAAGCACTTCCCTTTCTGCCTTTCCACCTTCTCTCCCTGCCAAATAATAGAACAAGCAGACCATAAATTTGCTGATTATATGCATTTGGGCCGACTCTTTCCCTTAACGACCCTTTCTGATGATTGCAATTCTCAGTGATGGAGAGTAATTTCTCTCTCCCCCCCCCCCGCCCGCCTCTCTCCTCATCCCTTCTTTGTTTCAAGTAACATCTTTTGCTTTCATGAATGTGGAATGTGTAGTGTGGGCCAATAGCGAAGCTAAAAGAAACACACACATATTCAACATCCTCAGGGACTGTCCTGTAAAGTGGTCAAGCTCAGCGACAATGATTCATCACCCAAGAGCAGGGGTAGGCAACATAAGAACCATGGGTTGTTTAACCCATGAGCAGCCCCTGAACTGAGCTGCCCACTCAGCGAGTCCCCGTGCCATGCTGCGCCAGTTTGGCGCAGCGTGCGGGGACTCGCTTCCGTGGCGCTGAAAATTGCGTCTGCAAAGATGCTGGAAATCGTGTCTGCGCAGATCCGGCCCACGGAGGGATCTCCGCTGGAGTGAACCAGCCTAGGCGAGAGGTAAACCTTGCTGACCCCTGCCCAAGAGCTCCAGGACAGAGCAGGACTCCAGATCTGCTTAAGAACATAAGAAGAGCCCATTGGATCAGGCCAGCATCCTGTTCTTCCGGTGGCCAGCAAGATCCCTGTGGGAAGCAGGCAGGCAATATCTGAGCACAACAGCAACACAACAACCCACTGCGGTTTCCAGCAATTGGTATTCAGAAGCATTTCTGCCTCTGACTATGGAGGCAGAGCATAGCCCTCATGGCTAGTAGCCATTGATAGAATTATCATTTGTCTAATCCTCTTCTCAAGCCATCCAAAAGCCATCACTGCCTCTTGTGCAATTGAGTTCCCATATGTGTTGCATGAAGAAATCCTTTCTTTTTATGCTTTCTCTACCTTTGCAAAAGCCAGCACTGCGCGGCACATTGCATCACACTGGCTTATGGGTTTATTTTCTCAGAAAATGAGAAGACGAGAGTCCTGTCCTACGACTGGATTTGTTTAATTGATTAATCAACCAAAAGCAGCACCAGTTTAAAACAGAGAAGGAAGTATCCCTTTACTTTCAGGCTGTGTTTGTGTGTGTTAAGATCAGTATAAATGCTCCGTTTCTTGGGAGCTGCGGCTTAGAGCTGGGAAGCAGAAACACCTTAAGGTCAGGGTGAGGGGCCCCTCTTAATGGGCAAAGGGGGTGGGGTGGGGTGGGGAGGGGGTGCAGGATGTCATTTTGTCATTAGCTGAGCTTCAAAGGGAAATGGGCAGTGGGCTGGAAGGAGGGGAGGGTGTCAGAGGGCTGGGAGCCAATTAGAAGCAGCCCAGGGTAGTTTCGACCCTTGATTCTTTTCACCTGGTACACAGCTGCCTCTGAAGGGGGGCAGTGAAAGGAAGCTGCAAGAGGGGAGGGGGGAAGGTATGCACTGGGGTCCCATTGAGGGAATCCGTACTTGGGCAATGGCTTGCCTTCTGCTCTGCTGTTTATTCCTGCTTCTGAACCAAAGAATTCACTGCTTTCTTCAAATTCCACCACTTGCAGTGGTATCACAGGAATTTAGGAAGTTGCCGTCTACTGAGCCAGGCCGCTCGTCCATCTAGATCAGTAATGCCCACACTGACTGGCAGCAGTGGGTCTCTAGAGTCTCCGGCATAGAGTCCCTCCCAGCCATACCTGGAGATGCCGGCGATCAAACCTGGGACATTCTGCAGGCAAAGCATATACTCACTGAGCCACTGAGCTGCAGCACATGTATAAAAAGAGAAGGGAGGGAGTTTGGTGTTGCTGCATGGATCTAAGATCGCTCTTAAGAGTGCATTTTGCACTCTTTCCCGGCGGTTTCCATGCTTACCCTCCAACCCCCACCTCCTTCAAGATGCAAGAGCGATGCATCAGAGGCATCCCAAGACATTTTGCTGCCCTGAGGCACAGAAATAATAATAATAATAATAATAATAATAATAATAATAATAATAATAATAGTCAGTTTTCTGCCCTTTAATGGCTCCCCAAAAGCTGCTGCTTGAAACAGACCCTACCTCACCCTGGCAATTGGAGGCTGGTCACAAAATTAAAAGACGCCTGCTTCTTGGGAGAAAAGCCTAGACAGCATCTTAAAAAGCAGAGACATCACCTTGCCAACAAAGGTCCGTATAGTCAAAGCTATGGTTTTCCCAGTAGTGATGTATGGAAATGAGAGCTGGACCATAAAGAAGGCTGATCACTGAAGAATTGATGCTTTTGAATTATGGTGCTGGAAGAGACTCTTGAGAGTCCCATGGACTGCAAGAAGATCAAACCTATCCATTCTTAGGGAAAGCAGCCCTGAGTGCTCACTGGAAGGACAGATCGTGAAGCCGAGGCTCCAATACTTTGGCCACCTCATGAGAAGAGAAGACTCCCTGGAGAAGACCCTGATGTTGGGAGAGATGGAGGGCACAAGGAGAAGGGGATGGCAGAGGACGAGATGGTTGGACAGTGTTCTTGAAGCTACCAGCATGAGTTTGACCAAACTGCGGGAGGCAGTGGAAGACAGGAGTGCCTGGCGTGTTCTGGTCCATGGGGTCACAAAGAGTCAGATACGACTAAACGACTAAACAACAAACTTGAGTCCAATGGAATTTGAAATGGTGTGTTGCAGCAAACAAGATGTTTGCGGCATGGGGGGTTGGAGGTGGTAGTGAGGAGAGTGGAAGTCACTCCCTGCCTCATGCAAAAGGCCATGCATTGGCTTCCTTGGTGCATTGTTTACATGTCCCTGCTAACCTTCCCCAGCCATTATTGGTCGCCCATTGATGTGGCGTACTTTCTCCCTCGGAGGATTGGTTACCATATGGCCACCGGGAGCTGCCTTGTCGAGTGAGCCAGACCACAAGTCCATCTTAGCTCAGCATGGTCTGTATTCTGTTGATTGGTGGCGCCTCTCCAAAGAGTCTCAAGCTTTCCCAATCCTGCTTGAAGATGTTGGGGTTGCACCTGGGATCTTTTGCATGCACACAGCGTGTGCTCTGCTATGGAGCTGCAGTCCTTTTTCTTAAAGATTCTAGTCCTCATGGTTCAGGGAACGGAGAACCTGCAGCCTCCCAGATGTTGGTGGACTGCATCTCTCATTCTCCAGCATGACCAATGGTTAAGGACTATGTTTGCTGTAGTCACAATGTCCCAAGGGCCGCAGGCTCCTCCCCCCTGTTCTACATGAAGAGCCACAGAAACATGAGAAGCTGCCTTATTGCTGACTCAGCCCACTGCTCTACCTATTCAGCATTGCCAGCACAGGCTGGCAGCAGCTTTCCATGTGCTCTGCTGCTGAGCCTTCTCTGAATAGCCTTTGGTCAGAATTTTTATTTATGTGTTATATTTTTTTACATTTATTTCCCACCCTTTTCTCCTAAGAGCTCAGGGTGGCCTACATGGTTCTTCCCATCATTTAATCTCCACAACAGCTCTGTGTAGTAGGTTAGGCTCTGTCAGTTCCTAGTCTGACACCCTAACCATTCTTATCATGCCGGCTCTGTGGAGCTGTTCCTGACTTTCCTCTTCTTGGAAATGTGCAACTTGCAGTTGGAATGGGAGTAGAACCTCAGCTGGAAACAGCAAAAGGGGTGGATTTTGAGGGAGATGGCTATGGAGAGCAGGAATGGGCAAGCAAAGGCACCCATCAGTTTCCTTTGCCTTTGATGGGTTTCTCAGTGCCAACTCCCCATATGGCAGCGTCCTGTTACCAAAAGAGAAATACATTTAAAACAGCCCAACAACAACAAAAATATGTAAAACGAGAAAGCCACAGCCTCCCTCCAGCAGTAGCTTAACAATGCCTCTGAGTATTGCTTCAAATACACGTAATAAATCTGGGCTAATAACACCAGGAGTTTACAAGCTTTTTAGAGATTTTATGGGATAAATTGTGCTCCCCAGCAGCTCGATTCGATTTCTTAATATGAGCGGCATATTTATCCAAGTCTCTTAAAACAGATAGGTAGGGTAGAGAGATGCCTGTCCTGCCATTAACGGCATGGAATTGTGGCGTGCGATTTATATTCCTGCCACCGGTGGGCTGGAAAAAGTTCATTATCCGTGGGCCCTGCAAACCCAGTTATAGCAGAGGATCAGGAGGAGGATGAATTAGTTTAAAAAGAAGCTCGGGAAAGCTGCTCAAGGAGGTATACAGAGTGGGTACAGAGGAGTCCAATCACCTTTTGTTGCCCCCAAACACAGCAATAATAATAATAATAATAATAATAATAATAATAATAATAATAGTAATAATAATTTATTATTTATACCCTGCCCATCTGGCTGGGGTTCCCCAGCCACTCTGGGTGGCTTCCAACAAAATGTTAAAATATAATAGTCCATGAAACATTAAAAGCTTCCCTAAACAGGGCTGCCTTCATATGTCTTCTAAAAGTCTGGTAGTTGTTTTTCTCTTTGACATCTGGTGGGAGGGTGTTCTACAGGGTGGGTGCCACTACTGAGAAGGCCCTCTGCCTGGTTCCCTGTAAGTTCGCTTCTCGCAGTGAAGGAACCGCTAGAAGGCCCTCAGCACTAGACCTCAGTGTCCGGGCAGAACGATGGGGGTGGAGATGCTCCTTCAGGTATACTGGACTGAGGCTGTTTAGGGCTTTGAAGCTCAGCACCAACACTTTGAAACGTACTGGGAGCCAATGTAGGTCTTTCAGTAATGGTGTTATGTGGTCTTGGCGGCCGCTCCCAGTCACCAGCCTAGCTGCTGCATTCTGCATTAGTTGTAGTTTCCAGGTCACCTTCAAGCATGTTTTCTGGGGAAAGAAACTCAGAAGGCACAAACCCAACACCCAAGTTGTAGGGCTGGTGGTGGGGGGCAGCAAGGGCAGGCATCTGTTGAGGGCTACCTGGGTGGAAGGGGGTCTTGTGTACCAAGGGCCTCCAAAACCTGGGGGCGACACTGCCCAGTTACTGCTAAACCCCTCTGAGCTGAAGGAATATGCATTTCCAAACAGGTGCATCATACATGCATGCTTGTAAAGAAGCCATAATTTTATTTATATCTTATTGACTGATTGAATTTATTTATATGCCACACTTCCTCCCCAAGCAGCCCAGGCTGGCAAACAAATGCACAATTTAAAAACAAGCAAACAAAAACTTTTAAAAAGTGGTTACAAATATCCTAAAAACAATTACGCTGAAAATCAGCTACAGTTGAAACATTCTAGAAAGCAATTAAAAACATTCTTCTATCCAATGTTCTCAGGGTTGCCAGGATCAGTATTCTTCTGCCCCCAGGAATGTTTGCTTTTTAATGGTTTTTCAATGATATGCATACAGTGGTATCTCTGGTTACGTACTTAATTCGTTCCGGAAGTCCGTTCTTAACCTGAAACTGTTCTTAACCTGAAGCACCACTTTAGCTAATGGGGCCTCCTGCTGCTGCCGCACCGCCGGAGTATGATTTCTGTTCTCATCCTGAAGCAAAGTTCTTAACCTGAGGTACTATTTCTGGGTTAGCGGAGTCTTTAACCTGAAGCATATGTAACCCAAGGTATCACTGTATTGTATAAAGTTACAAAATAGAAATTGGATGTAACAAGAAATATAAAAACGAACAACAGGAATGTTTATAAATGTCTCCTGAAGGTTAATGATGATGGAGACAAGTACGCCTCATTAGGGAGGGCATTCTGCAACTGGGGAACCACCCCTGAAAAGGCCCTGCCTTGGGTCAGCACCAATCAGGCAGTCCTCAACAAGGTGTCATCTGCCAATTGTAGGGTCCAAAGATGGTTGATATTGGGGAAGGCATTCCTGTGTATAATATGTGGGATAGCCCTTAGCCTCATTATTTTACTGCCTTTGTGGTCCAAAGTTTGTGGTCCAAATCTCAGCATTTGCTCCTTTGGGTATTGAGTCCGACTACTTGTCCAGCAGTGAAGTTGGGATGCGAATGGGCGCCACTCAGCCTCATTTTATCCATCATCAACAAAGCATGAAATTGCACTAGAAATGCTGATAGTTTTCCCAACAACATAAGATCTGCTTTGGTGAAACAGTAATTTGTTGACTAATTAGGAAAGTAATTGTTCTAGGCTTCTTTTGGAACTCAAGGGTTTCATGAGTGTGTGTGTGTGTTTCTGGTGATTTTTTAAATTATTTTTATTTTAGAGTATTCCTTCTCCCTCCCAGTTTGGGTCTGGGTCTTTTCAGCACTGCAATTCTTCATCTTTTAGGCAGCAATATGCCTAAAAATCTTCTGTAGAAGGGTGTCCAGTGTTTTATTTTTCTATTCATTAGCAATGATGGGTTGACCTACTCGGAGTAGATCCATTAAAATGAATGGATATATATGTCTGGTATATGGTGTTTTTTTTAATAAAAAATAAAAAATAAAATACAAAATGAACTCAGATGGGTCCAAATGGGTAAGAAATCTGGGGTGGGGGTGCGGGTGGAACCATAATGCATAATGAAACATGGAACCTACTTTATTTTCCGGGTTTTGTTGGTTTGAAGTGGCAGCCATAGTCTTGCTCCCAAGATTGGCTGCAGATGGTTTCTGGTTTGGATGCAGGATGAGTAGGGAAATAGATGTGGCCATAGATAGGCTGGAGGTCAGGCCCCAGATCAAGCAGGCGAGGATCAAAGTGCCAGGGACAAGAGTGGAGTCAGAGGCAGGCAGAAGGTCGAGTTCCAAAGTGGCAGGGAGAGGATTGATGGGGCCAGGAGGGCATGCAAGGTCAAAGGCAGGCAGGGGTCACAATCTTGAGGAAGAGAAAGCAGAAGGGTAGGCAAAATCTTACCAAGTCAAGACAAGTGGCTCAGGCTGATAAGCTGGCTTGGTTTCAAATGCTTTTTATTTTTAGAGTCTGATGTGTCCTCGTTGGTTTGGGGAGTTGGCTGACGTTCTGGGTGGCCATCTCTACAGGCAGTCGAGAGGGTACTCTATTCCATAAGGCAGGGGTTGGGAAGCTGTGCAACGGAGGTCAAATGTGGCCCTCAAGACCTTTCCACCTGGTCCTCAGAACTCTCCCCAGACCACACTCCCTGGCTTTGGCCAGTTGTACAGTACTTTGGTTTTCAAGAAGATCTTACGCACCTCCGGTTGAAAAGGAAAACTAACTAGGGAACTGTTCAAGCTTATCAGAGCAGGAAACTTGTCGGCTTGTGAATGCTGAAGATTTAATTCATTCATCCTAAAGGAGGGCTGCAGAAACTAATTATGTGCCTATTTAACCGTAAACTCAAGACTTGCCTCTCCTTTTTGCTTGCTGATCTGTGCTGCCTTGTGATGATACATATCTGCGAGTGTGTGTCTTCCCCCAAGCTTTTCTGTCCCTTGCAGACCTCCCCTCTCTATCCCCAAAGATTGGGGAAATAAGAAGCTGCCTTATCTGAGTCAGATCATTGGCCGTCTTGCAGAGGCTCTCCAGATTTCAGACAGGTGTGTCTCCCAGCCTTACCTGGAGATGCCAGGGATTGAACCTGGGACCTTTTGCATGCAAAGCAGATGCTCTAATGCTGAGCTAAGGCTTTTCCTCATGTTAATGCATGCTGTTATCTCTAGCCCAAAGGAAAGTGTATAGAGAAAGCAGAAGCTTAGGGTGCAGATACTGTCCTCCCTCTCCTAGTGTCCTAAACTTTTGTGTGTCCCTCCCCTGCCCAACCGAGGAAGAAGATTGGAAATAGAAGACCAAGTCAAAGTGTGATACATGGAGGATGTCTTGCAAGTGAATCTCTTTGCTGTTTACATGGCACAGATATTCTTCCCAGATGTCTTTGCTTGCAATTTCCATGCTTTATTGTTCATGAGTGAAATTGTAAGAGACTGAACTCTTCTCTAAAACTGACGGTTTTAAAATATTGCAGCACCAACAAATGGGTGTAAATGTGTAAAAAATGTGTAAAAAGAGTGGCTGGGAAAAGCCAGCTAGATGGGCAGGGGCATAAATAATAATAATTATTAATGTGTAGGGATTCTGACTGATGGGTATAGAGTACTTGTTACCAAACTCTCCACCCCCTACTTGAAATTGTTAAGGGTCTCAGCGGACCACTTAATAAACTTTCTGTTGTTCTACAAATCAATGCACATATGTAATTCATATTTTAAAAGCATGTTTTCTGCAATACTGCCATCATAGGCAAATGCAGCACTGTGCTATGAAAATCATAGCCCAGATGTCAGAGCCTTGTTCGCCTGTTAGATAATACAGCCCTGGTCAAAATGACCTCCGTCTCTGTTGTCAGGGAAGAAAAGATGCAATAGAGTACAGGGCCAGGTACAGATGCTCTCAGGTGTGCCCAGGAAATGTTCAGTTTGCATTGGAAAAACTGCCAAATTTGCCTGGTACTTGCGGGATATCTTTGGGAGAAGAAAAGGCTGAAGAGTAAACCCTACACAAATCTGGAGTGGTGTCCCTAAGATGGTTGGATTGTACATCTCCTTTCGGTAACTCCTGCCTCCAAGCCGTTGCCAAATGTATTGCTCTGCTTTCCTTTGGACCACAACAGTGAGGCTGAGAGGAAGATCTTGTAGTCTGGGCAGCCCAGGATCTCCATACCCACTGTCCAGGCTTGCGCCCTGGGGAGGTCACTTCTGTGCTGCTAACATAGCAGTTTGGCTTCACCCAGTTAACGGCAAATCTATACCTTACATTTAAAACACATGACTTCCCCCAAGTGAACTATAGTTTGTGAAGGGTATTGGGAATTGTGCCTCTGTGAGGGGAATACTACAGTTCCCAAAATGTGTGTTAAATGTGCTGCCTTAAATGTGCAGTGTAGATCTGCCTTTCGAGATGCTAAGTGTGCTTCTACATTGTTTTAGTGTCCATGGTATTTCCAGGCTGGTGCCCTCTTTCCACCAGGGAGGAGGATGGGGAGAAAACCAGAACAAGTTGGGTTCCACCACCACCACCACCTCTGGTAACCTCCTTGGCCCCATCTGCATGCTAGCTCCATTAGGTGTGGTGGTTGCCAGCCACCACTTGGGTAGCGCATGGCCTCATGGAGACCTAGGCAAACTCGTTCCACCCAGGCCCCCGACATCAGGACAATCCAAATGTCAGTTAGACGCTGGGGAGCAAAACCATTCATCTGAATGGAGGTGGAATGGCTAAACTTTGGAATCTGGGCTTTCCATCCGAGGACTGTGAGGGCATTGTTTCCGTTCCTAGCCTGGCGAAAAAGAAAGGGAGAAAAGGCTACAATTCTCATCCCAGCCCCACTAATTAAAGCCATGCCTGACGTTTAAAGCATCCTGCTGAAAGAAAGGGAAGGGGGGAAAAAACCCCTCACCTCTTTTCCTGCAGTGCCTGATGTGAGTGTACCTTAATTCAGGCCTCACTTCACTGGGCCTCCCCCTCCCTCCTTTTTTCCTTGGGTTTGACTTATGGGTCTTCTCTCTCTCTCTCTCTCTCTCTCTCTCTCCCTCTCTGTCATTTTGGGGTGTTGCTGGTTTTTTGTGTGCTCTTCGAGCTATAACCGTTTCCTGTGCTCTGATTGCTTTCTTCCTTTGCTCACAGGCTCCCTGCAGCAGCGGGGATTGTGGGGTAGGGAGGGGGAGGTTGTCCTTTTCCACCATTGACTTCTTGGAACCTGAACGGTGGTAGCAATTGAGAAATAATTGCAGGCGGTTGTGGGAACAAGGCATCATCACTGGGCTCAGTTTCACCGAGGCTCCATAAGGGATGTTGCTCCAGCATTTCGGTCATTATTCAGTATCGAAGCATGTGCAGGAAGGCCAAAGAAATGTGCCGCTCATGTGTACACCCCGATAACCCGCTCAGACAAGGCAAAACTGGGTTATGCATGGCATTGAGAAAGTGCCGAGAGGAAAGTTTTTCTGCCTTTCATAACTATTGGACATCCTATGAAGATGAACGTTGGAAGGAGGCAGAGACAGCCACTGACTTGGATTTCTTGGACAAATTTGTGGAGGAGAAGCCTGTCAAGGGTTTTTAGCTCCCATAGTTGGAGGTAGTAATGCATCTGAGTACCACTGGCTGGAAACCACAGCAGGGAGTGTCCTTATGCTCTGGCTCTGCTTGCGAATTTCCTGCAGGCATCTGGCTGGCTTCTGTGAGAACAGGAATGCTGACTAGGTGGGCCATTGGCCTGATCCAGAAGGTTCTTCTCACACACTTACTGGATTAATTAACATTGACAGTGCAGGGGGGGGGTTATTTTGAGTCACATGGAACTTTTCTTTAAGCTTAGGTGCACTGTGTGTGGGTGGGTGTACAATGGTATCTCAGGTTAAGAACTTAATTTGTTCTGGAGGTCCGTTCTTAACCTGAAACTGTTCTTAACCTGAGGTACTACTTTAGCTAATGGGGCCTCCCGCTGCTGCCACGCGATTTCTGTTCTCATCCTGAAGCAAAGTTCTTAACCCAAGGTACTATTTCTGAGTTAGCGGAGTCTGTAACCTGAAGCGTCTGTAACCTGAAGCATCTGTAACCCGAGGTACCGCTGTATTTAAATACCATTGTTATAAAACAGCCTTCTGTAACCTGGGGTCCTCCATGGGCCAAAAGCTTTTGGGATTTGTAGTCCAAAACATCTGAAGGGTACCAGGATGCAGAAGGCTGTTTTAAAAAGCATGCCGAGGTTTCTCTGGTAGCACTGAGCAAGAAAATGGGAAACCCTTCTTAATGGGATTACAAATTATCTGGCTCTGCTGGAATGATAATCTTTTCCAGCTCACCCCTGCCAACTGCCAATCTAAAGTGTGATAGGGTTTTTTTGTAAGATACGAGGAAAACCTCAGCTGTGAAATATGATGAGTCAGGGTTGTCTCCAGTGCTGACCATACTCGGAGAAGAAGAGGGAATTGGAGAGGTCAAAGGTCCGTTAATTTCAATAGGTCTATTAGTGTACAGTCTAAGGGGTTGCATCCAACTAATTCTCCATCTCACAGAATTCCTGTGATGTGTAGCTTTAAAAATGTACCCTTGCACGTTCAATGAACACGTGGGGGAGGGGAAGAAAGGGATCATGCCCAAAGTCCAGCTCCTTTGATTTAAAACACCCCACCCACTAAAGGAGGCCACAGAAAGCCAAAGGCCTAGCGGAAAAGACATGTTTTTGCCAGGCACTTAAAAGTATGTAATGAAAGTTCCAGGCGAGCCTTTCTTGGGAGAGTATTCCGCAGGTGGAAAGCCATCACTAAAAAGACCGGTTCTCATGTTGCCACCCTCTGAACTTCCTGTGGAGTGGACACACAGAGAAGGGACTCCCTTTACCCTTTACCTAGTCAGTTCATATGGGGAGATGGCATTCTTCTGAGCAGCCCAAAACAAAACAAAACAAAGCATGTGGTTTGAAGACTTTCAAGGTTCTGTTTGATTGACTGTGTTCTCTCTCTCTCTCAAGTAGCCAGTGGCCAAAATTCTATGTTCCTTGGCCCAGCCTTTCCTTAGCACAACCTTTGCTAGCCTGGAGTCCTCCTGGTGTTTTAAACTACAACTCCCATCAATCCTCAGCTATGTTAACATCCAAAACACCGGAAGGGACCTCAGGATAGTGAAGGCGACCTTAGCATATTGAGAGATGGGTCTAACTTTGGAAGCCGGAGTGTGTGTGGCTCTGACCCTGCAGCTGCAGAAGAATGCTCAGATATCCTCTGGCATGTGTAGAGCCTTGCATGTTTTTGCCAGATCCCTCTCATAGGAAATAGCTACCCTGACGCTCCCCGACAATGCTATTAAGTGGGAAGCTGTGAGCCTCCTACTCCTCTCGGTCCCTCCCCTTCCTCCTGTCTCCCCTCTCTTTTTAGTGCCTCATGGTCAGACATCTCTCGACACGCAGGTCACCAGTGCTGGCCCCATCCAAGTGGTGATCCATCTGCATTTGAACCATCTGCATTAATTTATATATATAGCTCAAAGCATCGGTCTTGGCTGGGCTTGATTTCCCCTGTGGCTTCCTTACCCAGCTGAATTGCTGTGGGCGTGCATTAGCCAGCCGGCCAGATGGCGGATTGTAGAGTCAGAGCAGGCTCACGGTTCTGTTGACACGAGCATTGTGCCTCCTGACAAAGGAGAGAGGGGCTGCCTGCAGTCTTCGCCTTTCCTTTCTCTAGCCTGAGCGTGGCTGCCATTTTGGAATGCCTCAGCTCCTTGCAAACTGTGCCATGTGATTTTTTTTGCTCCTTCTCCATATACTTTTGAGATGGGGCAGCAAAGGTTGCTTTCTGCCTCTAGGCACCACGCAGCCTGGGCTTCAGCCCATGGGCTGCCTCCGCTGCCAGTGTCATGGCATAAACAAGTTAACTAAAGTGTCTCTGTGGGTCTCCCAGGGAGCTATTATAGGCAAACTTTTGTTCAGGTAGCCTTCATAAGAGTCATGCAGCCTTCTGGAACCACATGCTGTCCAGGTGTTTTGGGCTACAGCTTTGGGAGTTGTCCAAAACATCTGGAGGGCACCAGGTTGGTGAAGGCTGTGGGAATGGAATTTTTGTTGTTGTTGTTGATTGCATGGATTAACAAAGCAAGTTACTGTCATTGTTTACTTAAAAAAAACACCTTTCTTGGTTTTTTTGAAAATAACACCCCACCCTTACCAAAAGAAATATTGAGGTATGTGGTGAAAATACACCATAAGAATACCCAGCAGTTTAAAGTGCATACCCTCCAACATTCCTCAGATGAAAATAAGGATATTTCTCCCTCCCCCAAACTGACCCACCCTGACCCCACCATTTTCATACTCTCCAACATTTCTCTGATGAAAATAGGGACATATTATTATTATTATTATCCTGCTCATCTGACTGGGTTGCCCTAGCCACTCTGGGTGGCTTCCAACATATATTAAAATGAAAGAAAACATTAAACGTTAAAAAACTTCCCTGTTGTATAGTTATTTATCTCCTTGGCTCGGGGGTTGCATAACTCCATACCCGTCAACATTTCTCCAATAAAAATAGGGACGTCCTAAGGAAAAGTGGGACTTTCTGGGATCAAATCAGAATCTGGAACGGCTTCTGTAAATCTGGGACTGTCCCTGGGAAATAGGGACACTTGGAGGGTCTGAAAGTGTAGACTATGATTTAACCTAGAGCAACCCAAAAAGTCTGGACGTCTGGGAAAGCTTAGCGCTTTTTTTCTTATTCATGCAAAACCGTTCCAGTCAGTTGTAAATCAGGCTTTCTGTCTCGGTCCTTTTGTTAGTCATATTTTGTTGGCCAGTTTCTCTTATTAGGGCCAGTTGTCAAGCTTTATTAAGCCAATTTGATAAGGATGCTCCTTGCAAGTCTTTTCAAAATTGGGCTATAACAAGTCTAGCTGCTAACAATGGAGAACCAATAGGAGATTTAAGTGAAGTGATCTGTATTCTGACCCTGAAATATATTCAGTAAAGCTAACTCTGGGAACTGAATGATTTGTTGACCGATGATATTACATCTCTCTAAAAAAACTGTCCTCAACACAATGCCTCCACATCGTTTGCTGACTATACATTTGCTGGAAGAACATCCTTTCAACTGGAGGTTCCTCGCTACCAAATAGATATGTGAGCCTCTAGTGCATGGGTAGGCAAACTAAGGCCCGGGGGTGTGTGGATCCGGCCCAATTGCCTTTTAAATCCGGCCCGCGGATGGTCCGGGAATCAGTGTGTTTTTACATGAGTAGAATGTGTCCTTTTATTTAAAATGCATCTCTGGGTTATTTGTGGGGCATAGGAATTCGTTCATTCCCCCCTCAAAAAAATATAGTCCGGCCCCCCACAAGGTCTGAGGGACAGTGGACCAGCCCCCTGCTGAAAAAGTTTGCTGACCCCTGCTCTAGTGAGGTGTAGCTCATTTCCATAAGCATGATGTTGTATGAGGCAAGCAATTTGCACCAGAGGTTCCCTGCAGAATAGAAATATGAGGACCCCATTCCCTGCCCCCTATAAACCTTCCCATGGAAAAATCACAGCAAAGTTCATATATAGAGCAGTCTCCTTTCCATGCTTTTGAAATCTGCCTTAGTTGGAGGAGGGGGGTGCCAAATTAACAGAGGGGGCGCTAACACACTGGGCAGCTAACTGCTGCTGTTTGTTTTTGGCGGGGTTGTGAGATTTGATCACTGGCTTAAAGTATATGCAGCCTGGCTTAATTTAGCATCTAGGCAAAAGGCTTGTTCCAGTAGTTATAGCAGTGACGCTGATGATTTAATAGTCTATGACATATTCCATCCAAAGCACTCCCAACCGAAGATCAGAAATGGGTTGGTTTCAAAAGTCATATTTCACAGAAGCACAGACCAGAGAGAGATCAGTGAAAACATCAAAATGCATTTACCATCATAACAGCTGAGCTTGCATGCTGGAGAGCTACGAAACCTCTTCGTTCAGGCAGACCAGGATTTGGCCATCGGCCAACCGAAGCATAAGGCAGCCAGCACAGGCGGAAGAGGGAGCTTCTAGTGACAAGCTATTTTCAACCAACAGGGCTTTTCCCAGTGAATAAATAGAACAGGATGCCCTCCCCCTCCCCCAATGTATGGAGTCATATGACCTATTTCCACGGATATGCTGTATATTCTGAGGAACAGCTGATTCAACCTCCCTTGAATTTTTGCCAGAAAAATGCAGGAGTAGTTACAGGTGCCAAAGAGAGTGGATATGCACAGCTTAGGTATGAGAAAGTAATTGCAGCTCTTCATAGAGGGAGAAAGCAAGAAATACTCAACCTGTAAAAATAAGATTAGCAATATCAGGAGATGTTGGATTACATATTCTCCCTCTTAATATAATTCAGTGGACTGGGCCATGGGAGGGGAACCTCAAGGCCCTCAATGTTCTCTGTCTGGCCCTTGGAATCTTCCCCAGCCACACACCTATGAATGGAATCATAGAATTGTAGAATTGGAAGGGACCCTGAGGATAATCTAGTTCAACCCCCTGCAATGTAGGACTGTGCAGCTGCACCATATGGGAATCGAACCTGCAACCTTTGTGTTATCAGCACCATGCTCTTATCAACTGAGCTATCTTGAAGAATCTGTCAATTTCAGTTCTTGTTTAATGTAGCTGTTAAATCCAGCTTTTGGCTTTAAATGCAAACTGGACTGAATTTCTCTTCCATCCCTATTGCCCCTCAGTAGACCTGTTTCACATCCCCCTTTCCTAGTATGAGTCACCGAACTCTGAGGGATGTAGAGGGGAGGGGAGCATTGGTGTAGCAGGGGCGGGGTAGCTGCCCCCCCAACAAGTAAATAAATAAAAATACTTAACTAACTGACCAATTGAATCACATTGGTTCTGCCCCCCTTAACATAAAGCCTGCCCTCCCCCAAACAAATCCTGGCTATGCCCATGGAAGGGGAAGGTGGAACACCTGCTTTGCATTCCTGGTTCTATTCCTGTGGTGCCTCCAGGTATTTTCAATTTTTTTATTTCTGTATTTCTATATTTCTTTATTTATTACACCGACCTTCATCCGTAGACCTTAGGGCAGTTCATGACATAGGGTAGGACTGACAAAGGCTCCCACCTGAAAAGTCACTGCCGATCCGTGTTGACAGTACTGAGCTAAGTGGACCAGTGAACTGGCTTGACTGTCCTCTCTGTATGTCCCTCCAACCTTATTCTTTGCCTTGCCCCATCGGTCTGATGCCTTGGCCCAACCTGTTCTCAGCAAAACTCCCTACCCTGCCAAGGTCCACTGTACCCTTTTCCCACTTGACCTTGTGGGCAGACCCTTCCGGTATATGACAGCACCCACCTCCTAGGAAATATGATCGAACCAAGCCTTAGTCTTTATTGGAGGCAGAGCAGAACAAAGATGACGTCTGCGATTGTCGAGGGGAAAAAACGGAAGGCAATTAACTCTGGCGACGCCATTGGCTGTTCGCCTGATGAAAATGGCACCTTGCCCGAGCGTTCTATAAATCACAGGTTCCATTTGGGAAGGAGCTTTCCGTGGTAATTAATGAGCCAGTATGAAGACATTAAATGTGGAGTGTGCGGTGATAGACTGGCTTGTCATTCATCGGTGTGTCATCTTCCTCTTACTTGGATATCCACCAAAGAACAAAGGGCAAAATCCTTGTAGACCCTGGAGCAAGGCTGCTATCTCTGATAGCAGCGAATGAAGCAATTCTTGGAAAATAACAAAGCTGGTTTAGACATTTAGTGAGCTAATTGCAAGGATGCCGTCGCAAACGCACTCTGAAAGCTTGCGGTCTATTATTGGAAATGATTGCTTTGTGGACTTGTGAGGATTGACAATGTAAAGTTAATTTCCCCCGCCCATTTAAAATTCATTAGGCTTGATTGGGAACCAGGAAGGGTTTTGATGGTGTTATCGATGGGCATGTGCGAAATTAAATGGGTCTTTCCTGGAGGTGCTGTGCCTTGTAATCGCTATGGAAACCTTTGCCAAGCTGGTGCCCTTTGGATATTTGGGGCTGCAAATTCCATTGGGTCCAGCCAACAAGAAGTTGTAGGAATCAGGTCCACACTGATGGGCAGCACCTCTCTAAAGTTTAACAAATGCAAGAGCCGCAGCTCTGTGGCAGAGCGTATGCTTTGTACGCAGAAGGTCCCAGGTTCAAAACTTGGCATCTCTAGTTGGGCTGGGAGAGATCCTGGGGAGCCACCGATACTGAGCTAGATGGAACAATGGCAAGACTTGGAATAAGGTATCTTCCCATGTTCCTAATCTAATATCAGAATAAGAGCCTGGTTCATCAGACCAGTGACCCACCTAGTCCTGTTTTTAGTAAGATTGTCTACTGACTGATAACACTGCTTGATTAATTTTGTAGGGGTGGTATTTTTAATGGGATTTATTGTAAACTGCCTTCAGATGCTTTTGTAATAGGTAAAGGTAAAGGGACCCCTGACCATTAGGACCAGTCGTGACTGACTCTGGGGTTGCGGCGCTCATCTCAGCTTTATTGGCCGAGGGAGCAGGCGTACAGCTTCCGGGTCATGTGGCCAGCATGACTAAGCTGCTTCTGGTGAACCAGAGCAGTGCACGGAAATGCTGTTTACCTTCCCACCAGAGTGGTACCTATTTATCTACTTGCACTTTGACGTGCTTTCGAACTGCTAGGTTGGTAGGACCAAGGACCGAGCAACGGGAGTTTACCCTGTCGCGGGGATTCGAACCGCCGATAGGTGATGATATATAAATATTTCAATAAATATGCTCGTATTATAAAAATGGCAAAAGCAGCCTTTTAAGCCTGTTTTGCTCAGGTCATGGACCTCGTCTTGATGATGTTGAAGAAGAAGACAAAGATGAAGAAATGTTAGCATTTCAACCCCTCTTGGAAAACGTGCAAAGGCATGTTTTCTTTGCGTGGAAGGACAAAGAACAGCAAAAGGAGCCTAGATGGCTTTAAAAAAATAAAATCCCGCCATTTTATTATATTCAAATCCTTCTTTTCTCTTCCCTTTCAGCACTAGGGAGCCCGGCCTGCACCTTCCCCCCTCCCCCTATTCCTCGGACTCTGGGAGAATAAATGGGTGGCGCTGTCGTTCACACTTGGCTACGCATAGAGAAGGGAGTATTCAGAGCCGGGCTCTGGGGTCTGGCAGTGGCAGCTTTGGACAATAGCATCATTAGACACGGAGAGCGAGTCTCCAGTTTGCCGCCACTGAGCTTCCCTGAATAGCCAGCAGCCCCTTGTTCTGGGAGTGGAGCCTTTTGGTGGGGGGAGGGGGTTGAGTGATGGAGGAGAGGGTCCTTTTTTATCAAAGGGGGGGGATGCAAAAGGAAGATACAATGTCACTTTCTGAATGCCCTCAAAGCTTTGTAAAAACCATTGGGATTGTCAAAGCAGAGGGTCGCAGAAGGAAGAAGACAAAGCCTCTCTGCTCCCTTCTCCTCCGTCCCCAAACTCTTTCCCTCCCTTTCATCTCCCAACTGCTTTCACATCCTAAGGTTCCAGAGTGTGAAGGGGGGGACTGTATTAAATCACTTCTCCCCCCACCTTCCTCCGATAAGGGGTGCGTACAAACCATATATTTAAAGCACGTTACCCCCCAGGATAATCCAGGGGACCGTAATTCACCCCTAAGAGAGCTACAGCTGCCAGCACCCTTAGCAAACTAAAGTTCTTGGGATTCTTGAGTGGGTGTGCTTTGCCTGAAGCCCTGGAGAGCCGCTGCCAGTCAGTGTAAACAATACTGAGCTTATACATCAAGGCAGTCAATGTCCAGACTCTCCATAGCTTGGGTTGACCTTGTGGCTCAGGCTGCAAGATTCATGGCATGGCCGGCTCTACCGTTAGGCAGACTGAGGCAGTCACCTCATGTGACAGAAACTGGGGCTGGGGCAGCACTCTTCTCCTACCTGCTATTGCTCTTAACCCCCTGATCATGCTTGTCTATTGGAGATCAGAGCTATGTGGGCCTGTCATGGACCCTCTTGGGCCACATTTGCACCATGCATTTCAAGCTCTATGATGCCACTTTAAATAGTCATGGCTTCCCCCCAAAGAATTCTGGGAGCTGTGGTTTGTTAAGGGTGCTGAGAGTTGTGACAAAACGCCTATTACCCTTGCAGACCTTCAGTTCCCTAAGTGGTTTGATGGTTCAATCTCTCTACATGAGGAACTTTGGGAATTGTAGCCCTGTGAAGGGATTAGAGGTCGACTAAAAACTCTCAGCACCCATAACAAGGTGCACCTCCCAGGAATCTTTGGGGGAAGCCATGGCTGTTAAAAATGGTGTCAGGGTGCTTTGAACATATGCTGTGATAGCGGCCTAAATTAGCATCCTGACTTCAGGTGCATTGAAGGGATGTTATCAACGCTGACAGGGTTTGGAAACAAGATTCAATGGTTTATTCAGTCAAATTCAGTACATGAAGAGGGGACGCCATTTTGTCTGTTGCCTCAGGCAGCAAAATGTACTGGGCCAGCCTTGGTTCATGCTGTTATAATGTGTGTATTTATGGCATTTTGCTATTTGAACTCAGGTCAGTTGAGGGGTGAGTCTTGTTGAGTGTGAGAATGCCAACAATTTAAGGAGCCTAATGGACTCTGGAGGTTGTGTTTCGCATCTTCTACTTTCAAGCATGTGTTTGAAAGGCTCCCATGTCTGTTTAATTGGCATGTTGTATAATGACGCCTTCTGCAGAAAGGAGTTTCTCCACACACAAACACCCCTGACCAATTCTGCCATCTGGAAGGATTCCAGAGCAAATGATGCTCAGCCTCTGATCTTATAATGCTGCTAATTTAATACGACTGCAGACAAAAGTTTCCCTCCACTCGCCCTACCCCGCCCTCTACAGGAAGGCTGCAATCTCATGAACCATGAATGGCCAAGGGAGTCAGAGAGAGAGCACATCTTTCTCCTTTGCTGTTCACACACAACTATTAAACATGACATTAATTCTGCTGCATTTTCCAGGGTCCCCTTGGCTTCCTTGGTGGAAGAAAGGTGGGATATTACTGAAAATTGGGCTCCCTGGACAGCAACAAGCACATGTTTGCAGCCACAGCACAAAGTTAATGGCTGAACATTTTGGTAAACCTGGATGTAAGATCAGATCAGTGTTCTCCAATCTGGTGCCCTCAAAACTATTTTAGACTACAGCTTCCATCAGCCCCATGGGAGTTGTAGTCCAAAACATCTGGAGGGCATCAGATTGGGAGATGCTGAACTAAGGGTAGCCAATTTGGTGCTTTCCAGATGTTGATGGACTCCCCAACTCCCATCAGCCCCGACAGCCAGCATGGCCGATGGCCACAGGATGATGAGAAAGCGCCATATTGGCTACCCAAAGATAGACCTTTGTTCTCCACAACTATGACGGTTCTTACATTCACTATCCGTGGTTTTCAAATTGTGTTTCAGAGGACCCTCAGGGAAGGTAATTAATGGTTGGGCAAGCTTCCCTGACAGATATATTCCCCTTCACAGATAGTCTTCTACCGGGCTGCATGCTGGCAAGGGGGTGTTGTCAGATGCCCTCTCAATTAATGAAAAGTGATTATGAAATCAATGGTCAGATGCTGCAATGCCTCTGAATACCAGTTGCTGGAGACTACAGGAGGGGAGAGGGCACTTGTGCTCAGGTCCTGCTTGCGGGTTTTCTACAGGCCACTGTGAGAACAGGATGCTGGACTAGATAGGCCATGGGCCTGATCCAGCAGGGTTTTCTTATGTTCTATGTTGTGAGGGTGCCTAGTGCCCCTTGGGGGCTTAAAGGGTCACTTAGCCCAGATTCCCCTGTAACCTGGTGTCAGCTCTGTCTCTTCATCCCTCCTCTGCTGCACACACACACACACACACACACACACACACACACACACCACTTTTCGTTGCTTGCAGTTGATCCCAGGGCCTGTGCTTTAATGATCCTAACAGACCTTGGATTTACTGTGACATATTGAGTTAATGTTTCCCTCTCCCCACACCAAATCGAGGCCAGCCTCCTCCTTATCGCTAATGCTCCGCTGAGTGAAAACGGATTGCCTCCTAATGGCTTCAATTTAGTTTTTCGTGGAGTAAAGAAAATTTTATTCAATACCTGTTTTCATCTTTATTATATCAGATTTGCCGCCACTGTCATCAGGCTCATGAGCTGGCTTGTGGTTCGATTAAGGGGGATCCGACCAAGCTGTTTGCCTGAATAAACCTCTCATGAATATGGATGGAGCTGTGACCTGGCACTTAAACGGGAGAGGATAGAAGGGTTTATTGCTCTGTTCGTCAGCCTTTGCATCTGTAGTGAAGGAAACCAGTCTGCCAGAACCCACTGATGTGCAGAAAGCACTGGGCACCGGTATGGCAGCGCCAGTTAAGATCCTAGGAAGACCCTGCTGGATCAGACCAATGCTAGACCAGCATCCTGTTCTCACAGTGGCTACCAGATGCCTGTAGGAAACCTTCAAGCAGGACCTGAGCACAAGAGCTCTTTCCCCTCCTGTGGTTTCCAGCAACTGGTATTCAGGAGCATTGCTGCCTCCAACCGTGGAAGCAGAGCACAGTCATCATGGCTAGTAGCCATTGATTTGCCTCTCCCCTGTTTGTGTGTTACTTTTATGGTGTGGAAAGAGAACCACGCAAGGTAGCATTTCTGTGGTATGATCTTGAATTGGTTTAATCTTTGGGTCATCTCCAATCAGCTCCAATCCAAGCGGGTGGCGCTGTGGGCTAAACCACAGAGACTAGGACTTGCTGATCAGAAGGTTGGCGGTTCGAATCCCCGCAATGGGGTGAGCTCCCGTTGCTCGGTCCCTGCTCCTGCCAACCTAGCAGTTCGAAAGCACGTCAAAGTGCAAGTAGATAAATAGGTACCACTCTGGTGGGAAGGTAAACGGCATTTCCGTGCGCTGCTCTGGTTCACCAGAAGCGGCTTAGTCATGCTGGCCACATACCCGGAAGCTGTACGCCAGCTCCCTTGGCCAATAAAGCTGAGATGAGCGCCGCAACCCCAGAGTCGGTCATGACTGGACCTAATGGTCAGAGGTACCTTTACCTTTACCTTCTCCAATCTGGTGCCCTCGGGATGTTTTGAACTATAGTTTCCATCAGCTCCTGCAGTCCAAAGCCTCTGAAGAGTGTCAGCTTGAGGAAGGCTACTTTCATTGATCAGTCAGTAGAGAAGTTCCGTAGCTCAGTGGAAGAGCATCTGCCTTGCAAGCAGGAGGTCCCAGGTTCAATCTCCAGTTGCATCTCTAGGTAGGGCTGGGAGAGGCTCTGCGTCCAAAATGCTAGAGAGTCTATGCTTCTAGTTAGTATAAACAACCCTGAGCTAGATGGACCAGCGCTCAGTATAAGGCAGCTTCCTATGTTCCTGAGAACATAGTGGAGAGGTGAGCAATTAGCAAACACCATTGTTTTGGCTTGTTTCCAGTGCATTTCTGACACAGTCATACTGGAGATCTCACAGTAACGGCAGTGATGGGACCACCACCCGCCCGCCATTCAGAATCTACCAGCGATGGTTTGCTGCTGGAGCCTTGGGCTGAGCTGCAAGACAGTTGCTCACAACGGTTGCCTTTGCAGCCGTAAATAAAGTTTGCCAAACCTGTGTTTTAAAAACAAGGAGAAGAACATTTTGTAGCATGGGGCATGATTTATTTATTTGAAAACACAAATTATCAAAAAACAAAACACCCAATCGCTTTGGCGAGGGTTGTGGCCTTCCTCCCTGCATCCGACACAAAACTGTGCTTTAAAGCCACATTATAGGGTCACTGTAGAGCCTTATTTTACTTAACATCCCCATCAATGAATTATTTATGCCCTCCCAATGTTTTATTCATGGTAAATATTAATACCAGTGTCTTTAAGAGGAGAGGTTATTGCTGCAATTTTACCTGGAAGAGATGATATTATTGAAATAAAGTGACAGAGATCCCATTTCTTCACTTGGGGGCTGTTTTTGTTGACAAAGCTCTCCTTCCGGTTAACCCTTTGCCAGCTGGAGGACCTCTATCCTGGGGATTCCTAGAGAGCAGTTATGCCTTCTGAACTTGAATGGTTTCGGGGTGGTTGAGGTTTGTTTTTGTTTTGCTTTGGTCCCTGCAAATCATTAAGGGGGGGGGGCTTTTTCTGGCATGCCTGCTTTGTATTTGGACCTGGAGTCAAACCATTTAGTTCATGGAAGTCTTTAAGCTCTGTGATGGTTATTCGTTCCTCATATGAATATAACTAATAGCAGTGGTGTTCAATCTTCTAGTGGTGTTCAGTGTTCTAGGGTGCCAACACAATTAACATGGGGCATTGTTTGGGGCCTCCGTGTTACCCTGCTTGAATATGAATGGGGTCCTTATCAAGGACACACTCAGCCCCAATGGCCCTTGCTCAGAGATACAGCATCTCTGCTTTGCATGCAAAAGGTCCCAGGTTCAGTCCCCAGCATCTCCAGGCAGAGCTAGGTGAGAACGCAGCCTGAGAGCTGCTACCAGTCCGTGTAGACAATACAGAGCTAGAGGGACTCAGAGTAAGGCAGTTTCCTACGTTCCATTCCTAAACTTCCATTTGCAAAGCCCTGATCAGCTTCCATGCAACTCTGGGGTTACCCAAACAATTCAGAAATCATTGCTAGGGCCCCTAACCCAGAAAACACTTCACCGAAATGTGTAGCACAAAGGAAAAAAGCTTGAGGATAAAACTATGTCCTGGCAGATCAGTTCCAGCTACCCTTACAACTTAGATTGTAGAATTTAACAAAAACATTTACTAAGAGCACTGCTAAAAATAGAGTGATGTTTCTTATGAGCCTCGCTATTGTATAATAGTATTGAGTGCTAATACAATAAGTATGTTCCGATTCTACCTCCACTTTGGTTGGTTGCTGCTCAAAGCCCTTTTCTTAGCACAATAAAATGTAATTAGTGCTCAAGAAGCTTACATAATTTAATAAAATGCTCTCAGATGGCATTAAAATCCAGTTGAAACCAGGGTTGTTTTTTGGTCCCCCCCCCCCCGTTGTTAAAAGATGGAGAGGAACAATGGTGGATCCCTTAAAAGCACAATCAGCATGTTGTATTTTCTAAACCCTCCCTATTTAGTGAGCTGAAGCTTATGACAGAGGGGCGTGAGAGGAGGGTGATATGGCCCATGTTTAATGTATGAAGCGGAATAAGAAGTCTCCCATCTGTCGGAGCCCAATGGGAGTCTGGAGATGAATGATGGATCCTTCCTGACATGTCTTTGGTTCTTTCCCTTAAAGAGATGCACATGTATTATCTTTGATGTGTGTTGAAGGAAGGAGATTGAGGTGTGTGTGTTAATGTGCAGCCAGGAGGCATTTTGTGTTAAGGGGAGGCTGGCAGGGGGGCGAGGATAAGGCACAGTTTAAAGATGGGCTTTTTGGTTTTGGAGTTACGAGCACGGATGGAAATATCCTGGAAAAGGATATTGTGGAGTTGGAAAAGGTTCAGGGAAAAGAGCAACCAGAATGATCAAGGAGATGGAGCGACTTCGCCATGAGGTTGCAACGTTTGGGGCTTTTCAGCTTAGGGGAAAATTGAGCAACAGGAGACATCATAGTGATGCATGAATTGATGTGTGGTGTAGAGAAAGTGGATAGAAACCAGTTTTCCCCCTCCTTCTCTCATCATATTTGAACTTGAAGCTGAATGTTGAAGGACTGAGAGCAAACGAAAGAACTCATTTGCACACCACGTTGTTAAACTGTGGAACTCACTCCCGCAGTAGGCCGTAATGGCCACCAACTTGGAACAGCTTTAAATGAGGATTAGACAAATTCTTGGAGGAGGAGAGGACTGCTAGCCATGATTGCTACGCTCTTCCTCCATGGTTGGAGGCCGTAATGCTTCTGCGAATCACAAGAGGTGAAATTGCTCTTGTGATTGATTCCTGCTTGCTGGCTTCTCACTGTTGGGCCGCTGTGAGAACAGGTTGCTGGCCTAAATGGGCCATTGGCCTGATCCAGCAGGCTCTTTTTATGTTCCATGCCCCAGAGCAGGTATATTCTGAGAATCCCCATAGCAGGAATCCCTGAGGAGATTTAACTGTTGGTAACATCTGGAGGGCAGCAGCTTGGCAAAGATGGACATAGGCTGCATTTTTTGGAATCTTGGGTTGCTCTTGACAGTAGCTGTGCCAGAATTTGAAAGACAGAATTAACTATCAGTTCACATTTCTTAGTGTAGAAAGTATTAATCTGATGCATAGAGATCTTTCCTGTTCTACTTAATTCCAGAAGAGAGGCTTCTGGAAGCTTCTCTGTGTGAAGGATACAAGCAGAAGGTTCATTATATTTGGGTTATTCCTTCAGAGAAGCTGAGTAAAGCTGGCTTAAACTGGTTCTGTTATCTCTTTCAGTCAAGGTCATGCTGACTATAAAAGTAGGGCTAGAAGGAGCCTAGGTTTCACTTTCTCTTTCTATCTCTCTTCTTTCTGGTGTGGTGCTCTGTACATGGTTAAGGTTTAGACTTATTATAAGTTATTGTAAGTTTAAGTTAAGTCTGCTGCAACTGGATTTCTTATGGACAGTGCCAATCCTGAATGTATTGGATTTGTGACCATTATGCCCATTTGCCTTCAGTAGCAGTAAAGCTCTGCTGGATGAAATACAATTGCCTCTGATCTGTTTTTTGGGAATGCTACAAAGTTTTTACTCTGCTAACTATACATTGGAGTTCTGCTCTGGATCAATATTGAGTAGAATTCCACGACATTTCCCCCCATATTTTCCTTTCAACTTTTCCCTTCCTTTTCCCTTTCAGCTATGTCTGACTTCCACATCCACCCCCAGAGTGCAGTGGTGGAAGAAGGTGGTGTGGCCAGGTTTCAGTGCCAGATCCATGGCTTGCCAGAGCCTGTGATCATGTGGCAGAAGAACCATCTCCCCATCAATACAGAAAACGACAGGTAAGGGCAGTGGGTCCAGTTCCCTCCAAACAGGGCTGCGAGTGCTGCAGGAGGGGTGTTTTTCAAACTCTGCACTATTCAGAAACACCTTGCAGATGGAAAGTTCTTCATATCTACTGCGGAACCTATCATTTATTTAAATCGCAAGATTTATATACCGCTTGATTGTAATGAAACCTCAAGGTGGTTTACAAAAAGGATGAAACAACTAAGTTATAAGTAAAATAAATGCAGTTAGAAACAGCTATTGAAAGTATCCAAAAGTTAATTAAAATTCACAATAAACTGAAATCCAGATTAAAACACATGCCAATATTCTCCATGTGTGGATAGGCTTGCCTGAACAAAAATGTTCTCAGCAGGTGCTCAAAAGGGTACAGTGAAGGCATTTGCCTGGCGTCAATCAGCAGGGAGTTCCAAAGTGGGGCTGCTGCCACACTAAAATATAGTTTTCTTAAAACCCTTCCAAGCAGTTGGGGCCAACTGGGGGAGGTAGATCTAATTGGCCTGGTCCTTGACCTCCAAGGAGGCCTCCGATTTAGACACCCATTAAATCTTTTGGCATCTGATAAGCTTCACAATTTTTTTTCATGTGCATTGGACCAAACTGTGACAAAACCCTCTCAGCTTAGAGCTACAAATTTACACAAGTAAGAGATGTGATTTGTTTAAAAGGATTTCTTTTTGTTCCCTGTTAATAGATTTTAAAGAGTTAAAATTAAAATGTTCATGAAAACCAATAGAAATATATTTGATGGCACAAGATTAGACCATGATGAATGTGTCCTCTCAGGTCAGCTGATTATATAAACAAACCAGTCACCCTTGTTCTTTTTTTTTTGGGAGGGAGGTGTGCCTTATTTTGTTTTCATGGGTTGTCCTTTTAAATTTTTTTTTTAGTGTAGCTAGGGTTCCCAAAAGCTGGATGTGAGATGAGCCTCTCTGGACCCATGACAAGGCCTGGATGCAGCAGAGGAAATGGGAAATGTTTTTGGGAACCCTGTGCTTGCCATTGTGTGGACAGATTGGACCTCAACACTGAACTGAGACTGTGCTCCAGAACATGCCTGACACCCGCCCCCCCGTTGCTGAGTCTTTCAAGAAAATTCTGCGGTCGGCAAGCTGACTTTCAGGGAAGATAGACAGCTATTACTGATCTGGCAAACCCCTGATAAGCTTCTCCGAAGCTGCAGGCTTTGAAAACCAGTGTTCCAGAATAATAGCGGCACTAAGCTTGATATTATAAATAAGCAAGGGAACTTTCCAATTCATAACCCACCTTCATTTACCTGTCCCCCAACCAATCGCAGAGGCAATTAAACCGGTCAGTGAAAAACATCCCGTGATAATCCCAGGGTGTGTGTCTGCGCATTTGAAATGAAGCTGATTCAGGGCAGAGAAAAAGAAGTAACTTCTTCGCACAGCACAAAGTGGAATTTGCTCCTCAAAGAGGCAGCGACGTTCAGCGAACTGGATGGCTTGAAAAGGGGGTTAAGACCATTCCCTGAAGGAGAATTAGTCCACAATGGCTATGTTCTGCCTCCCCTGTCAGAGGCAGCCAGCCTCTTGAATGCCCATCGCTGGGAATTGCAGGTGACAGGCAGTGCTGTGGTGCTCAGGTCTTGCCTACAGGCTTCCCATGGGCCTCTGGTTTGCTGCCACGAGAACAGAATGCTGGACTAGATGAGACTTCCGCCTGATCTGGCAAGGCTCTTTTTGTGTTCATAGAATCATGTGTCCTCATTCGATGCACGTTCACAGAACAAATTTTGCAATTCAGGTTTGTGTTTGTTGGCTTGGTTCGGCTTGGGTCGTACCACTGCCTGCTTGCCTTTTTCCCACTTATCACAAATCAATGAGGATTATTCATTCCTTAGTTAATTGTTAATTTTTCAATCCATTTATTTCTACCCACCCATTCATGGGTGTATCCAAGGGGGGGAGCAGGGGAGGCAACTGCCCCCCAAATCAGTAAAAATACATAGCTAATTGAGGTTCTGCCCCACCCTAACAAAAATCCTGGCTATGCCCATGTCCCAAATTGATTGCTTTATAGCAGCGCCTTCAAAGTAGCTTGCAAATATTAAAATGTTGTTGTTGCTGCTGTTTACCTGCCCTTTACTCTTAAGGTTCCAGGGCAGTTCATAGCAATTAAAATACAATATTAAAAACAATTCAAATAGTTCATAGACATAAGGTGGATCCTAAAAATATACATATTGGGTGTCAAAAGCCAGAGTAAAGAGCAGTATCCATAAAATACATACACAGATGCACAGAGTATCATCAAAACAATCCGTTTTTCATTCGGCTAATGCTTACCACATACAAAAAATAGTATTTTAGTTCAGCTCTGAAGGGGGAAAACTATTTACTACCAACAACTGAATACTGAAATGCTGGAAAAACGGAGAATCATATAACCATCTATGAGAGCAGGCATACCATGTGATTGTTCATCTCTCTCTTTTGCTGATCATTTATCAGTATGCCCCTCAGGCAACTGCTTGGAAGCAGAGTTCGATCTGGCCTGCATATGCAGGCGAATAGCGGGCAGGAGGCTGAGATGGCAGAATGGACCACAGCACTACATACTGCAGGTGTTGGATGCCAACTCTGAATGGTCCACCATGTGAAAACAAAAGAACATAAATCCCCTTGCAGTCAGAAAACTAACATAACAGGGTTCTTTGCTGGATGTGCTAGATTTCTACTTGCAAGGAGCCTTAACAAAAACATAAGGAAGAATTCAAAACATCACCAGCCACCTGCAGTTTGGAGTGGCATACTTTGCCACCTCATTCTAGAGCAGGCCTTTACCCGTCTAAATACCCATGTACTATGCTGATACCCCCCTCACTTTCTTTCCCTTGCGTTTTCCTGCTCCTTTAGGTACACGCTGTTGCCCAAGGGTGTTTTGCAGATTACTGGCCTGCGAGCTGAAGACACTGGGATCTTCCACTGTGTTGCCACCAACATTGCCAATGTGAAGTTCAGCAGGGGAGCCAGGCTCACTGTGTCAGGTTGGTGTGTTTGTGGGACAGAGGGGGGCAGAAGCAGGTGGTCCGTCCCACTGATTTCCTACCAGGCCAGCCTATTAATGCAACTCATTTGGCTGCAGTAAAACTGGTGCTTGGAATGGGGTTGGACACCATGTGCTGGCTGGGGCTGTTGGGAAAGCAAAGCACCTGGAGGTCACTGGTTAGGAGACTACTGAGAAGATAGAACTTACCTTCACAAAGCCCCCTTTTTTTACCCTCCCTGCCCGCTGTGCCCACCACGCTTGTCAACCTGTCAAAAGTCTTGAAACAACAACCGTGTCCGGATTCTGCAGTGCAGGTGCATAGAGCTGTTTTGCCAGGGGCAAGCAGTAGATGGTTGACATTCCTTGAACACATTGCTCCGTAAAGCCGGCTGCTTCTCAGCAGGGGATGTGAAATTCTGCAGCCAGAATCCTACCCGAGAGCCCTGAATTTGTGCAAAGTGCTTCGATGGAAATTAGTGGAATAGAGAGGAGAAGGGAGCAAAGTGGTTGGGGTGGCCCATGTTTTCTCATGCCCAAACGCCGCAGACTGGTGGTACCTGAAAGCCACTTCTCTGCAGAACCCAACAGTCCTGGCTCCTGCTCATCACACATAGGCAAAGGCTCTTAACGTACAAGTAAGAAAGATACCTTAATTCGGGCAAGTAAAAGGTACAGGTTCAGCAGCAGACACAGAGTCCCAGAGTTCAGGGTATTTAAAGTAAAGGTAAAGGGACCCCTGACCATTAGGTCCAGTCGTGGCCGACTCTGGGGTTGCGGCGCTCATCTTGCTTTATCGGCCGAGGGAGCCAGTGTACAGCTTCCGGGTCATGTGGCCAGCATGACTAAGCCGCTTCTGGAGAACCAGAGCAGCACACAGAAACGCCGTTTACCTTCCCACCAGAGCGGTACCTATTTTTCTACTTGCACTTTGATGTGCTTTCGAACTGCTAGGTTGGCAGGAGCAGGGACTGAGCAACGGGAGCTCACCCCGCCGTGGGAATTCGAACCGCCGACCTTTTGATCGGCAAGTCCTAGGCTCTGTGGTTTAACCCACAGCGCCACCCGCGTCCCACTACTTAGAACAGGGTATTTAGAAGTGGCCAAAAGCAATGGAAATGTCCCACCACTTTCTGCATCCTGCCCACCAAGCTTTTAAAGATGATGCACGGCATGCTCCCTCATGAGTCTCTCTTGCTTTGCAGGAATGTTGGGCTTGCAAATGCGCTCTCCGTCTGAACCCCCAAGACCCTTGGCTAGTGCCCAGCCTGACCAACTCTTGGTCCTGAGCCTGGCAGGATGCTAAATAGGCCTTCCTTGGTCTGGCCCTATTCTCGAAAGGGACACATTACCTTCTGGCACCCTCTTGAAAGCTGCTTTCCCCATCAAGTCCCACCTCCCTTGAGCCTTGACACCCACTTGACACCCATGCTTACCAACATGTCCTGGAAACCGGCCTTCAGAGGAGGAGTGAGTCAAACTTCCATCTCTGGTCTGCGGCAAAGCTGACCTCTGGGCAAAAACGGCATTCCTTTTATGCCTCTGCCGCCCAGGCTGGCACTGCTTGCTTTTTGGTGATGAGCAGAACCTGACCAAGCAAGCAGCTTTCCCAACAGCTTGATCTTAGAGCTAAGGTGATCCCAAGGGGAGCTGTCCAGGGTGGCAAGTGAATTGGTGTCAGGGGAGAGGGACATACCTCAGTGATAGAACATCTGCTTTGCATACAGAAGGACCTGGGTTCAATCCTTGATGTCTCCAGATAGGGGTTGGAAAAAAGTCTTACCTGAATCTTACCTGAGAGCTGCTATCAGTCATAGGTGGTCTGACTCAGTATAAGGCAGCATGCAGTGTAGGATTTAGAGGGCATAGGAAGACTGGTTTATTTATTTATTACTTCCTTCCTTACTTACTTAAGATAAAGGTAAAGGGGACCCCTGATCATTAGGTCCAGTCGTGACCGACTCTGGAGTTGCGGCGCTCATCTCGCTTTATTGGCCGAGGGAGCCGGCGTACAGCTTCCGGGTATGTGGCCAGCATGACTAAACCGCTTCTGGTGAACCAGAGCAGCGCACGGAAACGCCGTTTACCTTCCCTATTTATCTATTTGCACTTTGATGTGCTTTCGAACTGCTAGGTTGGCAGGAGCAGGGACCGAGCAACAGGAGCTCACCCCATTGCAGGGATTCGAACAGCTGACCTTCTGATCGGCAAGTCCTAGGCTCTGTGGTTTAACCCACAGCACCACCAGCGTCCCTTACTTACTTACTTATTGCATTTAAACACCACCTTTGTCTTCCAAGGATCTAAAAGGTGGTTACATGGTTCTTCCTTCCCATTTCATCACCTTAACAACCCTATGAGGTAGGTTAGGCTAAGAGATGGGATGTTGAGTGGCCCAGAGTCACTCAGTGAGCTTCATGGCTGAGTGGGGATTCGAACGCTGCTCTCCCCACGTCCCAGTCCAACACTAACCATTATTATGGCACACTGACTCTTTTAAAAGATTGTATAATAAACCAGTCGGGCCTCGTGGCTTTACCTTGGAACCCTTGTGGACATCTGAGCACGGGAGCCAAGCCTAGTGAACTAGGGTGTTGTGGTTGTTTCAGCTTCCAGATCATTGCTATTTTAGCGTGGGATCGAATCGCATCCCAGCAAATTCAGGTTGCCCAATTATAGTTGACTGAGAGGCCTTGTGCAACAAACCTGCTTCCCCAAATTATCAGGCTTTTTGCAGTGAGGAAAGCAACAGGGCAGTGCATTGAAAATTGTGGAATTACACTTGCTTTGATGCAAGGTTGTGTAACTTCCCCCACAAACAAATCAGAATCCAGCGTTGTCTAATTTCCCTGCAAACCAACAGTGTTGTCTAATTTCCCTGCTCAATGAACAGGTTGCCTGGAAGTGCCCCCTTCAGCTGTAGAAGGGAATAGCATGATGCAGCATCTGCTTCTGTGATTGGCAGGCAGCATGAAGCTTCCTGATTGGCCAAGCCTGGTATAAATTCCAGGAGTCAGCCCCTTGTGCTCTTTCCTGGTCAAGAGAACCTTCTCCCTGCAGCATTTCAGCCTCTGCAGTGAGTGGGAAGGCAGGCAGGTTTGGGTCATGGCTGCCTTCTCATTCAAACACTAGGAACTGCCTGCCATTGAGTCAGGCCATTGGCTCAGCTAGTTCAGTACTGTGTCTACAATGACCAGCAGAAGCACGCCATAGTTTCAGGCAGGGAACTTTCCCATCCCTATCTGGGAATCAAACCTAGGACCTTCCGCACGCAAAGCAGATCCTTTACCACTGAGCTGCGGCTCTGCTCTAGCCTTGACACAGCACTTCTGAAACCTTACACTCGTAGCACTTGCCCCAGCAATGAGGTGTATATATACACATACAGATGCACCTTCTCAATTTCAGAATGTCTCATGTTAATGCTTGGTCTGCCATGCACAGGTTCTCATTCTCCCGTGTACAAGGATCCCATGATTCTCGTGGGACCAGAGAACCTGACCTTAACTGTGCACCAGACTGCCATCCTGGAATGCATTGCAACCGGAAACCCCAGGCCTATCGTCTCCTGGAGTCGACTTGGTAAGTGACCAGAGGTTACCCTCGTGTCAGAATCCATACACAAGAAAGGAGAGCTTTGCTATTACTTCAGTGTGGGCAAAGTTACTGTATTTTTCGCTCTATAAGACACACTTTTCCCCTCCTAAAAAGTAAGGGGAAATGTGTGTGCATCTTATGGAGCGAATGCAGGCGGGAGGCTCTGCTCAGTGCTCCCTTTAAAGAGCGCGCGGAGCGTGTGTGCGGTTCTTGGGGGCTTTTCCCCAAGGAGGGAGAAGGACACTTCTCCCTCCTCGGGGAAAAGCCCCCAAGAGTCGCACACACGCTCCGCGCACTCTTTAAAGGGAGTGCGGCTCTTGGGGGAGCCTTCCTACTGCTGCCCAGGAGAGGCTGCGCGTGGCTATCCCATAAGCCAGGACAGCAAGCGGGATCGCCGGGCAGTGATTCCGCTTGATGTCCTGGCTTCTGCCTTAGCCGCATGCAGCCTCTTCCGGGCAGGGGGAGCCTTCATCCCCCTGCCCAGGAGAGGCTGTGTGTGGCTATCCCATAAGCCAGGACAGCAAGAGGCTATCCCAGAAGCCAGATCCCTCTTGCTGTTCTGGCTTCTGGGATTCAGAATGGTTTTTTTCTTGTTCTCCTCCTCCAAAAACTAGGTGCGTCTTATGGTCTGGTGCGTCTTATACAACGAAAAATACGGTACATACAGCATATTGTAGTTGCTACTAGGTAGGAATTTGGTTTGAGGGTATGAAGACCCTTGTGAGCTGGAAGAAGTTTCTAGTTTTGCGTGTAAAGCTGGTAGCATTGGAAGGGACCCAGAGGGTCATCTAGTTCAACCCCCTGCAATGCTTTTGTCTTCTGTTTCTTGTGGTTTCTTCACACCCGCTTTTCTATGTCGCTGAAATGCAGGCTGCGTACCTGTAATACAGTTAAAGCACGTTGCTTCCCCCGTGGAATCCTGGGAAATGTAGTTTACCGTTCACACAGGCATACAATTCTGAGCACCCTTAATAAACCACAGTTCCCTGGATTCTTTGAGGAAAGCCACGTTCCTTAAACATAGCATAAACATGTTCCTCGGAGCCAGCAGGATCAGATGTTCCTTGGCTCTCCATAGGAGAGTAAATTCACCCTTTCATTTTCAGTGCTAAAGCTCTCTCTGCTAGTTAATGAGATTCTAGCTCCTAATCCCTCACGGCTGGTTGGTGAGCTATGGAGGCCCTGCTGATCCCAGGACTGCTGGAGGAGAGTGGGGTCACTGCCTCTGTCAACCATAGCCAAGCTAGAAGCTTTAAACACACACACACACACACACACACACACACACACACACACACACACCAGGCCACATTAATGTGCTCTGTTTGTTGTGGTTTGCTGCCCTGACCACAGCAATGCAGCTTGCTTTAAATACCTTTTGCCACCTTGACTGCACCATACAAATATGAAACACCTTCTTTCTCTACAACTGCATTTTTAAAAAATTATTATGATGTATATATCTGGAGTTGAGAGAAGGAACTGCTGCAAAAGTTGTGAGAGGCAGATTGAAATTATTAAATGGACAGCATTTTTGAAGGATGCTATGAATTGCAAAAAGAACTTAGTAAAGATGGAACCAGTAGTTAGGTTTCCGGGAAAGGTCTTCTTTTTTTCCCAGCCTGAGGGGTGCAATCTCCCATGGGCAACCTCCCAGGAGCCACATTTATATTAGTTTAATATGAAAGAAAAATCTCCAAGAGGTGTATGAAACCCAGTATATAAAACCAGCCATATAAACTGTGGTTTTTTTTATGTTGTATTAATAAGCAATATAGAAGTGTTCATTCTCACATCGTTCTAATAATAGGTAAAAGCGTCCAGTGTGACCAAATTCAGTGGTCACGGTAAACCTGGGCATATAACTACACCTTTAAAATACAGGCAATGACCAATTTATGTGCGTCCAATGGATGTGCAACCGCGCATGCCTGGGTTGCGGCAATCCGGAAGTGGTCGGAAAAGGGGGGTGGAATGGGGGCGGGGCAAAGGGGGGTGGAGTGGGTTTGTGCTCCTCTTGGGAAAAGAGGAGGATTATGTGGCCTTGTGAAAACTGCAAAGTTTGGGAGAAGTATATAAAAAGTGAAAAACTGTTTATGCCTGAAGTACCTCGATGATTTGAAGATTGGTATTGTTGGCAAAAGCTGTCTTTAAACAGTATTTATTGGAACTTAAATTTGTGCCTTTATTATATTTGTTTGTTTATCTTGAATCAGGAAGAATGTTACATACTTGCTGAGATTTGTAAATATGAGTAATTCTCATATCTCAACAGCATAACTTATTGTGCACTCTTATCTTGTTGTTCACGTGCCATTAGAATAAAATTTATTAATGATTTAAAAAAACCACAACTGAAGTTGAAAGCTAAAATATGTTCAGGGCTGTCTCGAAAGAGAGTTTGGGTTTGACATAAGGGAAGCATATCTCCTCATCCCATTTCTGGTTCCTTAGAGTGAGCCTGGTTGTTCTAGGGGAAATGGTGCCTTATAGATTAAGAGAGAGAGAGAGAGAGTTCCAGGCTCCTTCACACCGTAAATACCAGACAGACCCAGGGTGTAATTTGCTCTTGTATTTCTCCAACCCAGATGGCCGACCGATTGGCGTTGAAGGAATTCAGGTCCTTGGGACAGGAAACCTGATGATCTCTGACCTCACTGTGCAGCATTCTGGGATATATGTGTGCGCAGCCAATAAGCCTGGCACGAGGGTGAGGCGGACAGCCCAAGGAAGGTTGGTGGTGCAAGGTAAGCCAGTCAGGATTGGGATCCCTCAATTGCTAAGACACCAAATGGCTGTTTTCACAAGTGAAGCAAAGTGTAAATGGTGCCCTTGGATTTCCTTCAGCTAGAACAGAAGAGTGACATTGACTAGCATGTATACTCAGTTTTTTAAAAATGGTTTCTTTCACTTCCTATACTTCATTAGCAACATTTTACAAGTAGCGCATTTCAAGTTAAGAGTGTTCCTGCCGTCACATGAGGAAATGTCCAGTGTCTACTTCCTCATCATGAATGGATTTTTCATTTTTAAAAATAGTATAACTGTGTCCTGGAAATTCCCTCTTCTGATCACCTAAACAGGGTTGCAGCTGAAAATGTGGTGATAGTAACAAGGGAGTGATGAGGGAGCCTAAATGTATTTATTATTTTTGTTTGGTTGAAAATATCATTTATATACCACTTATTAATCCTCAAAACCTCTAAGTAGTTTTGCACAAAATTTTAAAACCTACATTATAAAATAAAACTACACAGTAAAATTCATGCCAAATTTACATGTCTGGGTAGGCTTGCTTTAAAGAAATGTTTGTGGCAGGTGGTGAAAAAAAAAGGCAGTGAATGTGCCTCCAGTGCAATTGGGCAGGGAGTTCCAACATTCACGGGGTGCCACAGTGAAAGATTGTTTGCTTGCAAGTGCAAGAGCAAACATTATGTGGCACTTGAAAAATGCTGGTTCCACAGACCAAAGCAGTTAAGTGGGCAAGGCGATCCTTCAAGCAAACTGTTCCCAAGCTGTTATATACTAAGAGTAACACCTTGAATTTCACCTAGTAACAAATCAGTGGCCAGTTCAACTCTCTGAACAGAAGTCTAACACGCTGACAGGGCCTCACTTTTGTCAGCAATCGTGTTGCAGCATTCGGCACTGACTGCAATTTCAGGACCAAGAGCTGGGCATCTTGCCCCATCCCTTAAACCTACAAGATTTGACTTGGCCAAATACCTTCAACAGTCTGGCATTGTTCTGTACTCTTTGACCAGAGAGCACTGAGGTTGATGTTCTGCAGAGCAATTGGATAGAAAAGGACAACCCAAATGATCGAGGGGAGGGAACGATATCGCTATGAAGAAAGCTTGCAGCATTTGGTGCTTTTTAGGTTCAAGAAAAGGCAAATGAGGCATGACAGAATTTGTTTTTTAAAATCTTGCATGGCATGAAGAAAGCAGAGATAGAAAAGTTTTTCTCCCTCTCTCATAACGCTAGAACTCAGTCAGGGGCATCTAATGTTGGAAGATTCAGGACAGAATCTCAGATTAACTCAGATTAGACAAATTCATAGAGGAGAAAGGTACCAATGGCTACTGGCCATGATGACTGTTCTCTACCTCCACATTTAGAGCCAGTAATGTTTCTGAATACCAGTTTCTGGAAACCTCAGCAGGGGGAATACGCTACAGTGCTCAAATCCTGTTTGCAGCTTTCCGGCTGGCCACTGTGAGAACAGGAGGCTGGACTAGATGGGCTTTTCTTATATTCTTCATGCTGCCTGCCCTTACCTCCTTCCTTCTCCCTATGTAAAGGGGCTAGAAGCTTACTTTTTCCCTTTTGTTTTGGGGAAGGGAAAAAGAAGAAAAGGAAGCTGAAAACTTAGTGAGAGAGCTCAGTTCCATGCTCTCCTGTAGCTGAAGTCCTGCGACTAAACCCCTCTGCTGTGCACCAGGGAAATGTGGGGGCTTTTCTCTCCCCCCCCCCCACCGAAGGCAAAATCCTCCTAACGGCAGACCTGAAAAGCCATTTTTAATGACCTTGGCCAATGCTGCCCCAAAAGGAGTTTCTCAAATGTTTGCTGTGCGTCCAGTCTCCATGGTGAAGTTTTTGCACAGAGAACACCTTTTCTAGGGTTTGAGCAGGGGGGGGGGTTGGGAGAGAAAAGGGGAGCAACACAGCTGGCAGCGCAGAGTTTGAATGCTGTTAATCCTTTCCCTGATTATGAGCCCTCGGCTTCGCCTTTGAAGTAGCCCGTTTCCAGCAGCCCGCATTCTCATCAGCTCCCCTCGTTAACTGCTCGGTTTGATGAGCCTCTGAATCTCAAATTATCTCTCTCCCACCTGAGCGGCCTAATTGGCCATTTTCACAGGGATAGCCAGGCAAGAGGTTTTTTTCCCCTTTGGGGCAATGGGGAAGGAGATCTCTTTCTGCTAACATCCTTGCCTCCAAACGACATTGTTATAGCCCCCGTTATAGCCAGCCCCATTGGCCCAAAAGACCCCCTTCCTTGGGCACCAGTAACTTGGTGCCATCCTGTGTGCGTTCGCAAATGATTCCTCCAAACAACCAGCCCCAAGTCAGTTGCGGCCTGGAAAGAAAACAAGCAGAGGAACAAACAGAGAGCACATGACATGTGCAGAAGGCCTGGCAGGGCTGGGAACAACCCCTCTCTGAAAGCCAGGAAAGATGCCGCCACTGTAGATCCACTGTTGAGCCAAATTCCCTTGGGAGGAAGAGCAGGATACAGATTTAATATATAAGCAGTTCTATTTTTCTAGAAAAAGAGGTGCTGGAACGCACCATGAATGCCTCCCATAGTTCTCTTATCAATGGCACCCACCTGAGAGGGGCTGGAACCCCGTATAGAAGTAAACAAAAACAATTTGACCCAAGGGCCCCATTTCCACCTGGGCAACTTTCTGGGGCCCACATGCCCGCAATGGGTGAGGCCAGAGCCAAAATTGGATGGAGCAATTCCTGTCAATTTCACCTTTGTATGGTAGGCTGGTTTCCATTCATATTTGCACACACCTCTAAGAACAGCCCTGGTGGATCTGGCCAACGGCCCATCTAAGCCAGCATCCTGCTCACGCAGCTGCAGACCAGATGCTTCTGGGAAGCTCACAAGTTGGAAATGGGTGCAACAGCACTCTGCCCACCTGCATGTTGCCTCTGAAGTAGAGGTAAGCCTAGCCATTGTGGTTAGTAGCCATTGATTGGCTTGTTCCACACAGATTTGTCTAATCCTCTTTGAAAGCTCCTCTCTATCCTCCCATCTAGGGAAGGGTAAAGGTAAAGGGACCCCTGACCAACTCTGGGGTTGTGGTGCTCATCTCGCTTTATTGGCCGAGGGAGCCGGTGTACAGCTTCCGGGTCATGTGGTGTCAGGGAACTGCCATCTGAGACGCAGGAGGTGAAAGGGCTCACAGAGGGTGAGAGAGACCATTCAGCTGAGGAGGGGACCAGCAGGGGGAGAAGTGGAGTTCCAAGGGAAAGTGAATCGGAGGGAGGGCTCAGAGACACTTCAAGCGAAAATAGTGGGGAGGTTTCAAGACCTCCTGTAGGGACACCCACTCCTCGCCGGAAACTGTCACGCCGAGAGTCCAGAAGACGCGTTTCCGTTAAGGAGCTTTTATGCTGGAAGAAGTTCCGTAAACGCCCACTGTCCGATACAACGAGCGACTGATGGAGCCATGCTTAAGGAGCTCCGTCAGAGACAGAGGTTTGTGGACTTAGCCAAACTCTGAGGGACTAGGATTTTACGCACAAGCAGCTCACCATCCCATCACATGTGGCCAGCATGACTAAGCTGCTTCTGGCGAACCAGAGTGGTACCTATTTATCTACTTGCACTTTGAGGTGCTTTCGAACTGCTAGGTTGGCAGGAGCAAGGACCGAGCAACGGGAGTTCACTCTGTCGCAGAGATTTGAACCGCTGACCTTCTGATCGGCAAGTCCTAGGCTCTGTGGTTTAACCCATAGTGCCACCTGCGTCCCTTCAGGACAGGTAGAAGAAAGGAATTCTTCATGCCGCACATAGGTAAACTATGGAACTCACTTCCACGGGTAAGGCATCACAAAAATTCTAGGACAAAATTCCAGCCAGGCAAAGACACTGAAGGAGAGGGTGCAAAACAGAGACAGAGAGCCTTGGAGGGTACATCCAGTCCCCGGGCCTGAGGTTCCTCATCCCCTATGAAGACAAGCCTGAGCTTGCATGGGTTGACATAATATGAGGCAGCTCCCCACGTCCCTTCGAGAGTTAAGCTGCATGCACACCATACATTTAAAGCACATGGCTTCCCGCAAAGAATCCTGGGAACTGTAGTTTGTTGAGGAGCTGGGAATTGTGGGTCTGTGATAACTACAGCAGTTCCCAAGAGCCTTTGAGGGAAGGCATGTACTTTAGGTGTGTGTGTGTGTGTGTGTGTGTGTGTGCAGCTGCAGTCTTGCTCCTTGCGGTTGACCAGGTGAGCGAAAGGTCAGCCATCCTCTGTCTGCAACACAGCTCTCAAAGCAGTTGGGCTGGAGGAGCCATTATGCAACGAAAGAAGCAGAGTGTGAGGAGGAGGAGGAATGGCTGCTGCTGACAGAGGATGACCCGTTCAGCAGCCTTGATGTTAGAGTGTCCTCCTCCTCCTCCTTCACCCTTTCCCAGACACTCAGAATAATTTATTTCTGCAGCAGCGAGTGGGCTGCTGATTTGAAGGCACCACAGGGTCTGGGGCATACCCATCTGCTGGTTTTCGTCAGCTCACACACTACGTTCTCAGGAAGACACAAACGGCATCCTGAAAGCAAAAGGTGTTAAACAAAATGCTTGTTAATAACTCATGCCGCAAGTGGGCCGGTTGAAGATTTGGAGCAGTAAATCAGGGAGTGTCTGGAACATATTCAGAAGCCGCTGGCGTAATGCAAAAGCCTCAGGATTGCAGAGAAGTGGGAGAGAGTGAGGAAAGAAAGAAAGAAAGAAAGAAAGAAAGAAAGAAAGAAAGAAAGAAAGAAAGAAAGAGGAGAAGGGCCTTGCATGCAGGAGGTCTCAGGTTCAATTCCTATCGTCTCCAGTTAAGGCTTGAAATGTCCCCTACCTGAAAAACCTCAGAGAGTCACTGCCAGTCAGTGTGGGCAGTACTGAGCTATGTGTGGCACATACTTCCATGTTCCTATGAAGGGCTGGGGGTCTCAAACAAAGAATCCCTCCCCTGTTCTTGTTGCAGTAGCTGCTGCTTTCTGTACCCACAGAAAATCTCTCGTTCCAGTTGTTAGCTACTTATTGTGATCCACTCATTCTCTTCCTTGCATCAAATGATACCAGACTCCTTCTACACTTTCAGTAAGCTTAGGTGCTTCCTTTGCAAAATTGGCATTCTTTCCTAAATTATAAAGAATTGTTCTTTTGACAGTAGCACACAACTAGCCTGGCAAAGGAGTTCATTCATTCATTCATTCCATTTGAATCTTGCCCATCCAACTAAGGCTACAACTATACCATACATTTAAAGTGCTATGATACCGCTTTAAGCCGTCATGGCTCCCTGCAAAGAATCCTGGGAGATGTAGTTTGCCAAGGGTGCTGAGAGTGGTTTGGAATCCTCTATTGCCCGCTCAGAGCTACAATGTCCAGAGTTCCCAGGGAAGGTTTGATTGTTAAAGCACCTTCAAAATGCTTATTTATTCCAAGCAATCTTTTAAGCCAACTTAACACAGTGGTATTATAATCAAGTTCAGTTGGGGGCGGGGGGACAGGAACATCTCCCTGTACTAAATGTTAAACCAACTTCTTCTGTCTCCCTTCTCTGACCCTCTCAGAGAGTCCTTTTGATCTCCTTCCTTTGATCCCTGCAGCAGACAAGTTTCCTATATTCCTCTCGGTTCTCTGACCTCAGATGTTGGGAGTCTCATTTTCATCCCTTGTCGCAAATGAACAAGCTCCGTATAGGAGAATGGTTAACAACTTAAGACATACAACGACAAAATGAAGAGGGTGTTTCTTTTTGAGGCAGGGAGAAAGAAGAACAGATTGCAAAGAAACAGGGATCCCTCCCAGCCACCCATCCTTTCTGTTGTTTCCAATTAGCCATTTGGTGTCATAAGAGACCGGACAGGCTGGTGAATATCCAGATGGGCACCAGCATCCTCTGACTGAAGCAGAGGGGGGTGGGCAGAAATGCTGGTCCTCCACAAGTATGCTGATACCTTCCTCTTGTTTCCCAGTTGCCCCTTTTTGTCTACAGTGCCATGAGCCCTCTAGGGAGGCCAAATGTAAAAGAAGGCAAGGCTCCTGAGCCTTTAGTAGCTGGGTAGAAGAAGGGGTTGTTGTTGTTGTTTTTTGAGAGGTGTACTTTGCACAACTAACTCTACCTGCTGAAATTCCCTTTTCTGCACACCACTAGCTGGACCCACTACATCACTCCCTGCCTGAGTTAATAGGAGGGATGGTGCTGGTTCTAAATTCACTTCCTTCTGCTCTGGGGATTACAGGACTGGGCATTCCTTTCCAGATCATGCCATTCATTCATTGGTAATTTCGTTCATATAATGCTTTCCCACAAATGGTGAAAATGGGTTGCAATAGAGAAAAAGGGGAACGCTTCTCAAAATCAGCCATCACAAGAACACACTGTTTTTGTGTGTGTGGCCACTGTCTATTTCCCCACTGAGTGCTCCAGGTCATTGGTGGAAGAGCCAAGACTGGCTGGAAGTCATGCTGTGCCAGTCCAACTATATAACCCTCTAGCTCTTTATGCAGCTTTCTATGTGTGTGTATTTGAAGGCACAATGTTCTTCGTAAACGGAGGCCAATGCAGGCCCCTCCCAGGGCACTTAGGGCCTGGCATCTTCCTGGGCATCATGGTGATGCCAGTTCCAGCAGCTCCCATTCATTTATCTGGGTCTAGCACAGGAAAACATTAACCTCTGCAATAAGCTTAGTTTTCTGCCTCCCCCACTCCTAGATAGATAGATAGATAGATGATATAGATAGATGACAGACAGAAGACAGATAGATAGATAGTTGATAGATAGATGATAGAAATGGAGCCCATGTTTTCCTTTGTCTTTGCAGCTCCTGCAGAATTTGTACAGCACCCGCAGTCTATTTCCAGGCCCGTGGGGACCACCGCCATCTTTACCTGCTTGGCACAGGGGGAACCTCCTCCACAGATAACGTGGCTGAAGAACGGGCAGATTTTAGAACCTACGGACCACATTAAGCTAAAGAACAACAACAGGTAAATCGCTTATGCGTAGATCTTAAGATTCTCTGGGTGGGGGACACCAAGCAGACTCAATGGGCCAGGTCCAGTGTTCTCTTGTCCTAGGGAACGGGTGAATACCTCCTTCTTCCAACAGGCTTCTGGGAACTGACTTCTTTTAAAGAAAGGGCTGGTGCTGTGCTGTTTTTATTGTAATTATCTGTATGTTTTTAATATACCCATTATTATTATTATTATTATTATTATTATTATTATTATTATGCTTTGCAGCTCTGACCTACCCGAAACCCGTTTACTGGCCTAAAAGCTCAGTCTGCCTCACCCCCAGCAGCAAACCCAGGAGTGTAAGGGCTGGCTATGATAACCCTTGCGGGTACAGTGGTACCTCGGGTTACATACGCTTCAGGTTACAGACTCCGCTAACCTGGAAATAGTACCTCGGGTTAAGAACTTTGCTTCAGGATGAGAACAGAAATCGTGCAGCGGCGGCAGCGGGAGGCCCCATTAGCTAAAGTGGTGCTTCAGATTAAGAACAGTTTCAGGTTAAGAACGGACCTCCGGAACGAATTAAGCTCTTAACCCGAGGTACCACTGTACAGGCACTCTCTACATGCTCAGAAGCCCTTTAATTTAGTAGCACTTCACCATATGGCTGGCAGAACTTATGTTTTCAGTCAATGTCCTCTGTACCTCAGAGGAAACTCCACATGCTTGTAGGCCCAACAGGACCCCAGAGGAGCTTTGGATCATGACAACAATTATTATTATTATTTTCTTGAAGCTCATACACATCTGTTAATATACTTAACGCTGTTATATCACGTTAAGGAGATTATATGAAGCTACAGGGTTTATCCCTCCAGCTCTGTTATTTCTCTCTGTATTGTTGCCTGTTATTTCCATAGAAACCGAAACCCACTGACCAGTAATTTTCACACTAGGCTCACCCAGGCCTGCTATTTCCACCACACAAATACCACTCTGTACTACGGCATGAAAATGTGGTTCTTTGGTCTTTTTTTGCTTTCCCTGGCGAGATAAGAGGCCTGGATTCAGAGAAAGTCGGTCACAAGGACACTTATTACCTCAAAGTGCAGGGAAGGGAGGTCAATTTGACCCACAGTTGGGAAGCAAACCGTTAAACCCCTGTTGGAAAACGGTTCTGCAAAAACCAGTGCCATTCATTGCAGCTTCCAGCATAGATTAATGCAATTTCCCCCAAACTGGTACCCTCCAGGTTTTTTGTACTGCAACTCCTTGCAGGTGCATGCTGCAGAGAAAGAGATGACAGAAAAATTTGTTGCCAGTTTATTTCTGGGTCCAAGTCAAGGTGCTCATGCTAGTATTTGTTGTTGTTGTTTAGTCGTTTAGTTGTGTCCGACTCTTCGTGACCCCATGGACCAAAGCACGCCAGGCACTCCTGTCTTCCACTGCTTCCCGCAGCTTGGTCAAACTCATGCTGGTAGCTTCGAGAACACCGTCCAACCATCTCGTCCTCTATCGTCCCCTTCTCGTTGTGCCCTCCATCTTTCTCAACATCAGGGTCTTTTCCAGGGAGTCTTCTCTTCTCATGAGGTGGCCAAAGTATTGGAGCCTCAGCTTCAGGATCTGTCCTTCCAGTGAGCACTCAGGGCTGATTTCCTTAAGAATGGATAAGTTTGATCTTCTTGCAGTCCATGGGACTCTCAAGAGTCTCCTCCAGCACCATAATTCAAAAGCATCAATTCTTTGGCCATCAGCCTCATAAATGACTCAGGTGTACTCAAGGAAGCCAGTGTAACAAGTCCTGCTAGTGCAATGGGACTTCTGCCCTCTCTTCCATGGATGAGCTAGAATTTGAACCCAAGTCTGTCCACTCCTGTTCTTGACACCGTAACCACTATGCAGCATAACAAAGTTCTGTTTCTTTCAGACAGTGCTGGAGCACATTGTAGGTCCCCATGTCTATTCAAGAAGAGCTTATAGGTCTCTTGTAACTCCTCCCCCACCCCCACCCCGTGGTGAACTGGGAAAACACCGTGGAAAACACCCAGCAGTCCTTTGCGGGATTGAGTTGTTGCAATACATAAGCATTATCTTTTCATGGAGGAGTGCCTTAAATATATTTCCAAGAGACACTTTGGTTTTGCAGAATGCAATTTGAAAATGACTGGCATAAGAAAATAGGAGGAGTCTGCTGGATCAGGCCCATCTAGTCCAGCATCCTGTTTTCACAATTTGTCCACTCCTCTTTTAAAGCCACAGAAAGGTAGCCGTGTTGGTCTGCCATAGTCAAAACAAAATTTTTTTTTCCCCTTCCAGTAGCACCTTAAAGACCAACTAAGTTAGTTCTTGGTATGAGCTTTCGTGTGCATGCACACTTCTTCAGATACACTGAAGATACTTCTTCAGATATCTGAAGAAGTGTGCATGCACACGAAAGCTCATACCAAGAACTAACTTAGTTGGTCCTTAAGGTGCTACTGGAAGGGGGAAAATTTTTTTTTTCCTTTTAAAGCCATCCATGTTTGTGGCCACCATTGCCTCCTGTGGGAACAAGCTCCATTGTTTAGCTATGTGCGGCCTAAAGAAGGTCTTCCTTTTGATTTGTCCAGAATCCTCCATCATTCAGCTTCATTGGATGTCCCCAAGTCTGAGAGCTATGAGAGAGGTTGAGTGTTATGAGAAAGGGAGCAAACCTTTCCTCTACCCACTTTCTCCATACCAAAAAGGGCCTAGATGAACCAAGCGTTTTTACTAGGATGTGGGTGGCGCTGTGGTCAAAACCACTGAGCCTCTTGGGCTTCTCGATTGGAAGGTCAGCGGTTCAAATCCCCACGATGGAGTGAGCTCCTGTTGCTCTGTCCCAGCTCCTGCTAACTTAGCAGTTCAAAAGCATGCCAGTGCAAGTAGATAAATAGGTACCGCTGTGGCGGGAAGGGAAACGGCATTTCCATGCGCTCTGGTTTCGGCCACGGTGTTCCATTGCACCAGAAGAGGTTTAGTCATGCTGTCCACATGACCCGGAAAGCTGTCTGCAGACAAAAGCTGACTCCCTCGGCCTGAAAGCGAGATGAGCGCCACAACCCCATAGTAACCTTTGACTGGACTTAACCATCCAGGGGTCCTTTACCTTTACCATTTTTTATATATACTAGGGGTAAGTTTCCTACAACCAATACTTCCATGTTCTTGGTGATTCCCAAACCCTTTTATACTATATTTGAGGTGCTGGATGTTATTGGAAAGGAGGAGTTGCAGAAAGAAGCCAGGTTTCCTGGGATGCTTTCCACATCCTTTCTCCCCCCCCCCAGTCTCTCTCTCCCTCTCCCCCAAATCCCTTTGTTTCATGCTTGTGTGCATGACTAAATGGTATAGCCCCGTTCGTTCCAAGCAGAATCAGTTTGCATAGTGGCCTTCGGATGTGCACTTGAGGGGGGGCGGTATTTGTCACTGTAATGATGGGATCTCTTATCTTGCAGTTAATGAGTCCAGCTAAACTGCAGCCTGAGTCTCTTAATTAGATTACATGCTTTCCCCTACTGAAAATTTCATTGGATTAAAACTCATCATATAGTAATAAAAAGCCTGAATGCCCCTGAAGGATTTTCCTTTTTTTTGGTTGTTGATTAGAAGAGGGCAGGGGAAAGAGCAATGAAAATTCGGGGGAAGTAATCTACCCCAGATTGAACTGTTTACTAATTAATTGGCAGTATTATCTAAATGATCTCCTCCTCACTTGTTGGATAACACATAGAAGAAAATAAAGCTAAATGAAAAGTGTTGGGTCACAGGCAATGGCTTTCCTTTTCCATGGACACTTCCCAAAATTCTAACTGGAGCTTTCCCCATAATTACTATAAGAATATAAGGAGAGCCCACATGAATGACATACTGTAAGCCTACCCAGTCCAGAATCCCTTTCCCACAATGGCCAACCAGATGGCCCAATGGGAAACCCACAACTAGAACTCTGAGCGCAACAGTGCTCTCATGTGAGCCAGGAAGCTTCCAGCTTCTATATAATTCTGAGCACCATCTCACTCCCAAACTCCAGCCTTCCTGACCTGGGGGAAAGGGAGGGTTTCTCCATGAGAGAAAGAACAAGGAAGCCCACAGACTTCCAACTGTAGTTGGCCTCTCCAGCGCCCTAGACAGCAAGCCCATTGACCAAGGATGATGGGGAAAGTTTGTTTGTTTTTTTGGAACAAGAGGTTCAGAGCAGCCTTCTGCAATGTGTTAACCTGCCAGAGTTGCGGATGACAACTCGCACCAGCTTCAGCCAGCATGGCCGTGAGCTTGTATGGGGTGTGAGGTGAGAAAATGTAATAGAATGAAGGTGCATTGCTTTACTTTGGCCTGCTCTGTCTGTGTGTGTCTCTGCTTGGAGCGGTGATGGTGAGTCATCTGCAGGGAAGAAATAAATTATCTTAAAGGGTCTATATTGCCAAGATGCATTTACCACAACGGCATGTAGCGGAGGCCAACCATCTTGATCCAAAGATAGCTCCTGATATTGATTTTTGTGTGTGTGTGTTCCTTGTATTTACAAAATGGTAATTAAGTGGGTATTATTTATTAATTCTGCCAAAAAGCAACACTGAGCCCTGGCCAAGGACTTGCTCTCCTCCATAAACTAGCATCTTATGAACAACTCTTCCGCATCCCCACCTCTCCTCTATTAACTCTCTGCTTCCCCAGTCATCGTAATGTTCACTGGTCGCTTCTTGAATGTCTTTCTTTGAGATCACTCAGCACCAGAGGCAACACACCTGATGGAAGTTGTCGTCCATCAACACCTGGAGGGCACCACATTATATCTTGCTGCTTTAGCCATCATGGTCCATGCTGCTGTAATCAAAGGGTGGGCAGTCACTAGCCTTCCAGATATTACTGGACCCAAAATGCCATCAGTCACAGCCAGCTTGGCCAGTGGACAGCAATGATGGGAGTTTACCAACCCCTGGAGGACACCAAGCTGATTCCCCTGACTTTAGGTGGAAAAGGGCGCAAAGGATCATCTAGTCCAACCCCTTGCAAAGCAAGAGTAGGATTAGCATTGGGTACAACCTATGGCATCGTGGCTCTGCCAGGCATGGCAATGAAGAAGAAGAAGAAGAGTTTGGATTTGATATCCTGCTTTATCACTACCCGAAGGAGTCTCAACATTCTCCTTCCCCTTCCTTCCCCACAACAAACACTATGTGAGGTGAGTGGGGCTGAGAGACTTCAGAGAAGTGTGACTAGCTCAAGGTCACCCAGCAGCTGCATGTGGAGGAGCAAAGACCCGAACCTGGTTCACCAGATTACGAGTCTATCGCTCCTAACTACACCACACTGAACATTTCCTAGGGGGACTTCAGCCATACAAATCTTCTTCTTCTTCTTTTTATGCCACTGCTTGCCATAACCAGTGAAGGATTCCTTATATGCATCAAGTCACCCTCAGATCCTGTAAGGTCAAATAATAATAATAATAATAATAATAATAATAATAATAATAGTAAAGAGAGCTTTGGTTTTGCATGACAGAAGAAGTAGTAACAGGATCCAGCTTCCTCAGAATCTTGGCTTTTGCTTTTTACAATGGGCGAGTATTCAGGTGCTGGAGCAGGGAGAAGAAGCTGGGTGAGATTTCCTGGGGGGTGGGGGTGACGGTGGGGCCTCAGTGCCCTCTGCAGCTCCCGCCCTCTTTCCATGACAAGCAAAACTAGAATAAATTATGCAAAGTAGCAAAGGTGGCATAGTTATGCAAAATCTGGGGATCGAGCTGATTTGCAAGATTTGCATAATATATGCATGTTGCAGAAGGCAGCTTTCCCTGAAGGGATAGGATTTCTTTTTTTCATTTCATGCAGCGTACGCACAGCCCCATCTTCAACCCGCTAGGCTGCCCTTTCGGCATGAAACTTGGCTCGCTAGCATGAGCCAGTTGGACTGCACCTTCTGGGGCACCCTTCCTCTCTGTCCGCGGCCCCCTGTGTTTTTCACAGCGTGGCAGGTGGGCCTGTTTGCTCCCTCGGTTGTGCTGCTGAACCCGTGTCCTTTTGGTTCAGCCTTGCGTTCTTTCCTTGGCTTCCTCTCCCTTGCGGTGCCTCCGAAAGTTCATCTCTGGTCCGCTGACCTTTGATGAGATCAGTCATCTTGATTGCCTGCGGGCTGAAGCGACAGCTTGTGAATAGGCCTCTCTTTGAATGGCTGGAGACACCCGTTCTCTCCCCCCCTCCATTCTCTCTCTTGGAGCTGCGGCCCCCACCTTCGTGGAGCCAAGTGTGAATCTCCAAAAGCCTCCTCTCCCTCTTTGGTCCCTGCCTGTCAGAGTCATTGTGCAAAGGTTTGATTGACATCACGGCGGCTCCCTGAATGTGTCTTCAGTATAGGCAGGCTGTGAATGCCACTACCTGACTGGCTCTTCGAGAGAGCAGATGTCCCAGAGTGATGGGCTTTGCTTCAAAGGGGAGCAATTACTCATTTTGGATAGCTGTAGCAAAGGGAAATCTCCCTCTCCTCTGTGTGAAAAATGCATCAACCAGCATCAAGCCTTCCTTTCCTCCCTGGCCCAGATGGAGGAGGCAGTAGCTGGTTCTTCCACAGAGCAGCAGGGCTGGTGGGGGCATGGCTTGTGAAGAGCCCCGAGGGCCTGATAGAAAGATATGGAGGGCCACATTTGGACACTGGATCAGAATTTCCTTGCCACTCACTTATGGGTTTCTTGGCACTCGAAACTGGACACTCAAAGCGGTTTTGAAGCATCTTTAAGAGAGTCTTGTGGTTTCAGATTGTGCAGTTGCGTTGAGTTTCAGCTCCTCCATGCTCTCCTCTGCTTCTGTTTCTTCATAATGTGTGAAGCTGCTTTTTAAGCAGCAACATTTCCTTTGTTGGGGCGTGGGGTGGGGTGACAGCTGACAATGATAGAGGAGGCTGCCCCCCCCGCCTTGACAGCCTCAGGGCACTTCTTTGCTCTATCATGTCTGTCACACCTAGCAACCCCCCCCCAAAACATGAAGGCTGGTCGTCTTTACATGGAGACAGTTTCATACACACGCCAGATGGTGCCTGAGCATAAATTAGAACCTGACTGATTTGCAAAAAGGCTTGGCGTAATGTCTGTGATTCCATCCCCTCCCCCTTAGGCCTTCTGCACCTCCCCACAAAAGAGAATTAATGTTTGTTGTTGACGTGGGGGAGGGGAGTGACCCCCGCATGGAAATGGCAAGTTTCTTGCAGTGCTTCTTGTGTCTGGGAAGCCCTTTAGGGGGCGCCCTTGGGACGAAGGTGATACCCCGCTCTTTTCTCTCTTTTTTGGAGCCCTGCCACCTGCCCGTCTCTTCCAAACGCTCATATTATTTGTGCCTGTTCTACCGCAGCTTGCAATTTTACAAGTGCCACACAGTGTTCGTTCCAGATTTGTGAGGATTTGATCTCCTAGTGTTGCAGGACTTGCGCTTGAGAGCTCCCTTCCTCTTGAATGGAAACTTAGAGTGCTGGTGGTGGTGCATATCTGTTACGCAGCCCCCTGAAGCCTGCTTATGGTTTGTGCAACCATGTTCCAGAGGCACAAAACATTTTGCTAGCAGAACAAGGATTCTCCTAAGTGACTTTAGCTTAGAGCTGTGTTGGATACAGCCCTGCTCTCCAGAGCAGGTTTTTGAGGGGCAAAAGGAATGCAGGGAGGAAGAGAGATAAATGAAAATGCCCACCCCCATTCTGAAGTAGCATCCCACAAGCAGAACTCTGCTCACAGGACACTCCCAATGGAAGCTGAGTTAGGGTGCGGGCTGAAGTTGGGAGCCTCCTCATATACAACCCTCCAGACCTCTCTATCTGCCACTCACAACTGTCTTAGGCTACACCCCTAGGCAGCCTTGCCCCACCCCCTCGAGGGCTTTTGGTGACAACTGTGCATTTAAAGGTGAACCAACCTAACTTTTTTTCTTTGGGAGAAGTGGGTGGCGCTGTGGGTTAAACCACAGAGCCCAGGGCTTGCCGATCAGAAGGTCGGTGGTTCGAATCCCCGCGACAGGGTGAGCTCCCGTTGCTCGGTCCCTGCTCCTGCCCACCTAGCAGTTCGAAAGCACATCAGAGTGCAAGTAGATAAATAGGTACCGCTCCGGCGGGAATGCTGTTCGCTGCTCTGGTTCGCCAGAAGCGGCTTAGTCATGCTGGCCACATGACCTGGAAGCTGTACGCCGGCTCCCTTGGCCAGTAAAGCGAGATGAGCGCCACAACCCCAGAGTCGGCCACGACTGGACCTAATGGTCAGGGGTCTCTTTACCTTTACCTTTATCTTTACCTAACTCCCACGTCTCCAAACAATATGCAAACCGAAACATAGCTATACTCCGAATTTTGGAGTGATGTTTTCTTGCCAAGTAATGTGCACAAAAACGCACCTGAATTCTAAGGTAAAATGCACAAGCATGCATATATTAGTGAAAATAATATTCAGAAATGAATTACATTTGGAGGAAGTTATGTTGCCAAAATATGTATTTTAGGAGAACTTCTCACTAAAATGCAGATGGATTTTCATGCGCAAACTGATATGAACATGCGGAGAACTAAATGTAAGATTAGAGAAACTGAAATTGACAGATTCCTCCATCCCTCCATCTGTCCCTGAGCGAAGAAGAGGCTTAGGGACCTCCTGTCCCCAACCTCATCCCTCAGCCTCTGATGACCTTTCTTTCCTTCTTGTCTTCTTGGCAACTTAATCAGATATGTTGAATCTGTGGCAACGGGGAGAGCTTATGGCCAGTCCACCGAAATTACCCCATCAGCCAAAACTCTTGCTAACGTTTCCAAGGAAACATGGACTCTTGGCACATGGGAGGGGGGTAGAATAATCATCTGTTTGTTGAGGTTCTGGACATTTGCAGAGCAGGAGAGAATGGACCAGCAGGCAGAAAGGTCCAAATTTTGGCCCCAGTGACAAGGAAGCATTGTGGGGACAAATTGCCTCTTTTCATCCTACAGTGTGTAGCCAGGAAATGGCTGCAAAGGGGCATGTGCAGTGCCAGATCAGTGGGAGAACATCTGCTTGGCATGCAGAAGGTGCCAGGTTCAATTCCTAGCATCTCCAGGTAGGGCTGGGGAAGAGTTATTTGCCCGAAACCCTGGGGAGCTGCTGCCAGTCAGTGTAGACCATACTGAGCCAGATGTTCTGAGGGCCAGACTCGGTTTAAGGAGTCTCAAAGCGGCTAACATTCTCCTTTCCCCTCCTCCCCCACAACAAACACTCTGTGAGGTGAGTGAGGCAGAGACTTCAAAGAAGTGTGACTAGCCCAAGGTCACTCAGCAGCTGCATGTGGAGGAGCGGAGACGCGAACCCGGTTCCCCAGATTACAAGACTACCGCTCTTAACCACTACACCACACTGGCATGAGACCCTTAATTTCACATTGAGCAAAAAGGTTCCCGCATTGCAGGGGGCTGAGCTGGATGACCCACGAGGTCCCTTCCAACTCTACAATTTTGTTGATTCTATGATTCTAAGTATGCTCATTTTAATCCAGTAGCAATTACGCTGTGACGTGAGTAGATTGAGCAAATTTAAATGTGCAGCTTTCCTTGAGCTGCCACACTGGGGTCTGTGCAAGCTCAGTACCATTTAATTCTAGCTTCAGAAGCTGCCTGCTCCTTGCAATCAGAATATAGGGAACAACACGGTGTGGATAAAGGGGCTCGGAGACCTTTGGGAGATCAAGTATTGGAAAGTCGCTTGTGATTTCTTGCAAAGCGTTTGATCACAGTCGTTCAAACCTCTTTGTTCCGAGCGCGATTTTTTCAAAGTAAGCATGTCAGAGCTTGCAAAAAAGCAGAGCGGTTGTTGACTGGCCCACTCTTCCCATGCCTGAAAGCGGACAGTCATTGGAAAATGTGTTTTTAAACATGCAGTGGCTGGCAAGGAGGGCATAGTCTTGTTCAGGCTTTCATCAATAGTCAAGTGTGGTGCTGATTTTTGTGAAGCTTGGTTTAATTATTCCTCCCACTGGGATGGAAGCAGTTGCAAAGCAGGCAGTTCCCTTCAGTCAGCTCAGGTAATGGAGTGTTTGAGAGCATGAGTGTTGAGCTGAAAGCCTCCACTTCCAACCCCAGGCCAGCCACAAACCCCTGATCACTGGACTCTCTCCACTGCTGTCTCTAGACTTCAATGCAATGGTTCCCAATTAGCTATGTTCTTCGGACCCCCTCTTTTTCAAAAGTCAAACCAAGGACCCCTCTGCTTTTGAAAGTTTTGATATCTCTATGGTAGTTTATATTATGTGAATAGTGCCACAGGACCCCCCCCCCGGGTGGATTACATGGACCCCAATGGGGAACCTCTGTACAATGGGAGGGGGATCTGTGGGCCTCCAGATGTTGCTGTTCTCCATCTCCCATTGTCCATGCTGGCTCCTGAGGCTGATGTGAGCTAGGATCCAATATGGAAGAATGATGTGAGCTGGAAGCAATATATTGGTGAGCAATGTACGTGAAGTGTTTTGCACACTTAGGAACACAAAGGAAAGCCATGCGTGCCACTTTGAGCACCTTGGAGGAAAAGTGGGATACAAATGTAATACTGTGATCATGATTTTTAAATTGGGGGGGGGGGCTACCTGCCTCAATGCACACGTGATGCAAGATCTGAATTGACTGTATATGTACTTTTATGTGTATATTAGGGGCTGTGTCCCTGCTTGCTCTGCTTGCCACCCCCCCCCATTCCTCCCACAGCTTCCCCTTCTCACCCCATGCAACTACTGAGCTTGCTTTTCTTGACCTTTCGGGTTTCTCTTCATTCAAATCCAGGATTGCAATGCAGCACTAGAAATCCTCCAACGGGGGCTGTGCGACGACAGCCTTCCATTTCTATGTATATAGGAAGACATGCCTGATACAGATGTCATGGTGTCTCACTGTGCATATGTATGCTGCATGTGTACTCTGCTGCACTGTAGGCATATCCACCAGGTGCAAAACACAATCGTATGAATGGCCACTTTCCTATTTTTCCTCTGGGAATCTGCCCTTTCCTGTTGAGATTTTAAATGCTTGTGGCTCTAGTCTCTTTAATACAAGGCAGAGCTGAGCCGTGTGATTATCAGAGCTGGATAATGCCACCACCAATATCACCTCCTCATTCCCCCCTCCCCCTGGCCTTTAACATAATCCATATGGTACTTCCCGACTGGGTTGCGGGTTTCCATCCCAGGTAACAATCCTCTACATTTTTTCCAGTCCTGCCAGAACCAAAAGAGGGAGGAGCTGTAGTGAAATTCCCACTAAGCAGCCTTAGCCTTTCATTACATCCTCTTCAGACACATCAGGATTAACCTAGATATGGCTGGCCAAAGGAGGGAGGGAAGGAGAAAGGGCTGGGGGATTTCTAGGTTCGTTGCTGGAAAGCGCTAATCCCAATGGCCTTGCTGGGTTTCCCCACAGCACGCTGACGATCTACAGCATCGGCCAGGCGGACGAGGCCATCTACCAGTGCATTGCAGAGAACAGTGCTGGCTCCACCCAAGCCAGCGCCAGGCTGACGGTGCTGTGGGCCGATGGGCTGCCCGGCCCGCCCCAGAAGGTGAGAGCTACGACCGTCTCGGCCACCACCATCCAAGTGCTGTGGAGTGAGCCGCTGCAGAACACCAAGGAGATCATCGGCTACGTCCTACACATCAGGAGAGCAGCAGGTGAGGTGGCAACAGTTCATTGGGCATTGATATGAGTGCTGTGCTGAAAAAATCTTCCAAAATGTCCTGTCATGGCAGGGGTGGCGGTGAGGGGGCGGGGAGCTGTATAGTGCCACCACAGGCCCAACCTTGTTGAGTTGCTCAGTGGGAGTGGGAAGGATGCTGGTGATCACTTCCAATGAGGAATTATAGGCAGGAGTGGTGGCAATGAGCTCAGAAGTGCCGCAAGGCTTGTTCTTTCAGTCTTTAGGGTAAAGGTGGTCTCTGTGGCACTGGGCACCTGCGTAGTTTGGGGCCCTATGAGGGCTATCCTGATTGGTGGAAAGTGTGAGGCTCAGCCTCCAGAGTTACTGCTCTCTTGTAGACCACACTTTCCCCCCAGCTGTCGGGACCTCCAAGATGGAACAATAGGCAAAGAGATGCTCTTTGGAATTGCTCTTCCTTGGAAGCTGCCTTCAAAAATTGTCAAAGGGGAGGTAAAATGTCGGTGAAATTCTCACAGGGCAGGATGCAGGGCTGTGGTTTTGTTTTGTTTAATATTTGCATGTCTCTTGTCCAACAACAATATTGAGTTCAATGTAGCTCACAGTTATAGCAATAGTGTTAAAAATGTGACATAATTGTTAGAGTGTAGGACTGTGATCTGGGAGAGCAGGGTTCAAATCTCCACTCATCCATTAAGCTCACTGTGTGACCTTGGGCCATTCACTGCTTCTCAGCCTAACCTACCTCACACGGTTGTTGTGGGGATTGGATGAGAAGGGGGAGAACCATTCATGCCACCGCGAGCTCCTTGGAGAAAAAGGTGGGATGTAAATGCAATAATTCTAATAAACAAGTAATCAATATAATCATACTGGGTTGTAGCCAGTGCCAGTGCTCCTCAGAGTAGACCCATTAAATCCCCACAGCAACACTATGAAATAGGTTAGGCCTGGGAGTTGGGTGACTGGTTTAAGGTCACCCATTTACATTTCAGGGGCATGTGTGCATTGTTTATTTATTACATTTATATCCTGCCGTTCCCCCAAAGAGGAGGCACAAATGGTTCTTTTCCTCCTCCTCCTCCTCCTCCTCCTCCTCCTCCTCCTCCTCCTCCTCCTCCTCCTCTTCTTCTTCCTCCTCTTCCTCCTCCTCCTCTTCCTCCTCCTCCTCCTCCTCACAATAACCCTGTGAAGTAGGGTGGGTTTGCAAGTGACTGATTGATCCAGGGTCACCCAGTGAGCTTCATGGCTGAGTGAGGATTCGAACCCCGATCTCCCAGGTCCTACTCTGACACTCTAAGCACTGAACACTGGCTCTCCTGTGCCTATCTTATTTTTATCACGCTGGCATCATTTGTAAGCTGACATTGCTAAGGGTGGGAAGTGGGGCGAGAGAGAAAGGAAATAAAGTAAATAAATAAATACCCATGATTGTAGTGTAGACATGCCCTGACATCTAGTGGCGAGGTCCAGCACCCCACAGCCTGTGACACAGTGACTCCCTCCAAGCAGAAGACAACAGTCCAGCATTCTGGGAGCTCAGATGGAGACTTTCCCTCCATGACTAGCTTCCTAGATCTTGAGTTTCACCACAGGCCCTGGCACCAGGCAACCTTCCTGGATCTCTTGTCTCCTGGGAAGAGACTAGGTCTGTGGCTTGGAACCGCCAGGATGCCTTGTTTGGTGACGCAGGAAGCAAGGGAGCAGAGCCAAGCTCCTGACAGTGAACAGAGTGGCATCAGGCACAACCTCTGCCATTGTGCCACATCCTGGGGCTGGCAAACTACAACTGGAATATGGCCTCACTCTCTGTAGCTAGATTTTTTGAGAGCTGCGAACAGTTCCAGATGGAGAGGAGGGTGCTCTTATGCTCGGGATCTGGATGGCTGGACGGCAGGAGGAAATCCAGATGGATTTCAGAGATGTCAAAAAGGCAGTCTGCCCTGAAGGAAAGTTGCTGGGAATCACAGGTCTTGCTTTCCCAATATCTGAAATAGAAATCATGCTTGCTTTGATCAGTGGATAGAATAAGAGTCTTGCAACCTAGGAACAGATTGCTTTTAGAAGCTGACTGTGTTTTATTGACAGCTGCACGAATTATTATAGCTAGGTAGGAAGTGGAAGGGGCAAGCAGAATATAAAATGGAAGAATGGTATAAAGAGTTGTGGGATACAGCTATTAATGATAAATTAACATGTGCCATTAAGGAAAGACGGGGAATATACAGAACTGATTTTGAGGAGATGTGGAGGGTGTTTGTAGAATATGTACTGCTAAAACGGAAAGGGGTCAAACCATCACAAGAGGTGTTGAAATTTTGGAAGGTTGGATAGTTACAATGGAACAGTCTCAGTGGTGGGGTGCACATTTTTATTCTTATTTATTTATGATTATTACTTTGTCAAAATAAAATAAAAAAATTAAAAGAAGAAGAAGAAGCTGATCATGCATGGATAAATATCACAATATTTGGAATGCATTTATAAAAATTATAGAGGCGTGTTAATGATTGCATACGCTTTGTAATAATAACAAAACTTACATATCATATTGTATTCCAGTTCCAAGCACATTTTCATTTTCATTTCTTTCACTTTATTTGTCCACTGAAATTCTTCAGTAAAATATAAGTATATACAAAAGTCTTGCTTCCTGGCTTCCCAGAGGCATCTGGTTGGTCAGTGTGAGAACAGGATGCTGATCTAGATCCTGCTTGGCCTGATCCTGCAGGCTCCGCTTATGTTCTTACGCCTTCCCCTTGCATTTCAGACCCTGTGGAGATGGAGTACCAGGAAGCCGTCAGCAAAAATACATTCCAGCAGCTTGTGACTGACTTGGAGCCCTCCATGAGCTACAGCTTCTACATAAAGGCTTATACCTCTCGGGGGGCAAGCAAGGCCTCTGACGTCGTGGTGGTGAGCACACTAGGAGAAGGTAAGGATGAATAAAAGGGCCAAAGAGAAAGGGAAGTTCAAGCTCAACATCCTGCTAGGCTATAGAAGGGAACTCAGATCAGTGGCAGAGGATCCAATTTGCATTTGGAAGGTCCCAGGTCCAATCAAGACACCACTCGATAAAAGCCTCTTATGAGCAAGGCCAGGAAATCCCCTTGCCTGTGCTCTCAGGGATCTCAGAGAGCCAGTGTGGTGTAGTGGTTAAGAGTGGTAGTCTCATAATCTGGTGAACCAGGTTCGCGTCTCCGCTCCTCCACATGCAGCTGCTGGGTGACCTTGGGCTAGTCACACTTCTCTGAAGTCTCTCAGCCTCACTCACCTCACAGAGTGTTTGTTGTGGGGGAGGAAAGGAAAGGAGATTGTTAGCTGCTTTGAGAGTCCTTAGGGTAGTAATAAAGCAGGATATCAAATCCAAACTCTTCTTCTTCTTCTCCTGCAAGTCAGAGCAGACAGCATTTAGCAAGATGGGTCAATGGTCTGATTGGGTATAAAGCATTTTCATGTGTGACTAGCTCGTCCCATGGTTCAATTTATTTCCATTGCCTATCAATTTCACACCCCAAATTCATGTCAATTTCTGATGTGTTTATTATTCCTATCCCTTTTCTAAAGTAACCTGCTAATTTTTGTTTTATGTGGCCCAAGTTTTTTTTATTAATAGCAACATACAATCTATTATATTATAGAGAGCCAGTGCAATGTAGTGGTTGGTGTGCTGGATAAGGAGCTGGGAATCCAAGACTCCTATCCCCACTTTGTGTGTCTCAGTCCAACCTACTTCACAGGGTTGTTGTGGGGATTAAATGAGGAGGGGGAGAACCATGTGTGCCACCTTGGAGAACAAGAAAAAGGCGTGATATAAATGCAGTGCAGTAAATCATAAATAAATAGATAATTACAGTACATTTCTTGCCTGCCTATCAAACTCCTCACAGCTCGTGCTCCTGATATCTGCACAGCTGGTAAGTTGCTCCTGTGAAGAGCAGCTGTATGTTCAGTCTTTATGGATGTTGCGCTGAACACACAGGAGGTTTAGTGGCATAGCCAGAGCCTGTAGGGGCAATCTGGTAGCTGCTGTGTGCTACCTAGGACCTTTGTGAAAAGGGCTGCACTCACCTGCTAGACACGTGGAAGGGTGAGGTGCTCTCCAGGGTGCTGAAACTCCAGGGTGCTGAAACAGGGTGCAAAGCAGACACTGTGCTGCTGAACTACAGCCCTTCTCTTATTTGGAACTTCAGAAATTTTTGTCTCCTTTACTACCACCAGCACAAGTTTCTTCCTTTGCAACCTTAACAACTAGAAATTTGTTTGCTGGTTGTTGTCTGCTTTTAAATGACAGCAGGGGATCACAGATTGGTACTGCTGTATCTGATGCCAGGTTCTGAGACTGCAGGGAATTACAAAGCATGCAGATTCACTAGTGAACTCAGAGGGCAGGAGTTAGCAACCCATGTGGCAGCAAGGAGCAGAGCAGAGTGCCCCAAATGGCTCGAGCAAGTGAACCAAGTTGCATGAGCCATCACAAGGAAAGAATACATGCAACCAAAATGGCTAGGATTTCTGCAGGAAGTCTGCCTGGGTCCTTCCATCATAGGTCACGGGTGTCAGTAGGATGCAAAATAGCTGCCACATTGTTAAGCTACTGTAGCAGCAGCTTGTGACATTTTTGTTATTTCCTTTTTCAATTATTTTGGCATTTCAGTCATGCCACACAGCCCCCAAAGGAGCCCTCGGCTTACAGTATATGATCCAAACATACACAAACACAACAATAAACCTGCAGTACAACAAGACCTCGTAAAACCAAAGTCCTAAAAATTCCTATAATGGCATAAAAGCCAACAGAGCTTGACCTTCTTTGTAATGCAAGGGTTGCACAGAAGCCCTGCCAGCTGTGGATGACTTGAGCAAAGAGCCCACAAAACCGTTGAGATGGTTGGCACCCAGCAATGGCCACATCTTTCCAGATCCCTTCACTCAGCATTCTAGAATAGAACCACCCATTAACCTGGCCTCCTCCTTTTTCAAGCGGAGAGATTGACAAGGCTTAAAACTTTTAAAAACCTTGACCTAAAACCTTGCAGTTCAAGGCAGTAGCTTTCTGCCTCATAAAGTTCATGTTTTTCTGGAGCTTTGAGTAGTCAGGGCACTGTGTTTCCTGTGAGTTAAGAGCTGCAGGTCTTGTCGCACGCTAATAAATTACAGATACCTCTTCGATGCTCGACACCATCCCACCACACAAAGCTCTAAAGTGTGTGTGGGTGTGTTTTGAAAAACAACAACTTGGCTTCCACGGAACAAAAGTTTAGACCTTAAGCTCCATCTCCCGTCATGGATGAGCAGGTGCTGTTAATCATTAGCTCAGCCCCTCTGTCCCGGTTTGATTTACAAGTCAGTCTCTTTGCTGGATCTTCCCCTGTGTTTAGAAAACCCCTTTGAGCTCCATAGTGTGTCCAAAACACAGTTTTGACGGCCGCTCCCCACATTTGAAGGGATGCGGGTGGTGCTGTGGGTTAAACCACAGAGCCTAGGACTTGCCGATGAGAAGGTCGGCGGTTCGAATCCCCACGACGGGGTGAGCTCCCGTTGCTCGGTCTCTGCTCCTGCCAACCTAGCAGTTCAAAAGCACGTCAAAGTGCAAGTAGATAAATAGGTACCGCTCCGGCGGGAAGGTAAACGGCATTTCCGTGCGCTGCTCTGGTTCGCCAGAAGCGGCTTAGTCATGCTGGCCACATGACCCGGAAGCTGTACGCCGGCTCCCTCGGTCAATAAAGCGAGATGAGCGCCGCAACCCCAGAGTCGGTCACGACTGGACCTAATAGTCAGGGATCCCTTCACCTTTACCTTTACCCCACATTTGAGGGTCACTGGTTCAGAATAAACCATGGCTGACTACAGTAAGAAATACCACAAGGCCAGTGGTTGATTTATGTAGCCTTCTTCAAGCTGGTACCCTCCAGATTTTTGAGCTACAACTCCCATCAGCCTTCATCTTTTTTAAAACCAAAGCACGAGGGGCTTTGACAATGGCTCATCCGGCTTATAAGGAATCCAAGGGAAGGGAACCAAAGGGGTAAAAAAAGGGATCAAAGGGCAAAACCAACCTTATCTCTTTCTGTGACTTTGTTCCAGTGCCAGCCATGCCATCTCTCTTCATCAAAGTCCTCAACAGCACCACCATCCAGGCCACGTGGGAGCCCTCCATCAAACTGGGCCAGCACGAAGGGTTCAAGCTCTACTACCGCAAAGTCCACCTTCCTCACTTTACCGGGCCCATGTTTTTGGCCAGCAACATCACATCCTGCAACATTACTCAGCTTGGTGAGCGTCATTTCCATTATTACAATTATTCGTTAAATTTATGTACCGCCCTTCGTCAAAAGGCTACAAGGTGGTTTGTGACGTAGAACGAAAACGTCAATACGTAGCATAATAGCTGTGCAAAGCAAGCGTCAAAACAGTTAGATAAATACGTAATCAAGAATACGTAACAGAATACAGATTCTCATAAAATACAGAGGGAGTGTGATAACATAAAAGACACAAGGGGTCAAGCAACTAGTCCCTAGCGCTGCTGAGAAAATGTTAGAACCCTGCGCCTCAGGGTTCCTTGGGGAAGGATAGAATACACATTTAATTAATAGATTAAACGAAGGCCCACTGGAGTTGCCAAACCCACCTCTTCCTTCTCCACTCCTGTCAGTATTGCGTTCTCCAGTTCCCTGTTCCTCATCACCATTCGGAGCTGCCAACATCTGACTTGCCTTCCTTAGAGAGGACTCTTTCTTTTTGCACCGTCAATAAAAATTTTTTATTAAGACTTTTCATAATACAATAAAAAAACTAAACAAAATAATAAACCAAAGAAGGAAAGAAAGAGAAGGGAAAGGATAAAAGAATGCAAAGTCCTGTCTCACAGATGTATCTTAAGTTTTGTCCCATACGGAAAAGGTTGTACCCTCCCAGCTCTCACCTGGGAGCATCTTAGATGCTCCCAGGTGGCCCTCCCAGCCGCTCTATCTAGCCTTTGGGACTCTTCCCAGACCACATCCTTCTCCCCATTCTGCACCAGCCCTGCTTCACATCCTCCTTGAGCATTTTTGAGCTCCTGCTTCACTGGACGGAAGCATGAGGGGGCGCTTACAAGCGTTTGTAGAAACTAGCCTCCTGCACCAAAGGTAACATTTACATCTGGTACCCTGTCCACTTTTGCCTCTGGACCAGCCTATTGCTGGCATGTGGCCCTTGGAATGCTGCCCAACTGGGAAGGTGGCCCTCTGGCTGTAAAAAGGCTCCCCCAACCTGCTGCCTTCAGATGTCTTCTAAACGTCAGATGTTTATTTCCTTGACATCTGATGGGAGGGCGTTCCACAGGATGGGTGCCACTACCAAGAAGGCCCTCTGCCTGGTTCCCTGTAGCTTCACTTTTTGCAGTGAGGGAACCACCAGAAGGCCCTCGGAGCTGGACCTGAGTGTCCGGGCTGAACAATGGGGGTGGAGATGCTCCTTCAGGTATACTGGGCCAAGGCCATTTAGGGCTTTAAAGGTCAGCACCAACACTTTGAATTGTGCTCGGAAACGTACTGGGAGCCAATGTCTCAGCGACCGCTCCCAGTCACCAGTCTAGCTGGTGCACAGCAAGCGAGCACAGCAGGTCTAACCACATTTAGGCACAGGTTGACATCTCTACTTTCCGTTTCCTCCCAGACCCATCAGTAGTCTACGAAGTCAAGCTCCTCGCCTACAACCAGCATGGTGATGGGAATGCCACTGTTCGCTTTGTGTCTCTTCGAGAGACTGTCGAAAGAACAGGTGAGTGGGCAAGCGGCCCTGAGCAGCCTTGAGGGAGATGGTCTTTGAAGACAGTTGGGGAGGCTCTGGCTGAGGGGTGCTGGTGAGAAAAGAAAGTTGTTTTACAGAGAGACACACAGAGAGGGAGATCAGTATGTTGAAATTTTCCCCACGTTGCTGCTGTGATGCAAGTTATCAAGCTTGAAGTTTGCAAGCCACTTTGAGTTACTTTTGAAGAAAAGAAAATGCTAGTAGGTTTAATTAGTAATAATAAGATAAATAAATAATAGATGTTTAGATATTTTACCCAAGCAGGAGCATCCAAATTCCCCTCTAAATCTTGCTTTAGGTAAAACTCTGTGGCTCTGTTCAAGCGCTGCTTTTGTTTTGGGACACATCTTCTAAAAGTGGTTTATGTTTGAGAACCATCTTACTTATCCTTCTAGGGACAACGTCCCCTTGTGATCAGGTTCCTGTTTGCTGTTTTTCTTTTTTCTTTTCACAGTAAATGTTAATCTCAGCTGGAAATTGCAGCGGATCCTTGACAAAGCTTTTTTCTTTCCTTCTTTCTTTCCTTCTTTCTTTCCTTCTTTCTTTCTTTCTTTCTTTCTGGTCTGGAATTGGTTTAGCGACACCATTAGTCATGCCGTTACAACGAAGTGGGAGGGGGACGTTGCTGGAGTTGAAAGTGAGAGCCGGTTTCCCTTTCATCTATACCTTACTGACAGCAGCAGGAAAGAGAATGTGGAGTTTGCAAATCACTAGGTGGAGGAGAAGGCTCTATATCAGCAGGCTATCCTTCCTTCCTCCTCTCTCCTGCCCCGTGGAGTGATACCTTTTCACCAGAGTGCTGCAGCTATTGCTAACCTGGTGCCCTCCAGATGTTGTGGACTACAACTCCCATCAGCAGACCCATTGGTTGCCAGGGAGCTTGGCTGGAGCGTTCTCCATTGAGCCACTTTCTGTTGTGAAAAAACAAAGGGCCCAAATGGCTGGGGCCTAGCCTTTTGCTGTGCTTCACCTCCTACCCACTGATAGGAGCCTGACTTTTCCTGGCCGTGTTTAAACTTCTCCTGGGCAGTTAATCACCTCCCTACTCACCAGTTTTGCTCCTCTCTGTGTCCCTGACTGTTCCTTTCCCCTTCCCACACCTTGCATGTTTCTTGCCAAGCCTGCTACTTGCTCCCCACCCCCCTCCACCCCTGTGTGAACTGCCTTAACTCATTTCTCCATCCTATGTTTTTGTCCTGCTCCTGGGTTCAAAGCCTTTCCCTGACCAGCTCACTGCAAGAGGCCCAACCCATCGGAGTTCCAGATCCCACCGCCCTCTTGCTCAGAGGTCCTCACTCTGCAGGACGGCTGTTGCAAAAGATGAGGTCCAGCATTTGGCAGCTTGCATAGAATGAAGGGGGCCATAGCTCACTGGTAGATCACCTGTATTGCATGCAGAAGGTCCCTGGTTCCATCCCCAAGGTAGGGCTGGGAAAGACGCCAGCCTGAATCTCTGGAGAGCTCTTGCTGGTCAATGTGGACACTACTGAGCTTGATGGATCTCCAGTTGGACTCAGTATAATGCAGCTTACTATTTAATTCAGGGTTGTTGTTTTTTAATAGAACTGTAAGGATTAGCATCTTAATTTATTTTTAGGGGAAGGGCTTTAATTCAGTGGTAGAGCATCTCCTTTGCATGCAGAAGGCCCCTGATTCAATCTCCAATGACTGGGAGAAACTCTCTCTCTCTCTCTCTGAAACCCAGAGGACCAGCACCAGCCAGCCTAGACAGTCCGGTACTGACAACTTTCCATGCCTAATGGAGCCCTGCCTCCCATTTACACCTTTCCTTTTCATCCCAGGGCTGAACCCACCGTGCAACTGCATGAAGGACGGGCAAACCAATAAGACGTCGGCCACTGGGATAATCATTGGGATCCACATTGGAGTCACCTGCATCATCTTCTGTGTCCTCTTCCTCATGTTTGGCTACCGAGGAAGGTATGGCTCTCTCTCCACTGATTGCGTTTGGAGTGGGTGGACTGCTTTCATATTGCAGAGCAGCAGGACAAGCATTCTTTAGGCCAACCTCCTCCAGTCCGGTGCCTTCTAGAGATTGTTGGACTACAACTCCCATCAGCCCTAGCCAGCATGTCTGGTGGTCAGGGATGATGGGAGTTGTGGTCCAAAACATCTGCAGGGCACTTGATGGGAGATGGATGCCTTAGGCATTGAATATACTGCCTTGGGGGTCTCACATCGTTTCTTATGAAATTCCCAGGTCCCCACACATTATAAACCACCTGGGGAGGTTTGCATGTTTGGGTTGCCCCACTAAGCTTTGCAATGAGAGGGCGTTTGGAAAGAAAACTCAGAACCTGGGGTCAGGGTGGAGGCAGAGAGATAAAACATAGGTCTTCAACACCCATCATCACTTCTTTGTTATTACTAATATTTTATTAAAAGAATTTCAGTTATAGAAAAGAAAAAAGAGGGAGAAGAAAAGTGTAAAAAATACAGTAAGAAAGATATAATATGATACAGTAACTACAATCTGCTACATTTCCATACATTATTATATAGAGTAATATTATTGTTCTAATACATAAATAGTTATTAATAACCTATATTCTCTATAGACATCTTCCAAATGTCAATATATTTATCCAAACAAAGTCTACATCTATAAGCATCCCATTCATATGACGTCCATAGCACTCTGTTCGAACCATGTTGTGTGCAGGGAGAGGATGAAACTCAGATTTGGAAGGTCTGTAGCTCAGGGCTAGAGAACATCTCTTACATGCTTACAGTCTCCCTGGGCTTTTCAGGCAGGGCTGAGAAATTCTTTGGCCTGAAACCCTGAAGACTCTACCTGGAGGCACAATGAATTGATCCTGGGAGTTGTTGCATGTGAAACAGATGCTCTACCTTTCTCGCGGACGTCTAGTGTGGTGACTTCTTGTTCATATGATGGTACATTGCTAGAGAGGGTTTTATTGTTCTTCTTTTGCTTATTTCCACAGGCTGCTGGTGTGCAAAGATGTCCAGGAGCAGCTGTCAACCCCACAGGTCCCAAGAAGCCAGAGGAATGCTGCAGGTCTTACCTCGAACGGATCTGCTCAGAGGGACAGGGACAACCCAGATGCAAACGGGAAGCAACTGGATTTGAATGAACTGGAAAGGCTCTTTCCAGCCTCGCCTCCCCCGCCTGATCAACACAACAAGGAGATTGTGGTAAGGAAGGGACACTGGGGGCTTTTGTTTGTTTGCCACACTTTCAAACTGCAGTGGTGAACCTCGGGGCTAGGGAGCAGATGCGGCCCTCCACACCTTTTAGCCTGGCCCTTGGAACCCTCTCCAGGCTCCACACCCCGCCAGCCCTGCTTTGCACCCTCCTTGAATGTCTTGGTCTGGCTGAGATGTGTCCTTGACCTCTTTTTTGCCTGGAGGATAGAGAGAAGTGTGTGTAGAAAAGTGAGGCTGCTGTACCAAGGTGAAATTGTCACTCTGTGCTCCGCCCACTTTTACCTCTGGCCCCGCCCACCACAGGCATGTGACTCTCTGGGATTTTAGTCGGGGGCACTTCCTGTAGAGGCCAGAGATGGAATGTGAGGCCTTCTGCATGCAGAACAGGTGCCCTACCGCTGAGCCACAGCCTTTCATAATGTCCATTACTTTCATAGGAAGCTACAGTCTAGCTCAGTATTGCCTACACTGACTGGCAGCAGCTTTCCAGACTTCCAGCCAAGTGACTCTCCCAGTCCTACTAGGAGATGCTTGGGATTAAACCTGAGACCTTCCGCATGTAAAGCATGTACAGTAGTACCTCGGGATCCATACACTTCAGGTTACAGACTCCGCTAGCCCAGAAATAGTACCTCGGGTTAAGAACTTTGCTTCAGGATGAGAACAGAAATCGTGCGGCACGGCAGCAGGAGGCCCAATTAGCTAAAGTGGTGCTTCAGGTTAAGAACAATTTCAGGTTAAGAACGGACCTCTGGAACGAATTAAGTACAGTGGTACCTCGGGTTAAGTACTTAATTCGTTCCAGAGGTCCATTCTTAACCTGAAACTGTTCTTAACCTGAAGCACCACCTTAGCTAATGGGCCTCCTGCTGCCGCCACGCCGCCGCAGCCCAATTTCTGTTCTTATCCTGAAGCAAAGTTCTTAACCTGAAGCACTCTTTCTGGGTTAGCGGAGTGTGTAACCTGAAGCGTATGTAACCTGAAGCGTATGTAACCCGAGGTATTTAAGCTGAGGTACCACTGTATTCTATCACAAAGCCATGCCCCTTGATGATTTCCATTTGTTCTGGGATAGGGAACTCCTGCTATTATTGTTGTTGTTGTTATTATTATTATTATTATTATTATTATTATTATTATTATTATTATATTTCAAGAGGACAGTCAGTCTTCTTCTTGGGCGTTCAAATAGCCATTTTTTCACTCTCCTTTCCCAGCTGGACCATATTCCTCCTACCTCACATGACAAAACCCAGACATCCATGCTTCCGCCGGATGACTTCAGCATCATCGAAGAGGAGAGCGACACCCTCTTCCAGCCCCCGCACTCGGGGGCCCCCGGCAGGCCCCTCCTCAACGCCAGCCAAGATGAGCCAGCTTTGAACCAAGCTCCAACCAATGAAGGATAATTGCCAAGACTTTGAAGACTCTTAACGGGACCTCGCCAGCCACCATCTCCCCACCCCCCCAACCCTACCCCTGGCGATGTCTTTAAACCGACTCATCAATCTCAGGTCAATTTTAAGATTTCTGCGATATGTTTCTTAATTTTTTTATTACATATATATATATAAATATATATATATATCTATATCGGTAGGCAGCCTTGCGGAAGCTCCATGAAGTTTTTTCTTCCTGACTTGTCTCAGGCCTCCTAGTACATTCCTTTCCAGCTGTTCGCTCTACAGCTACTGCGTTTGTGGCTTCTCAAGGCGCCTTCCTTGGCCAACTCCATAAGACACCGAGATGGGAACCTCTTATCGTCTTGGTTCACCAACGTTCAGTCCCTCGTTGGCAGCTTTAGGATGACTCTCCTCCCACAGATCTGCCATTGTGAAATGTGTTGAGAGAGCAGATTGGAACGGGACCCTCCTCTCTAACCTAGCTCCGGGAGAGGAAGAAAAAAAACGTTCAGGTGCTAAGTTGGTTGGCCAAACTTCTGGGTGCATTTGACGACATTTTTTGTCGCATGTGTTTCAAGTCTCTCTGTCTCTAATTCTCAGGATGTTTTGTTGCCGACAAACTATTTTAAAGGCAAAGCGAGTGTGTCAAAAAGAAAAAGAAAAAGGAGAAAATAAAAAAAACCCAGGCCTACAAGAAGGTCTACTGAAAAGAAGAAAGAAAAAGAAAATACTTGGACTAACATCTCGAGTAAATTCAGAACCTACCTCAACCGGAATTGAATGTCTTTTGGGAAGAAGCAAAGTATCTTGTGTCTTCCTTTTGTTTTCAAAACAAAGTAGAGTAGCACTTGGTCAGTACAAGCTGTGGTACTACCTCAGAAGTTCATACTCCATGTCTACCATGTTGGTTGTTGGTTACCTTTTTATTATCTTTTATTTTAAAGTATTCCTTTATTGTCACCATCGTTCCAATGTAAAGCACTTCCAAAACCTTGAAACCAATGTTCTACCTCAAGAAGCTTTTTTGTAGAAGAACCATGTTGTTGTGTCGTCAGACCACCTCGCCCTCCTTCGCCTCTCTTCCTTCGCTCAGCCCCAAGACTCCAAAAGAGGAATGACGATGAGCAGGCATGGATTCGTCCCCAGTAGTGGTTGTCGATGACATTCCCCCCCCCCTTAGTGTTATAAACTTGACTTTTAGGCAAGTTGCTAGTTAACTTGTGTAGAGGTTTACTGTGTCAAGAGTTGTTTTTATATCATGTTTGTTTGGTTGTTGTTTTTTTAAAAGGAACTTTAAAGATTGTTAGGGTTGTAGCAAAAAAAGGGCAGGGCCACCGGTCACCTAAAGATGAAACTTTTGCCCGTAAGCGACTACTTAACTACTGGTCACGGGTTACTACTGAAGAGCTGCTCTCTTTCCAGTTTTATCACTCAGAGCTGGTTCACCACATCTGTGCATACTTGATGACCGAAACATCAAGTGATGATTGAAAACATCACATGATGATTGCATGTGCAAATGATTTCATCACAGAGAGGACAGTCTTATCACTTTGTACATAAGGCTGGTCAGTGAAATCCACACTCCCAATGTCCAGTTCTTGCCTTATGCCACGTACGACCAGTGATCCATCTAGCCCAGTATTTCTCAACTGACTGGCAGTGGCTCTCAGATGTTCCAGACAGAGGTCCCTCCCAGACCTACCTGGGGATGCCAGGGATTAAACCTTTAACCTTTTGCATGCAAAGCAGATGCTCCACCACTGAGCCATGACCCTTTCCCTTTGTCTTGGAGCAACTCCTCAGGGTCTCAGGTGGAGAAGAGTCTTTCTCCTGGTACCAGAGATCCTTCATGGTGGGAGATGCTCCAAGGTTGAATGTGGGGCTTCCTGCATGCGTAACAAGGGCTCTGCAACTGAACGAAGGGCCTGTAAAATATAGAAATAGAAGGAGCTACATTATACCAAGTCAGACCAATAGTCCGTCTTGCTCAGCTTTGTCAACACTGACTGGCCACAGTTCTCTGGGGTATGACACAGGTGTTTTCCAACCCTACCTGGGAAGGCCTGGGATTGAACCTGGGACCTTCTGCATGCAAATTCGATGCCCTTCCACTAAACTACTGCCCTTAAATATATTATACAGAAGAGGAAAGTATTGTTTTAATGGAATCTACTCCCAGGTAATGTAGGGAGATGCCTTGTACTGAGCCAGACCCATTGGATCATCCAGCCCAGCATTGTCCACAATAACAGGCAGGGACTCTCCAGGGTTTCAGACTCCCAAGTGAAACTGGAGGTGCTGGGGATTGAACCAGGGACCTTCTGCATGCAAGGCAAGTGCTCTGCCACTGAGCTATGGCCCTCCCCATACATGCTTGGGATGAGCTGTAGTTTCTCCCTTCTGTAAGCTATCAAGCCAAGCCCACTCTGCCCTGTCTGGCAGCATCTCCTGGAGATTGCAGGCAGAGAGGAGCCCTCTGGTTTGAGATATTTTTAACTGCAGATGCTAGAATTTGAGCAGGAGACTATATGCATGCAGAGCTTTAGCTCTGACCATTTCTCACCCAAAATGTGGAGTGCCGCACAAGTGTGTGTATGTCAGTTTTTTTTGGAGGGTGGGGGACAGAATTGAGGTGGTGCTAATCTGGTTGGCCACTTTAAGAGCAGGATGCTGGACTAGATGGGTCGTTGGCCTGATGCAGCAGGCTTGTTCTTAGTTCCAGTTTCCAGTTCCAGTTCCACCACACATGCTATCAAAAGTGTGTGTCCATGTGAACCAGACCTGTTTGCTAAAAGGTGGACATCTTCTGCCAAGCCTCAAAGCACTTGATGCTGCTGGCTGAGCTTCTCAGCAGTCAGCTTCTCTCCTTGTGGAGATGTCTTCTCCGAATCTGGCGGTTGCTCTTTAGGTCACCGGTGGTGGCACAGCTGGTTATAGACCTCATATCTGAAGCCTTAGAATGTAGCGTGTTTTCTCTCTAGGCTGGTGACCTACCTCAGTACAAGTAGTCGAAGCAGCCGTAAGGTTATGGAAGAAAGGATGAGGAGCCCCTCTGATGTGACCATTGTCAGGAGGAGAGAGGAAGGGGAAAGATCTCCCTCTCCCCTAAGTCCATTGAGATGGGCGGAAGGACTCTGTGAAATGCCTATGGGGCTCCTTTGAGCTGTGGGAGCTCCCTGCATCTCTTCCATGGAAGGAGCAAACGATGTGTGCAGGAACCCTGTGGACTGCCTCCTTATCCTCCAGAGAAGCCACTTCCATTTTCATGTTTCGTTTCATTTTTAAAAAATAATTCCAATAGCTATTTTTATATATGGCGATGAAAAGAAGAATCGGGGAAAAAGGTTCTTTTGAAAATAATAATGATTTGTTTGAAAGAGAAGCAGAAGAAATCAAAGAGGGCCGTGTGGTGATGAGGGGGAGGAAACCAGCCAACGGTGACAATGGGTATTTAAGGTCTTTTAAAATAAGCTGATTAACACAAAACAAAACCCCCAAAATTCTCCATTAGGAGTACCAGCACTAGGGGATCAGCTGGCAGCTCCTTCACTGCCCCCTACTTCCCATCCATCAACTGTTTTGCTTATGTACATTAAAAAGTGTAAATATCACCGGACGAGGACAGCAGAAGCGTCAACTGTCCGTGAATAAGTCTGTTGCTTTTGTGAGCAGTTTATTCAGAACTGGGCAACAGGAGAGGAGGGCAAACCACTGCAGCGGTGGCAGGGGGCAGAAAGAGAGAGAGAGAGACCAGTGAGTGGAGAAAAGGGTGTCACTCCTCTTTCAAAAACAGGCTGGCCCGTCTAGCCTCAAGCAAGCTTTTCACCCTCACAAAAAATAGAGAATGGTGGGTGTCGTTGTCGGAGAATATCTGCAGGGCACTGTTGTTGGCTATCCCTGATCCACCCAATAAATACATATCTAGCACCAACTGTGGTTCTTTCCCAGGGATCCTAGGACTATAGGAAGCTTCCTTCTCTCGAGTCGGACGCTTGGTCCATCTAGCTCACTATAGTCTACACTGACTGTCAGGCTTTCAGAAAGAGGACATTTCCGGCCTGGAGAGGCCGCTGGGGACTGAACTTGGGCCCTTCTGAATGCAAGGCAGATGCTCTCCTGCTGTGCGACAGCCCTTGTCTAAATGAGCCCTGGGAATTCCTCAGAAATCCTGGTTGTAGAAGCCCTCTTTAGGGATTATTCCTGAATAGGGAATGTAAGCACAAGTAGGGGATATTGGAGGGATGCATGGCAGAACTGCCACCAGCATGCCTGTGTGGAATGACCTCCGTGTGCTCCACACTGGCCTCCCCAAATATCCCTTAACTCAAGTTTGCATTCCCTATTATGGCACAGCACCTGCAGTGTGGTACAGCATAGTGACCAGATAGGAAGCCTGTGGCTCTCCAGGCAGTGCAGGACTCCAACTCCCAAGAGTCCCAGCCAGCATAACCAACGGTCAGTGGCAATGGGAGTTCGAGTCCAATAGCATCTGGGGGCAACAGTTTCCTCATCCTTGGACCAAAGTTGCAGAGAACCAAGTTCAAATATTTCTCCACCCACAAAGCTCACTGTGTGACCCTGGTCCAGCCCAACATCTCTCAGACTAACCTGGCTCTGTGCAAAAATGAAAAAGTGGACTGAACTCCCTGGAGGAAAGTGGGGATATAAGTTTTAAAAATGGTAGTCAATATGGTACCCTCCAGATGTTGTATGACTACAACTCCCATCATCCCTAGCCATTGGCCTCGTTTGTTGGGGCTGATGGGAAATGTAGTCTGACAGCATCTGGAGTGCACCATGTTGACTACCATAGTTTAAATTAATTATCCCAGTTCCCTTTTGCAGAACAGATTCCCTAGGTCAAGAGAACACCCATTAAGTCTGTTTAAGACCATCATACATATACCCATGTCCCTTTAAAAACCTTTGATCCCTTCACAACCCTTCAGAAGCAGTTTCTAGTGTTGCATCCTTGATGGAAGCAACTGCTGTTCAAAATAGAAGCTCTCCCCGCTCTTCTCCTGCTCTCTGAAGGCCCAGTTCCTACAGCCAGAAGAGGGGATAAGTGAATCCAATACGTTCTAGACTCAATGCAGCCAGTATTTGGTGTTCCTCCATCTTGTCACCAGCACACTGTCAAACATGGCTTAGTTCACACTGTATAGCTAAGAAACACAAAGAAAATGAACATTTATTTTGATTGTACATCACTTGATGACATCTATGTCAGGGCGACCTCATCCAATGATTTATTTGTTGGTTTTTTAACACGATCTCTCTCTTCGTAAGCGATGTGAAGTCTCAGATTTAAATAAAGGATCATTGCCAAAGCAAAATACGTACTTTTTAGACTAGTTTTGGCTCCAAATCCCCAGGGCTGTATGAACCTGCTATTAATTTAATATCATGTTATTGTGATATTGTAAACAAATATTTGTCACTGCTTCCTTTGATTAAAAGGGAAAACGTTGTGCCATTTGATTAGTGCTATTACAGTAGCCTATCAAGTAGAAATTTCTTTCTTTCTTTCTTTCTCTTTCTTTCTTTCTTTCTTTCTTTCTTTCTTTTTTAAAAATTTGATGACTTAATCCAATGTGGACTTGGATTGGTATGAAACAACGGATTCCTCATGGATGTGAACCCCTAAATAGTTTTAACATTATTATTATTATTATTATTATTATTATTATTATTATTATTACACTGTGTTTTGTTTTTAGATGGTTGGATTTTCCTTTTGTTTTGGGATTTCTTTAAGCATTTGAAAGTTCCATAGCAAAATAGCCACAGGAATTTATGACAGGCAGAAGAGGGGCTGATTCTGCAAGCAAGGCATGAAATGGGGGCTTCCTTGTCATTTCAGGGCACCTTTGCCCAACCAAGTGCCTTCTGGGTGTTTTGGATTACAACTCCCACCAGCCCCATCCAGAAGGTCTGTGTTGGATGGCACTGATTGATATTTTAGTCCAAAAACATCTTTGGGCAATGGGTTGGGCAAGCCTGTTTAAGAGTATGGTGAATTCTGCTAAAAGCAGTCGTCTTGTCTCTTTATCAACTTCCACTTTCCAATCCAAATAGCCAGCAAATTGTCAACTGCGTTCACCAAACCACTGACAAAGTCCAAAATACCGAATGCAGCCGTGATGCTGCATCTTAGAGCACCCTCTTCTGCTTTAGATGTGATGCACATGAAACTTTTTGCCTGTTCAGCAGAGTCTTCAGCTACATATTCAGGGGCTCCTTTCATTGAAGTGAAGGGACGTTCCTTTGCAGCTGAAACATTTTGATCTTTAAATTATTATTTGAGGGGGGAGACAGCTATGAAAATGAGGGAATCTTCAAATGACCAGTATTTTTAAAAAGAAAAAGAAAATTGTTTCTGCAAAGGAAAGAACGCTACAGCTCCCATTTTATTTGGAAGAAAACACGATGCCAATGTGCAGGTCCAATTTTATGCCCTAACGAAGTCCCCCTGTGGGTCCATTAGTACAAATAGAGCCCTTCTAACCTTGGTCTGCCTTCAGGTAGCCTCCGGCTCCCCCTCCCCACCTGACTCTTTACTTACAAGTAGTCAGAGGTGGCTCTGCCTGCTGTTGGCTCTGGCTCCCCCTACTGTTGGTCTCCACACCTTTCACCCAATAAGCACCACTGCCCCTGTTCATGCAGAGGTGTGGCCCTGACCTATGGCAAGCCTGCTCATTTGGCCACACTTCCCTAGCTGCGGCAAGAGGAAACTGCAGAGAAAAACTCAAGATAGTGTGTCACATGTTCATGCAAAGCCCCCAGTTCAAATCTCACCTTGGCCGCACATTTCTATGGCCTTACACAAGTCAATGAGATGGATAACATTGTCCCACTTTATAGGGGTATTTCAGTGAGTCCTGGGACAATATGTGTGTGAACTGCATTTGAACACTTGAAATGCCTTATATGAATGCTCCGTTATTATAATTACTCATAATTCTCTGGAGCACTTTTTCAGTCATTTTCTGTAAGGCATTCGAATGACTCTTGAGGATCAGCGTTCGAATTCACAGGAGACAGTTGGCTACCTTGGGGAGGCAGGAGGGGAATCCACTTTGGCCACAACCCACAAGCAATCCATTATACACAACACCCTTTTGAAACGAGTGGGAGATTTGTGCTCTTGCAAACCTCTCACTTGCTTCAAAGGGGCAGAATTTGGGCACTGGCTCCAATCCATCTGAAATTCTGCCATGACCAAGCCTCATGAAAAGAACAAGTTAACCACAAGTGACTTTTACTTAGACTGGGGCCTGCAGTCCTTAGTTCAACAGGGAGTAATTTGTCATCGGATGTTGCAATGTGGTTGTTTCATAATACCCAGGTCGAAAGTCTTTTCTTTGCCAAACAGTCATCTTTTTTGCTTTCTTTCCTGAAAAGTGCTGGAATGTATTCTGAAAACTGCCCTGGAAGATTTGAAATAGTCTGTAAAAATATGTATCCTAAGACAGCAATAATAAGTGATAAGGAACAACAACAAAGAGATCAAGATGTCATTCTCCATGTAGACCTGGTGCGTGTGCGTGCTGATTTTTAGGTCAATGGGTTTCCATAAATCTAGTATGCAGACAGCCACCCAAAACACGTCTTGAGTCTCTGGAGCTTTTCAGTTTGTTCTGTGACACGTTTATTGTGTCCACCCCTGTTTCTGAGAGCTCAATGTAGTTGCAATTCAGTATGGCATTCACAGGGTTTTGGGTTTATTTTTAAGGGCTTTTAAAGGGGCAGACATCTATAATGTGCTGCATTTGCTGGTGGTATTTTCCCCCTTCTTTTGGCGCACCCTTCATTCTATTGTTGCATTCAGTGTCTAGGATGATTTCAGAAAGCAAACATGTTTACAAGTCTCCTTCAATTTCATTGTTGATTTTTCCTTCTTCTCCCTGGTGCGAATGTTCCAGTGTTTATGGGGCTGCTGGAATAGCCTTCCTCATCTGTGTCCTCTTAATAGCATTGCTTACACTGACTGGCAGAAGCTTTGCATGGTTTCAGGAACGGAGTTCCTGGAGGTGCCAGGGACTGAACTCTACAGCCCTTCCATAGAACCAGCAACAGGGATTTTCCTTTAAATGCACTTGGAGGGAGATCCATCCCACATGACCAGCGGAAAAACCTTCAGCCCTGTCTCATCCTCCCAGGTGTGGAGGAAAATGTGGTCTGATGTTACGAAGCACATCAGCTGGTTCCGTGCATTGCTTTGAAGAGGAGGGGCTTGAAGTATTTCGAGATTTGGAGTGAAAGGATCTGGAAGGCTTTAAAGAAAAGAATTGCACACACAGGACTTTAGTTGGTGGTCACAACCAGCATCTCTTTGGCCAGGCATAGGCAAACTCGGCCCTCCAGATGTTTTGGGACTACAGTTCCCATCACCCCTGACCACTGGTCCTGTTAGCTAGGGATCATGGGAGTTGTAGTCCCAAAACATCTGGAGGGCCGAGTTTGCTGTGGGTGAGGAACACACAGGGGTTTCCCCCATTTGGGGGGGCAGTGTTACTGTTTTAATAAGTGGGGAGGTATAATGTTAGGGAACAAAACTGGTTTTATTTTTTATGAAATGTTCTCTTAAGGTCAGAGTATTTCAGCTCAGAGACCCCACAGTTTGAAGGGCTTACTGATTTATTGCAGAATCCTACACATTCCTACTTAGAGGTCCCACTCAGGCCAGTGGGGCTTACTCCCAGGGAAGTGGTATAGGACTGTAGCCTGAGACTGGGTATGGACAGTAAAGGCATCTGGGTTGTTGCTAAAACATGTTGCTACTGGGATAGCTCAGTTGGTAGAGCACACAACTCTTAATCTCAGGGCTGTGGGTTTGAGCCCCACGTTGGGCAAAAGATTCCTGCATTGCAGGCAATTGGATGTGATGACCCGTCATGACCCCTTCCAATGCTTCAATTCTGTGATTCTAGGCTTTTTTGCAAAACATCTGTGAATGGGCACAAAGCCGAGGGATCTCTAGCAGCAATGGAAAGATTAAAATCAGGCCAAAAGGTGTGTGCATGTATGAGAGTGAGGGTGTGGGTGGGGGTAGATTCACTCCCATTGCCTATATATTTCGCTCAACTCTTTGATAAGCATACAAGAAGACCCCAGCTGTACCAAAGCTGCCCACCATTGTGCAGCCCCTTTATTAGGACCAACCAAAATATCAGAAAATAGCGCACTTTCCAGTCCTCCAGGGTCCTTCATTAAGCTAGATGTTACACAAAGCAGTAACAAAAATAAGGATAATGTTACAGCCAGAAAACCAGCATTTAGGCTCAGTCCAAGATGGAGATTGCAGATTGAGTTAGTCTCTATTGGGTCCTGAGGGCATCAGGTTACACCTAGAATTCCAAAATGGCTCTGCCTTATTCCCCTTGCTGTTCTTGATAGAAAACACCTCTACTGTGAAGTCTCAAAATTTTCACAGCTAGGCTACAGGGGTTCAGTTATGCTTGCCTTACACACAGTGCAAAAGCAGATAATCTTAGGAACATAGGACACTGCCTTACAGTGAGTCAGACCATTGGCCTACCTAGCTCAATATTGTCTGCACTAGGTGGCAGCAGCTCCTCCAAGGTTTCAGGCAAGAACCTCTCCCAGTCCTACCTGGAATGTTGTCATTCTAGATGCAGAATGGATATCTTCTGCATCTGCAAGGAAGATGCTCTGCCATTGAGCCACAGCCCTTCCCTCTTGCGAGCTTAACTGCATCGAAAAGATAACTCAAGGCTGAAGGCTGCCCCTTTATTCTGTCACACGGTTCTGAAGTGACAGAAACACCCAAGGAGACAGAGATGCTAAAAGCAGGTGCACAAAGGCTTTCTGAGAGAGGGTAATTGACTGGCGAAACTTGCTTGGAGCTAAGCAGAGAAGTGGCAATGTTGCCAGGCTGAAGTGCCTTTAGATCACACAAGGGGACCCGAAACCTCTTGAAGGCTCTCGACGCACTTCAGAATCTACGTTCATTGCAGGCATTAAGGCTGTTGGTACATTTGGCAGAATCAACCAGGAAAGGTGCTTCTGGATGGTTTCAAGCTGCAGGTGATGACACAGTTTCTCTGAATGTGTCAGCCCACCTGTCTGAGCTCCTTGCAGATAGAGGAGATGGTAACAAACCTGTTTTCTACTCCAACTAGGTATATACAATAAAAAAATAGTCGGCCATTTCCAACCAAATCCCAACTGATTACAGTGGTACCTCGGGTTACATATGCTTCAGGTTACATATGCTTCAGGTTACATACGCTTCAGGTTACATACGCTTCAGGTTACAGACTCCACTAACCCAGAAATAGTACCTCAGGTTAAGAACTTTGCTTCAGGATGAGAACAGAAATCGTGCTCTAGTGGTGCGGGGGCAGCGGGAGGCCCCACTAGCTAAATTGGTGCTTCAGGTTAAGAACAGTTTCAGGTTAAGTACGGACCTCCGGAACGAATTAAGTACTTAACCCGAGGTACCACAGTATTCAGTCAGCTCCAATACAATCCCTTCTTAAAGGGCCCCTTTTAAGGACATAAAATCACCCTTCTGGATCAGGCCAGTGGCCCATCTAGTCCAGCATCCTGTTCTCCTAGCGGCCAATCAGATGCCCCCATGGAAAGCCCCCAAGCAGGACTTGAGCACAACAGGGCTCTCCTCACTTGTGATCGCCATTCACTGGTTTTCAGAGGCAATCCTGAGTTAGAAATAGACTGCTGGACAGACTCAGCAAACGGCAGCTTCCTAAATCAGCTCCCCTCCTGAGCGCAACAATGCTCTCTGCACCTGCAACTGGTATTCAGTGGCATCTCCATTTAGCCTTCTTTGTCCATTTATTTATCCAATGCCTTCAAATAGGTGCAACAAAACTTGGCAGCCCTACCATTAGGCAAAGTGAAGCCGTTTCCTCAGGCAGCTAATTTCGAGTGTCAAGAAATGGCAGCAAATTGCTTTTAATTTAATACGCGGTCATTATATTTTTACTCCCACGAGACGTGCTTTTTGGAATCTTTCTGCATATAGGTGCCAAAATAATTTGCCCAGCCTTGGGTAATACCGTATTTTTCTGTGTATAAGACAAGCTTTTTTGATCCAAAAATGAGGTTCAAAATTTAGGCTCGTCTTATTACATGGGTAGTGCTGAGGGGGGACGTGCGAATGGTTTTTTGGCGCGAGCCCGAGATTGTAAGCGGCGATTTGCCACTTGATTATTGGGGGGGGGGGATGCCGAAAATCGCTCACCCACCAGAGTGCAGCACACAACCCCTTGCGTTGCAGCTGCCGGATCGCTGCCATTAGCCCTCCTGTTTGCCACTGCAGCAACCAATACTGTAGACAACTGCAAGCGGGAGCGTGATTGGCGGCCACAGAGGCAAGCAGGAGGGCTAATGGCAGTGATCAGGCAGCTGCGACGTGAGCGGTTGTGGGCTGCGTTCCGGCAGGTGAGCGATTTTTGGCATTCCCCCCAAATAATCCTCCCCAAAAGCTCAATCCCCCCTATTTTGTAAATTTTGAGGCCCCAAAATATGGGGCATCTTATAGACAGGAGCGTCTTATAGATGGAAAAATACGGTATGCCCTTTGACTTTGGAGGAGGGGAACCGTTTGCTGTTCCCCATCAGGCAGCAAAGCATTTTGGGCTGGTCCTCCAGCAGATTATTATTAAAAGACCCCCCCCCAAAAAAAACCCCTGATGCCAAACTTACAGTGTGCTAGTGGAAAGCCTCTGAGGCTCGTCATCTTGGTATATCACACAGCTTCAGTCATATATCCTTCTTTTAGCATTTTTTTAAAAAATAAATTATTTGCATTTTCTAAAACAGGAACAGAGCATATTTAACCCCCTCCCCTCCCCTTGTCCCACTTGCAACTTCGTACCAAATACCCTTCTTCTTTTTGCATTGAGGAACTTGAGGAGTGAAATTTGGGGGTGGGCAGGGAAGGAATTGTGAAATTGTAGCTTGAAAGATGTCAGAAATCGCCCACAGCTTTAAAAAAATAAAAGTGTGAAAATAAATTCATTTGGTAGTCAAAAATAACTGCTGTAATTTTCTTGAGTGCATATTTTTATGGCTGTCTTGTGGGGCATGTCATAAAGAAGGAAGATTTATAGGATGGCGGTGAGTGAGAAAGGATGAACAGCCCCAAGCCAAAATTGCGCCAAAGAGAGGCAGTTACTGCTCTATAAATGGCTTTTAAACGTGGAGGTGCCATAATATGACATAAGGTTAGAATGTTGAGGAAAATTCAAATGCCAAAAAGGTTCCATTTGCCCCAGAAACCACATTTTATCCATGGCTTAAAATGTGCTCTCTCTCTCTCTCTGTGTGTGTATATATGCACTGCCCTAGAAAGTTAACTAATTACCTTATCCATTTATGAATACTTTTTTGGTTTCTAGGAATTCCTACTCAACACCAGATACTGTTTGCTAGCCTACCTCCAGTTTCACATTGGGCAGTCAACTTAGGCAAAATCCTGTGTGACACTTTCCTTGCCTAAGAAAAGGAGTCTGGAAACTCCTGGCTGTTGACAAACATTTTTAAATGCGCATCCTGCACACACCCCCAGCAACCTCTGCTGCCAAAAGGCAAATTAAATGGGACAAAACAGGAATAGGGAAATGAAAACAAAGGAGCAGTTTGAGAGCACAGATGTTAACCTAATAACATGTGGCGCCTCAATCTTGGCTTATTAAAGGTTTCATGGCACACCATGCCTCTGCCAACGTATTGACAAAAGCAGTTTTGCACATAATCAGCGCATGCAGCTGTGTGGCTTTGGCTTTCAGAAATTTGCACGGAATTGAAAAGAGAAGCCACGGCGTGACTTTCCCTAGGGATGGAGTTTCCCTCGCTGGAGCCCTAAGCAAATGCATTAGGCAGAAGGCAACGCTTCCTAGTGAATGTTTATTCAGGATTAACTGCTATCAGAAAGGCCAGTCCCACAGGGCATCGCTCCTCGGTTTAAATCTGCAACTAAGCTCACAGGCTTCACTGTTCAACGCGTGTGATTCTCCCTGCGCGTTCTGCTTGGCTGGGTAGGAAAATCAACCAAGGCATATTCCGCAGCCCAAATACCTGCCGCTTGGCTCTCGGAAGGCTGGGTGACAGCTGAAGTATATTCTAAACAAGTCGTATTAGATAGGGCTCCTATTTTAGCACCAACTTGCTTAAAAAAGGAAAGGAAACCACATTCAGAAGTGTGCTTCTCTTCTAACTCTTACCTGGTTTTCAAAATCTGGTTTTCCAATATTTATAGCAAGTATTGATTGATTGATTGATTGATTGATTGATTGATTGATTGATGGCTCCACTTGGCTGGGTGGAGGCTTGAGTTTTTGTGAGTGGATTGGTGGGGTATCTCTGGCCACATCCAGCACAGGTGTGCAGCCCCCCACAGAAGGTTTCCCATACGGGGATGTGGACCTCATACTGAAAAGGGTTCCTCGCTCCTGCTTCAAAGGCAGCTTCCCACACATTAGTCTATAACCTGGATACTGGTCCAGCGATGCGAAGCTTCCATTGTCTGTACTGGAATCAATGGATGGTTTTCCAAGTGATGCTATGAAAGCTTTTGGGGCTGCAAGCACCCTTGGGAGAGAGCCTTCAGTGGGGCTTACTTGAAAGTATAGATGCACAGGCTCGAGCGGCACGTAGCATTCCTGAACGTGTTATGAGAGATTGCATGCGACACGTCATAAGAACCTAAGATGAGCCTGCCGGATCAGGCCCATCTAGTCCAGCATCGTGTTCTAACAGTGGCCAACCAGGTGCCTCTGGGAAGCCAGCCAGCAAGACCCAAGCACAAGGGCACTCTCTCCTGTGGCTTCCAGCAACTCATCTCAGTCTGAAGCATCACTGTCTCTGACCATAGAGGCAGAACATAGCCATCATGGCTGGTAGCCATTGACTGCTTTGCCTTCCATGAATTGGTCTGATTCTCTCTTAAAGCCATCCAAGTTGGTAGCCATCACTACCTCCCATGGAAGCGAGTTCCATAGTTTACCTATGAAGAATTCCTTTCTTCTACCTGTCCTGAAGGGATGCGGGTGGTGCTGTGGGTTAAACCACAGAGCCTAGGGCTTGCCGATCAGAAGGTCGGCGGTTCAAATCCCCGCAACGGGGTGAGCTCCCGTTGCTCGGTCCCTGCTCCTGCCAACCTAGCAGTTCGAAAGCATGTCAAAGTGCAAGTAGATAAATAGGTACCACTCCGGCGGGAAGGTAAACGGCGTTTCCGTGCACTGCTCTGGTTCGCCAGAAGCGGCTTTGTCATGCTGGCCACATGACCCGGAAGCTGTACGCCGGCTGCAACCCCAGAGTCGGCCACGACTGGACCTAATGGTCAGGGGTACCTTTACCTGCCCTGAATCTTCCAACATTCAGCTTCATTGAAGCACATCTGCACATAGCGCATCTGAAATCCGCATGTCCAGCTTCTTTCAAAGCTGCAGGGTATACAGGTGTGACCCACACTGTTCTCGGTGAATAGCGGTTACGCAGGCATTAGCAGGCAACCCTATATCTCTCCCTGTCCTGAAAAGATTCTCCCACTCAAAGCTGCTGTTCAAGGCAGAGGAGCAGGCCAGGCCCCTTTTGCTGAGTCCATTGGCAACCACACAATCGCAAGACGAGAGAGAGAAAGGCTGGTCTGCTGAAGACGGGAGCAGGCTGCCCACACTCTCACTCCAACGCTGCTGGCAAATATATATTTTATAACACCCCATAAAAGTCAAGCTACCTGAAAGGTCATTTGGGTTCCTCTGAGATTGCATCGGGTCCTTTGGGCTCATTTGCTGACACTTTTATGAATCCATGCTTAATTTCAACCGAGAGGCTATAAAACCGTTTTTATAGTGATGTTTGCCATGCTGGAAAACGATCTGTAAAAATCAAGGGCTGGAACATCTTCATCAGCCGTATGCAGATTGGCAGGCTTCTCTCGACATCTGCCTTCCCCAACCCGGCGCCCCTCCAAAGGATGTTGGTCCGTAGAGCTCAGTAGCAGAGCACATGCCTTGCAGACAGAACACCCCATAGTCCAATTACAAGGATCTCCCTTTTTAAAAAAAATCAGGGAGGGGGGGTGAGAAAAGCCATTGTGAAGAGCTGCTTCCAGTCAGAGTAGACAATATAAGAACAATGGTCCATCCAGTCCAGCATCCTGTTCACACAGTGGCCAACCAGAGGCCTGTGGGAAAACTGGAAGCAGCACCCAAGCACAAGAGTTTTTGGCAGCTGGTATTCAGAAGCATTACTGCAAATTTGTATTGGGTCACTTTTTTTTTGGCAAGTGATGCATTTCCTCTCTGGGGACCAAAGATGAGAGGGTGCACAGACATTCCTTTCCCTGTACAGAAGCTGATTAAACTGGCAGCTGAATCTCAATCCAAGAATGATAGTGGGATAGCATCCTGCACCTAATAATAATAATAATAATAATAATAATAATAATAATAATAATTTATGCCCCACCCATCTGGCTAGGTTTCCCCAGCCACTCTGGGCAGCTCCCAACAGAATATTAAAAACACAATAAAACAACAAACATTAAAAGCTTCCCTAAGCAGGGCTGCCTTCAGATGTCTTCTAAATGTCTGGTAGTTGTTGTTCTCTTTGACATCTGGTGGGAGGGTGTTCCACAGGGCAGGCGCCACTACCAAGAAGGCCCTCTGCCTGGTTCCCTGTAACATGGCTTCTTGCAGTGAAGGAACCGCCAGAAGGCCCTCGGCGCTGGACCTCAGTGTCCGGGCAGAATGATGGGGGTGGAGACGCTCCTTCAGATATACTGGACCGAGGCCATTTAGGGCTTTAAAGGTCAGCACCAACAGTATCTTCCACCTGAGGCAGTTGCTCCCCTCCGCCCACTGGCAGAGCTGGGCCATGTGCAATTCATGAGCCTGGCTCCTGATGGCCCCCAAATTTGCATTTATTTTTACCTTAGGCAAACCATTGCCAGCTGATTCTGCTTCTCAGGCTAACAGTGAAGGCAGTTCAGGCCCACTGGCAGCGGGGGATCTTGGGGTCTCCAATTTCAGTGACACACTGTGTGAAGTCAAAATCCCCCCCCCGCCTCTTGTGCTCCATTCTAAATAATGGTTGTGACACCCGCTATGGTGCCCTCAAGACTCTGTGACAGAACCAGTTGCACTCCCCTGAATCTTGCTTTGCCACTGGCCAGGATCAGCAAAAGAAAGGCTGTGCTGTTTATTGGGCTATAAATATAAAGCTATGGTGTCTTAATCCACCAGTTTTTAAATCGAGAGAAGCAGCTCCTGACATTTAATTGAGAATAGCACGAATTCTTCACAGGCTGGGTTCACCACCTCGGCCCCAAAGCCTTTGCTTTATCTTTTGAGCCAGGAAATTGTTTTCTGCTTCTCAGCCTTTTGGATGTATTGGGGGGTGGGGGAGAGGGCTGTCATTATTCGGACCTGCAAATATTACACTCGACTTTCCCTAAGCCCATTTATATTGGCAGCCAGCTGTTTTAAGCCCCCCTCCCCTCCATAAATCACTTGTATGAATTCTAATAATCTGAAAGCACTTTCAAACATGTCCCATTAATATGCAACATACTATTACAGCTGGGCTATAGATTCAGAGGCCATGAACCTGGCGGGTATTATTATTAAGCACGGGAGATGAAGATGTATGGAGACTCGGTCCATTTCCAAATTACGCCAACAGTGGTTCTTATTCAAAACAGGTTATGAGCGTTGCAATTTAACGGAGTCATCATTACACTCTCTATCTCTCTCTTGCATGTTCCTGAATGTTCACAGATAGATTTAATTCCAGCTGCTGCTGCTGCTGGAAAAAAAATGTGCCTGAACAGAATTCAGGACTGAGCTCATCCGTCAGGTGATCCGTTAAAGCAAAATGCCTTATAGCAAAATGGCTATCAAGGATCAGTGGCCAAAAGCATCAGCCCAGCTTTCCCCAACTTGGTGCCCTTCACATGTTTTGGACTACAACTCCCATCAGTCCCAGGCAGTGTTAGAAACAGAGATATGAAAGCTAGGAGCTAAATGGCATCTTAGACCTAGGTCATGGGTGCCGCAATGGAGTGTCTAGAGTAGACACACTTTTTTTAAATACAAGAATACAAAGCTGAAAGTGAATGAGCTGCAGCTAAAACCTTATGTTTATTTTTCACATGGTCTAGTCCTCATCTTAAGACAAAGCCATACTCTCCCTGCCTGCCCCCCCCTAATATTCTTATGGGGGTCGCTTCTCCAGTCTTCAGAGAGTGGCTAGAAGTGGGGAGGCATAAAAAGGCCCTCCTTTTCTTCCAGCACTGGCAGTTTTAATCTGAAATCTTAGGCCCATGCCAAATGGGGCTGCTGTGAGTTGTTGTCCAAAACACAGCGACACCCTGGGGAAGCTACCTTAGTCATTGTAGATGCTTTATACCAGGGGTCAGCAAACTTTTTCAGCAGGGGTCCGGTCCACTGTCCCTCAGACCTTGTGGGGGGCCGGACTACATTTTGAAAAAGAAGAAGAAGGAATGATTTCCTCTGCCCCTCAAATAACCCAGAGATGCATTTTAAATAAAAGCACACATTCTACTCGTGTAAAAACATGCTGGTTCCCGGACCGTCTGCAGGCTGAATTTAGAAGGCGATTGGGCTGGATCTGGCCCCCGGGTCTTAGTTTGCCTACCCATGCATTATACCTCTAAAGCAAATCCAACACACATTTAATGCCCCTGACTTCCCCCAGAGAATACTGGGAACTGTAGTTTGTGAAGGGTGATGGGGGCTGTCGCTTCATAAGGGGAGGGAAACAGCAGTTCCCAGGATGTTGGGAGGAAGCCATGCACTTTAAATGTGCACTGGATGCATGTTAGAGGGATGGTGCACATCTGCCCTGCGTCAAGATCATTGGTGCATCTAGCCTAGTGTAGCGTGCAAGGTATGGCAGGGGTTCTCTGGGTTTTCAGGCTTCTTCAGTCCTGCTTGCAGATATCATGGATTAAACCTGGGACTTTTTTCCATGCAAACTGTGTACAATGGTACCTTGGTTCTCAAACTTAATCTGCTCTGGAAGTCCATTCCAAAACCAAAGCGTTCCAAAACCAAGGTCCATAGAAAGTAACGCAAAATGGATTAATCCGTTCCAGACTTTTAAAAACAACCCCCAAAACAGCAATTTAATATGAATTTTGCTATCTAACGAGACCATTGATCCATAAAATGAAAGCAATAAACAATGTACTGCAGTCGCACAATCAATCAATCAGTAGCTGAACTGAGTGCCACACAGTCACTAAAGCAAGGCAAAAAAGAGCCACAAAAACAAAAACGCAAAATAAATAGGAAAAACAGACAGACCTCAGCGTAACACTCAAAACGGAAGTGTGGCACTCAAATCGGAAGTGTAACACTCAAAACGGAGCATGTCCAGCTTCCGAAAAACGTTCTCAAACCGGAACACTTACTTCCTGGTTTGCAGTGTTTGGGTTCCAAGTTGTTTGAGTACCAAGGCATTTGAGAACCAAGGTACCACTGTAGTCTGCTATGGAGCTTTCCCCCTTATCGTTTGGAGAACACCAGTCTGGGGAAATGCTAGGTTACTTTACTAGCTGCCATGAACCAGCCTTCCCCAAACCTGGTCTTAGAAAGGCTGTGCCACAACCCCCCTAAAATCTAATAAAAATATAGACTGAAACCATATTTCTGAGGGTGTGGGGTTTGCCTACTTCAGAGGCTTCCTCTTAGCATGTCAGGGCACTGAGGGGAAAGTTACAGATGTCAAGGCATTTGATTGTCTTTGCTCAGTAACACGCTGCACTGTTTCCTCCTTCATTTACCCAGTTTTAACCCCATCTGACCTGGCCTAATTCTAATGGAAAGCGGCTGGTTTTTTGGTTTTTTTGCATTAATCCATTTTCTGCACATGACTTTCCTGCTAATGGTCAAGCCTAAATCATTTCCCACTCCTAAGTGTTGGGTGTCATCTGTCTTAGGGGGATTCGCCACAGATGATGAAAAGGGGGACCAAATTAAAATATATGGAAACCCATAGGGGGAAAGTCCAAGTGAGCCTCCCCCAAACTGCCTTCTGAGACCCATCTGTAATGAAGGACCAGCACCACTGAGAAATGGCCACCCCCTTCCAAGATCACCACTGCAAGGAGGCTTAGAAGAAATGCAATGAAATGTATTGCAATGTAATTGAAAGAAGTGTATTGAAAGTCACTGAAACATTCAATGGCATTATACCGTATTTTATGCTGTTTTTTGTTGCATCAATTAAGTGTTTCAAATTTGTTGTTAGCCGCTTTGAGCCCGGTTTTTGAACTGGGAAGGGCGGGGTATAAATAAATTATTATTATTATTATTATTATTATTATTATTATTATTATTATCAACAGTGACACATTTCCACTGTCCAGCTCCCAAAGGAGGTACCAATCAGGGCAACCTAGGCCATTTCCATTCCCCAACGAGACCTGAACCCAGACTGAAATGGATCCAGACTATCAGTTTCATTCAGGAATTCTTGGGAGTTTGGTCAGCACAAATTGCCCCCAAATGCAGTTTTGGACACCTGCCAATCATTAGTCAAAAGAGCGGAATCAAACAACAGCTTTTCCATGTGGGGGGGGGGGGGATCTGACTAAAAAAAAGGCATTAAATGCAAACAAATTTGCATGGAGACTTTTAAGATAAACAAACCCATAAAAAACCAATGTGGGGATGTGGAGGATTGAACTTAACGCTGGGAAAACAAGAGAAGCTGAAATTGAAAGATTCATCCATGGAGTCGGCGGAGTCAGTGATGAGCTGAATGAGGGTAAGCAAAACTGAAATTGAATCCAGACAAGGCAGAAATGCTAGCATGAAGCTTGCTGGTTAAGGAATAGGATATCAGGAGATATCTAGGAGATCAGGTTTGTGGCTTGGGAGTACAACTGGACCAAGAATTGTTGCTAGATGCTCAGATGTTGCCTGTGGCCTGGAGCACCAGTAGCACCTCTTCCTGGTAGTGTTAGAGCTGACCATGGTCCTGAATGCATTAGTTCTATCTCAATTGGACTTCAGTGGTACCTCGGGTTAAGTACTTAATTCGTTCCAGAGGTCCGTACTTAACCTGAAACTGTTCTTAACCTGAAGCACCACTTTAGCTAATGGGGCCTCCTGCTGCTGCCGCGCCGCCGGAGCCCGATTTCTGTTCTTATCCTGAAGCAAAGTTCTTAACCTGAAGCACTATTTCTGGCTTAGTGGAGTGTGTAACCTGAAGTGTATGTAACCCGAGGTACCACTGTACTGCAATGCACTCTTCACACACCTGCCCTTGAAAACAACTCAGACACTTCAACTGGGGCATAAAGCTGTCACTAAAATCTTGATGGGGCAAGCCCTTGGGGACAGGCAGTAGCTCAGTGGTAGAGCATTTGCTATGAGTGCAGAAGGCACCAGATTTAACCCTCGGCATCTCCAGATAGGGCTATCCCATTTCTGAAACTCTAGAGAGTCGCTGCCAGATAGTATTGACAATAGTGAGCTAGATGGACCAGCTTCCTACATTCCTTTGATCAAGTGATCTTCTTTGTATCAGCTGCACTGGCTGACAGTTCATGTTCAAGTGCAATTCAAGGTACTGTTTTTATCTATAGTGCTCTAAAGATCTTCGGATGGAGCCACATGAAAGACCATCTCCTTTTAAAACCAGCTGCTGTACTGGTGCCATTGCCTTCTGTGGTGAGATTGGTGGCAGAATGTGAGAGGATTTTTCTGTGGTGGCTTCTGATTTGTGGAACACCCTGCCCTGAGAGGTTAATAATAAATAATAATAATAAGTTTTATTTATACCCCGCCCTCCCCAGCCAAGACCGGGCTCAGGGCGGCTAACAAGCAATAATAAAAACAAGTTGATTAAAATACAATTTAAAAAACAAGATTAAAATACAACATTAAAACATTAGGATGCAGCCTCTTCACAGGAGGAGAAAGGAGAAAGAAAGAGGGGGAGGGAATCAAACTGATTCTGAGCCAAAGGCCAGGTGGAACAACTCTGTCTTACAGGCCCTGCGGAAAGAAATCAGATCCTGCAGGGCCCTGGTCTCATGAGGCAGAGCATTCCACCAGGCCGGAGCCAGTGCTGAGAAGGCCCTGGCTCTGGTTGAGGCTAATCTAACTTCCTTAGGTCACTTTCCTTTTAATCTGTTTTCTGCCTGTAATTGACATTTAAAAAAACAACAACAAAACAAGCTTTTAATTCTGTTGCTGCTTCATGTATTGATTGCTGTTCCCTGCTCTTTGTGTTTTCAATTTTCACTGCTGTTTTTTCATTTTCGGTCATTTGTTGAGTCACTGTTGCTTTCTTGGGCTTCCTTTTCTGTTTATAAGCCACTCTGAGCAACTACTTTGCAGAGGGAGAAAGCAGGATATCCCTTGACTAGAAAACAACAACAATTAATGTCATACTAACATTAAGGCTTTAAATAAAAACGAAATTGCAAGGCAATGAGCTGAGCTTTGCAACAAGTGATGGTTGGAAAATTAAACACCGAAGAGCACATCAACGAAGGGTTCAGACATGCTCACATGGTTCACCCATTAACTAAGGATTCTTACTTCAGGGAGCGTGAATCATTCATCATCCGTGATCAATACCTTTCCCTTCAGCTGAGGAGGAGGAGGAGGAGGGGCTGCTCCCCTGACATTGAAATGACCTTGGGGAAACAAAGCCAGCTCATCTGAACCAAGTCAAAAGAGAACCCCAAGGAAGAAAGTACAGCATACTTAGATATAGGCTTTATTCTAATTCATTTCTTAATTAAAGGTGAACCTACATACCTAATTTGCACTATCAAAAACAATATGTGAACTGAAACACGGTCATTCTTTTAAATTCACACTTCTCTGAATTTCAAAGTGCAGTTCTTCAGCCTAGTAACATATATAAAAATGCAGGTACTAGGGTAAATTGTGCATGAAAACACCCACTTTAGTGTAAATAAAATATGAATAACCCTCATTTGGGTTCAAAGAGATTCAATATCCCCCCCCCAAAAAAAAAACCCTTCCCAGCTTACTTTGTGTACTAAAGTCCTCTGCTAGGAGGTAACTAGCGGTCCTTCTGGACTATCCCTATTTTCAGGTGGGATCCAATCACATATCAGCAGATCTAGGTTGTGCAATTATAGTTGATCAGGAGGTCTTATTCAATAAACCTATTTTCTCAAGAGAGCAGGCATTTTGCAAGAAGGAAAGTGATGGGGAAAATGTGCTGGGAAATGTGGGATAATGCTTGCTTTGATGCAACGCCATCTAGCCTCCTCGCAAGCAAATCAGAATGCTTGTTAAAAAAACTAGCTTTGTATAATCACCCTGCAAACTACCGGTAATCGGGATAAATGCTCAATAAACTGATCATCTGGAAGCACCTAAAAAGTCACCTTTATGGAACCCCAAAGACCCGCTGCCAGTCAAAGTAGACAACATGGCCAAATCCTGTGTCCCTGGAGCTGTCCCTGGTGAATTGGAAATATATGAATGGGCTCCACTTCCCATTTGTACAGTTCGTATTCAGTTTAGCTCAATTGCATCTCCAAGACAATGCCCAAATTATCATTGCAAATTCCAGAGCTCTTCTATAAGTCTCTATTAAAGTTTTGCACCCAGAAGTATAATGGTAGGGGGAGGGAGGGAGGCTATTGCACACCCATAATCCATAGCAGGCCTAATGACAGCAACAGCTACCCAAATAGTTTGGCGTCCCTGGGAAGATTCCACACCATTATAATGAGAATTGCTGCCTGCATTCCATTGCTGTGACATCCCCAATCTGGAAACGTTTATGCTGGGAACACCCACGTGGATCTGGTGCAGAGGGCATGGCCAGCTTCTGCTATTACATTCACAGCATCAACATTCGTCCTCTCTGTGCACTGCCAGCTCCATCTGCCTTCTTCAAAGTTTTTCTTTTTGAAAATTCAAATGGTGTTGAAATAAGCATTCTCACGGTGCCATTGACGAAAGGTCTTTTATTTCAGAAGCAAGGCAAGACCCTCAAAAGGGCAGGATCATTTGACAGAGAGAGAGAGAGAGAGAGAGAGAGAGAGAGAGAGAGAGAGAGAGAGAGAGAGAGCAGGTAAAGAACGCCCAAATTATAGGGGAAAGGTGGGGGCGATAATTAAATCCATAACCCCCATCTCCTTCCCCATTTGCCCTCACAGACCAGCCTCCCTCCACTGAATGTTTCAACAAAACGCTTCGCTATTCCCAGCCACCTTACCCAGAATGCCTTGCTCTAATGACCCTTTTTGAGAGTGAGGCAGGAGAAGGTCCCTTTCGAAGTCTGGCAGAGGGGCAAGTGAGCAGAGGACTCTTTGCAATGGCCACTGGCTGCCTCCCTGACCTGAGGCAATTGTCTCAATGCAGCTCTGGTTGGGCCAGCCCAAACACCTCCCTTGTTCTCTTCAAATGGCAATGGCACCAGTGGTGCCGGAACTCAAATATTTTCTAGAAATGTAAAAAAAAAGAAGGCTCCTTTTATCATAAGGTAACAAAAGCATTCTGGGAAATGATATATAATGAATTGAAAAAATGTTTAAAATAACTTTTATTTTTTAAAAAAACATCCAGAGGCTTTTTTTATTAGGAATTGTAGGTGCTGAAATTTCAAGGGAGCAGAAAATACTTTTTATGTATGTGACAACAGCTGCACGGATGTTGTTAGCCCAGAGATGGAAGGAAGATAAAGTCCCTACCAGAGAAGAGTGACAAATCAAGTTGCCAAAATGGCAAAACTGACTGGAAAGTTCAGGAACCAGGAAGAATAAAACTTTAATATGGAATGGGATTTTTTTTAATATAATTTGCCTTAAAGACCACTGTAAGCAGTTGAAAACATTAGCAGGACTGCAATAACACTTGTAATGTAATGAGAACTATGGACATAATGCAGTTTTTAAAAAGCTTGGATTATTGAAAAAAGATGCAGTAGAAAAGATTTAACAACAGAACTCATGGAGGAGAAGGTGGGAAGTCCAGAAATTTGGAGAGATATTTTAACTGTGGATATGTTGTGGTGTGATTATATTTTTAAATATGTAAAACCAAATATTGTGTGTGTGTGTGTGTGTGTGTGTGTCGGAACTGAGTTCCAGCGAGTTCCAGCTGGGAAAAAAGCCATAAATGCCACTGAGAATGAGGGGGATGTTTGGGCCGGCACAATCCTGAGGCACATTGAGACAATTGCCTCAGGTCGGGGAGGCAGCCAGCTGCAATTGCATATATATGTGCTAAAAGGAAGGATAATTTTTCTGCATTTGGCTTCTCACCTTCCAGGCTACTGCCCTTCAGCATTCTCTGCAAGAAACTCTTTCCGCCTGCAGTGCAAAGCAATTCCTTCTATATTTCCTCTGCCTTGATAGGAGAGAGGGCAGTCAGCTCCCCCAGTTCTGCCTATGTAGTATGGAGAAAAGGCCACTCTATCCCACTCCCTTCCCAGATCTCTTCTCTCCCCAACACCTCAAAAGGAAATGAGGGATGCCCAACATACATAAGGATAGTTACCAAGATTAAGACTGAGTTGCATTATTCATTACCACTGTTAAATAATTCAGTGAGGGAGAGAGAGAATAAAAATCAGCACTGAATTCGGTTGTCATGAATATTCCTTCTTGGATCGGGGTGAGAAGGTTATGCACTTGGTACTCTAAATACCATTGAAATATTGAATAATATCTGTATGGTGGTTTGATAATCCATGCATCCATCACGGAAAAGTGCTATATTTTCAATGCCTGCCTTAGTTATTCAATATATTCCTGGATCACTAGACCTTAACCCGTCTGCATTTTATGACACTGTGTTTTAATTTTAGGTTTTTAAAATGTTTTAGTGGCATAGTAGTAGTATATTTCTTTCGGTCAATGTCATTTATATTGATGGCTTTATTGCATACTTGAGGTTCACTGCAATAAGATCTAAAACCCTCACAAGGCGGCATAAGATGAAAGTGTTGAAAAGAAAAACAGTTGAACAAACACGACACAACAAAACCCCTCAATTTGCCTTGGATTCCAAAACTGGCCATTCAGAGTTGAATGCGATGGGTTGGATTTCCATTGCAGAATCTCTCGCACAGAAACTCTTTTGACCCTGAAAAGTGGAATCTGGTTTCATGAATGAATGGCTATGTGCTATGTGTTACATGCTAATCAGCTGCCCAGAAATTGTTAATGGGGCACTATCTGGTGAAAGTTAGGTGCAGCCAATTCTCTGTGAAAATAAGCCGGGATTGTGGAGTCACCTCAGATTTAATGCTTTTCTGTGGAATCAGTTCACACAATCAGATTTTAGTCATTGTACTGAGTTGGGCTGGGCAGCCTGCGACCCTCCAGATGTTGAGCTACAGCTGTGCTCTAGGTATTCTGTCTTGGTTAGGAAGCCCCCAACCCTTGTCTTGCTCTTCTTGGAAGGAAGATCTGATACCCTCATTCAGAGGATATCATCTGCAAAGCTGCTGGATGCGAAACGGAGCCCACCATGTCTGCTACACTGATAAACCTTATCAAGAAGGCCTAGAAAAATGTGTGGGGATTAAAGAAGAGTGGAAAATATTTATTGGATATATGGGAAATAATTGTACACCGCTGAGAACGCTGGCAGCATTGAGAGTAAATAATATTTGATTGATGTAAAAGTGGAAAATTGATTTGAATGGTTATAGTAAAATATGCAGGAAACGATGATATGTAATATGAACCATGGAAGAAGAAGAAGGAAAGCCATTGGATATTTTAAAGTTTGTAAAAAGTTTAATTTCAAATGTAGAAAAATGAAAACTCAAGTGTGTGTGTGTAGAGAGCTTTGATTGGATCCTTCTTCTTACCACAGAGCTTACTTGTGTGATTGATATCATTGCAAAAACCTTTGTTTTTTCCTTTCCCACCCACGGTGAAAACTGCCCCTCTCCCTTCACTCTTGCCCTCTAGAGGGCAAGTTACCTGAACCACATCAACTAGCTAGCTGAAATTACTGACTTGTCCCAGATGCCGCCTCTTGTTGCCTTATTAACTTGCATCGCTCTATTTGGGGGAGGGGAAATCGGGACAGATGTCAGCTAGGAAAAGAACCTTCTTGCTGCTATGGAAAGATGAAGGCAAGAGCTGAATGCTCCATACTCTTCCTTCACCTTCCATTTCATTAGTTGCTTCTAACAAGGCAGGACCCGTTTGTCTTCCAAAGAGACTCTGCTGCCCTCAACAGGCAGAAACAGCGCACAAGTTTGTTCTTACTACATCAGGAGCTGCCTCATTGAACCTGCATCATACTTGTAAAGCACAATCTGGCAAACTGTAGTTTGCTACTCCCACCCTTAACAAACCTTAGTTGCCAGGATAAGGACATAAAAAGAGCCTGCCAGATTGGCCCAATAACCAATCTTTTAAAGCCATCCATTTTGGTGGCCATCATTGCCTCCTGTGGCAGTGAGTTCCAAAGGTGAACCATGCACAGCTTGAAGAAGTACCTTTCTTTTCTGTCCTGAATCTTCCAGCAAATCTTTTGCCACACTGTCCTTCTGGGATTCTATATATCAGAACATGTTATTATGCTTGTGGGCTATGTAGCTGCAATCTTACTTCATTTACCTGGTGTGAGTTATTCCCACTGAGCTGCTTCTGAGTAGACGTTATACGTATTGCAAATCAATGGGCAAACACTGACCTCCTACTCTTCTGTCAAATACTATCAATTGTTGCTTGCTTGCGTGGCTGATCCGGTCAAATGTTAACTGCTGCTGCATGTCAGCTGCCAAATTTGGTCAAATATTCACCACTAGGACTCAGATTTTGACCAAACTGCGGGAGGCAGTGGAAGACAGGAGTGCCTGGCGTGCTCTGGTCCATGGGGTCACAAAGAGTCGGACATGACTAAACGACTAAACAACAACAAGGACTCAGATAGAGTCAGACTCTTAATAACTGGCTGAAGCAGCTCCTATAATGAGCAAAGATTACAACATATGGGGCTTTTTAGTTTAGAAAAAAGGTGAGCAACTGGGGAACATGATAAAAGGAGTATAAAATTATCAGACCCTCCAAGTGTCCGTATTTTCCAAGGACATCCCTGATTTAGAGAAGCCGTCCCAGTTTCTGATTTGATCCCCGAATGTCCCACTTTTCCTTAGAACGTCCCTATTTTCATCAGAAAAATGTTAGAGGGTATGGTAGAATGTCCCTATTTTCATTGGAGAAATGTTGGAGTGTATGTAGTTATTTGACTCCAGAGCTGTCTGAAGGCAATCCTGTACAGGGAAGAGTTGTTGTTTTTTAATGTTCAATGTTTTATTGTGTTTGTATCTATGTTGGAATCTGGGGCAACCCAGTAAGGTGTGTGCGGTATAAATAGTAAAATTATTGTTATGGAATGGGACGTCCCTATTTTCATTGGAGAAATGTTGGAGGGTATGAATTATGCATGCATGGGCGTAGCCAAGGGGGGAGCAGGAGCTGCCCACCCAGATCAAGTAAAACAATAGAAATACTTAACTATCTGACCAAATACATCGGTTCTGCCCCCCTCAACAAAAGTCCCGGCTACACCCATGTATGCATGGCATGAAGTAAGAGGATGGAGGACGTTTCTCTCTCTCATAACACTTAAATTTAGGGCCATCCACTGAAGCTGAATGTTGGAAGATGCAGAACAGACAAAGGGCAGACCTTAGTTAAACTATGGACTTGGCACCACAAGATGCAATAATGACCATTAAGTTGGATGGCTTTAAAAGGCGGTTAGAGAGAAATTGACGAAGGATAAGACTGCCAGTGGCTGCTGCTGCCCCTGCTTTTTACTGATTTTTAGACAGCCTGGGAACATAAATTGATGCTGAAGGCTTACTTCTGAATTGACCTGGGCAGGATTGTACGTGCCAGTTAACTGAACACTCTCCACGTGAAAGAAAGGTCAAGGCTGAAGCTTCACTTACTGCTACTGAGCATGCTCAGGTTTGAATGAGGGCAGGACGAGGGCAAGGGGTTGAGCTTCATTGTTTATACTGAGCATGCTTAAAATCAGGTAAGGGCAAAGTGTGGCTTCATTTGCTGCTACTGAGCCTGTCTAAGAACAAAGGCCGGCAGGTGCTTCTAGTGAGCATGCTCAGGATGACGTAGTAAGCAAAGGCATGGTAAGGGTAAGGGAGCGGCTCAGCTCCTGCCACTGCGCACGCTCATAATCAACTGCTGGCACGCGTGCGGCTTCAGCTCCTGCTACTGCGCATGGCTGAGCTGAGCTGAGCATGTTCAGTAGGAATTGGGAGGTCCTCTTCTCCTCTTCCACCTCAGTGAGAGTCGCCTTTTGCTGAGTAGCCCCTGAGGTAGGCCGGAGGGCGAGGGGAAGAATAAAGACCACACACAAAAATGTCAAGGAGAAAGGGGAAGACGCTTTTTTGGCAGCGTGGGATCCTGCCCGTTTAACAGCTGCCTTACAGGCTGAAGTTCAACAGGTGAAGCTTGGATACAAACGATAAAAACAGACCTGTTGGGCTTCAGCCCGTCACAGAGCTGCTAAAACACTTGCTTGTTAGGCAGTTGTATCTTCTGATTTGTGTTTCCCCACCCCTCAAAATACTTGCAGTCTGCCATATTTGGGTCGGTGGGGTGGGGGTGGGTTTTCCAAGCTGGAAGGTGCAGTGATGCAGCTGCACAAAGTCTCACCTGTTGAATGCCTGGCTGCCATGTGACGGTTTAAAGGGTAGAAGCGTAGCCTCGGGCGGCACCAGTGAGGGTAACTTTAATTCTGAATGCTGCAGAATGTATTTTATCATCTCTTTTTTGTTGTTCTTTCAACTCAGCGTCTGGGAAGAGTAGGATCGCTGTTCCCCGGGAAACGTCAGTTTGCTTGTGGGGATGTTTGCTGGAGACCTTATGGCCTGGTTCGCATGACATGGTAAGCCAAACGGGGACTTTCCAGGACTCTGCGAATGTGTGGGTTCCCAGAGAGGAACGCTTAGCTGCTTGGCTTCTCCCTGGTATTCCCCCCCCCCCATGCTGAGCTTGTTATCTGAACCAAGGCCCTTGAGTCCAGGTTTGAATGACGTGCCAAACGCTGGCTTAGCTTGGTGCAGCACAGGAATTAAAAAAAAGACGAGGGAAGGAGGGAGCAGAGTGCCTGGGAACGCCTCTCCAGGAAGCAGCACATTAGCTTGGTCCCAGTAAGCTATAGCCTGCCTAATGGTGTTGTGTGAACCAGGCCGCTCCCAACTCTTGATTTCTCTAACTTCCGCCTGTGTTTTAATGGCAGGAGGGCCCCTTGGCAATGCAGGTGCCCACGGCCGGGGTCGCGGGCCTCCGAGAGCGGGTGCGAGAGGCCCTCAAGGCAGACCTCTTGGCTGCAGACCTGAAGTGCAGCTTCTTCGTCTCTGCCCTGCAGAGCTACAAGCGGGATTCTGTCCTTCGGCCCTTCCCAGGACTCTATACCGCGGACGAGACGAAGGATTTTGAGGCTTTGGTGAGTAGGTGGTGGGCTCTACATCACTTGAAGTTTTTAAACAGAGACTGAATGGCCATCTACCAGGAATGATGATGATGATTGCTGCAATTCCTGCATTGCCAGGGGTTGGACTACATGGCCCTTTATATGCCTACAATTCTATGATTCTATCAGTAATTATTATTATTCACATAGCGGCGCATAGTTCTACTAGGGAACTCCTGAGAGGGTCTTGTCCCTGACTTTGCCTCTGAAATGCAGCTCAAGGACAGAAACAAGCTGTTCTCCTCCCCAACTTGCAGGGGTGGGAGCAGGAATTTCAGAAACAAGCTTCTCCCCTACCCGAGCTTGGAATTGACGTAGGGGTTGGAAGGTTGTTTTGCCTGGTTTTCTGCTTGTAAGGGGCTTTGAGATTCCTGCATCTAGTTGGACTGGATGACCCAGGGGGTCCCTGCCAACTCTACAATTCTATGATTCTATTGAGCACCTGGTAAATTCTGACCCAAAGTAATCCCAACATCCCTCATGGGTTAGGGCAGTGGTTCTCAAAGGGTGTAGCAAGCCACACTGGGGTGGCAGGAGAGGATGGCAAGTGTTTCGGGAAAATCAAATAAACATTTAAACATCTCATTGTAGTGTAGCGTAGTATAGTATCGTATCAATTTTTTAAAAATTATTATTACAGTGGTACCTCTGGTTACGAACTTAATTCGTTCCAGAGGTCTGTTCCTAACCCGAAACCGTTCTTAACCTGAGGCGTGCTTTCACTAATGAGGCCTCCCGCTGCCACATGATTTCCATTCTCATCCTGGGGCAAAGTTTGTAACCCGAGGTACTACTTCTGGGTTAGCGGGGTTTGTAACCTGAAGCGTTTGTAACCCGAGGTACCACTGTATTGGATATACAACCAGAAACAGTACCCCTTTCTGCAAATATCTTCCCATTCTAAGCAGACAAGGGTGCCCAGGAGTCGTTAGAGGAGTGATGTTTCGTAATGAAAGATAGTTGAGCTCTGTTGTGTTCTAAAAGAATTCCACCCTTGCCATTTGTGGGGTTGTTCACAGTGCCACCATGCTTGTGGAAATAAATGCCACCAATTATGAGGATCTGTTAGATGAAATGGTTCAAGTTTGATGGATTGAGGAGAAAACAGGAAGCTGTGTGTGTGTGTGTGTGTGTCTCCGTCCATGTGGAGTTTGTGTTCCAAGGGGGCGAATAAGAAGGCCTATAGGGTTTGTCCACAGGGATTTGCTTGCCAGCTAATGCCCTGAAGACATGTGTTTGTTGGAGAAGTTGCCTTTCTTTCACCACAAGGGGGGGTCTCTGACTGTGTGAGATGCTCAAGGAAAGCCAGCAACCCATGTTTCTCTCTCTCTCTCTCTCTCTCTCTCTCTCTCTCTCTCTCTCTCTCTCTCAGCTTGCAGATACAAATGCCTTGGTGGGCTTGAAAGAGCTGCTTGAGTTGGCCCAAGACGCAGGCACAAGAGGCTGGGAGTTGCTGGGCTGGGTTTTGTCTTCCAAGGCCCTGTGCATCCACAGCACAAGCAAAAAGGAGGTGAGAGGCGACACTGGCAACAACCCAGTTATCGAATGTGTGCAAAAGGATCTAAGTAATATTGGAGGTGTCAGATGTGTCAGCAACTTGCATATGGGCACAGGGCTTTGGGGGAGAGTAAGCATGTTAAAGCAGAATCAAGACAAATGGGATGACATATTTTGTTTTATGGTATTTTTTTAAAAAAAATAATTTAAAATTATTTTTTGGACAAAAGAGAGGACCTGTGAGGTGGTTAACAGATGGCAAAAATGCAATGCAGGAGCGAGTCAAACCTATCTATATATAGATATATATATGTGCACATATATATGTGCACATATATATGTGCACATATATATGTACATATATATATATGTGCATATATATGCATACACGCACACATAATGTTTTTCTTAAATGTTTCAAACCTTTTCACATTAACCTTCAAATCAACTAATTCCATTGCTTAGTAAGTCAACTCCTTGCCCCCTCACCTCAACAGTGTCTTTGCTCAAACCTTTTCCACTACAATATATCCTCATTGATTACAAAAAGTTAACTGAGCATCAGTGAGCCAAAAGCCCAGCAGAGGAGACTCTGAAATCTCGGAGGTTACTGAATGCCTTTTAAAAATGCACAGCCTCCCGCTGGCTTCAGCATGGGCCAGGGAAGAGCTGGGACAACCCCTGCTTTCAGTATTACTGGGGTGTCTTGTTAAGCGGAGTCCCAAGACTTGGGGGAAGAGCCTTAACTCAGTGGTGGCGTACCTGCTTTGCAGGTTCAATCCCTGCCTTCTCCAGGAAAGACCCGTGCCTGAAATCCTGGGCAGCTGCTGCTACTCCGTGCAGACAGTACTGACCTAGATGGGCCAGGGGAAAACAGCTTCCTATGTTTCTTAAAGATACTATTTTACTTCCCATGGGGATGATTTCTGCCTTTAAATCAGCTTTTGCCAGCCTGGGGTCTGCCGGGTGTTTCAGACCACAACTTGCATTAGCCCAGGGGCTGGTGGGAGTTGTAGTCCAAAACATCTAGAGGGCACTGGATTCTCAGAGCAACCCAGTAACTTCAATATATTTTATTGGTGTTGAAGTATAAGAAGATCCAGGAGCTGACAGGAGTGCCCTGCGTCCCCGTCCCTGCACCAGACTTCCTGTTTGAAATCACTTATTCCAGTCAAATGAACGCCAAATTTGAAGAGACCAAGGCGGGACGAGACCTCATCTATGCATTCCATGGGAGCCGGCTGGAGAACTTCCACTCCATCGTGCACAATGGGTTACAGTGCCATTTAAACCGGGTAAGGTTTGAGTCTGGGTTGTATTTCAGAATTGAATATATTTCACATCTGGCAACCAGTGCTGGTTTCAGATAGTACATGGGTAGGCGAGGACTTCCGAGGCCCGTTTGAAAACCTCAGCATTCACTTCCGGGTTGTCGGTGTTCGGGTTCTGAATTGTTCGGCTTCTGGAGCATTTGACAACCGAGGTTCCACTGTAATGTATTTACCTTTAGCTCTGGAAGTGTATACTTGATTCTGGCCATACCAAGCCTCCTGTATATTTTGCTCTAGGCTGCTTAGCTTGGTCAGAAAGCCACTGCCGGTCAGTTCAGACTGAACTAGGTCTAATTCAGCTTCCTAAAATGCTTCTAGGAATGAGGCAGATTTTCTGTGATTGGATATGTTTGAAATGGCTGGCTGCCAGCGTGCAGCCCAGTTCATGTGCAACCCCATCCTGCTTTTTCTAGACCTCCTTATTTGGGGAAGGCACCTACCTCACCAGTGACCTGAGCCTCGCTCTCCTCTATAGCCCCCATGGCCTCGGCTGGCAGCAGAGCCTGATGGGACCGATCCTCAGCTGTGTTGCCGTGTGTGAGATCATCGATCACCCAGATGTAAAATGCCAGGTGAAAAAGAAAGGTGAGTCTAGAAAAGACTTGACTCGGTGCAGCTGCTTAGGCCCCCAGCTCCCATCAGCCCCCAGCCAGCACAGCCGTGCTTTCATCAACTCCATCCTTGGTGCATCTGTACTGGCAGGTGCTGATGGGAGTTGTAGGCTACAACATCTGGTACTAGATGGATAGCTTAATTGGTTAAGAGTGTGGGGCTGATAATGCCAAGACTGCAGCTTCGATCCCCATATGGGACAGACAGCTGCATATTCCTGCATTGCAGGGGGTTGGACTAGACCAGCCTTTCTCAACCTGTGGGTCCCCAGATGTTGTTGAACTACAACTCCCATCACCCCTAGCTAGCAAGGCCAGAGCTCAGGGATGATGGGAGTTGTAGTCCAACAACATCTGGGGACCCACAGGTTGAGAACTGCTGAACTAAGGGTAATCTAAAAATGTAATATTAAATTTAGAAAATGTGTAAAAATGGGAAAATATGGATGATTGGCAGAGAAGCTGAGGGAAGTCCAAAAAGTTGAAATCTGTGAAAATTGTTTGATATGGCAAATTTGTATAATGGAAAATTTAATAAAAAATATTTTTTAAAAAAAAAAAAAGAGAACTGCTGAACTAGACGATCCTCAGGGTCCCTTCCAACTCTACAGTCTGGAGGGCACCCAGTTGGGGAAGGCAGGGCTGAAGCAGCCTCACGCGTGATCAGATCACTGGTCCCTCTAGCTTGGCTGGGCAACATTTTGTCTCTCGAGAGCCTTGCAGGAACACCTGCTGGAGGTAGGAGGAGCCAGAGTCAAAAGCCAGCAGTGGGAGGGGCCAGAGTCAAAAGGAAGCAGGCCACCGCCCCCTTTTTCTCTAGCTTTTTCTGACACCCCCTTCTCTCCTTCCCTGTCCAGTAGGCAAGATAAGCTCTGAACTGCTGGCTTTTGAAATTGCACGGAGGGCCATGTGACGTTGAGAGTGAGGTCCACCCTGATCTAGCCCATTACCGTCTCCTGTGAGGCAGTGACTCTCCAAGAGAGAGAGAGAATGGTCACTCCAAAATCTGTTGCTTAAGGCTGTGAGAGGTGCCCTGCTTCAAACCCCTGGAGAGCTGCTGCCAGTCAGAGTAGACAGTAGTAAGCTAGATGGGCCAGTGGTTCAACTCGGTATCAGGGATCTTCCTGTGTTCCTTTGAGATGCCTGCACTTTACTCAGAAAACAGACACAGCAATTCATGGGGCACGTGGCAAGACCTGTGCTGGTATCAGGAACTGATCCCTTTGCCCCGAGACCTCCAGTGCGGTTGTATCTTTCACCTCCTTGTCTAAGAGGCCCTCTTCTGCTCATTTTGACCAGATTCTAAAGAAATAGACAAGAAAAGAGCCAGAGTGAGGAACAGCGAAGGGGGCGACGTTCCCCAGAAATACTTTGTCGTCACGAACAATCAGCTGATACGGGTGAAGTACTTGCTCGTCTATTCGCAAAAGCAGCACCAGAAGTAAGTGCCCTTCTGCCACCCTCCCTGCCCCCAAATACCCTGACCAGGGGTGCAACTGCTTTGTAAGTTCATCTGAAACCGTGTGCTTCAGAAATGCAGGAAAACCTCTAACATGACGGACAGGACTGTAAGGGATGAGTGTGCAAAACAAGTTGTTTTGTAGTGTTGGCATCGCTCAGAAGACTTTTGCACAAACGCAAAAAAACACAGTTCGCAGCTGTGGTTGCAGAAGTTCAATTTATCTTTTTGTTAACTTTTGCAAAAATGCATATGCAGAATCCTGAACACATTGTACACATAGTAGTATTTTGACATATATATTTTTGCCAGTGGTCTTCAGCACGGGCAACCAAAAGGGGACAAGTATTTAAATGACAATAAAACAGCTTTCAAAATCAGCCATATGAAAATACATTAAAAATGCACACATTGAAAACACGCAGTATGTGCCCAATGGGCCAGTGTGTCTGGCTGTTAACCAGAAGGTTGGCGGTTCAAGCCCATCCAGGGACAGCTGTGAGCAGAATTCCTGCATTGCAGGGGGTTGGACTGGATGATCCTCAGGGTCGCTTCCAACTCTACAAATCTATGTTTAAAAAGAGCCATTGCGGCCATATCTAAACCAGCAGCAAAGCTTTGGCCTGGGCATATAATCACATTGCGGGGGGTAGGGGCTTTGAAAAGTTGTGCTCCCTTGTGGCTTGATGTAGTCATCGCTGTCTCTTTTTTCCCTCTAGGCCTGCTAGCCAGTCGTGGGTCTCTAAGCATCGCTTCGCTATCATGATGAGCCTGTATCTGCTGCTGCTGGTTGCCATCGGGGCTAGCAACTCCCCAGCTTTCCTCTACTATTGGAACAGGATTTTTGACTTAAAACAATGAACTTGTGGGGATGGGACAGGGCTGCCGACCCTCACCATATGCCTTAATATTGAGCAATCTAAAGCCTTCATGAAACTTTCCACTCTGAAGCTGGGGGGGGGGGGCTCTGGGGGCTGGGGTAGGATGTTTCAGCTGCCTTAACTTTCCCGGCACAGCTATTTCATATCTCTCTGGTTTTGCCTTGCTTCTCTGAACACGAGTCAGGTAGGTGGACCCTCCTTAGCTTAAAGATGGAGCAGGACGATGCAGGTGACAGGAAGTGCTAAAATCCTGCAGAACAGGGACTGGCAAGACTTAAGGGTGGGGGTGGGGTCCCATGGCTGCAATCACTAGCAAGAGCTTCAGTGCCCTGTGCAAGTAAGGGTGATGTTCTTCATCTCAAATCTCCCCCTTGCACTCTTTTCTGATTTGGGCATTGGAAATAAATTTCCTGAATTCTCTCTCTCCTCCCCCCCCATAATACCATATGAATGATGGAAGAGCTGGGTCAGAGTCAGACCAGATGCCCTTTTGCCCAGCAGCCCTTCTTACAGTGGCCACCTGTATGCCCCAATGAAAAGTTTAGAAGCAGGACCCAGGTGCACTTTCCTGCCTGACTTGTGATTGCCAGAAATTGATGCTCAGAGGCAATCCCTAGCTAGACGGACTCGTAGTCTGACACACCTAAGGCACCTTTCTGTGTCCTGATTTGGCCCAAGACAACATAAGAGCCCTGTCAGAGGAGGCCCAACTAGCCCAGCTGCCTGTTCTTGCAGTGTTCAACCAGATACCCCTGAGAAGCATGCAAGTAGGAATGAGCGCAACTCTGGGTGTGAGAAAGAAGACAAGAGACCCTGTGTCCCTTGAAACATGATTTCCACTCCAGCATTTGCCTGCCAAATGCCCAAGTCAGAAACACGTTCCCAGTCTGAGAGCAAAGGCATGCCGTCTGCATCCTGTTGCTTCTCCTCAGCTGCTGGGCTGCCCCTTCCTTTGTGCTTCTCCCTGTTCCTCTTTCTCTTGCTTCTCCCTGTGACCAGCCTGCCGCCGCCCTCCTTTCAGCTGGTTGGGGCTTATCTTGCGGGAACACCTTCCTCAAAGGGGGAGAACCATCTCTCTCCAGACAGTCCCCTTTTCCCCAAAGCAAGGCAACAGTGTGGAGCAGCGTCTGCCCTCAAGCAGAGAGGCACAGGTGGCTCTTGGAGCAACAATCTGATCACTTGGCTCAGGGGGACGGGACCCTGGGGCCCTCCAGATGTTATGGGGCTCCAGCTCCTATCATCCCTGGCCATTCGCCCTGCTGGGGAGCTGCTGAGAGTCTTAAGAGCCCATGCAGGAACTCAGGGTTTCCACCTGTGATCTGACTGTAGGAAAAACCACACACCGGCTGAGCACTGGAAGAGATATCGCAAATGGCAAGATCATCTCCACTGCAGCTCAGGATGGTAACACCCGTAAGAGGCAGAGGGTGGCTCAAGTTGTGAAGGTGGAAAAATAAGTAAATGGACTTCTTTCGGTTTGGACTTTGCAAAACAGACCTTCTGGGTGAATTTTGCATTTGCCTTCCTGGTTTTATTCTGCGTAGCAGCCGCTTTACAAACCACACACCGAGGGCAGTTGGTTCGAGTCCCCTCTTCTCCACAGGCCTTTGGGCAAATCACTTGTCAACACCAGCCCTCCATTGATAAAATGGGAATTGTGGCGGCCTACCTCGCAAGCTTGTTGTAAAGGCAATTGCAATAAAGACTCTCATGCACTTTGAACATTAGAACTGCAACATATGCGTGGTAAGTCATGACGCTCCTATTTTGAGGGTGGGGAGAGGGCTGCCTTGAGACGCTAAGCTCCAAGGAACTGTTCATCTAACTCCCAGGGAGTGGGCTGGGTATATGCTAGTGGTGGGTGGGGGCAGAGGGAAGAGTGGGCAGGCCAACACATTTGCCTCTTAACCCTGGTACAGTTGGGTACATTCCAGCCATGCCAGAGGCAGAGATTTCTGCATGCACCCACTTGCCCATCCTTCATCCAGGCAGCAATAATAATAATAATAATAATAATACAGATTTTATTATATGGTCACAGACCCAATAACAGTTAATAGTAATAATAAAACTGCTACTAGAACAAAAATCATGCTACCCCAATAAAGCATAATATAATTTCTGAAAAGGTATCCAATTGGCCTAATACAGCTTTAAAAATTGACATTGCACAATGTGTTGAGTCTCAAGTGGCTACATTTTGTTCAGGATGATTGTGGGACAGAATTCGACCCTCCCCACTCCCAAATGTTTAACAACAGCTTGACATCTTAACTTCCATTTATGCTGAGATCTCGGTACAAATGAGCCCACTCAGTGTTTGCCAGGGCCTGCTTCATACATGCCTGTCCATCGCTTGATGCCTGTGGCATAAACTGGTGACTTGTGTGTGCAGGAACTGTTTGACCCATTATCTCAGTGGCAGAGCATCTGCTTTGCATCCAGACGGCCCCGGGTTCCAGTCCCAGTCATCTCCAAGCACAGTTGGCGGCAATCCCTGCCTGAAATATTGGAGAGCTGCTACTGGTAAATGCGGACGATACTGTGCCGTATTCACCAAGTGTGTGACTTGGGATCAGGCACCCTCCTATATCCCTAGATCACCTTAAACCTGCAGCTTAAGAGAGTTGATCCAGGCATTTAGTCCTCAAGTGCACAGTTAAGACAGGTGTAGCAATTCAGGTGTTCTGCCTGCATAAGTGAGCTCGCCCTGAGTTTCATCCCTCCCAGAGGGTTTTCCCCTCTAGAACACAGTGTGCATAGTCCCTCCGTTGGAAACACTTGACGGCACCTGACCCTGGTCATGAGAGTCTTTATGGTTCATCTCTGAAACAGATGCAAGTTTTTTCTCCTGGTGGGCCACTGTCGCTTTCAGGTTCCTGATGCACAGTTTCATGTCCTCTCGAAAGGATGGGGTGTAAAGGCCGTAGACGATGGGATCTGTACAAGTGTGCAGCAGGCCGAAGAGGAAGAGGAAGTGGTTGATGTACTCCGGCATTCTGCGGATCATGTCAGGCTGGAACCAGTACCACAAGCCCAGGAGGTAATAAGGGGTCCAGCAAACGATGAAAGAAGCCACAATCACAACCGTCATTCGGAGTGTCTTCATTCTGGCCTTGGAGATGTGGTCGTCCTTCCCTCTGGCGAGACCTGTGGGAGAGGCTCAAAGGAGTCAGTTGTGGGGTGAAAGGTTGCCCTCTTCTGAATGAAATGCAGGCCCCACTCTGGGCTGGAGTGATCCAAGAGCAGGTGGGGCAGATAAAAACAAGACAGGGTCCCTCTGGACGGGTGATGGCGTTGCTTTGCAGTTGTATTCTGTATAGCAGAGGTTTTCAACCTTTTTGAGCCCATGGCTCGCTTGACCAACTACATTCTTTTTGCGGCTCCCCTGTGGGGAAACACGCCCTGAGCCTCAGAAGCCCAGTTACCGTATGTCACCCCTTCCTAGGCTTGCCTGGTTTTCGGGTGCAAAACTGGCGTCGGGGGAATTTTGCTGAATTGGCAAAATGTCAGGGGAAACCCAGATGTATTGCAATGCGATGTAAAAAAACAACTTTGCGGGTGTCAGGAATTTTACTTTTTGAAATACGGCAACCCTACTTTTTGCCTGCGGAGCCAGCAGTCCCTCACCCCTTTTTGAACACCCTCCCTTGTGGAGTGTTCCCTCAGCCTCCTCTCCCTCCTCTCTCCTTGGGAGTCCTCCAGGCAGCTGCCACCACTGCCCCTGGTCTCTGAGCCGCAATGCCAAAGAGAGGTGTCTCCTCATGCCACCCCACAGGGGCCTAGGAAGAGGATGCCCCTAGCTTTAGCAGCCTGATAGAGACTTAACCGAAGGTGAACCCCCTGGTCCAGCCCCACAGGCACCATTCACCTGGGGAGCTTGTAGCCAGGGCTGTTGTAACAAACAGCTACGCAAGCCTTTGGGAGGCAGAGAATCAGAGGAGGGAGGGAGGGAAAGAAGGACAGAAGCCAGTGTTGCCTGCGGCACCCCTGACCGTCATTCAAGGCACCCCAGGGTGCCACAGCATACTGGTTGAAAACCACTACCATATAGGGTTGCCAGGCCGGGAGCATCCCAGACCCTGAAATTGCAGGGGCCAAATCTGAGCTTCAGGGGCAGCCCCTGGTGAGGCTGTGCTCCCTTCCGCCACTGAGCCCTGGAAATGGAGGTTAATTGGGAGAGGGGCGGAGGGAGAGGAGGAGGGCAGATCCCTCCAGGTAGTTGTACAATACTTTGCAGGCTGCTCCTGCTGGACTGAAGCTTACAAGATGCACACATAGTCTTAAGAATAAAACTAAAGGCACTCTCAGCTACCTGGATATTCACACCCTCCCCTGGAGGGGGCCAGGCAAACCTGGAGAGTTCAGGTTAGCCCCAGAGGTCTGGAAACCCGATTTCTGTAACATGTCATCAAGGCAATACTAGTACATTAATGGTGGATTTATACTGGACAATCCACACACCAATCTACTTTATTAGTCATCGTGTGACGCTTCCCCAACATTACCATATTATTGCCATCCTGTGCTATAGCTCACCAAAAGTGGGACAAAAAAAATTCATTGAACCAGAACATTTGTGGCATGAAAAGTTTCAGGTTTTCTGCAGGAAGTTATGAGACATGCACTGATTGGAAACAAAGCTGAAACTTTTTCAGGTGCAGACAGTATCGAAAGTACGATTGTATATAACTGCCCCAACACCCACATGAGCACAAATCATCATGAATGTGCAATAAAAAAAGACTATCTGGAGGGGCCCATAGAGCTTTTCCCATTGGAGAAATGGGTCTTCAAGTGTCTACCTTGTTAGGGTTTACTGTTGTTATAAATGTATTGCTGTGTTTGTGTTTTTAATTGCTTTTAAATACAGTGGTACCTCTAGTTAGGGACACAGGTGGTGCTGTGGTCTAAACCACTGAGCCTAGGGCTTGCCGATCGGAAGGTAAGCGATTTGAATCCCCGCGACGGGGTGAGCTCTCGTTGCTCAGTCCCAGCTCCTGCCAGCCTAGCAGTTCGAAAGCACATCAAAGTGCAAGTAGATAAATAGGTACCACTCTGGCAGGAAGGTAAATGGCGTTTCCATGTGCTGCTCTGGTTTCACCATGCTGGCCACATGACCCGGAAAAACTGTCTGAGGACAAACATGGGCTCCTTTGGCCAGTAAAGCAAGATGAGTGCCGCAACCCCAGAGTCGTTCATGACTGGACTTAACTGCCAGGGGTCCTTTACCTTTACCTCTAGTTATGTGCAAATCGCCTTGAGACAATTGTTCAGAAGGCGATTAATAAATCACAGATGATAATAGTAATAGTAATAATAGGGGGCAGGGGAAGGAGAAGTAGTAGTAGTAGTAGTAGTAGTAGTAGTAATAATAATAATAATAATAATAATAATAATAATAATAATACTACAGGCACAATCCTCAGCCATTTCGTAGCTATAAGGTCAGTGCCAAACCCTGAGAACAAGGCAGAAAAATGGAAGGCTGTTTTTCAGGGGAAGAGAAACCTTTTGAGAAACTGGAAAAACACAAGCTGAAGGGCATCTCATTGTTCCCACCCAGTGCAGTTGAGGGGAGGCCAACTTACCTTTGTTAATTTTCAGCTGCTTGCTGATCTCAAATAAGATGCGGACATAGCAGACGACCATCACGGTCAGCGGGGTGACATAGAGGGTGGTGAAAGTGAACATGTTGTAGGTGGTCTCCTGCCAGTGCTCTCTGAAACTCCCATGTGTCACGCACTGGGTGAAATTGACGCCCGGGATGGTGTACAGGTGGAAAAGGAAAAGCTGAAATGGAAAAGTAAAACAGTCTAATAATATACACACTTATTAATTTACATACATATATTGGTTTGTTATTATATTAATTATCAATGCATTATTATTTATGTACAAATATGCAGCACTCTGAGATTTGAAATACTGTGCAGTACATAAAGGCTTTTAAATAATGTATAATGACACACACACATGCAAATACATTCAGGCAGCTAAAATAACCCACTGTAAAACAAGGCATCAATTTCCCTGCTTCTCCCTCCCCGCCCCCAAATAAATGCAGGATGGGAAAAGGTCAGAAGGATGAAATTAGTAATAATGACATTCTAAATGCCAGCATTCTCCGTTTCAGCCTTCATGCTCAAACACTGCATGATTCAGAAATCATGTATATAAGGAAGCTGTTCCCCATGAGGCTGCTTTTATGGAGTGTTCACACATTATGTTCTACAAGTGCACAATCTCTGTGTGTACCTCTCTACACAAATCCTTGAGCTGTGCACTCAGTGTGCAATCTGTGCACCTGCGTACACACTAACCATGATGAAAAATTGAAAAATCAATAAGTGTACGCTCTGTCTCACAAACGCTTGTACACGTGTACAGAGAGCTTGTACTTGTGTTCTGTGCAGTGCGCGAACAAGCCTGATATATTTCGGGTGTCGCGCTTATATTTCTGCTCTGAACGTTGTCCTTCAGTATCCTGGCTGATGAAGATAGTGACATTACCCTAGCAAAATACTCTGTAAGATCCCTGCAAGAACGACACAGGAAGCGAATTAAACAGGCAACTGTGGCGATGCACTGGAATGTATACAATCTCTTACTTGGGTTCTGGCATTGTGGGGAGGGAGGGAGGGAGGTGCTTGTTACTGTTTGGTTTTGTATTTCTCAGTGTATTCCATTACTGTTTTGTGGCTTGGTACAATATGTGCGAGACGCGGGTGGCGCTGTGGTCTAAACCGCAGAGCCTAGGGCTTGCCAATCAGAAGGTTGGCGGTTTGAATCCCTGCGATGGGGTGAACTCCCGTTGCTTGGTCCCAGCTTCTGCCCACCTATCAGTTCAAAAGCAGGTCAAAGTGCAAGTAGATAAATAGGTACCACTCCGGCGGGAAGGTAAATGGCGTTTCCATGTGCTGCTCTGGTTCGCCAGAAGCGGCTTAGTCATGCTGGCCACATCACCCGGAAGCTGTACGGCGGCTCCCTTGGCCAGTAAAGTGAGATGAGCGCCACAACCCCAGAGTCGTCCATGACTGGACCTAACGGTCAGGGGTCCCTTTACCTTTACCTTACAATATGTGCACCTCCCTGAACAAGCCTTCTGTCCTAATGGATTCCTACCTGGGGAGCGGCCAGCAGGACACTGAGGATCCACGCGACAGAGAGCATGATCCGGTTGCGGCGGCTGGAGTTAGCAAACGAAAAGGGGTGCAGGATGGCAGAGTGCCGGTCCAAGCTGATCACCACCAGCACCAGGGCGGCTGAGTACATGGCAAAGAGCTTGAGGAAGTTCAGGAACCTGCACAGGGCATCGCCAGCGTACCACTGGACCGTGATATTCCACACAGCGTCCAGGGGCATGACGGTCATAGTGACCAGCAAGTCGGCCACGGTCAGGCTCAGGATGAGCAGCTGGACGTGGGACTTCCGTCTCTTTCTCGTGACGCTGTACAAGACGGCAAGGTTGCTGCATGCTGCAATGACGAAGAAGCAGCCCGTGATGACAACTCGAGCTTTGGCAGCGAGTGTGAAGGTTGGCTCCACCCAGCCCTTTGGGCAAACCACAGATGCAGAGATGTTCTCATCCACAACGTGGCATCTTTGTGGGTGATTCATCAGGTGTTCTCTGTCTGTCATTACCTGGAGAAAATATTAATCATCTATTATTATTATTATTATTTAGTTTATTGGATCTATCTATCTGGGGACGCGGGTGGCGCTGTGGGTTAAACCACAGAGCCTAGGACTTGCCAATCAGAAGGTCGGTGGTTCGAATCCCCATGACGGGCTGAGCTGCGGTTGCTTGGTCCCTGCTCCTGCCAATCTAGCAGTTCGAAAGCACGTCAAAGTGCAAGTAGATAAATAGGTACCACTCCAGCAGGAAGGTAAACGGCGTTTCCATGTGCTGCTCTGGTTCGCCAGAAGCAGCTTAGTCATGCTGGCCACATGACATGGAAGCTGTACGCCGGCTGCCTCGGCCAGTAAAGTAAGATGAGCGCCGCAACCCCAGATTTCACCACGACTGGACCTAATGGTCAGGGGTCCCTTTACCTTTATCTATCTATCTATCTGTCATCTATCTATCTATCTGTCATCTATCTATCTATATGTTATACACAAATAACATAACATGGCATCCCACCACCCCCGTAACAGGTATTGGGTTGTATTTTAACATGAATGAATCTCATCGGTCCATATGGGTTATCCAAATGTCCAGGATATAATGTTCCAGGGACAGTACAAAATTCCTTGAATCATAGTTCTTTAGAGTTGGAAAGGACCCCCAGGGTCATGTAACTCAAGCCCCTGCAATGTGAGAATCACAGCTAAAGAATCCCCGACAGGTGGCCATCCAACCTCTGCGTAAAACTGCCAAGAGTCCACCCACTTCCCAGGTAGTCCATTCCACTCTTGAACAGCTTTTGTAGTTGGAGTCAGTCAGCACCCCACCTCCCCAGGCCAGGTGGGGAAAGGCCAGCAAGGCAGGGAACAGGTTTTCCAGGGCTCACAGCCAACACTGTGAGAATGGGATGCTGGACTAGACAGGTCACTGACTTCGTCCAGCAGGTTCTTATTCTAGCAGAGAGAAACATAGTAGTGTTTGTGTGTGTGTGTGTGTGTGTGTGTGTGTGTGTGTGTGTGTGAGAGAGAGAGAGAGAGAGAGAGAGAGAGAGAGAGAGAGAGAGAGAGAGAGAGTTTGCTGGATTATTATGGAATAGGGCTGATAGACAATTCCCAACCAATGACATTGTTTATTTGGATGATAGGTTTGGCAGGGAAGGCTGAATCTGGAAGCTAGGGAGGCAAATGGACGACCCACCAACATATGTATATCTAAAATCAGCAAGGTAATGAAGATGAGGGCATCTTTTGAATGTGCGCCATCCTGCCAATTCCATCTTCCCTTCTGCTCAACATGATGGCATCCGTAATTATTCACAAGCTCCATCGTTGTTCACAGATGGGAAGAACAGGTTATGTGTGGGTGTTGGCTGACGTACACACACACGCACAAACGCACACACACACCCTTTGCGAATCCAGAAAAAAATAGGTTCTTAATTAAGATGTCTTTTAATTAAGATGTCCTGATCTGGCAAGGGAGAGCTACTTGTCTAGCCAGCAGTATAGTCTTCAGCCCCCTAGTAAATTTGCTGGATGTACCTGAGGCATTTCAGATGCTCAGTCCGTCATGGGGCTAGGAGCCAGGCACAACGAAGTGCAAGGAGAGGGGGATTGGGGCCTGTGTCTTTCATAGCAGTCAGGTATGGAGTACTGCCATAAGTTCAACAGTGGGGTGGGGGACCTTTTTGGCTCCACAGGCCAAATCCTTATGAGGATCTGCCTTGTGGGGCCAACTTTGACAGGTGGGTGGCTGCCAATCACATGACAGCATACCGGGCCACACCACACCTCCCTTGCCACTCACTCCACCCACCCTGCTTCGCACCCTCCTTAACTGTCCCTGAACTCTGGTAATTTGTTTATTTAATTTTTATCACATTTAAATCCCACTTTTCTTCCAAGGAGCTCAAGGCCCCTTCTTCTCTTCGTCCTCATTTTATCCTCACAACAACCCTGTGAGGTAGGTTAGGCTGAGGGACTATGGCTGGCTCAAGGTCACCCAGTATTATATGTTTCCTGCTGGTCTGAACAGAGGAAAGAGATTGTGTGTGTGTGTGTAGAAACCAGCCTACTGACTCTGGCATGAGACCCACCCACTTGGGCTGAAATAAGTCCGCCACCCCTGCTTTAATTTAAAATTGTCCTTTGGCCCCATTCAGGCCCCGATTCCTGCCTCCCCTTCCTTTCCCTGGTTCTGCCCTCATGGTAGACACATGACAGCCTCTAATGTGATTCTGCACAGGTCTACTCAGGTGCAAGTCCCATGAAGTTCAATGGGACTGATTCCCCAGCTGAGCAGGCATAGGACTGCAGCCTTAGGAACCAAGCAGGCAATCTTTGAAGCAGAGCCAGTTTTGAGAACTCGGCGCTTACTGCGTCTCAATCAATAAAATGACGTACTGAGCTCAGTTCTCAAATTCCAGTAAGCGAACGTAAAAAACCCAGTAAATGTCAATTTAAATTTGAGTGCATACTCATGGCTCCATCAATCAGAACTTCCAATGACAGTCCATCACTTTCTGAGGGAGTTTGCTTCACTGTCCAACAGCTCTTATTGCCAGGAAGTTCTTCCTAATGGTCAACTAAGGCTGCATAGACACCAAGCATTTAAAGCACACACACACAAAACACACAGACAGCTACAGTTACCATCGTCCTTAACAAACTACAGTTCCCTGGATTCTTGGAGGAGGGGAACATGCTTTAAATGTGGTTAAATGTATGGCTCCCCACCAACAACACTCCTCCCCCCTTTCGAATTAGAAAAAATAAGAATCTACAGCATCACATGTCACACTAAATCACCTATATAATAAATGGATGATATCAATAATCAGAGTGGACAGTTTGATATCACCCAAGTCTAATAAAAATATGAGCCGTCATACTTATTTAGAGAATGGGGGCTGCAATAGCTATACTAGGGAAGAAAGGGGTAAGAAATGAGAAAAGGAGTCAATGATAAAGTAAAATAAAGCAACTGTTTTCTGTTGATAGTTTTAAATACATTGAGAGTAGGAATTCTACAGTTTCTATACAGTACAGAAATATTAGCAAAACAAAGGACACTTAGCTATCTACTTTGCATATATAAATAGGAGGCTAACATGCTCTCACTATCATGTAAGTGAAATTGGAAATAAGTGATTTTTAAAGAAATCAACTTTTTTTTAAAAGAAAAACAGGAAAAGGACCAAGCTGATCAGCAGCCCGACCCCCTCTCTGCGTAAGAAAACAATTTGGCTGAGTTCTACGGGGTTTTACCCCGAAGTTAACAGCCCCATCATATGCAGGCTCTTTCTCCCGTAATTGGCCGGCCTCTAAAACAAAGTCAGCAAGGCATTTCAAAGGCAATCAGGAACCCAGTCCCGGTCCGAGTCCCGCTATTGTACCTGCACATGTCCTTGAAAGGAGAGAGAAGAAAAGACTGCCCGGTTTCGTTTCCTTCCCTGGCTGGTGCCAAGTCCTACCAACCAGCTCTCCGCAGTGCCCTCAGCACCGCATTTCTGCTCCTGGGTGGCATCTGAGACGGGAAAGGTGAGCTGGGAAGCTGGCAGTTTTGCCCTAGGACTTTCTCTGCAGGCAAGGGAGATGCCATCCCAAGAGTCTCTGCCAGCCTGCCTGCTTCGGCTCCTGCCACCGGCTTTGGAGTCAGCCGCCTCCAGGCCCCCCCTTAAGCCTCCCCCCAGCTTTGCAGGAAGCGCAAAGAGGCTTTGTCAAAGCACAGAGGCTGCGAAACTGTGCAGAGGATGCGATGCCACAACAGAGAGGGTTTGCAGAGAGCGCTCCAGGCAGGCAGGCAGGCAGGCAGAGATGTTCTCTGCAGTAACAGGCGACACTTTAGATACGTATGCTTAGTGCTGCCGTTCAGGTTGGCAGATGTGGGGAGAAATCAAAGCTAGGGACTTGCACAGGGACTACTGCCCTCCTCCACTCGCTGCCCCCACCCCCCACTGCGCCTAGAGTTGAGGACAGGGAAGATACTGGCTTCGCTTTGAATTTTAATTCAAAGCTGGTGAATTCGCACTTCCTAATTCACACAGCTTTGAAATTTGCACCTAGCCGAATGTTGCGATGCAGGTATCTGACCAATTGATATGGGTCTTAGGGGGAAGTGTGCAGGGAAAAGACGTCTGTCTGTCAAGATAATGTACGGAAATGCATTAGCCCAGGGGGAATTGCTTGCGGAAGCATGCATGGAAATATGTATACCTTTGGAGAAATTTGCACTGAAATGCTGGTGAATTTTCATGAGGACATTAAAGAAAAAACTGCAAATTTCTCTGAATTTTTTGACTTGTTAGAAGACACCCCCCCCATTCCCCTCACAGAGCTACAATTTCCAGAATGGTTTAACAACCAGTCCCTCTTCTGGGAATTCACCACCCTGAGCAAACTACAATTCCCGGGTTTCTTTGCAGGAAGCCGTGACTGCTTCAAGTGGGATGATACTGCTTTCTGTGTCTAGTGCAGATGGAGCCAAAGTTTGGGGGAAATAAGCTTTTAATTTTTAATGGAAAGGTTTCCACCCAGCCTGCCTTCAGGTCACCTGCCTGCCCTGTGCCATTTCACCTCTGGGCCCTCTCCTTATTCAGTTATCTCCTTATTCAGGGTGTCTCTTAGTGACACCCTAAGACCACCTTTCCCACATGCTGCCTCCTTGTCAGGTGTTTGGCTGCTGTTTCAGGCAGGGATTTTCCAGCCCTATCTGGAGATGCTGTTTTATTGCACCTGGGACCCAGATCTTCTACCACAGAGCAACAGTCCTTCCACACAGGACGTGGCTGGCAAGATGTTGAGCAGTCTTCACTTGGGTCCATTCGCTGAAATGCTTTGCTATTTAGGTGCTCCATGGGAATGCCAAGGCAGCTTCTACTGGCAGCATGGGGCTGAGTTTGGTCTTGTCTCAAGTGGAGATCAGGAAGAAGGATCTGATTGATTTGACTGTCATGCTCTTAGTTTTCAGCTGTTTCGCTTTCAGCTGCCTGTCTGGTCACCATCTTGTCCTTTGCCTCAGGTAGCAAAATCTCTTAAGATGGCCATGGGAACTGAAGAAGAATTGTTCTGATCTTTCACCTTGTGGTAAGAGTTCCCTGTGAGAAGGATATTGCCATCTGTTTGGTGTGAGGGCCATATCTTCTTCTATCAGCTTGATCATACAGGCTGCTGGATTTGACAGACATATGGAGAGTCAGGCCTGGCCTGTTTTGCCGCCTGAGGTCAAGAGGAGTCCTCCCTGTTCCACATATAGAAGCTGACTGGACTGAGAGCTGAATCTTACCTCAGCATGGTGACAACAAGTACGGCTGGGCAGACCCAATAAAAGTTTTCTCCATCAAAGTTCTGCAGGGGACTAAGGACATACGTGCTGTTTCTGTGTGGATTTTCAAGGGATAGTCCTTAAAAATCTGTGCAGAGACATTGATGCTAAAAAATAGATGTTTTAGAATCACACACTGAGGGCAGCCAAGTTTTTTATGTACAGTTCCAACTGAGAGTGATGGAACGGCCTGTCACTCCCAGAGGGATTTGCTTTACTTCATTTGAAACTTGTGGCAGCCACAATCTCCTTGTGCTAGCTGCTCCAGGCTGTGGACGGCTGGATGGCTGAGTATTTTAGAAGGAAAGCAGGGGGTGGGGAGTTACCAGCTTACAAAGAGGAGAGAGCGCTGCAAGACACCTCATAAAGGAATCTACAGAACTGCTGGTACTGAAACAGACTCGTGATCTGATCTGGGTTATGATCTCCTCAGATAAAAGCAGATGAGTCTGCTTTGAGATCTGCCTTTTGCCAGTGAACTGGTTTTATAATGAATTGATTTTAGAATGCTGTATTATTTTATTGTTGTTAGCTGCTCTGAGCCTGGCTTCAGCTGGGGAGGGCGGGATATAAATAAATTATTATTATTATTATTATTATTATTATTATTAGGTATCATCCTCCACCACACCTGAGCTTAAGGGTGCAGGACCCACTGAACTCTGTCCCCTCCATCGCTTCATTGACACTGCCTGCCCGCTAGCATTTACTGTCTGAGGCAACTGCCTCAGTGTGTCTATTGGCAGGACTGGCCTCATATTTGCGGGTGTGTGTGTGTGTGTGTGTGTGTGTGTGTGTATCCAATGCCCCACCTGTGTAGTTCTGCTGGCACAACAGGATTTCGATCTTTTTTCCTCATGTGCTCCTCAGATCTGCTGGGGGGGTCCCCCAACTCTCTGGAGCTGATTTTGAGGGTTCTGGGGGTGGGGCTGGGAGAACAGGAGATGAAGAGAAAGCTCTCTGATGTCCATTGCATCAGCAGAGCTGTGGTACTGGATTCATTAGGGATCATACCACATCCATGTTCAGTACCACCCTGGGTATCGTAACCCGCCCAGAGAATTTAATGTGATAAAAAGTGATGGGGTGGCATACAAACATCCTTTATAAATATAGTGGTACCTCGGGTTACAGTCACTTCAGGTTACAGACGCTTCAGGTTACAGACTCCGCTAACCCAGAAATAGTACCTCGGGTTAGGAACTTTGCTTCAGGATGAGAACAGAAATCGTGCGATGGTGGCATGGTGGCAGTGGGAGGCCCCATTAGCTAAAGTGGTACCTCAGGTTAAGAACAGTTTCAGGTTAAGAACAGACCTCCAGAACGAATTAAGTTCTTAACCTGAGGTACCACTGTACGTCAAACAGTAGCTGCCATCATCAAGGAAACACAACCCACTAGAAATCAGCCTGGGTTAAAGGAATTTTGAGCGGCTGGTGCAGAAAACTGCAAAAGGAAATCAAGACCTCAGCGCGACGGGACCCCAAACTCATTGTGGCTGTCCGTGTCCTTCCCCCAGACCTGACCATGTGCCAGATATAACATGTGCTAGCTGTGAGTCCAGTATGACAACTGGAGGTGTGGGATTTGGGGGTGGGTGGGAAAACCACAACACACTCCCCCTCTCCGCGCTTTGCCGCTTGGAAAGAAAACAGTTGACATTCCAAAAGTTCTTTCCCCCCTGTTGGGTTACCATGGTCCTGTTTTCTAGATTAGGCCCTGTTATAATACGCCTTTTGTCCCAGAGGATGCAAGGTGGGCGACTTATGCTGAGAGGGGCAGAGGGGAAACACAAACACACCCAGCCTCTTCCGCGGCCAAGACATTTTAAACGTTGTTTCAACAATTTCACAATAATTTCCCAAGGAGATCAGACTTAAGGCTGGAGTGGCAGATCAGAGCCAGCTGGACGACACTCAGGCTGTGTGGGCCACGGAGGGGCAAACTTCGCCAGAAGCCTTTAAAAGGGGGCAGATGTTGCTGGGGTGAAATGCCTAGGAGAGGGGGCAGGCTTTCTTGTACCAGCTGTGGGGTCACTAAGCGAACTTTCAGAACAGAATGTCTGCTGAACACCCTGATTTATTTGTGGATGACATCAGATAAAAGTGAATATCAACCCTACTTTCCAGAGCATTTTCTGGTCACTTTCCTTGCTACAAAAGTCCTAACTTTTGGGGGAGGTGGGATTGTTGCGCAAGACCTCCCAATCAATTATAACCACACAACCCGAATTTGCTGGTATGTGATCCCATCTGAAAATAGCAAAAGCCTGAATTTCCAACCAGATAGAGAATAGTGGCTAAGAGACAAAGGCCAAGACTCATCAAGCCCCTCATTCAAATTTTGCCCCACCATTAACTTATGGACTAGGCAAATGATTTTTGGGGGACCTCGCTTCTGAAACTGGGAGGGCTGTGCATTTATTTCTGTTCTCTGTTTCCATTCTTTAACCAGATTCTGATCCATAAGGGGACGTGCCCTCTTACGCCTTGACTCCTAACCTTCCTCACGATGCACACATATTTGCACGAAATTTTGCCTAATACACATATTATTTTTGCAAAGCAATTTCCTCTTTTGTGATGCATTTCCGTAGGTTAATTTCACTAACATATGCATTTTTACACACATACCCAAGAACATTTGCATTTCTGTATATGGTTGGAGAACTTCATTGCAAAATTCAAAGGGTGAGTTTCAAAGGGGGGCTGCGTTTTGGCTCACATACTGCTTTGGAAAGTGTGAATTGAGTAGGTTCGTCTTTAAATGCTAAGAGAATGTAATTTCTCTCCCCCACCATTCCTGGTGTATTGTCCCATTCCTTGCTTATCCAATGTAGCTATGTGGGACCAAAGCTCTCTCTCTCTCTCTCTCTCCTCCACCCCCACTATTTTCAGTATTTTGTTGAAAAGCCTAAGTCGCTCTCCAACACCACATGCCCAGGGAAAAATCTGTCTCATGCTGGATCCTACGCAGAATGTCTAGTCCAGGGGACGTTGTGCTATGCGAGTAAATATCAATAACCATTAAGTCATTTCCTTGGGACTGGAAGGAAATGAGTGCAAGAGGTACACCAGGTTCTCAGAAGCAGCCAGAAAGGTCAGGGGTTTTAAAAACATACTTGCCAAGGGCTTATTTTTTATTTTCTTAATCGTTAAAAGCACCATTAGCGTGTGGTCTAAGGCTTGAAAGCCACCAGGCAACTTCAATAAAACTGAGTTTTGCAGGCAAGATCAAACTAGCCAGTGTAAATTAATGCCAATAAAGCAAACAAGCACCCACAAAAGCTGAAGCCATAATCAATTTGCTAGTTGGGTGGCGCTGTGGGTTAAACCACAGAGCCTAGGACTTGCCGATCAGAAGGTCGGCGGTTCGAATCCCCGCAACGGGGTGATCTCCCATTGCTCAGTCCCTGCTCCTGCCAACCTAGCAGTTCGAAAGCACGTCAAAGTGCAAGTAGATAAATAGGTACGGCTCCGTTGGGAAGGTAAAAGGTGTTTCCATGTGCTGCTCTGGTTCACCAGAAGCGGCTTAGTCATGCTGGCCACTGACCCGGAAGCTGTATGCCGGCTCCCTCAGCCAGTAAAGCGAGATGAGCGCTGCAACCCCAGAGTCGGCCACAACTGGACCTAATGGTCAGGGGTCCCTTTACCTTTAAGATGACACAAGACTCTGTTGTTTTTGCTGCAGCAGATGAACACTGCAAGTCTTCTGCAATGCACGTTAATGATGTCCTTTATTTTGATGCAGCCAGAATCACATGAATGCTGTACCAATTAGAGATGACATCATTGGGAACTTGGTGTCCCCCAGATGTTGCTGGTCAATAACTCCTGCAACTGGCCGACCACATGTGGAGGACCACAGGCTCTCCATCCCTGAGTAAGTTCAACTACACAGATATAACCATGAGCTGACACCAATAGCCAGCAAAAGCCACATATAACAAATAACTTTTTCTCTGGTGCCCAGATGACTTCATAGCCAGCCCCTGTCTTATTCCAAAGGGGAGCCCATCCCACAGACTGGGTGCCACCACTGGGAAGTCTCTGCTCCTGGTCATCACAAGATGGGGTTTTGTAGGCTGCAGCACAGAAGATCTTACTGACTAAGCAGCCTGGCCTCTATGGGAGAAAGTTTCCCCCCAGATAACCCAACTCCAAGCTACATTGTGTTTTAAATATTTTTTTCTGATTTTTGGATTTAAATGCAAGTCATTAAATGAAAATATGTTTCCAGTGCTCTGAACGCTGACCTAACTGTATATTTTTTTGAAGTCAGGGTGTTAAACTGGTTGTAAATTTTAGTGGAAAGAAAGCTAGGTCAACAGGCAGCGCTTTGGAAAATCTCAGAGTTGCCCATTTCTCTCCCTGGAGGCCTGTTAATATCTGAAATGCCCAAGAAACGCAAGAACTTGAGCTGCTCTGACACCAGCCCTTTCTCAACCTGGTGCCCTCCAGATGTTTTGGATTATAACTCCCAGACATCCGGAGCACACCAAGTTGGCAAATATTGCCTTAAACAAATCAAGGGAGCTCTTTTTCAACCCAGTTGGGTTTCAAAAAATTCAGCTTTCTTGTCCTTAATTGCCACCATTTCTGATGTAGAGAAAGATGAAGCACTTATTTAAAAAAATAATGAAGGTGGGGGGGGGTGGGTGATAGGGAGTTCAACTCTGTATGCTTCTAGACCAGCGGTTCTCAACCTGTGGGTCCCCAGATGTTGTTGGACTACAACTCCCATCATCCCCGAGCTCTGGCCTTGCTAGCTAGGGGTGATGGGAGTTGTAGTCCAACAACATCTGGGGACCCACAAGTTGAGAAAGGCTGTTTTAGACTGTTGCCATTTTGGGGGGATAGGAGTCAATCACATGCCAGCAAATTCAGGATGTGCAGTTGATGGGGGACTCTTAGGGAACAAGCCCACTTCCCCCCAAAACTGGATTTCTTGCAGGAAGGAAAGTGACAAGAAAATGCAGCAGAAAGTATGGGATAACAATTGCTTTGACACAGCAATCTGCAACATACCTTTAAAACAACATCATGCCACTTTAGTCATAGCTTACCCCAAAGAATGCAGAGAACTGTACTTTGTTAAGGGTGCTGTGAGCTGTTAGGGGACCCCTGTTTCCCTCACAGAACAGCAATTCCCAGAGTTCCCTGTGAAGAGGGATTGATTGTTAAGCCGCTATGAGAATTGTAGCTCTGTGAGGGGAATTAGGGAGCTGCCTAACAACCCTCAGGACTCACAGGGAAGGAGCTCAGGGGCTTTGTGGGCACCAGGAAAAGAACTCAAGGGCTTCATTGTGCCCACGGGCACCATGTTGGTAACTCCTATGCTCTCTGATTTATGGTGGTTGTTTCTTAAAAAAGAAAAAAGATCCCGGTTCATGGCCTAAAAACGAAACAGAGTCTGTCCGTTAATACATCCGAAGGCTAGCAAAACCAGTGCCAAAAGATGATTGTAATACTTTTCCTGAATTACTTCCAAGATTTCCGACAAGAGAGGGAAAGATATCAATAGATAAGCTCTTTCGGAGTGTTCAGTTTTGTCTGTTGAGTGTGAATTTGCAAGAGAAAGAGGCTTTGGGGAAATAGTTCATTGTTTTCCAGTGAAAAGAGCTGGAAAAATAAAGCTTTAAAGTAAATCAATCTGTTTGCAGCTGCATTGGCTCAGCAGAATTCTCTGTTTTAAAAAAATAAAAATAAATCAAAGTATTAACAAGCAGCCCCCATATGTACCAGAAATGCCAGCCCAACATGAGTAACTGCCTGGAGGCACATCTTCATGCATTGAATACAGATGCTTGCAAGAGGCACCTACACATGAACAACTGTTTCCACATAGGTGCTCTGTGCAGTTGGGACCACAGATGTCCACTGGGTGGGGCTGGCACAGAACCTGACACTGGAGCAGGAAGTGGAAGTGCAGCCTTGCTTCAGCTGCCCCATGGATTTTCCCAGGCATGGAGAACATTTCTGAACAGAGCTACACCTGCACTCCAAAACAGTAGACCGCAGCATCACGTGTGCTTCTTTCCGCTCTAATCCTGAGCACTGAAAGGAGAGCATTGCAAGCTTATTCTGGGTTAGAGGAGTCCTTGCAAGTACACACTCAGCTGTGCTAACGCTTTGGAGACACCTGACTTTCAGTGAGTTGCATACAGAACAATACACCTCCAAATACCAGTTGTTTGGAGAGAGCTGCTGCTGCACCCAAGTTCCGCTTGCAGACTTCCCATGGGTATCTGGTTGGCCGTTGTGATAACAGGATGCTATAACTAGGGATGCAGGTGGCACTGTGGTCTAAACCACTGAGCCTCTTGGGCTTGCCGATCGGAAGGTGGTTCGAATCTCCGCCACGGGATGAGCTCCCGTTGCTCTGTCCCAGCTCCTGCCAGCCTAGCAATTCGAAAGCATGCCAGTGCAAGTAGATAAATAGGTACCACTCCGGCGGGAAGGTAAATGGCATTTCTGTGTGCTCTGGCTTCCATCACGGTGTTTTGCTGCACCAGAAGTGGTTTAGTCCTGCTGGCCACATGACCCAGAAAGCTGCTTGTGGACGAATACTGGCTCCCTCAGCCTGAAAGCGAGATGAGTGCCGCAACCCCATAGTCGCCTTTGACTGGACTTAACCATCCAGGGGTCCTTTAACTAACAGGATGCTGGACTAGGTGGGCCATTGGCCTGATCCAGCAGATCTCACTATATGTTGCTATATTCCAACTCAGTTCTGTTTTATAGAGCACCAGCAGAGGTATAAGGGTCTGGGTTGCAGGGAGACAAAGGCCCATTATAGTGGACGCTCGGATTGCGAACGTGATCCATGCAGGAGGCATGTTCTCAACCCGCAGCGTTCGTAACCCACAGCGCCGCATCTGTGCACGTGCGGGTTGCGATCTGGCGCTTCTGCGCATGCGCGACTGCCGAAACCCGGAAGTAACTTGTTCCGGTACTTCTGGGTTTGGGTGCGTCCATAACCCCAAGAAAACGCAACCTGAAGCATCTGTAACCTGAGGTATGACTGTACTATTTTTGCAGGAGGGTCCTTGTCTCCAGCATCCTAGAGCTGCCTGACAGCAGCATGAGAGGGGAACCTTTTAGCCACTGAGAAGACATCTTCTCACCCTCTGTGTTGATTGGAGCCACTCACCGCGAAAGGAGGTGAGTCAGCAACTGAGGATTGGCTCCAAGGGTCACTCTGGAGAAAGAGTGTGGGAAGATCTTTGAGGAGGCATTGCTCCATATATTCTAAAAGCGAAGCATTCAGGAACACTGAAAACACAAGGTGCTTCAGTTTCAAGGGAATGGTGCACAAGTTTTATTATGTACAAAGGAACTTGAAGGAAAACACAACAGAAGTCATTCTGGAAGAAGATCCTGCAGCACTGAAAATCATTTGCCCATGTAAAAATGCATTGCAACAATCAGTGCAAATCAGTGCAAATCTCCAAATAAATGAAGCGAAAAGGCAACACATGGAGATTTGCACTGATTGTTGCATACACTGTTATTGTTATTGTTATTAAATCTTAGAAGGGGGCATGGCTGTGAGAGGGTCTAGAAGGGATCATGCATATCTAAATTTTCCAGCACACTACTAAGTGCTAGTCCTTACTAACCTGAGTTGTGGTGAACAAGGTGTACTGTAAACTCAAACCCCCATTTTAAAGGTGTGCGAGCTTATCCATTTGTAAAACACAGGCTTGGAGCTTTATCATTTCTACTCAGGTTTCTTGCCTTGAGACAAGTTGCCCACATTTTCTCACTGGATTCCCAGCAGTGAAATGTGTCTTTATGAGGAGGGCAGGCTTTCGCTGTCGAAAAACCAGATTTCCAATAGGCAAAATAGTTTGCTCGGATTTATGATTTCCTGGCTGGCACAACTCAGCTCCACCCCCCTTCCTTGCTAAGCCACCTGTTTCAAGCCTGGCTTTAACTGCAGAGAGCTGGGAATCTGCACTTGACGTCTGAGTGATTCACCCAACATTAAAAAAAAACCACTGGGATTGAGCAGGCATGAGATTCTACAAAAAGACTGATGCAAGGAAGGAAATAAGAGAAATCACAGCAGGCTCTGAAAAGGAAGTTACACCACCCTGAGCTCCTTGCCAGAAAAACAATTCAGATAACAAATGAATGAAGCTGAGTCACTTAAAAGATTGAATCAAGTACTTTGTAAGGTATCCTTGACCCAGTCTGCTAGTGTATCAATTTGCTGCCCCTGTTTCATTACATTTGGGCTGTTGGAAAGTTATTAAAGTCATTATTTATTTTGTATAACTTATATACCACTTAATATCATAAAATTTGAATGTTGTTTTTTAAAAAAAGAGTAATTCCTGTTTTATTCTGTTTTTATTAGTGTTTGTTTGCTGCCTTGAGTCTCCTTGGAGAAATGATAGAATTTTCAAAATTAAATAAAATATCCTGTGTTCCAGAAATCAACTTGATGGCGGTGGTCATGAAGCCTGTCTTTCAGACAATCACCTTGAATGAAAACAACCCTACACAACCTTAGGGCACGTCCAGGCTGTCACACTTCAGCAGAAAGAACAGTGAATGGAAAACTATGGGGAGAAATACAGGGAAACAACTATTTGATGGTGATATCATATAACCTTTGTGCACATTTCGCAAAGACAAATTTATTTACGTTTTAAAAAACGACCACACCACCATTTAATATAATAAATTTCTCTTAAGTGGTTTGCGTAAATGCAATAAAAGCACAATGATATCATTTGATGCAGCTTCCTAAAAGCTAGATAAAAATACAGCAAAACAGTATAGCACAGATAAAACTGAGGTGTCCAAAAGGAAGTGTTAACTATTAAGAGTCAAAATCCAGGAAAGATGAACAAACACATAGATAGGGTCCTTTCCAAGGCAGTGGTAAGTTAAAGTCACTTAGTGTGATCAACTTACTCCAGTGGAATATTGTTGTGCGAGAGGATGCACAAGCAGGTTGCGTTTGTTTCACAATGAATTGTGCAACACAGCGGAAGCTGTGTTGGATTCCTGTGTTGTGCAACATGAAAACTAACCCGGCTTCTAGCACAAAAGTAGAGAACTCTGTATAAGCTCCATACATTTTAAAGAGGTGAGACTTGTGAGAGTCCCATGGACTGCAAGAAGACCAAACCTATCCATTCTTAAGGAAATCAGCCCTGAGTGCTCACTGGAAGGACAGATCCTGAAGCTGAGGATCCAATACTTTGGCCACCTCATGAGAAGAAAAGACTCCCTGGAAAAGACCCTGATGTTGGGAAAGATTGAGGGCACAAGGAGAAGGGGATGACAGAGGATGAGATGGTTGGACAGTGTTCTCGAAGCTACGAATGTGAGTTTGACCAAACTGCAGGAGGCAGTGGAAGACAGGAGGGCCTGGCATGCTCTGGTCCATGGGGTCACGAAGAGTCGGACACGACTAAACAACAACAACAATTTTAAAGAGGTGTTTCAAGGTCATTAGTCCATCACTGAGATGGTTCCCTTCTGCACTGTCCCCAAGTGACAATCCGCTGGTTGTGGAACGGCCATCTCTGCAGGAGATCTTTAAATCTGGCTTGGTTTCTATACTGGGGGAGGTGGTCTGCCAATCAGGATGTTTGCTCAAGATAAACCTCATCTGGAAGGGACCCCAGTTTCCCAAGGAAGAACTTTGTGCACTTGACAACAACAGAAGCAGAAGGAACTGGATGAATGTAAACAGAGAGAGTCAGACCAAAAGAGAGGGATTCTCCTGGGAGCTTAACATAGGCAGCGTCTTTTGTATGTAAAAGATGTTTCAAAACAAGCAGGACCAAGTAAGCAAGTGAAACCAGCATTAATATTTGTTGACATTATTATTTTTCAGCGGGGTCAGTGCTGAGCAAATGGAACATCTTACTAGGAAGTCTCAGTGGCTGTCAAAGAGGGCTTTCCCAACAGCCAAAGTTAACAACCCATTTAAGGGGGTCACTAAATTATGGGCGGTTAGCTGTCCAAATAGACATCCATAATCCCTAATGACTGGCTATGTTGGCTAGGGTTGATGGGAGTTAGAATCCAAAACATCTGTAGAACATCTGATTGGTTTCTCTTGCAAATAAGCTGTCATTAGCAGACATGGTGGTATGTTGTTGGTTTTGCATTCGGAATAAAAAGTTTAAGATAAGAGAGAATCCCATGCCTCCCTTTGAAGAGCGAAAAGAGGATACAACATTCTGGTTTCCATCCCCTGCCTCCACCAAGCCTCACATCCATTGATATGTTTCCCAGCTGGGCTATATGCATCGGGCAGATGTCAGCTCCCAGACACACAACAATCTGAAAACACACTTCCCACCCCCGTGCCTCCGGGATTTCATGATGATAAAGGGTCTGGAAGCCAAGCGTGATGAGGAGCAGTTGAGCAAGTTGGGTATGTTCAGGCTGGATAAGATGAGAGGAGATAGGATAGTCATCTTCAAATATCTAATGGGCTGTTCCATGGAAGATGCAGCAAACTTGTCTTCTCCTGCTCCAGAGGGTAGGACCTGAACCAATGGATTTAAATGTCAAGAAAAGAGGTTCTGTCTAAACCTTAGGAAGAACTTTCTGGTGGTAAGAGACAGTGGAACAGACTCCCTTGGAAGGTGGTGGACTCTCCTTCCTTGGAGGTTTTTAAGCAGAGGTTGGATAGTCATCTACCATGAATGCTTTAGTTGAGATTTTTGCATTTCAGAGGGTTGGACTAGATGACCCTATGGGCCCCTTCCAACTCTACAGATTCTATCTGTGGGTATCATCTGGGTGACAATACCAAACGGCAGTCTCATCCTGCCTGCCTGATTCCAGATCTCTTTAGCTATACCTCCGTGGCTATGAGCCAAAGGGGACTTAGTTATGAAACATTTTGAAAACTCTGAAATCAGGAATGCAAAGAGGTCTCTGCAAAAAAATAAAAAATAAAAAGCAAAAGCAAAAAGGGCTTTGATCTGACACTGAGCACAATTAATTTCCCTTTCCCATCTTCCCCCAAGTTCAGAGCAATTTAAAAGGCATTATTTTTTTTCTATGTCTGTAAAATGGGCCCCATTTGTCTGAGCTTTGGGGAACTTGACAGGTTTGAAGTGCTGTGAGAAAAATGCATGCAAATTTCATGCCATTCAGACTGAAAATGCTGAAGAGTGCCTTCCATTAAATCTAATGGAAAGTTCATTAGAGGTTACCCCTTATATAAATGCCTCTCAAAATGGACACCTTTTGTCCAATCTCTCTGACGTTTGGCAGATATGATGCCCCGAGGGAGTAGTGCAATCTCCGCAAGTATCGTGCCAATCAGATTTTAAACACTGAAGTTTTAGGTAGGAGAAAATAGACCCAGCTATAGGTCTATTTGCATCTTTCTTTGACTAGATCCTGTGTTCTCATGAACATCAAACCACTCTTCATACAGGTACCTGTTAGTGCTGTGCAGGACTTTATACACCTGCAGGACAACAGCTCCAGAATTAACTCTGGGGCTAGTTTTCCTGTCATTCACTGCATGGGAGGAGAGAGGCCAAGAGGCAGAGATGAATCAGGCTGATGAAGAGTCACAGGTGTCTCTTCCTCCTGCTGTGAAAAGTTCCCCTTCGCAATTGTGTCCCAGAACCAGAAGAGGCATGAAAAGAGTGGAGAAGAGGTTGGCTTCATGCAGGTGCAGTCTCCGATTGCTTGGGGAAAACCCTGGAGAGGCAGGAACTGTGGGGAAGTGGGGACTTTCAGACTCAGCAACTGATCCATGGGGCAAGACTTACTGAGGATGAGCTGCTGTGCTCATTAGGCTTAACGCTCCATCAAATCTGTGCAAATCGTGTTTTTGCTAATGGTTAACTCCAGCTTGAAAGGTGTGGTTGCTGGTGGCTTGCTCCTGTCAGTGGCAGTGGTTCTAGGATGTGGCTGTAGCTCAGTGGCAGAGCACTTGCTTCGTATGCTAAAGGTCACAGGTTTGATTCCCAATGGCATCTCCAGAAACAGCTGGGAAAGAGACTGAGTCAGTGTAGACAATATTGAGATAGATGGGCCAATTATTCCGACGAAGGTAGAATGGCAGATGAAATTAATGGACTATGCAGAATTGGACAAAATGACAGGAAGTATTCGAAACCTGCTGGACCAGAGATTTACAGAAGATTGGAAGAAGTATATGAATTATTTGAAGAGCAACTGTAATCAACAAATTACGCTAGTAGGACTACAAAAAGTTTTGTAAGGAGAAATATACGAAGTGTTACAAAGTAGAGAAAGATAGAGATATTGGTTATGAGTTTGAAATGTAATAGGGAAGATAAGAAATGCATACTGAGAGACTAGATTGGAAAATTTTCAGACAGGATTGATGGAAGTCAAAAATTTGAATAAGATGTAAAAGTATGTTTAATTACTGTTGAAAATGATATGTTAAAAAAAACCTAATAAAAATTATATTAAAAAAAAGAGAGAGAGATAGATGGGCCAATTGTCTGATGCAGTGTAGGGCAGCTTCCTGTTTTCCTATAGTGACTGACAGTGGCTCTCCATGATTTCAGGCAGGGGGCCTTCCCAGCCCTACTTGCGGATGCCGTTGGGGATCGCAACTGAGACCTTCTGCACACACAGCAGATGCTCTGTCGCTGAGCTACAGCCCTTCCCCGAACACAGCAGGACCTGGCTCTCCATGATGCTTAGGCGCCCACAGCCCCATCTCTGTATCCCGGGCAGAGAAGGAGGAGCCATCCTTTCTGACCATGGTGTGATTCACGCCGCCACCTCTTCCAAAGCAGAAAATCAGCCACAGGCTGGTTTGGGATCGGGTGTGTCAAAACCTGGGACCTTCTGGCACACGGCACTCCTCAAGTAATCAGATTTCATTTTGCTAATAATCTCTGCACCCCTCACGTGCGACAACAGCCTGGGCGCCTTCCATAGCCGAGCAAAGCAGCCTTAATTCAATTTTGCTCGGGAAGAAATGTTCTCTTTGCAGGGCCAAGAGCTCGTCATGCGCACTTCCGCATGACAGAACTGTTTATGTTCAGGTTGCAGCCCCATTGGCGCAACCTATTATTTCGTGTGGAGCAAAAAAGAGAGAGAGAAGGAGCAAGATGATTATACCAGCCAAATGGGTAGGAAACAAGCCTGCCACAGCTGGCTTCTGTGGCTCTGGCCTTAACATGGATTTAAAACACAGGAAGCCGCAGGTGGGGCATTTCGGGATCTGGAGATGAAAAGCATCCAGGACAGTTGCAGAACCTTTTCCAGTTTGAGGGCCACATTCCTTCCTTGACAGCCTTCTGAGGGCCACCCACTGGTGATGGGTGGGACCAGAGGCAAAAGATGGGCAGTGTAACAAACACAAATTCTGCCTTTTTGTCGAAAGGTAACATTTTATCAAAACACAGCCATCCTTTTTGAAATCCACACTTCTTGACTTTTGCAACACACTCCTCCAGCCAAATAATGTGTACAGTGGTACCTCGGGTTACATATGCTTCAGGTTATGTATGCTTCAGGTTACAGACTCCGCTAACCCAGAAATAGTGCTTCAGGTTAAGAAATTTGCTTCAGGATGAGAACAGAAATTGTGCTCTGGCGGCGCGGCGGCAGCAGAAGGCCCCATTAGCTAAAGTGGTGCTTCAGGTTAAGAACAGTTTCAGGTTAAGAACGTATCTCCAGAATGAATTAAGTACTTAACCCGAGGTACCACTGTATAAAAATGCAAATGCCAGAGTGACGTGTGCCTAATAATGAAAAAAATAATAATAATGAAATAAGCATACAAACATATTAGGGGAAAAGTGCTTTGCAAAAATGTGTTTATCAGTAAAAAATACATACCAATATATGGGTATTAAAGGGGGGGAATCACAATTCTGATAAACTTTCACAAAGACTTAAAAAGAAAACAACTGCAAACTTATATAGAAATGTGGGGAACTGAACTCAAGAAGAGAATTGTGGGCCACATTCACACCAAACAGTGAATGCACTTTCTTCCCCAAAGAATCCTGGAAGCTATAGTTTGTAAGTGTTCTCTGATGGTGTTCCCCATGTGCCTTAAATGTGCTTTAAATGTCTGGTGTGGGTGTGACCTGAGACAGAAAATGAAATTGACACATTCGCCCATTCTTTAGTGGAATTCAAGTTGTTTGAGACGCAGAGCCTGAGCAGAACACATCTGCCTTTGCTATTGCTTAGAGGCACTTTTTAGTTAGACAGTTGTATAAAATACATTTGTCTTCTTGTAATTTCCTGTGCATGGGCCAGTAAACAAACTGCTCTCCGGCAACAAGAGTCCACTGTAATGCAAAGGAGGCGAAAACAATCTCCCCCCACCACCTTTTATGTTATTGCAGTAATCTTTAGTGATCTCATCTGTTTTTGTTCTTTTACTGTGCAAACATAAATCGAACCCGGTGCAATCAGAGGCCGGTTATTTATTTCAGTGACAACTTTGCAAACATTTCTCTCTCTTTCCCTTGGCCCCATCACACAGCGGAGCTGGGAAGGCCCTAGACAGGGGTAGCCCTGAATCCTACAAGCCTTCCAAACTCCTGTTTTCAACCTTCTGCTCAAATTCAGATGCGTACCTGGAAAATCTGGGGGTGTTAGGGGAGGGGTAGTACCTCTGGTGGGCCACACATCATGCTCTTTCTGGGGTAGTTTGTCTACCTTTGGTCTTCACCCAGCACTCAGCTCTCACCTGTGGCTCCTAGAAGCTGGCAAAACAACAACAAACCAACCTATGGTCACGTAAAGCATCCTCCATAAACACATGAAACGTAACCGGCTGTGTTCTTAGATAAATAAGGCATACTATCATTGTATCAAATGGAATGGACACCATTACATGGATGGACCTTATGCATGAACTGACTAGAGAATTATCTGATCCACTGGGTCTTCTGCTTTGTTCGGTTGTTGAACTTTATGAGTTACTTCTGTTGAAATTTGATACAATGAATAGTACAGTGGTACCTCAGGTTACATACGCTTCAGGTTACAGACTCCGCTAACCCGGAAATAGTACCTCGGGTTAAGAACTTTGCTTCAGGATGAGAACAGAAATTGTGCTCTGGTAGCGCGGCGTCTCAAATCCTCAGCGAGTCAGGGACTTCCCATACATGTGAAGACAGGCTCTGGCAGATTGAGCAGATGAGACCAGTAGTGGGTCCAACGGTCAAGAAGGCAGTTTCGGCACTTGCTATAGATTGGGGGTTGTTAGCCTGGTCCCTACCGCCCACTAGTGGGTGTTTCAGGATTCTAGGTGGGCAGTAGGGGCTTCTATGGCACAAGTTGAATCCTCCTTCCATCAAGCACTGGTGGGAGTTAAGGAAATTTACTATCAAGAAAGATGCATTAGTGTGTGGTTAGGTATAAAAAGGTTGACTACCCCTGCTGCAGATGGAAGTGAGAGGCAGATGGGGCTTGTCAACCTGGGAAGGTAGCCCATCTAGGAGGAGAACTCTGGTTCTAAATCTCCACTGCCTTGTGGGATATCTTCAGGAGAAGAAAAGTCTAAGGAGTAAACCCTACACAAATCTGGAGTAGAGTCCCTAAGATGTTTGGCTGGCAACTCCTGCAGCCAAGCTGGTGCCAAACATACTGCTCTGCTTTCCTTTGGACCACACCAGCAAGGCCAAGAGGGGAGTTGTGTCATCTGGGTAGCCCAGGGCCTCCATACACACGGCTCAGGCTTTGGTGCTGCTAATACAGTGGTACCTCAGGTTACAGAAGCTTCAGGTTACAGACGCTTCAGGTTACAGGCTCCGCTAACCCAGAAACAGTACCTCAAGTTAAGAACTTTGCTTCAAGATGAGAACAGAAATTGTGCTCCGGCGGCGCGGCGACAGCAGGAGGCCCCATTAGCTAAAGTGGTGCTTCAGGTTAAGAACAGTTTCAGGTTAAGAACGGACCTCCGGAACGAATTAAGTTCTTAACCCGAGGTACCACTGTACAGTGGTTTGGCTTCACCCCCAGAAGCACACTCCATTGTCTCTCAAGACAGATGGGTGCTAGCAACCTGGGGGAAAACAATGGCTAGTGGAAGTCCACATTTGAATAGTTTGCCCATTGCATGCTCTTTTGCACAAAATACATGCTCAAAATGTAGAAAAGAAATGTTTTGATGCTTTCCAGTGCATTCATTCATAAAATATGCATTTTCTGTGCACAGAAAAGGTTGTAACCAATGCTAATCCTACTCAAAATAGACCCATTAAAACGAATGAACACAACTAACTTAGATCCACTAATTTCAATGGATTTATTCTTAGTAAAACTGAGCTGAATTACAACCCAAACTCTATTGCAGATCTTGTAGTATCTGACTGTGAGTTGTGTTCTGATCTGCAGGCAGCTTTGGGAGCACTGGACTGCTGTGAAAAGTTGCCTGAATAAATTCCTTCCCCATTGCTAGGAGCGATCCTGATCAAAATAATTTTTGCAAACATGTACAGGTGATAGAATATGCAGGAAAAGAGAAAAAGAAGTTCTGGATGCTTAACTCTGAGCTGTGGACAATAATAGAATAGAAACAAACAAAGAAAGAAACAGAAAAGCTTTGCAGTTGAACAGAGAGATTTCTAATTTTTATAGAACATTTGACTGCAGCCTAAGTGCTAAATCTCTGCCACGAATGCAAAATGTGGTGCAGACTTTTGGGGTGAATTTTCCATCTGTGGGTGGGGGGAAATAACCTGAAAGAAGCAGGATGTGCAAACCCAACTGTCTCATGTTGATGCTGACATTTTGGGGTGCTCCATAAGACTTGAGGGCAGCACCATTGGGGCGATGGGCTTGGGCCCCCCAGCAAATACCCAAACATACCACCCTTTGGAGCTGGCCCCACTGATCCCAGTGGTTCAGAACTAGGACCTCAGAATAAGGTGGTTTTACAAGTTATTCAGCACATGTGTGTGTTCCAGGGCACTGCCACTTAGCCTGCTGGCCGTTACATTTTTTCTGATCGTCCAGAAAAAGTTTGCATTTGCATCTCCTCCTTTAAAGGGATTTTAGAAGTCTCTGGTTTCCTTGCTGTCAGAGCAGGTTTTCCATCTGTGTGGCTCAATGCCACCCCCTAAGCTCTACACAAGGCTATATAAGAGACCCCAGCAGCTGGAAAACACTCAGAGCGGATGTATTTAGACAGGAGTCCAGAAGACGCAAAGAACTGGGAGCCTGGGGTAAGCTGCAACACTTACTTCTCTTAGCATCTCAAACTTCTTAGAGCTTGACTAGGCAGAACAAAATCTGAGCTTCTCCATCATTAAGTCCATTTTTAAAAATGGTGTGAGGTTGACTTTATATGCTGTTATATGCAAAAACCACTTACATACAACATGAAGAAATAGAGGCAGGGGGAGGAACCCGAAATTTTATTGCTGCTCGCTGGATTTAGACTGTGCTTTAATTTATCTTGATAATTGGGAAGTTTTTTTAAGAATGGGTTATACATATGCTAAACATATAAAATGTGTTGTTGTTGTTTTTAACCATGGAACCATTGTCTAATGCTTGGTTAAGTAGCAAGTCAGAAGCTTGTAAGAGGCAATTGTGTCAGAAGGGCAGAGGACAAATTCTTCTGCAGTGTGAAAACAGTGGATTTGAAAGGCAGGTTCATCATGTTGCAACAACTGGGAAAGTTGAAGGGACCACGCCAGCCAGGACAGAACCTCTGATTTAGGACAGGTTGCCCCTAATTTATTCACACCATTAGGTCAGAGAATTCAGGACTTGGATAAATTCCTCCCGATTTTTCTCCAGCTATCACTCAACATTCAGAATTTGAAAAAGGAGGGGAGCGTTAATTTTCAAAGATGTTCAATAAAGAGCCACCGCCGTGATCCAGGCAGCATGAAGAGCTTCTCATCTGGCGGAGAAATGGGTGGATGTGCCTAAGTCTCTGATATGAAGTCCTTTTGCTTTGCTTGGAATGGATGATTCCCGCACACACACACCCCTGCAAAAATAAAAAAAGGGGGGGGGGAATTCAGGCTTTATTTAATTGCATTGAAATGAAATGTATTGGCAAATGTGAACAAGAGTTTTAAAAAGAAAGAAAGAAAGAAAGAAAGAAAGAAAGAAAGAAAGAAAGACAGACCACTTTTTCATTCAACCGTCTAAACTCTGTTTTGTTTACATCTTGGGCAGACCTTCTTTAGACTTCAGATGGATTCTCCCACAAACATATTTACTTCAGAGGGATCTGAAGGAGATGTGTGGGAGGCAATTGCAATAGCATATTCTCCTCCATTTCATCTGTTTGCAACAAAACAAAACCGTGGGCCCTTCCAGGCTGTCACTATTTTTGGCTGAGATTTAATCACATACCAGCAAATTCGGGTGGTTGCAGTTAAAGCTGATCCAGAGCTCTTGCATAATGAAACCTGCTCTGCCCCCAAAGTGATGGTGAAATTCACTGGAATGTATGGGATGACAATTGCTTGACACAAAGTCGTATAACCTACCCACAAACTTAGTGCAAACAAATCAAGATGAATGCTTAGGTTGTCTGGAAGTGTTCCCAATTATATATGATGTTCTATTTCAATATTTCTAAAAAAACACAGGGTGGCGCATGTAGGGATTTGGGGGAGAAATTCAAATTTATGCTTGTTTAAAGTCAAACCTACCTGATTCACTCTTTCCGAAACAATATGAGAATGGACACACGGGCATCCTTCGAAATTTGCACTACTCTGAAATTTGCAATGTTGTCCTCTAGCCAAGTAATGTGTACAAAAATACGTAGACTGTGTGCATAAAGTGTGCATATAACTGCGCTAGTGAAAATAACATACAACAATGCATTGTTTCAGAGAAAATTGCTTTGCAAAAACACTGGTGAATTTCATGAGAACCTTTTTTTTTCATTAATCACAAACTAATGTGGAAATGTGCAGAACTGTCCTTAAAATAAAGAAAATGAGAAACTGAGAAAAAGGTGAAATTGATAAATTCACCCAGCCCTAATCACACGGTGATGCTGGAAAGTTAAGCTTATTTACAAGAGTTAAGAACATCAAGAAGTTTGTAATGTTCCGTTTCCTTTGGGACAGTTTTATGGCTGAGGTCTTTTGTGACTTGCATTGTTGGTGAGGATGCTTTAACTCAGCTGTCTCCAACCTGGACTCCTCCAAATGTTTCGCCTTATAATGTTGGTTGGGGCACCAGGTCGGCAAACTATTTTTAAACGTTTTGCTGCTTTATATACTTTTGGTTATATTGTACACTGCTCTGGGTTTATTTTAATGAAGAGTGAGATAGAGATCAAATAAACAAATGGCAAGAAGCATTTTCCAAAGTGCCCCTAAAACGTATTTCTCACTTTGGATTTGAATTTTTGAAAACCTGACCAAAGGTTGGATTTGAGCAAGGTTTTATTACAACCCTAAACTTAATGTGTTGCCTGCTGCAAGGATTCTACCAGGACGGTTTGCATTCTGCATAGGGATTCCCTGCAAATGCACACAACTCCTGACATGGCATTAGACACAGTATTAAAACTCCTTATAATGTCAGTTTTAAAATATCAAAATTTCTAGACCTTGTGAACATCATGATAGGCTTGAAGGCACGAGGGCAGTGCCTAGTGAAAATCTTCACAGTAGAGTTTCAGTAGGAATCTCGGTGGCTGGGGATTAGGAATTCAGTTCCTGCTAGACTCCTTCCTTGTCTAGCTGCTCGGACAATCTCATATACTATTTTGTTCGGGTGGAAGAGGATTCAGTACTCAGTAACAGACATTTTAGGGACGTGGGTGGCGCAGTGGATTAAACCACAGAGCCTAGGGCTTGATGATCAGAAGCTCAGTGGTTCAAATCCCCGCGACGGGGTGAGCTCCCGTTGCTCAGTCCCTGCTCCTGCCAACCTAGCAGTTCGAAAGCACGTCAAAGTTGAAGTAGATAAATAGGTACCGCTCCGGCAGGAAGGTAAACGGCATTTCAATGCACTGCTCTGGTTCGCCAGAAGCGGCTTAGTCATGCTGGCCACATGACCCGGAAGCTGTACGCCGGCTCCCTCGGCCAATAAAGCGAGATGAGCACCGCAACCCCAGAGTCGGCCATGACTGGACCTAATTGTCAGGGGTCCCTTTACCTTTTAACAGACATTTTATTTTTGTAAAAAAATCATAACACCAACAGGACTAGAAACTTGTAAAATAATTTGTACATTCTCTCAGTGCAAATCAAAACATGTAGCATGTCCGTGTACACATCTGTGTCTGAGGGCCCTGGGGAAAGGGTTTACACTTCGGAAGATTTCACATCCACATCATTTCTGGCTACATTCCTATCTGATTTGCGAGCGAAACTGGCTATAAGAAGGATCTTTATTTTTCTTAGCATATGTCTCGGAGGATGTTCCAATCTCAGGAGGGAGGATTGTGTTACAGGATGGATATGCCGTGGCCAAGCTCGGTTATTTCAGCATTCTTGAATCATTTCGGTTCTGGGGGCGTTTAATCCTTTTAAAAGGGGGCCTCCAATGAGATTGCAAGAAGCCATCATCTGCAGAACAGATTTAGGTGTGGAAGCTTAAGTGGATAGACAGATATGAATACTGTCTCTGCTACATGCTTCCCTCTTGTTATACTTGAGAAGTTATGCCAGGAGTTTCAGGGCGGGGGGCGGAGAGGGGAAACATCCACTCGATTTTCCAATAAGTTAGAGCAGGGAGAGCCAACTTCCTAAAAGTTCAGTCTGCTGCGTCTTCCCTGGCCAAGATGCTCAGGGAACAGACCCTCTCTGGTGATGACGTCACTGTCCCGAGAGAACAGCCTAAGAGGGCATGGGTGTTTTTATTCGGGTGCTCCATTAGAAGCCCTGGTTATTGAGCATTCATCCAGATTTGCTCACACAAAGCTTACATGGAGGTTAGACTTTGGTCTTTATTGAGCTTTCACTCTAATTTGTTTTTTGGGGGGTGCAGTTATACGACGTGTGGCAATCACCCTCCGTTCATCCTTATTTGTGGGTGGAGTGTTTATACGTCTTCCCGTTAATCCTTCCATTCATCCCACGCTTTCCGGGGCGTTTACCCGTCACAGCTGTATCCAACTAAATTCTAATCAGAGTAGACCCACTGAGATGAATTTACCCAAATTAATCACATCTATTAACTTTGTCAGAATGTAAGAAGGGCCTGTTGGATTGGGCCAATGGCCCATCTAGTCCAGCCTCCTGTTTTTGCAGTGGCCAAGCAAATCCCTGCAAAGTCTCAAGGCACCCTTGGTCAGGCTCCTATTGATAGACATGTCCTCCTTCTTCCCCAGTTGTTCCATGCAGGAAGATTAAACGTCCACTCAGACCAGAGGGGCACCACCTGAATGCATCCAATCTGACTGGGACTCAGCTCCCCACGAGGAACCAGTTCTGTCCCTGGAGGATGGCTGCAACACAGCGATGCCTCCTGGCTTCCTTCATCCTTCTCGGAGTGGCAGGCATTTTCGGTGAGCATCAAAGATGAAATTATTATTATTTTGTTTTGTTTTAACTATCCAGGTCTAAGAAAGGTCTTCTTCATGCAGCCTTTCCATGCCCTGGAAGGACCATCAGAAAAAGCTCTGTTGGGTCAGACTAAAGGTCCACCGAGAATTGTGCTGGGCCAAAACCTGCTCTCTAATTTCCGGAAGGAACGATGCTTCTGTTTTTTTGCATCTCATTCGCAGGGCATTTGAGAATTCGTTTATAACTTTGGTGGCTGTGAAGTATAGAGCTTAACATAATATTGCCAGGTGACCAGGCTGACCTGCCCATGAGGCTCATGAGGCAGTTGCCTCAGGCTGCTGGCTGGGGACAGCTGGGAGCTGTGGCAGATCCATCTCCCAAGGAGCATGCCGCTCTCTGCCTCCTTTGCTGCTACCCCACTTGCTCCTTCCTGTATCTGCCCCACCTCCTTCAACATGCCAGGGCTTCCCCAGGCCGTCTCCAGTTGCCTGAGGCAGCGATGGAAGTGTGGCAGGGGGTGGAAGGAGGAATCGTGAGAGGAAGCAGCGGCAGAGGTGCCATTTTCTGTTTTGCCTCAAGTGGCAAAGTGGCCTGGCCCTGCAGGTGGCCAAGGATGGCATGTGTTTTTCTTCCCAGTAAACATTTCTCTCACACTTTGCAGCCTCCCTGGCTGCCTCTGCTTCTTGATCTGAAAAAGCCCCAAGGGAGGAGTTGCCTCAGGGGGCAAACTGTTGCACAGGTGGCCAAGGAGACTTGTTTGCCAAGGGCCAGAGATTGGTGTGCTTGCAGACCTTGCTTTTAAGGAAAGCCCTTCCTTGTACCTTAAAATAAAATTCTGCAGGGATTTCTTCAAAAGTGAAAAAGTAAATGTGTTACTTGAGAACAAAAAAGGTGCCCAGCAGGGAGTAGGAATTCCCAGCCCAGGATGCCATGGGATTTTCAGGAAACACCTGGGAAGGCTGTGGAGTGCAGACCAATAAGAGGTACTCCTTGGCCACCTCAACATATATTTAAAGCCCCCCCCCAATGAATCCTGGGAAGTGTAGTTTGCCCCTCATGGATCTATAATTCCAGTACCCTTAGCAAACAACAGTTCCTGGGATTCTTTGAGGGGGGGGCTTTAAATGTATTGTGTATGCACAGCCTAAATTTAAGGGGGAGGACACTGTTAAATTATTTTCACATTCAATTTCTTTATACTTTATTTATTTACATACTTACTTACTTGTCACATTTATATGCCACCTAAGGAGCTCGAAAATACATGGTTCTCGTTGTCTCCATTTTTATCTCACAGCAACCCTGTGGTTAGGCTGAGAGATCATAGGAGCCCAGGTCCCTTCACCCACCCCATATAATGGCATCTGCCATTCAAATGGTGTGCGTGTGCTGTGTCTCATGATTGATTATTCAGGGTGGGGCTTACCTGCTCCCCCCCTCAAAATTTAATTCAAGTTGACATCCCTGTGACTTACCCACGAGGACTTAAATCCCCCCAACCAAAAAACTGATGGGGAGAGAACGGAACTCAAGACTGGGGGGGGGGGGATGAGAATGTGAGAAACCCAAATGGACAGATTTGCTTGTCTTTTACTTACACACACCTGACTTCCCTTTGGGAATGGCTGTGGTTTGTGGGTTGGGAAAGCTACCACCACCCTCAGATCTGCAGCCTAAGGCAGTTGCCTCACTTTGCCTAACAGTAGGACCGGCCTTGATGGAGTTGTGCCGGGAGTAGGATGGGGTGACTGCTTCTCTGTGGGCTGAATTTCTGGCCTCCCCTGCGTGCCCCAACAACCTTGCTTGCCTTCCTCAGCGGAGGAGGCATTCAAGTGGGGGCGGGAGGCGGGTTTGTCGTGGTTTCAGCTCTGCAAGAGGTTCTGCTCGACAGCCTGCGCAGACAGCTGCCGCTTGGCACACTCGAGTGGAAACCGAATTTGACAGGGAACAGACACAAAACCTTTTGTTTCCAATCCCCAAACCAGCTGCTCTCTTGCCCCACAGGCTGGGTCGGCTGCCATAAAATGAACCACTACACCAACGGCAGGCACCGCCAACATTTGTTCTTTTGAAAATGCATCTCGCACAGAGGCGCTGCCCCCCGCATAGCAATGAACCAGAGGTCCCATCTACATTGTGCGTTGACAGCACTTTAAACCGCCATGGCTTTCCCAAAAGAATCCTGGGAGTTGCAGTTTGTACAGGGTGCTGGTGGCTACAATTCCCAAAGTGGTTTTTAGCAATCCCCCTTCCCAGCGAACTCTGGGAATTGTGGCTCTGTGAGGGGAATAGGGAGTGTCTCTTAACAACTCCCAGCACCCTTAACAAACTACAGCTCCCAGAACACTTTGGGACAAGACATGACTGTTAAATTGCTTTCAACATACAATGCAAATGGGACTTCAGGTTCATTGCTATGCAAGGACAGTGTATTCATCTGGTGCCTTCATTGTATATCTTTAGGCGACAGGCAAAAAAGGTCCTGTTCAACCAGGCCTTTGGCTGATTAACATCAGCCTTTTAAATGTGTTCGTGGGAGGGGAGTATTATTTTGTTGTCTTTGTTTTAACTATTAATTGTGCTTTTACCTTGTACTTTTAATCTTGTGAACTGCCCTAAGATCTTGTGATGAAGGATGGTGTCTAAATCTAATAAATGACGATAATAATAATAATAATTGTATGAGATGCATTTCATGCTATTGTGTAACCCTCTGAGTAATTGTGTAACCCTCTGAGTAATCAAGAAAACAAATCAGGATGAACACTCAGTAAATAGGTCATCTATGATATTATTTTCAAATCACATTTTTACCTCACCTTTCCTCCAAGGAGCTCAAGGTGGTTCTCCTCCTTCTCCATTTTATCCTCCCAAGAACCCTGTGAGGTAGGCGAGGCACAGAGAAGAGATAGTGGCTGGCCTAAGGTCACTCAGCAAGCTTTGTGGCTGATGGAGAGTTTGGCCTCTGGTCTCACAAGTCCCATGACCCTAACCACTACACCACACTGCTCCGAAGTCCTTTCTTCAGTGCTGGCAATGGGATCACATCCTTCCTTGCAGTTAAGGGCAAGCAGTGCAAGGGACTTGGCCAACAAGCCATGCTCTACCTCCACAGGAAGGAATTAGAAGAGGAGCTTAGCTTCAGCCAAGTCTGTGCAGCGACAAGCAAGCCGAGCCTACAGAACCACAAAGGGACGTTGTATCAGCCAGTCATTTCCTCTCTTAACTTTCTGGATTTTTCATTTTCATTCGAATCGTCATCTGGCTTCCTTTTAGAGTCTGGGAGTTGTTTCCCTTCCTCCCCTTAATGCCTAATGTCTTGTATAGCACAAAAAAATTGGGAAAAGGTCTGCAGCAGACTATACAATTTTGCTCTTGCACCACGTTGCCAAATGCTCACATGCACCCCCTCGCCTCTCCTTTGCACGCACATCTATTTGGGGTGTGTGTGCAGGGATGCAGAGAGCTCCACTTGGCAGCTGTTGTTACAGCTCTGAGGCTGCCCAGCACTGTGACCAATAAGGCTTAAGAGATAGCAGCAGAATTGGGGCAGGGGATGGGACAATAGTTCCACCCTGGCACCTGCAGAGTGTCACCTTTGCAGGCCAGGCAGGGCCCGGAAGGGCCAGAAGAACACCACATATGTGAAGTCCTGGTGCCTGGGGGGGGGCAGGTACTGCCTCTGGGTGGAGGTCATGGGAGGACAGCACTTTGGGGTGGTCCTTTGAAGAATCTGGGTTGGCATCTCAGAGACTCTGCTGCATGGAGGACAGGAAGAGCAGCAGCAGCTGGAATATATTATCAATATGGCTATATTGAACATGTCATTTTAATACCTTAGATCGTACAGTGGTACCTTGGTTCTCAAACGTAATCTGTTCCGGGAGTCCATTCGACTCTTGAAACCGTTCTAAAACCAAGGCGTGGCTTCCGATTGACTGCAGGAGCTTCCTGCAGTCAATCGGAAGCCACATCGGATGTTCGGCTTCCGAAAAACGTTCGCAAACAGGAACACTCACTTCCAGGTTTGTGGCATTTGGGAGCCCATTTGCCCGGGAGCCAAGCTGTTTAACTACCAAGGTACCACTGTACTTCCACTGTTTTGTGTCATAAGCCACTTTTGGTTAGAACAGAATGGAAAAACGTTTAAATATTACATTGAATCTAAATGGCTAGTTGAGTCTAGAGCACTAAACCTATGCAGCGCGGCATGGGGACTCGCTTCCACGGGGCTGAAAATTGTGTCTGCTCACGCGCAGATACCAAAAATCACTCTCACACACGCACAATCCGGGATCTCCGTGGGACTGATCCGGCCCAGGCAAGATAAACCTTGCTGACCCCTGGTCTAGAGGGTCAAATATTTCTCTCCATTTCCCCCATATCCTGTTGTTTCCCCTTCTGTTTAGAGAGTAACATGAGCAACAAAAATTAAGATCCGAGACAGTGAGCACTTTCAGGCTGGGATCCCCTCCCCCAAAACAACCCTTTCCATGTTCTCTATAAAGAAGCCTGTGCACTGATGCCATTATATTAAGGGAGTCGTTTTCTGGCTCTTTCTGGCTCTAACTAAGGCTCTGTTTGAGGCAAGACTGAGTCCCAGAACCTATTTAGGATGCTTTGGAATATGTGAACCTATGGACATGTACAAGGGATCCTTAGTAGGGCTGGAAAGAAATTTTATTCAGGTTGCATTTCAAGGGAAACCTGTATGAACTTTCTGAAACAATCCATGAACCAGTTTTGCAGTGTAATTCTCCAGCCACAGAATGCGTACAAATGTGCACAAGCTAGGGCAGGGTGTGCACATAATGTATATATTATAGTGAGCAGAAAAAGCATACTAAAATCATAGCATTGTAGAGTTGGAAGGGACCCCGTGGATCATCTAGTCCAACCCTCTGCAATGCAGGAATATAAAGCTCTCCGATACAGGAATCAAACCTGCAACCTTGGCGTTATCAGCACCACCCTCTAACCAACTGAGCTATCCAGGCTTAGCCTTAGGTATTATACTAGGGAACATGGCTTTGCAAAAATGTGCATATAAGGAGAGATTGCACCTACAAATATGGACATTAGGAGAGACTGATATTAAAATGCTGGTGAATTTTCATCAGGACATGAAACAAAACATTGCAAACTAATGTGGAAATGTAGAGACCTGAACTTAAGGCTGGAAAAAATGAGAAACTTTGAGAAACCAAAATTTGAAAGGTTCATCCATTCCTACACTGAGTAACCACAGTGTCTCTACAGACATGCGGACATGCATTTACAAAACTCCAGCATCGCAAGAAGCATTGAGGACCCCCAGTATGTATTCTCTAGAAACTAATAGCTGGGTATAATAGAATTTATGCTACTGTTATCACTTCAATATGTTATTTTCTCCAGCTGGTTTGATTATGTTTTTCTCCTGACTTTTCTCTCCCTGAGGCGAGCGAGTTCTAAAGCAATCAGTCAGCAGGATCAAGCCAGGACAGAAACTGTACAACCCTCTGATCAAACGCGGTCCAGACAGTAAGTCATTTCCCATCTCTAGTAGTTTTGTTTTAGGAAAGAGGGAGGATGTCTCGGACTTTGCCATTCCTTTAAAAAAAGAGAATGATTTAATTTACAACAGATCCAACCAGTTTGTCTCCACGACTTTCTTCAGTAATGGAAAACATACTAAGTAAGTTCTGCCACTGCTGAACAACTTTTGGCGAGCAGCAAAAGAGAATCGGCCTGGCTGCGTTTGCTGGACAGCGAAAGTCAAACATAGAATCGCAGCCCATTTCAAGGCCGGTCCTGCCAATAGGCAGAGAAAGCAGCCTCCTCAGGCAGTATATGTCAGATTGGCATAAGGAGCAGTGGCAGCACCTGGTCCATTTATTCCTTATGAGAACAGAAAGGGAGCCTTTCTAGATCATGCCAAAAGCCCACCTTAGTCAAGCATTCAGTAGCTACAAAAAGGTTTGGTGGGGGGTGAGCATAGGTCAAAGGTTAGCCATGGTAATTGCTCTCATTTCCCAGCACCCAGAAAGTTGGAACTCCCTGCTTATTGACATCTGCAAGGTACCTTCACCGTGCTCTTTTAGATGCCTGCTGAAACATTTTTGATTAGGAAAGCCTTTCCAGATATGTGTACAGTGGAAACTCTTGATACGTACCGTCCTCCTTACGAATGCTTCGGGTAACAAGCTCCGCTAACCTGGAAGTAGATGCCCCTAGTTGCGAACTTTGCCCCAGGATGCGAGCGGAAGTCACGTGCCAGTGGCGCGGCAGCAGCAGGAGGCCCCATTAGCAAAAGCGCACCTCATGTTAAGAACAGTTTCAGCTTAAGAACGGACCTCCGGAATGAATTAAGTTCGTAACCGGAGGTACCACTGTAATGTTGATATGCTTTAACCTGGTTTTTAAGCTTATTGTTGATGTTACTTATTTTTAGAGTAGCAGCTGCCTTTGGACTACAGTTCCCATCATTCCTGACCACTGGTCTTGCTAGCAAGGGATAATGGGGATTGTAGTCCAAAAGCAGCTGGAGACCCAAGTTTGGGAAACACTGTTTTCAGAGATTTTAAATTGTTGTTTTTAACTGTGTTTTACAGGTAATTTAGTTGTTTTATTCTTTTTGTAAACTGCTGCGAGGTTGTGGTTTTTTTAAAAAAGTAATCAAATACTATATATATAAATAAAATAAAAATTGAGGATTGCAGGGCAGAGAGTGAAAGAGAGTGGCTTACCAACAAGGTCTATGGCACAAGCGAGGTTCAAACCAGGGACTTTCTGATCCATAGATCAGTCTCTTCGTCAGTATACAACACCACTTTCACTGTGTAAAGTGATTCTGAATATGTCTAAGAGCAAGTGGAGGAACCGAGCAAGCTGAATTATGAAGCCTGACCATCAGTCCATCTAACTGAGTATTGCCTGCACTGACTAGCAGTGGTTCTTCAGGATTTCAGGCAGAGGACATTCCCAGCCTATCTGGAGAGGTCAGAAATGAAACCTGGGACCTTCGGCATGCAAAGCAGATGCTCCAACACTGAGCCCTTCCCTGCAAACTTTCCAGTTTACATTGGATTAAGAAAATAGAAAATGAAAGCTCAGTAAACAGTTAACCAATCAAAGGGGTGAAGAGAAGGAGGGGACAAATTAAAACAGAGCTGAATTATATACATACTAGCTAAAAACAGCTTTTTGGAGTTAGATGAGATCTTGCAAGGCTGTGAAACCTCATTTAAGAGACTATAGGTCCATCTGGCTCCATATTATCTACACTGACTGGCAGTGACCAGGGCCTCAGGCAGAAGACATTCCCAGGTGACATACCTGGAGATGCAAGGAACTCAACCAAGGATGAGGAGCTTCTGCCTGCAAAGCAGATGTCTCAGCACTTAGCTATGGTCCTCCCATCAGTGTCTTTTCCAAATCATGTTTTCCATCTTGCTAAGCTAGGGGGTTTGTTAATTCTAAACAATAAAACTGATGGAAGACAAGAAGGTTTCCAGGTACATGAGAGGCACCCTGCATCCTTCTCTGTTATCCAGGCAATGTGAGATGGACCACTTGGTTTAACATTGACCACCCTGGAGGCAATGGGGATTACGAGCGCACAGATGCCATCCGCTTCTACTATCGGGACAGGTTGTGTCCCAGGCCCATCCGCGTCGAAGCCCGAACGACAGACTGGATCCCTGCCGCCAGCACAGGCCAGGTGGTTCACTCCAATGCCCAGGAAGGATTCTGGTGCCTGAACAAGGAGCAGCCTGCAGGGCAAACATGCTTGAATTATGCTGTGCGTTTCCTGTGCCCCAGAGGTAAGTGCTCACCAGATAAGAAGGGCCTGGTCACTGGATCAGGCTAGTCATCCATGTAGTCCAACATCCTGTTCTCACAGTGACCAACCAGAGGCCCACAAGCAGGAATTGGCTGCAACATCATTCTCCCCGCTTGTGATTCCCAACAACTGGTATTCAACAGTAGAGGCAGAGCATAGCCACCATTAGCCTTACCCTCCAGGAATTTGCCTAATCCTCTTTTAGGTTGGGGTGTGAATAGATGCTAAAAGGTAAAGGGACCCCTGACCATTAGGTCCAGTCGTGGCTGACTCTGGGGTTGCAGCGCTCATCTCACTTTATTGGCCGAGGGAGCCGGCATACAGCTTCTGGGTCATGTGGCCAGCATGACTAAGCCGCTTCTGGTGAACCAGAGCAGCGCACGGAAACGCCGTTTACCTTCCCGCTGGAGCGGTACCTATTTATCTACTTGCACTTTGATGTGCTTTCAAACTGCTAGGTGGGCAAGAGCAGAGATTGAGCAACGGGAGCTCACCCCGTCATAGGGATTCGAACTGCCGACCTTCTTATTGGCAAGTCCTAGGCTCTGTGGTTTAACCCACAGCGCCACCCGCGTCCCTGAATAGATGCTAGGAGAGGCTATATTTATTAGATATTATCCTTCCTTCCTCACATTTGTGAGTTCAGCAGAGTGTCATCCCTTTGCAACTTAAAAGGGAAGCAAAGATAGGCTAGTTTTAGACTTTTAGTTTAAGCAATCCAGAATGCTTTAAGGCAGACTGGATTCTCCTAGTATTTCCCCTTAAAACAATAATTGCACAAACAGTCTTGTAAAAACATTTACTCACTCAGAATGCTTGTTGCCAGACTCCTTACCTCAAGATTCCAAAATGTTATGGTCTTCGTGGTCAACGTGGAGTGAATGTTCTGGAAAATGTGAACAGGATGGTGTCCAGACTCGGACCAGGACCTGCCTCGCGGAAAGCCTTCAGGAGCCACACTGCAAAGAAGTGAGCGAGGAAGGACGACGCTGTCCTGGACCTCCTTGCTCAGGTGCCCCCAATAAAATTCTAAGACTGTGTTATGGGTGAACTGTACTTGCATATTCCCACCCCATACCTCAAACTCTTGCCCCCGCAATGCCTTGTGTAGCATCTTGCTTGATGAAGAGAACTCAAAAGCTTGTCACAATTTTGTGAGAGTTTGGTTGGTCCCTAACCAACAAGAGGTGTTGTGGTCTGGGGCTGAAGACCCATTGCTATTTCTGCAACTGGGTCCCAGAAGGGTCCCTCCCTCCAGCATACTGGGGTCAACCAATCGGCATGAAAGGAGAGCTTCTTGGCCACTGAGATGAAGTCTTCCCACCCTTTCTGCTGATTGGAGCCAATCAGAGTGAAAGGAGGTGAGTCAGCCACTGAGGATTGGCTCCAAGGGTCACTTTGGAGAAAGAGAGTGGTAAGATCACTGAGGAGCCATTGTTCTGTATGTTCCAAAGCTAAGCATTTATGAACACTGAAAACACAAGGTGCTTCCGTTTCAAGGGAATGGTATGCAAGTTCTGTTATATACAATGGACCTTAAAGGAAACATAAATAAGTCAGGCAGAAAGAATATATTGGAGGACTCCAAATCATTTGCCCACATTATGTCCACAGAAAATAGATCTTGCTGAAATGCAACCAATGGAGATCTGCATTGATTGTTGTAATGCAAGAAATATTATTGTTGTAGAATTATAGCCATATTGTATATTCTCAGAATTTTGTAGTCTTAGAAGGGGGCATGGCTGTGTGAGGAGGTGTGGTGGACCCTGCATGTCTGAATTTGTCACTATACTACTGCTAACAAAGGCAGGTGGAAATGGGCCTTGTAGCAGCACTCATGGCATCAAATGCAAATATTAGCGGAAAGTGTGTGTAAAAATGAACACATTAGTAAAACACATTTTTACAATCCTTGCCAAAATGTGTACATTAGTCACAGAACTGCATGTAAAAATGTGTTTATTAGGATAATTCTTTTCTTCCTTCTTTTGGGGGTTGTATCCAACACCAGTGATACTTAGAGTAGACTTACTGAAATTAATGGACACACCTAACTTAGATCCATAAATTTAAGTAGGTCTATAACTTCATTGGATACAACCCTTAATTGTGCGTTTCAGAGAAGACCATGTACACACCATACATTTAAAGCACATGCGGTCCCCCAAAGAATCTTGGGAGTTGTAGTTCACCCCTCACAGAGCTGCAATGCCAAGCAGCCTTAACAAACTGCAGTTCCCAGCATTCTTTGGGGAGTACTGTGTTCTGTGTGCAAGCTGTGTACACAGTCAAATAAAAAAATGATGTGATGTGTCATAACTGGCAGTTTTCTCCATCCCTCAGTTTGCAACATGACCTGCTCCATGGGCCATGTGAATGCTGAATGTGACACCTGCATGTGTGAGGAACACCTGCTTCGTGGCAAAGTCTCCTTGCGAGGTGGTGGCCGTGCAGTCGGTGCGGCCGTCTCCTTGCAAAGCAAGCCGACAAAACTATTGACAGTGACTGACAGCAATGGGGAGTTTCAGGTTCCTGGCGTGTGCCTTGATGGGAAAACCGCCTTGCAGATCAAAAAGCCAAATTACAAAACAGCTTTGGTCATTGTCCCCGAGAGTTCCGGACGTTCCTCATCAGTCCACATCCACTTGGAAAGAGCAGGTATACAAAGCAACTTCGGTGCAAACTGTTCAAAGGGATGGGAGCCACACTCTTGTTACCTGCCACACACCTGAGCTCACATATGACATCGAGGGTGGAGCAGGTGGCTGTAGTTTGGGAGGAAATGGCCTTGTGGGTTTAATTAGGCTGGCAGGCCTGAGGTTCTCCAGGTCTGGATCAAACACAGGAAATGGTAAATCCAGCTATGTAAGCCAACTCAGTGAGGAATATTTTCTGCCCCCAGAAAAACCGTACATGGTGACGCATCCCGAGAGCAAAGCCAGGAGAGAGGGACAAAGTGTTTCTTTCTGTTGTCAGGCTGTTGGAGACCCGGTACCTGACCGATACTTTTGGTAAGTCCTTAAAGTTCACACAGGCAAAGTGTGTTCCTTAATAGGTTATAAAAACTGCATAAAGCTATAATTAAGTCATTACACTAATGCCACAGTCTTTATTTCATTAAGCTCCCACTGACATTAGTTTTGTTCTAAAGCAGCAAATGTAACCACGTGAAGCAGCACCTTTTATATTACATGGAATTGGATGTTGTGAAGCCCCAACATGGTTTTGGGGCTGTTAAAGGAACACAAAGCAGCCTGCAAAAGGAGGGATATTTTCTGTCCCAAAATCAACATTAGCTGCTACCCGCCCTAGTGCTTCTGACGTGTGTAGTTATAAGGGTAATTGCACATGTGGAAAATTGCAGATGGGAAAGCTTTTGGCGGGGGGAAATTGTGAGCCCAGAACATATGGAGCCTCCTAATAGCACTGGAATAAACAATTCTTTAAATAGGGTGGTGTTCAACCAAGATCTAATCAGAGTAGACCACAAAAATTAAGGTATCGAACTCAATTCTGTTCATTTCAATGGGTTTAGTCTGAGTAAAGCCTAGCT